>NC_047054.1:5838461-6473234 GCF_011762595.2 Tursiops truncatus
CTTCTCGTTGTGGAGCACGGGCTCTAGGCACATGGGCTTCAGTAGTTGTGGCTCGCAGGCTCAGTAGTTGTGGCGCACGGGCTTAGTTGCTCCGCGGCATGTGGGATCTTCCCGGACCGGGGCACGAACCCGTGTCCCCTGCATTGGCAGGCGGATTCTTAACCACCGCGCCACCAGGGAAGTCCCTGAATTTTAATTATGCCGTTGGCCCTTGCGTGAGTCATGTTATTACCCCTGTAGCTCATTGTGGCAGGAGAGTCAAGGCACTTCATGAAACGGCTCATCTGAAACTCATGGGACTGTCACCACACTCCTCCTAGGTTTCTTCCCACATTAATACTATTTTTAGGGTTATGTACCATATGGGAATCAAACTACATAGAGAAATCACAGCACAGATTCTGGAAGACTTGAGCTGGGTGAAAATTTTTGACAAAAACCCTCAATTTACAGATGAGGAAAATAAAAGACGAAAAAAGGTATCAGACTTTTGTAGTCAAGCAGATGATTAGGAATAAAACCAGCCCTTGCTGTTAGATCTCGGGTTCCTTTTCTTGCACTGGCTCGTAGGTTTCTACTGCTTGTTTTGTCATGACAAGACATCAAGGGTTAGTCTACCGCAGGGGAGTCATATTTCTTAATGACAGGTCCTCCTCTTTAGAGTCTGCCCTTGAGAAGCAGTGAGCTATTTCTGCTTCCAAGACATCCATTGTTTAAAGGGTTTAAGGGACCTTGGAATGGTCTTGAATGACCATCTACTGCTTCTCTACAGGTCGCTGAGCTATAAATCATTTGGCTGCGGATATCTCTGCATTTTTGTTTGGCAAATGCAGTGGTGTATTTAGGGAAGCAATGTACAATGCTTTGACCGGTAACCAGCCTCTTGACCGTCTAACTCTTGGAGTACGTCGCATGATTTGTTATACAGATTGTCAGGTGTGGGAAAGAGTTACCATGTAGGTCATTACATACACTTGGCCACGATAAAACTGTAAGTTTATGTTCTTTCATTTTAACTGGGTTTTCAGGGCTATCGATGATTCTCTTTCACCTTGAATTGTCTCTCTGTTAATTATCTCATGATCACAATTATAGCTGCTTTCTTCCCTCCTTTGATCTTCAACTCCTGTGCCAGTTACATCTGTGTGTGTGTTGCGGGAGGGGAGTGGTTGCGTGAAATACAACTGCTTATGGATAACTTAAGCCAGATGACACCTACTGGCTTGATATCAAAAGCTCATGGAATTGCAGGAAGGCTGGAGAAGCAGCTTTGGAGGGGACAAGACCGAGGCAGCTTGGAAGCCAGAAAGCAGGATCTCTGAGAATGGTCATTTGGCAGGCACGTGTCGGCACAGCTGCTGGGCAGTACGTACTCCCACCCTTTCTCCAGTCTTGCATCATGGTTCAAAGTCCCAGGAGTGAATCTGGCTAAGCTTAGGCCCCATGTCCTCCTCTTGGCTGTAGGGGGTGGTGAGAAGTAAGATCTGCTTCTTCAGCTTTTTTTAGCGGAAGCAGGCACCAGGGTTTCATGTTGCAGCACGTCCACAAAGGTTGGGGCGTAGGCAATGCCACGAAAGGAAATCGAAGTAGGAAAGAGGTATTAAGAAGTGGGAAGGAACACAGTGTGGAGAGCAGCAATTGTTCAGTGGTCCTGCATGCTTCCCTTCTAATTCTTGGCAGACGGCTGGGCTTCTGGATTAATCGAAATGACGAATGCCCACTGAAGAGAGCTGTACAGATTTCCCTCTTCTCCCATTTCCCACTTATTTCAAAGCAAGGATCTCTTATTTTCAATCCCATCTACCTTTTCTGGAAGTTTCTGTTGTCACCTGTACCTTCTCTCTCATATTCAATCTCATTGTCACTGTCTCTTCCCTCTTGACTTTTAAGAGATCTGTTTCCAAATTATTTTTAAAATGTTGCCTTTGACATTTTTCTTGTCTTGAAGTACCATCAAATCTCTCCAGTTTCTCTGCAAGTTTCAAGTCGAAGTCATCCCCGCTAGCTTTGCTCCTTCAGTATCTCCTCTTCTCTTTCTTCTGAAACTGTTTTTTTGGGTCAGAGACCTGACCCGATGCTAAAGGTCTCTTATCTATCCTCACTCTCTCTGAACTCTCAGAACAAAATGGACCACTTGTCTTTTCTTGAAAAATTTCTCCTCCTTTGATTCACAGTGTTATGTTCTATTTTTTATTTTTATTTTTCTATTTATTTATTTTTGGCTGCATTGGGTCTTCCTTGCTGGTTGCGGGCTTTCTCTAGTTGCGGTGAGCGGGGGCTACTCTTCGTTGTGGTGCGCGGGCTTCTCGTGGTGGTGGCTTCCCTTGTTGCGGAGCACGGGCTCTAGGCACGCGGGCTCAGTAGTTGTGGCTGTTGTGCTCTAGAGCGCAGGCTCAGTTGTTGTGGCGCACGGGCTTAGCTACTCCGCGGCATGTGGGATCTTCCCGGACCAGGGATCGAACCCGTGTCCCCTGCACTGGCAGGCAGATTCCCAACCACTGCGCCACCAGGGAAGTCCCAAGATTCGTTTTAGAAAGTGTGTTTTGGGAAAAAATGTAATTAATTCACTGACAATTATTAATCATCTATGAGAAAAATCAGTGTTGATCTTTCAAATCTTTGATTTATTACATTAATTACTTCATAACTTTATCATGTTTTCATTAGAATATTTTTCATTAATTTTATTAGAATATATTTTCTTATTGTGGAAATTATAATAACATAACTGAATAGCAAAAAAAGGTAGTGGCTATATATATTTTCAAAGGTAAACGGCCACCTATTATAGCAGAAAATGTGATTATATTCTTAATTGTAATTTAAACATCTCGTACAAAATGTTTATGGTGATCATTTTCTTCTTTTCTTTACTAAGCAATTTGCTGACTTGTGGATAAGTTTTCAGTACATATAAAATTACAAATGATAAAGTAATTAATTTAATAAAAAATATCTTAATGTGACGTTTAATTATGAGTAGTAGGTAAGTGATTGTCTTTAAAAAAAAAAAAAGACCTGCTATTGTTAACTCATTAAGCTGAGGAAGGTACACACATTTCCCTTTCATCTGAAAATCAACATATTGTGTGTGTGTGTGTGTGTGTGTGTACATATATACAGGTAATTGAAATAGCTACAATGCAAGCATGTACATGCACATATGCATAGAAAAACAAAAATTTTTTAAATATGGCTTCATACTTTACCCTTCTTCTTCCCCAAAATACCTTAAGTAAAATCAGTTGGTATGTTTGTCCAGTACACATGCCATTTATTTTTAGCCCTCTATGAAGGTTAATTAACATTAATTCTAAACCCAGAGGAATATAATTCAATCAGTCCTAATAAGACTTGTTAGAGAGAACTCTAGTGATCACATTTTGGTTTCAGAGAAGTGTAAATTTTAGAATCTTACTTTCACAGGAAGGTTATACCATCTGTCTCCATGTTAATTTATTGCTTCACATGCATTAATTTTTTTGCACCTTGTGTCACATAAATGTTGGCATTGCTTACTTATTAACTCTTGTAGTCCTAAATTAGAACAGAATCACTTTTTTTTTTTTTTTAGAACAGAATCACTTTTAATGTACATGCTCCTAATAATAAAGCAACTTTAAAGACAAGAGTATTCACTATGATAGAACACATTTAATATGCTGCTTCTAATTCTCAAAGAAAGTCAACTAGAGAGAATCCTATTATATGAATTTTGGAAATATTTCAGTCTCTCTCTTTGCCTCAGTTTTATGTATAATTTGTATGGCAATTCAGCATACCTACTTTTTAGGAATATTTTAATGCTTCTTGGGCAAAACCCAAGATGACTGATGCATCAGAGAGAAAGAAAGAAAGAAACTTTCGAAGCAATTTCAGGAAGTGCCTGGGAATAAAGGAGAAGAGTATAAGTCTGGAGGGGAGTAGTGGGGGGGAGGTGGAGACTAGAGCGGGGCTGGGGGGTGGGGTGCACCACGGTGCAGAATAAGGACCAGAGACGCCACAGAGGTGCACAGAGCTGAAGACCGCAAGTCCCGAACCTGATGAATATGCACACCTGTAATCTGTAAAAATGAGAAGAGAGGAGCTTTTTTTAAAGTTACTTTTAATATTGATTTAACATATAAGCTTGACTAGTTAACCAGGAGAAAAAGGAAAGGCCAGTTGAGGGGAAATGAATGAATATGTGAAATCTCGGTGAATAAGAGAACAACAGCAAAAACAAAACAGAGAGAGATTATCCTTTACAAGTCATAATTGTAAATTCCCTGTGGAATGTGTCAGACATTTTCTCTGAAAGCACATGTCAGGGACAAAAAGAGTGTTAGTTAAGCTTTAGTAATGAAATGATCTGTGATCTCTTTGGGAATATCTGGAGGAGATATATATTTGCTTAATTTCCAGATATTTGGGATTTTCCAGCTATCTTTATGTTTTCCGTTCTTTACATTAGAGCTCTTCATACATTACCAAGAGCTGTGGTAAATTCATGGAGACACAGCATGGCTGGTTTTGTTTCTGGACATCAGGCTCCTACCAGTTTGATGTTTTGTGATAGATACAGGGTATTCTTCAGGAAAATCCCAGAGCACACCGTCTGGATTCTTGTCACCTGTCTTTGTATACTGAAAGTCACATTCTACATTGATATTATTTTTGTTTAACCAATTATACTCTTTAAAATTTAGATGTTAATTTTAGGTTTACAGAAGAATTGAAAAGATAGTGCAGAGAATTCCCATATACTGCTTACACACAGTGTCTTTGATTAATTTCCTCTTACATCAGTATGCCATATTTGTTAGAATTAATGAACGAATACCGATACATTATTATTAATCAAAGTCTATACGTTATTCTGATTTCCTTACTTCTTACCTAGTGTCCTTTTTTCGGTTCCAGGAAACCACATTGCATCATCAGCGTGTTTAGCTATATATTTTTGCTTTTTGAGCAGTTCCTTGCTTTCTAGCACTGTAAGATACTCCAGGCTCATCCTGTATCTTTCCTGCCAGTTCTAGAATTGGCCATTTCTCCAAAGACTCCTGGTTCAACATCCTGGAGGGTGGAAGGGTTACCGTTTCCAGCTCTGTGTGAGTCATGGTGATGTTCTTCCTGATCTTTGCAGATGGTCTTTTCCTGCCTGAAACTCCAGGCAGACCCTGCGTGGGCCCCAGAGCTCTCTCTCTGTTCAGCTCTCTCCTCTCTGGATCTCCAGCCGTTGGCCTTCTAGGTCTCTCTGTGCCCTCAGCCCAGGGAGTTCAGCAGGCACTGGCTGGGTTTCCCTTCCCAGCACATGAGATGAGCTGCGGAAATTCTTTCAGGGTGGTACCGGGGCAGTTACAGGGCTCACCTCATTTATGTCCCATCTCTCTGTCTATTGTTGCATGGGGTCTTTTATCTTGAAAGCCATTGTTTCAGATCTCATGTTCAATCTTTGGTTGTCTCAGGTGTGAGGGTAAATCCAATCGTAGTTACTCAATCTTGGCCTGAAGCAATCGTCTGCCCACGAGTCATTCATTAGAACTTGCCTCTTTCGTAAATCCTGGGATTTCTACCTGTCTGAGCTCTCAGTGGTATCAGATTAACACAGTTCTTTATGAAACGTAGGCTCTGACCTCAGTCATCTTTAAGTGCAAGAGGCTTCGGGTAAGTTTCGGATGACGCCTTCCACTCTGTCTTCATGGCCCTCTACTTTCTTCCCTTCTGCTGCTTCCTTTCTTGGTTTGCCTTTGAATTGTTTCTAAGAAACTGATGATCTCAGGGTCTTTCTCCTGGAGATATTTACCTTCTGCTAAGTTGTGCTGATACACACCTATTTCCAAAATACGTGCTTCTTTCGTAATTAAAATTAGGTCCTCAGAACTTTGTTTAGCAACATTTTCAGTTGACCTGGCCAAGTCAGAAATATGCTTCCCTTGTTCATCCTTTTTTCCTTTCACGGGAGTCCCTTTTTCCTTCTAATTTATTGGCTTAAGGCAATTAGCAGCTTGCTTTGAGTGTCAAGGTAACATGGGTACCTAGAGTTCAAATGAACATGGACCAGTTATAAAATATATTGCATAAAGACTCTGATAGTGAAATAGTTAAGAGTGTTTAGGCTTACAACAATTGTTCAAACTTGCTAAGAAGGCTTAGTTTTTATGTTTGGTAACTGAGTGATATTAATATCATAATATCCTCACACAAAAGTACTGCTGAGAAATAAAGTCTCAGAGAGTCATGTGAGTTCTCAGGTTGCCACCACTCATATGTATTGGGCTTGTCCTTTCCCTTAAAAAGAAAAAACCTAACCCTTACATGAAAGCGAATGATTCTGCTTGTGATCATGTTAACTGTTTGTGAAGAGCAATGAAGATTTCCTGATTTTCTTACTTCTTGATCTCATTGTTTCTGAGGCTTTGCAAAGCGAAGAAAAACAAACAAAAAAAGAACTTGTTTGATTTCCCAATTATTGTCTGATTTGTGCTGCACTGTTATTTAATACTTCCTTTATATTGTGATAAGCTTCAACTCAGGTTTTTAGTTAAGATCAGGTAAAAAGGGGGAAAGAAAAAGAAAAGCTTCTTTTGTTAATACTTTCTTGTAAACTTAGCTCCAGGGTTTTTTTGGGTTTTTTTTAATTAAATAATCCTTTTTGATACAGTGCCCAAAAAACCTCATGTCAGTAATATTCAAGAGTGCAGTTGAAGTAATCACTGTAAATATGTATTAGTTATTAACAATAGAAGTGATCTCTTTGAACCAAAGTGATTTGAAAATTTTTCCTTAAATTATAAATAATGGGGAAAAATAAGGCAAGTTAACTGTAGCACTCAATTATCTCTGTAATTTTCTACAACTTGATTTTTGTAGGATTAGAGTTAGATCTGAGAAGAAAAGTGATGGCAGCTGTAACCGGATGGCCCATTTGGGTACAACGTTAACAGAAGGAAAACAATGTTTATCATTGTTGATGCAAAGTCTTTGCTAGAGTTTACATAATCTGTCCCTTGTTTTAAACAAGGCTGTATATCTTTTCTGATGTTCAATGTGCTGTAAGAGGGACTTCCCTGGTGGTGCAGCGCTTAAGAATCCGCCTGCCAGTGCAGGGGACACGGGTTCGAGCCCTGGTCCAGGAAGATCCCACATGCCGTAGAGCAACTAAGCCCATGCACCACAACTACTGAGCCTGCGCTCTAGAGCCCACGAGCCACAACTACTGAAGCCTGCGTGCCGCAACTACTGAAGTCCAAGTGCCTAGAGCCTAAGCCACCGCAATGAGAAGCCGACGCACCGCAACAAAGAGTACGCCTGCTCACCACTACTAGAGAGAGCCCGTGCACAGCAGTGAAGACCCGATGCAGCCAAAAATAAATAAATAAGATAAATAAATTTTTAAAAAATGTGCTGTAAGAATGTGAAATATTTGATTAGTGTTTCCGCATTTTCACGAAAGCTTCAAGGTTTTCTTCCTTCATGTTTTTTTCTGAGAGCAAAAAAAGAGTTTCCTTTTTCTATGTTAAAGGCAGCAGAATATTAAACGAGTAGGAAAGAAACTTGAATGTTATATAATTAGTGCTCTGAAATTATTTTCCACACTCCAGTCCTTAAGTTTTTTTTAAAAAGCTAAGTGCATTTTCGAATTCGGGAGCAGAAACACTTGTTATTAACATGAGCTCTAAGAGCTATCAGAGTGGAAGTGTTTGGGATGAAGCTATGACAGGACGCAATGGAGGGGTGTTTCCATTTTTCTTTGTCATCTCTAATAAAGTGCAAATTAGAGCAAGAATGAAGATGAGTCTTTGCCCTGAAAGAACACTTTAATTTTTAAAAACCAGTCTATATTTAGTCTCATTGCGTTGGCCTCTCTACCACAGTGCTTTCCAGTGGTCTGCCTGTCTCTATAACTATCCCTTCCTTCCTATCCATCTCTTTTCTTATTACTACCTTTTAATAATATAGGTCTTCCAAAAAGTTTCTTTCTTTTTTTTTTTTTTTTTTTGCGGTACGCGGGCCTCTCACTGTTGTGGCCTCTCCCGTTGCGCTCCGGACTCACAGGCCCAGCAGCCATGGCTCACGGGCCCAGCCACTCCGCGACATGTGGGATCTTCCCGGACCCCGGGGCACGAAGCCGTGTCCCCTGCATCGGCAGGTGGACTCTCAACCACTGTGCCACCAGGGAAGCCCCCAAAAGTTTCTTTTTTCCATTATCTTTTCTCCCTCAATTTTCTCCATCAGGATCTCATGCATTTCTACTTATTTATACATTCATTCCAAACTGATTATCTATTTTGTTCCAGGAATAATACCAAATGCTAGGGATATTGATTCTACCTTCTGATTTCATCCCTTTATTTAACTTCTAATAAGATGACTACAGGTCCCATTCTAATTATGGGGAGGTCAACACCCTCTCCTGAGAGCTTGCTTTCCTGTAATCCTTGTGTCTTTTTTTTTATATATATATATAGCTCTTCTGTGTGTGTGTGTGTGTGTGTGTGTGTGTGTTTTAATTATTTTTGGCTGTGTTGGGTCTTTGCTGCGCACGGGCTTTCTCTAGTTGCAGCGAGCGGGGGCTACTCTTCGTTGTGGTGCGTGGGCTTCTCATTGCAATGGCTTCTCTTGCTGCAGAGCACGGGCTCTAGGCACGCGGGCTTCAGTAATTGTGGCTCACAGGTTCAGTAGTTGTGGCTCGGAGAACTCAGGCTCAGTAGCTGTGGCACACGGGCTTAGTTGCTCCGCGGCATGTGGGATCTTCCCGGACCGGGGCTCGAACCTGTATCCCCTGCATTGGCAGGCAGATTCTTAACCACTGCGCCACCAGGGAAGTCCCAACCATCACTTCTGAATAGGAAAGTTCTTTACACTATGAAACTATAAATATTCATAAAATTAATTACCAATTTTGAAGTTAATGAATTTTATATAGAGAACAATATTTCATACCATTTAATATTATCAGTTGAACAACAAATCCAAAATTAAAACTGAGTCTCTTATCACTTTTCCTAATATGAATCTGAAATATTTATTTTCTTATTAGTTTCTTACTTGCTCTAAAATTATTGTAATATCTCCTTAGCTTAATAATGACAACAATAACAAAAGCAATAACAATACTTATTAGGTTTTATGTTTATTAGTTAATAAATAACAATACTTCTGTGAACTATCAATAGAAACACATTGCCAAAAATTTTGTGTTCGTAATCTGAAATTTTCAGAACATTCCCCTTTGGTAGGTAAATTACTATTATTCTCATTTTATATGTAAGGAAATTGAAGTTAAGATAGGATATTTCCAAAAATACCACAGTTAGTGCAAGGTAAGGCTAGAATTTGATACCCATTATGTCTGACTCTAGTCTCTAAGCTGTAATGTGTTCTCAGGTAGACTACTAAAAGTCCTAATCATAACTTAGTTTGCCTCTTAATCTCCAGAATATTATATTTGATTTTAAAGTCTGTAAGACAGTTAGATAGTTTTAGAACTTAAATATAAAACAAGAAAGAAGGTTTAAGACCTTCTTTTAAGAACCTTCTTTTAAGAACTTTTAAGAAGGTCTTTTAAGACCTTCTTTTAAGAACAATTAAGAACTCATTCATCTGATGGGTCCTCAAAGGCATCTGATAGTTTTAATTCATTGATTTTTTCAGAGGCAAAAATGGAAATGTATTCATGTGAGAAAAGGCTTTTCTTTTCATTAGGGGCTGCTGTCTTTGAAACTAGAAAGGCAAGACAACTACAAAACAAGCTGTCATCAACATTATACATAACTGAAAATGTTCAAGAAAACACTGTTTCAGCACGAGGCTGCCTAGCCCGGTAGATTACAGCCTTGGTGTTTTGACAACTATTCAAGAAGAGATATGAGCTTTCTTGCCAACAAACAACTAAAAACAGCTAAGAATTGGGGAGTAGGCAGAAGGGAAATGAAGATATGATCTTGAGAGAGAATTAAAGACTTTATTGTTTCTTTTACAGAATACTGTTCTTGGTTAGAAAAAAATACTGTGAGCTCCCTCAGGAAAGGAGTTTGTCTTTATGGGCTTATATATATGTGGAAACCTTGTTTGTAGATCAAAAGAAACGAGGGTCATCCAGTGGGTAGTTTCAAGTGAAAATTTGTATTCCAGTGCATAATTCTTGAGTTCATGTATTAGAATACGTCCTGGATGGAGGATTCTATTCCTTGTTCTCTATTAGGCCAAGTAACTGCCTTCTACTGGCTTACTATTTTGATTTGGTAACTCTGTATCTGGGCTATATCTTTTTTCTATATATTCTAGTATGCTTTAAACCAAAAAGGGAAATTCATTGATTTCTGGCTTTTGTTTATATAGCTTACATTGGCAACAAAAATATTCCAAGAATATCATTTGTTTTTGAGCTCAAAATGAAGCTGTGTAAAACAGATGTAATGAACTCCCCTTCATTTCTTCATATGTAGACTAAGCCACATGGAGGCCCATATCATACAGTTAGGAAGTTGAAGAAACATCTAGAGGCTTTGTGTGCTTGTATGAAAGTACTTGATATAATGGCTACATGTCTGAGATGATTTGATTTAATATTCTGTACCTCAGTTTCTTGATACTGGGTGTAATATTCTATTTTCTGGGCTCTTGAATTGTCGTGCAATATGGCAGGACCAGTCACATGGAGTAGGAGTCTTTGTGCTTCCATACCTTCATTCCTTTAATCACTAAGAAAAAATTATAGTTTCTGAATATTAAAAGTTGTACATTTTGAGTAATTATTTGCTATGTAATAGTTTTCTTTTGGAAAAAAAATTAATGATCTACTCGGTATCTAATTGCCACTTGTATCCAAGTGCCTCTTGGGTTAAAGACCTCACAACATGTGCAAAGAGCGTAGTGACTTGGGCTACAAGGATAAACTAGCCACACTGCCTGTGATTACTGCTCCCTCTGCATTTCTTGAGAGAAGAACCAGTGTTTGAATTTTCCTTCCAATATTGCAGTTTTTTAAACTGAAGTTTATAGGACTGTAAAGCATGGTTTCATATTGGGCCTCATAAAACACCAGAAATGTACACAGGACTTGATAGGTTTTCATATATTCATTTGTAGGGGGGCGGGATAGAAGATCCAAAGCTTTTATCAAATTATCAAAAAGGCCCATGATGCACACGCAGTTGAGAATCATTGAAATGATAATTTCTTTCCTTCGTTGTTAAATATAATGTAAACTGGAATAAGTGACTTAAGAACAAAGTTGAGAACAGAGATGCAGTGTTGTGGAATATTAGGATTTGAAAAGGGTACTTGTCTCAGTCCGTGCAGGCTGCTATAACAAATTACCATAGACTGGTTGCTTGAACAACAAACATATGTTTCTCACAGTTCCGGAGGCTGGGAAGTCCAAGATCAAGGTCCTGGCAGATTTGGGTTTAGTGAGAGACCACTTACTGGTTCATAGATGGCCGTCTTCTCGCTGTGTCCTCACAGGGTGGAAGGCAAGGGAGCTCTCTGGGGTCTCTTTTATCAGGGCACCAATCCCAATCATGAGGGCTCCATCCTCCTGACCTAATCACCTCCCAGAGACCGCCCCCCACCTCAAATACCATCACATTGAGGGGGTTAGGTTTTAACATGAATTTGAGAGGGGCAGAAACACAAACATTCAGTCCATTGTGGTACGTCACTAACTATTTCATATAGGAAGTATGCTGTGAACTTGAAGTTGACCAATATTTGGAAAAGTAAAGTGGAAAGAAGGTGATCCAGGCCAAGAGAAGAGCTTGAGACCATATGGGGTGTATTTGGGGGACAGCAAATTATTGATTTGTTCCTACTATTAAGTACAAGAAAGGGTGCAGTGCAGTATACATTTGGGCAGATAGCCTGGAGCCGGCTTCATGAATTCAATCATTTGAGTGATGGAGAGAAGCCAAAAATGTTTCAGAATAAGAATAATGTGATAAAAATCCCTGCTATGAGGGTTGTCTTAACGTTAGAAAGGGGAGCTTTGGAACCATAGAAATTAATTGGGATGTTATTGTAATGATCCAGATAAAGATTACTAGAAGTTGAAATTGTGGGGAATAGAAAGGTCTAGATTATTATAGAAATTTCAGAAAAAGGAATCACCACCAGACTGGATGAGGGAGAAGGAAAGAGCAATCTGAACTGCAACGTGGGTATTTAGTTTCAGGTTCTTTGTTTTGAGGGGATTAAATGTAGTTCCACTCACTCAGTGGTGAATACGCGTTCTATGTAGAAGGGCAGCTATGCACACGTAGATGTTTATATTGTTAAAGTGGACATTTAGTGTGAACGAGAAGTTACTAATCAAGGTATCATTTATTCAAGAAGTTAAAATAATGTAACATTGGATTCCATTGCTGTTGGTAAAACAGTGAAGTAAATTTGGGAATGTCATGTTACTCCTGTAAGTCACATGTTTACATTAGAAATGAATAATGTGGTCCACCCTCTCCTCTACAATAGGAATGTGTGTGTGTTCATTGTAATTAAAAACTCTTTGCTGGGAAGCCCTTGAAAATATAATCCTATATCTCTTCTGCATAGACCCACGAGGAGGTAAGAGCCTTTTGAGGACACACTCATGTTTTCCACATAACTAAGAAAATGTTCTCAATTGACTTTGTCACACAGACACACACAAATATCTGTTTCTTTTCTGGTGTTGTTATCGAGTATAAGGGAATCATTCAAGATACTGGCAAGGTGTCAGTTGACTTTACAAAAAGAAGAGGATTGACTAAAGCTGATGTAGAGCAAGAATAAATGCAAATACTATACAATAAGAGCCTTTTCTCAGCAAGTCTATCTGGAAAAGACGAAAGAGCGTAAGATGATTTTCACCTATACCTATCTTCATAAGAAATAGCAATTTGTAGCAAAAAATTTAAAAAAATAAATTCAATTAAAAATAAAATAATAAAAAACAGACTCAATACCATGAGCCCAAGACACTTATAAAGTCTTGACAGTGATAAGAAAATGAGACAGAAGTATTTAAAAGAAAATTAAGTGGAATTTAATGAATCCTTAGTTAATTTAAGATAATTTAGCTCTTGTGCTACAAGACTTCTTTAACTTCCATTTCATGATCTGAATGATCACGGATAGCGGGAGGGAGGCGGCATCCGGGGGAACCTCTTCTCAGTAGGGGTCCAGGTCCAGATTCAGCTTCAGCACTTTCTGTGGCAGGAAGAAAGTATGTGCAAAGAAAAGACATGTGGAGAAACTAAAGGTGGTGTTTGTTAATTCGTCTCTGCTTTTAGGTGAAGTAATTTTTATGCCCTGTATTTTGTTACATGGCTTTCATCTTGGAAATTCTGCATTTAATTTTTGGCACAAAAATAATTTTCCTAGAATTCCTGGGTGTAGAGAGATGGACCTGTTAACTTTGTAGAGTTAGAGATGGAAAGTTTCCTATTTGAAGATTGAGATCTATCTATCTATCATTGATCTATATCTGCAGATGGTATAAAGAATAGGCACATAGCTAATAATTTTGATAAGCCTCAAATCAAAGACAAATTTTGCATCAATTGTTGCTAAGTAATTATCATTCTTATTATAATTAAGTTAGCAAATATTGGTAATTAAAAATGTCCTCTTTTTCTTTTTTGCATAAAACTATTAACTGACATTCTTACTAAAGTATAACTAAAATGAACTATGATGATAGTTCTTAATCTTTTTTTTTTTTTTGGGGGGGTACGTGGGCCTCTCACTGTTGTGGCCTCTCCCGGTGCAGAGCACAGGCTCTGCACGCGCAGGCTCAGCGGCCATGGCTCACGGGCCCAGCCACTGCGTGGCATGTGGGATCTTCCCGGACCGGGGCACGAACCTGTGTACCCTGCATTGGCAGGCGGATTCTCAACCACTGAGCCACCAGGGAAGCCCGATAGTTCTTAATCTTTTAAGTTAAGTGGGAGATGTAGCATCATAGAAGAAAAAAGCTGAGCATAGAAATATGAAGAACTATGTTTAGTCTTCTTATGGCCACTT
Source organism: Tursiops truncatus (assembly GCF_011762595.2). NCBI lineage: Eukaryota > Metazoa > Chordata > Mammalia > Artiodactyla > Delphinidae > Tursiops > Tursiops truncatus. The sequence continues at coordinate 5,852,451 of NC_047054.1, forward strand.
AGCATGTAATGCTTGTGGGTGTCATATACTTCACCGATGGAAAAAAGTTGATAACAGTATCTGCCCTTTCTACTTCACATTGAGAGTTTCTGTGAAGACCAAATTTAATCACATAATGCCTTTAAAATCTATAATCTCATATATATAATTTTACATTGCACAGTCAAACCTGTCTTACATAATTTAATGCTAAATTTGCCTTTGGAGAATATTTTTAACCTTGGAAACATCTTAAAAAGGAATTCTGTACAAAATATTGTTATTACTTTAGAGAAACAAAGCTATTTTTCCAGGATTTTCTCAAATTTTTATATATGCAAAACCAAAAAGAACGAATCTCTAATTTTCAGAAGAACTGAGTAGAAATGACCATGTATGTCTTATATTATAATATAGTATTTTCTTCTGAATAAAAATTTATTTTAGCTACTGTGTATTCATGAGCAAGCACTCTCTATGTTATCTTAAAACAAAATAGATTAACTGGATTTTGTTAAAATGATAAATGGAATGACAAATATGGAAACTACAAAACTCGTTTTGTATGCAATGTTAGTTTATATCTTGCCTTTTATTTCCACATTTTCTAGAATCAGAGAACCTGCTGATCTTGTATATAACTATTAAGAACGTCAGCTTTTTATCTCTGTTTTTAAAAAGGGATAGCATTTTTTTATATGTTCATACACATATTTTAGCATGTATGTGAAAGATTCTTACTCTTCTCGAAAATATGTCAGATGATTGAATGCGTCGGCAAGGAAGCAGTGCAGAGGTGTGCTGGCCCTTTAATGCTGTTTCTGTTGTCATGGAAATAAGATTTTCAAGTAGGTTTATCTGCAGTGCTTTGCTTTTTATAGATTCCAGATCATTTTAAGTTGGTTTTAGACAAGCATCTTTATCCTTTAAATAAAAACACCCATCGACCAACTTTCAATGTTTTCTCCAATAAGATTTCTTAAAAACCTAGGAGTAAGGGAGTGTAGATTTTTCAGGAGTGTACATTACATATACACATGGCAAACGAAAAAGCAGGATCCAGCTCCAATGTCAAGCTTTTAAAATGAACATCTCACGTTATTGTTAGTTGTTTAAGTACAGTTTACATGGGAAAAAAAATTGAAAAGTGAACAGAATCCTGTCACGACTCATGTTATTGGTCCAAATTCCTAACCTGGGCCTCCATTTTCCTTCATGACTCAGCAGCCGCTTAACAGTGAAGATTCATTACTACAGAGAGATTTGCTGGGACTGAATTTAGATTCTTCTCCTAACCAGCTGTGTGGGCTTGGCAAGTTATTTCAACTCTCTCTTCCTCAGTTTCTTTCTCTTTTTCCATCATGTGATAAATTTATGTTTCCTCATCACTTAAATGTGTTCTAGTCAACCATATTTTCATGTTATTGATGTATTCACATGTTCCTAAGGAGAAACATGATAGCAGTGGTTTTCCAGGATAAAAGGACCTGGGAGATGTAGTCCTAGTGGGTTTTCCTAAGCTCCCAGGAATTGGCAGTTTGCAACAAGCACCCAGGAAAAGAAGATCTAGTTTACAGTACCCTCTTCTCAATGCCAACACATGAACACATGGTGGGATCCCATGGTGAGGGCAGGCCGACCAGGAGAGACAAATAAAGGAAAGGAAGAACAGCATGGTATAGAAAGTGCTAGAACAGAGGAGAGAGCAGGTGCTGTGTGGCGCAGTCATGGGGCTTCTGATCCAGTCTGGGGGATTCAGGTACCAAAAGAATTAAATTGACAAGTAATCACCCAAATGACCTTCATGCTTCTTTATTCTTCTCGCTCTTTGCGTGGGTGAGGGTGATACATGAAGCAGAGGAGTCGTGAGAGCTTCAATAAAATGAAGAAGGGCTGTGCCTTTTCTTATTATGTAGTGATGGTCATCATAATTCTGATATTTATTATAATTATTGTCTTCATGATTCAGACACTCTCAGCTCTCGTCAGTGTCAACTTATAAACAGGGTTGGTTTTTCTTCTTCTTTTTTTTTTTTAACTCCTGTTAAGGAAAAAGTGCACGGATGAGAGAATGTGATAGTGTAATCCATTCCATTCAGGATTGGAAGTGTGATGGGGCCCCTGTGTACATACTCCAGCATCGTGAGCTTACAACACACATTCAGTACAAAAGGAAGTCAGGAAGGGAAAACAGTCTATGAAGGTCAGAGATGCAACCCTCCACTGTGAACACGCCAGCTGACTGCATCCTTGAGTAGGAAGGACTGAGAATTCGGCCCCATTTCTCACTTTTTAAAGATTTCGTAACCACCGGAGCAAACAAACAGGCCAAGAACAGAAAAAACTCAAAAAAGTAGCTGAACAATTCTGTGGGAGGGGGGAGCCTTTTGTCCTTTTGCTGATGTGTGTACTTGCCCCTCCCCCAGGCCGGGCTGGGAGCCAGAGGGAGGTGTGAGGGGAACGTTCTATATAGGAGATTGCACTTTGCCTTGGGAACACCAAACCATCACTTTCAGATGAAAGGCCTGACAGATATTTGAGTAAATCTTAACGCATCTCTCTCGGTTGGGTCGTCAGAAGCCACCCGGGTGGCTCCAAGTGTCCGCTGGCCTTTGAAGCTGCTGTGGTGTCAGTCCCTCATTTACCTCACACCCTGGCTACAGGGAGCCCAGGACGCTGGCTTTCTTCAAGCACGCTGCCTCGGAGACTTGGCCCTGCAGCATTTCCCTGAAGGACCTGGGAGGCTTCTAGCCCAGTTTCTCCACTTATCATTCAAGAAACGGTGACCTAAATCTTACTGGCCCAAGTAAGGGCTTAATAAGACAGATTTTTCTCTCTGTTCTCCACTCACTCAGGCCTGGCAACTGTTTGTTGGTTTTATGTACTGGGTATTGGTGATTTGAGGCGCCACGCCAAGTCATCTGAGGCTGGTGGTTAGGGAGACAAGTTCAGAGCGTCAGGCTGATTCCTGGTTTCTGCTGTGACCCATTCTACCTTCGGAGCTTGCTCCTTCAATTCTCCGCCCCTTACTTTCCTTATCTGTCAAATGGGAAAATAATATACCTTAATTTCTCTACTGGGCACAATGCGAAGCGGAATTAGACCTGACTAAAGGTATTTATCCGTTTGCATGTTCATACCTTGCCTGATGCCCCTCAAGATACCAGTTGGCTAGGAAGACATAAACCTGAGGGACTGAAGACTGCTTTATAAGCTGGATTAGGGATGTGGTAAAGAGACTTCACAGTAAGCCAGGTGAAACAGACCAGCATTATATTGAGTCTCTGCATTTCTCTTCGACACTGCACATCTTCAGAAAGCCCAAAGGAGCCCACACGCCAGGAGAGCAAAGATAAGCCCTTGGCTGTGAGTGGAAGAAAGAAGGACGCTGATCAGGCACGCGTCCAGTTTTGACTTCCGGGTTGGAGAGTTACGCTAGGCTTGTGTATACTCTGGCCTTTTAACTTCAGTGCTAGATTTACCGTTTCGTTTCCTCTATCACACTGAGAATCTCCGTGCAACCTCGTGCCTTGGTAGAGATTCCTAAGTCCACTGTAGGTGCTGCCTCTTCCTTGATCTTATCCCAGATGAGCTGATCTACTCCACCCTCTCTTCCGTCTCCAGTGGTTTCTTGTTGATACCAGTCTAGCGGTGCTGAATAACCATATGCGGTAATGTACCATGTATGTTAGCTTCCTCCAGATCAGGTTTTTGAGGTTGGAATCTCAAGGTTTCTTAGTCAACTTTTTTCTTTCTTTAATATTTGCAGTTCCCAGGAGAATGCCTTGCACCAGGTATTTTGTTACTACGGATTGAAAGAATTTAACTCATTATCAATTTTAATGCCTTTCTCCAAGGGTCTACCAGTTTTCCTATGTTATGGAGTGATTCTGCTGTGGTTGGGAGTAGGGAGCTGGGAGGAAGGGTCCTCTCTAAACCTGCCTGACACGCTGTTTTGTTTCACTTTCGATCATTTTTCCTACCAACTCTCGACTCTCTGCCCTTTTCACTGGCTCACATGCTTAAACATTTTGTCTCCTTTCTTTACTTTCCTCGCTAGGTGTCTTTTAATAGTTTTAACCAGAATTTCTCGCTGATGATGTTTTTGCCTTTTTTTCAAAAGCCTATCCAGAGAAGACATTTCCCATCGCTTGCCTGGCTCCTCTTATCTCCTGGGAACAGAACCTTTTCATGTTTTGGTGGAAATGGTTCTCCCAGTAAATTTTCCGCCAGATGGAATGAGGAATGACCCTTCTGTTGTTGCTTTGAGGTGAACATTGAACATTGAGGCTAGGTGGTGTTAACCATATTCCCTGCTTGGCGGGGAAAGCCTGGAACAGAGATGGTGGTGTCACATGACAGAAGTAGTAGAGGCTGGAAACCCTTTCTCATCTTTTTGGGTGTAGGCAGGTGTTCTTGTGACCAGACACTCCTCTGTCATGACAGGTCCACTTTGTGGATGTACACGTGAAACTGTCCTTTGGTTTAAGGTTGTAGGAGTTTGCTTTCTATCTCTTGCACCCAAAGAGCCTTGAATAATATACCAGATAAATGTACTATTTATACTTTAATAAATTCAAAAAGTTTGTATGGTTTTTGGAAATGGGAAAATAGAGATCAAGGTATAAAATCATCTAATTTCTGTCATCTATGTTAAAATTTTCTAAAAAAATAAAATAATACACAAGTTAATCCTTCCTTTTGCTTCAGCTACTGTTGGTTCCTTCTGCCAGACCCTAAGCAGATGTTAAGTTCTTGGTGGGCAGATAGGCTTAATTAATTTCCATGTTGTTGGTACCTTGCACAATTTCTGATGCATAATAAGAACTACGCTAGTAATTTTGAATTGAAATAATATATTAATATTAGTATTAACTAGTTATAATATAACATAATAATATATTGTCCTGAAACAAAATCCTTGGAACAGCCAGGATATTTCTTAGATGTCCATTACTTTATATACTACACTATTTTGTTTTATACTCCTTGTATTTATAAAGAAAAAAATATTTAGCTTCCCCTTTTACTGTCTATTAATTTATAAAAGGGAAAACTATCTTACCTAGTAATTTATTAACTTACTAGTTGTAATTTATTAACATATTTAGTTGAGGTGAAGGCTTATATCTCAACTACTTGGGAGAGGTCAAGATTGAAAATATTTTTAGAGTCAGTCGGCCTAAGAATAATAGTTTTTTTGTTTGTTTGCTGGTTATTAAATGAATTGCTGGATTCTCTAAGTGATTAGAGAGCCAGCATTTTAAGAAACAAACAAGACAAGGAGACAGGGAATTGGCAGTCAGAGGAAAGATGAACAGGGTGCTGATCTAGACAACGCAGCATCAGTGAGGCACTTACAGCGTTGAGAAGTCATCTAGAATGAAAATGGTAAACTGGCCCTTAAAGTCAGAATCACAAGTTCCATTCCTGACTTTTGAGAGCAATAGTAGGGGATGAAGTGAATGGAAATCAAATTGCAGGGGCCCTTCAAGGAGGTGGAGAGGGGTTGGAGAAGCCTGTCAATTAATCTAATTAAAGCGTGGATTTGCTTTGCAAAACAGAGAAAGAAGATGTTATGTTCCTGACATAGAGCCCATCAGTGGAATATTTCCCATTTCATGTTGAGGAATTTGTATTTGATTCCCTGGGGCACTGGTCTGTTCAAAATAAATTACTCTCTACAGTCAAGTCATAAAGTAATTGAGACTCTGGGAATGTAAGCCAAGTGCTTTAAGCTTTTGTTTAAAAAAGTGTGCCAAAGGAGGTAATGTTATTATAATAAATAGAGCAGCCTCTCAAAAGCACCTTCGGGTGACTAATAATTTTTTCTTGTCCTTTCTTGTTGTCTTCAGATTTAAGTATGTAATCTGTTAGATTCAAATATCATTTTGTTTCCATCTAATGGGTTTAATTTATCCAGATTGTAGCTCTACAGGGATTCACAGTAATTAAATAAAGGGCATTTCTCTCAACTACTGTTTTGATAAAACTCTAGCTTTAATTACTAGTTGACAATAAAAGCGCAAGAAGAAATAGATTCTATGTTATTTCCAATTAAAAGGAATTTTTGTATAAGTTTTTTAAAAATAAATAAATGAGATAAGTGAATCAAGTGTGATCAGCATTTGGATTTATTTAAGTTCAGGGATTGAGTAAAAATCGCCAAATTAAATATAAAGTTGTTCAGTCCACTTATTTTTTTCTTAGCCCAGTTAGCCAAGGACCTGTATGGGACTACAGACAAAAATAAGTCAGAAAATGTAAGTCAGTGCATCAGTGGAGAAATAAATCAGAATGATGGAGTCTGCATATGAAGCTGAACAGATAAAATAAGGAAAATAAATGAACACAGAGCGGTGGCATGCGTCCCTCACAAGCAGAATAAGAGCCCTCTGTTTTATGTGCTCCCTTATTTTCTTAAAATAGATGGAAGTCTGTGGCCTCTGCAGGCAGACTGTCTGCTTTGAGTCCCAACTCTGCCAGTCTGTGCTTCAGTTTTGCTCTCTGCAAAATGGGAATAATAACAGTACCTACCCCATAGAGTTGCTGAGAAGATTAAATGGGGAAATACGTGTCATGTTCTTAGAACAGTGCCTGGCACGTCAAAAAGGCTCATCTAGCATTAGCTCTTATTATTATTGTCATGACCATTGTTAGGGATTCTATTTGGTCTGTAAACAGTAGAACCACTTTGCAAAGAACAACTGTTGTCTTGAGACCACATGGTGAGGTGGTCACCTGCCTAATTTTTTCTACTTCAGGAACTCTTAAAGTTTTAAAATGCGGTTATGTCAACATTACACCTTTTACTAAGCCTTGGACAGTTTATAGTATGAAAAGTCACATGCTCTCAGTTCTATCATAGCGGCTTATGAGCAGGCTGTAGGTATCATGCTTCCTACCCAACCGGATAACAGTTACAGGACAATTCTGCTTTGTGGTCAGTTTGTTTAGGCAGACCTATGGCTTGGGCAGGTATGGAATTGACCCAGGGTTTGCTAAGCTGGACCAGTCCCCCAGTGTATCAGAGGGAATCTACTGACCCCTGAGAAAATCAATACGCACTGTTTTAGGAAGAAAAAACAATTCTATTTATAGATACTCAGGATAACATTGTTTTTACAAAGTGGATTACCTTATGACTCAAGACAGTAATAGTTCATTTCAAGCCTAACACTTCATGACCTGAAGCCTTTCTCTCATCTTTTCTGAGCAGTTTATGGGAAAGTAAATTATCTGAAGTGATGTCACATTTGAGAGGTCAGAGGGAGGGGTCTCATACGCACTGAGTGCCAGCCAGCCGTGCCCTGTGCCAAGATTTGTACCGAATGCACTTGATCCTGCAAAATCCCTAATGAAGAGGCTTTCTTTTTCTTCGCTTACAAATGAGAAACAGACCCGTAAAGAGGTCACAGAGGATGTATAGAGTTGGCAGAGCTGCCCTTGGAGACCGATTGCTAAGCTGAGCCCCTTCCAGGGCACGGTGCTGACCTCACTGAGCCCAGAGAATGGCCAAAAGGCTTCTACGAGAGGAAAGATAATCCTGCCATGTGTTCCGTAAGCTGTGGATAAATAGCTAGTTGGTTTGCATCCCTCAGAGCCCACTTCACAGGACTGGTTTAGTCCTACAAGTAGGAGCACAGGCTTAGGAACCAGACTGTCTGGTCTCTCATCCCAGCTCTGCCATTCACAAGCTGTTCCCCGGAGCAAGTTCTTTCTCTTCCTCTGTTTCCACATCTGTATAATGGGGGTAACAATAGTGTGTGCCTCAGGGAGTTATTTTCAAGATTCTTGAGTAAAAGTATGGACAAAAGTGCCAAGAACTGGGACTGGCATATAATAAGCCCTAAATGTTTTGCACTGTTTTTCTGAATTGTATCAGGTGGACGGCTGTGCTGCTGTCAACTTGCAATTTCCAGGATACTCTAGCGTTAATATTTTTCATTCAGCATGATTTCCTTCTTCCCATTTAATTATAGCCATGGTTATAATTATATGTATTTTTAACAATGGTTATAATCACACTATTTTGTACAGCATTTTATATTTCTGGAAGAAGTGTTTCATCTGCTTTCATCTGGAGCCTTCTTTCCCTCACCTGCTAAATGGCTTTAATTAACGATGCCTGTCTCGTGAAGATGTTGGAGGGGTAGAATGAGATGATGTATATAAAACACTTAGCACGGTATCTGGCACCTGGTGCAGTTGCCTTGCGAAGACAGCAGGGCAAGTATTAGTACATTCATTTCGTATTTGAGGAAATGGAGAGAGACCATCCTAGCCTAAAATCATATAGTGGATAGTGGTACAGTTAGCACACAGCAGAGTACTACCTGACAGGATGCCTGTTGACCAAGTAAATCACCCATAGAACTCGTTTTTTCACCAAAGCTCCTCATTTGATTGTATTGCCTGATTTGACATATTTGGACCTGGGGGTTATGAGTTCATTAATGAGAATCTCAGTAAGCTCTATTTTTTGAGACCCGAGAAACTCGTTGACTAACAAAAGGTGTTTTAGATTTCACTGCACAGATCGGACATTTTTGCATTCCCTTCTCTCTCGACCGTCCAGAGAAGCTGCTTCTTACCACTTGCTTCTAGGACCAAGTTTTGTGCACTGTTTCTGTTTTATATATGTCAACATCTACCTCCTTTCGGTGAATGTAATCAAAAGTCAACATCATGTTGAAAACTACTCTATTAACAACTCAGAAATGCTGAATGGCCACCTGGTTGTTCTATTTAAAGAGCAGAGCTTTATAGTGAAAATTATGATAGCCCGGGTGTCACAGACTTGCGTCTCAACACTGATCCTGATGCAGGACACACGCGCACACACAGAATGGATTCAAGCATTAGGTAATGTTTTAGGGTGTTCTAAGCCTCAGGATACAGATGGATGACAAATGGTGTTTGAGATTGAATACAAGCCACTTTTTCTTTTAAACGACAGCCTTGATTTCAACCTGACTTGAAAATGTTCCACTTAAAAAAAAATGTTGCACCACATCCAAACAATGACAAAAGATCCAATTGGGACAGAAAACATAACATTTATGAGCACTGCTGATTGCTCAAGCCTCTCTTTCATTGTTTTCCTTCCTAGCTAATAAATAATAAAATTCTACTAGAGATTTTTGGATATGCACTTATTATTATGGCTGTGGATAATGTTTAAGAACCTCATATATTGGCAGCACAAGCTACAGGACCCTTTTGAGCACTCTTTAGTGTGTTTCCCTGATTTATTTTCATCATTGCACATATCAGAACCTGATACTGCCTTTCTTTATGTGCTTGTTTATTTAGCCTCTTACTTTCTTCTTCTAGAGTGTAAATGCCAAGAGAACAGGGACCTACTATATGTTTCCACTGAACTTGCCCTAGAAGTTAGATTTGTATCTGGAGGAAGATAAGCACTCAATATATAGTTGATGAAGGGCTTCCCTGGGGGCGCAGTGGTTGAGAGTCCGCCTGCCGATGCAGGGGACACGGGTTCGTGCCCCGGTCCGGGAAGATCCCACATGCCGCGGAGCGGCTGGGCCCGTGAGCCATGGCCGCTGAGCCTGCGCGTCCGGAGCCTGTGCTCCGCAACAGGAGAGGCCACAGCAGTGAGAGGCCCGCGTACCGCAAAAAAAAAAAAAAAAAAAAAGAAGAGTTAAACCTGGGCCTGGGAAACCTGTCACTTCAAAGTAGCTCTATCCTCTGTCTCACTGCATGAAAGGTTAGAAAGAAGACAAGTGCAACTTATGGTTTCTGCTCTCAGTGACAGGCAGAGGAAATACATATTGAAATAGCATCTGTATTGAGATGTTAAAAATGAAAAAGATGTGTGATACTTGGCAAATACGTGTTGTAGACAAATGATATTGAAATTCAGGCAGTGCGATGGAGGGAGCAAATAAATCAGGTTTCCCTTAATATTTGCAATGTCAGAGCCTAAAAACAGCTTTGCATTTATCTCGGACAACTGCAGTGGGGTGCTGTGGGTGACCTGAGCATCCCGCAGGAGACCTAAAGAACAGTTGCAAATGGATGGCTTGTGTGACTGAAACCAAGGGATATTCTCCAGGGTTCATGGAACCTAACACTGTGTACAGGGAGCAGAGGGACTGTTAGGACGGAAATTTCTTGTGTTGTTTGAAGGCTTGAGTGTGTCCACCTTCCTGGAGCCACGGTCTCATCCAAATGGACCCTGCGTCATTGCCGATAAAACTTTCTTGGGAGAATGTTTTCTGGCTGTTTCTGGTACATGAAGGACTTGGGCATATCTGTCTTCTCCTTAATTCATGGAGAGTAGATCACAATCAAAGGCCTCTTGCTGAAGATTAGTAACCCACCCAAATATCTTCAGATATCCAACTCCCCAGGAAGGAACGGTGCATAAAGTCACACACCCCTCATAGAGGTAGGAAAGGAAGTGACTTTCGTTTTGATCTGCCCATTGGGAGAAGCCCGTGGTGCCCTGCATGAGCCATGAGTTCAAATGTGTTGGTAGAAGGCATTTTGCAGACAAGTTGTCAGTCTGTGACCAGTTTCCTTTCAGGATAAGAGAATGTTTAGGTTACCCGAGATGATCTCTGGAAATGTAAGAGTAGACTCCAGTATATATTTTTCTGCCGTGAAAGGACTTGCAATCTAATGTATAACCAAAAAGACCAGAATGCTCATTATAAAGCTGAGAAGGCTTGAATCTGATTTTTCCTCATCATTGCTTTTTGCACCATCTTGTGTAATCAGCTCTTTCAAAGGATTTTTCCTGTCATCTGTGTCTGCAGGAACATTCAAAGCCCGATTTAAAATCAAAACTCAGAACTCCGGACAAGCTTTACAAGCATTATGTTTACCTCCCTCTCTTTCTTGTTCTCTCTCTCTCTGTCTCTGTCACTCTCATTCTGTTCTTTATTTACTTTTACCGGCTTGTCATTTGCAATATCCAGTGTGATGTGTAAGGTTGGGCTTACTTGAGATTTCCAAAGTGTTGACCTTTGATTCAAATGAATGGAGCAAAACAAATCATCTGTCAGCTAAGGTATAACTTATGTCTGTTGTCATTAATGTAACACCAAGACTTTACTCAAAAATGAAGAAATACTAGCATAACGTGCCTTATGACTGTGTTAATTAAGGACTGAATGACTTACCTTCTTATGGGGGGTGAGTTTAGAATTAGGAAGACGAACATTCAGATCCCAATTCCTTCATTTACCAGTTGTGTCACCCGGAGAAAGTCGCTTAAGGTTTGAAAGCCTCAGCTTTGATTTACAATAAATCCTTACAATTGATTCTTCCTATTTTGAAAGGGCAAATTTGGCCTAAAGGGTGTTCTCTTGAATATTTCTGTCTGTCCTTACCATAATCAGTGCTTATGGCAATAAAGGCCTCCCTTAGGAGGCATGGCACACAGTGAATGATTTTCCACCTGCCTTTTTGTTTTACAATTTGCTTTTCGAAATATCTCTGTATCATTCTGTCATCAACTCCTCAGTCATGGCATTTGTTATATATGAATATGACATGTGTCTCCTGGAACTATTGTAAATGATGTTCACACTCCAAAGTATTTTGTGGAAGTTGCTAAACTTATGATAAAGTATATTTTAAGCCACTGGATTTTTTCGTTATTCGTCACTATTATTTCATTCACGCGTGCATGCATTCAGTAATTATCTATGGAAAGCTTACTATGTGCTTGTCTTGTGGGAGGTGGAGACAGAGGGCACCTGACCTCCCGGGGCTTGGCGGCTGCAGGTCAGTGGGGACAATAATGGAAAATGCAAACACCAGAGAATAACTGTAATGACATGTGTCATCAGTACTAAAGGATGCTTATTCTGTGGGTCAGGGAAGATTTGCCAGGGGACATTCATTTATGCTGAGGTCTGATAAATGAGTAGATCCAGCTATCTAAGGATGGAGGGAAAAGTGTTTCAGGCAGAAGGAACAACATTTAAAAGTGGACAGTTTTGAGAAATGAGAAGGGGTGAGTGAGTGAAGGATAGGAGGGGAGGTTCCTGCCATGTCTGCCCCATCTTTCCAGCCAATCTCAGGAGGTTGAACGTTATCCTAAGAACACGGGCAAACCATCGACTGGTTGTATACGGGCCACGAAACTGACATGACTGGTGGCTTGGCTGACTCTGAAAACACAGTACTGCTAGATTGCAGAAGACGAGTCTTTGTGTGAAAGAGCCTGAAATTCCTGGAGATGATTTCTTGATGAAAATATAACAGGTTTCTCATCTTTTCCTTGTTAAGACTCCAACCTTAAGGCACAGGACATGTCTCTGGAGTGTCTCCCTGCCTCTCCAGTTACTCCAAGGAAACTGAGGGCCCTGACTCAGAACTGGATTTTCCAGCCCAGGGCTCCTGGACACCTTGCCTCAGAAACAGTAAAAGAGGGTCCCCTCCACGTGGCTAGGTGTTGGTCTCTTACACGTTGTCCAAAGAATATGAGCTTTTGAGTATTCAGTGTCGACCGTCTTGAAAACCTTTCCCTTCTCCGCTATTCTATCCGCTCCCTTCTTCCTAGAGAATATCACTTACTTTGGGTATCAGGTCAGATCAACCTCACCCTCTCAGAAAACAGGAAAACTTTCCCAACCATCAAAACTAAAGAGTGGGTAGGCATCCTTGCTGTGGGCTCATGTAGCAGCCTGGGTATTTTGTCCTTAGTGGGTATCACTTGTCACAGTGTTGAGATGCTCCGGATGCGCAGGCTCAGCGGCCATGGCTCATGGGCGCAGCCGCTCCGCGGCATGTGGGATCTTCCCGGACCAGGGCACGAACCCGCGTCCCCTGCATCGGCAGGCGGACTCTCAACCACTGCGCCACCAGGGAAGCCCTCTTGCCTTTTTGATAATAGCCAGTCTGACAGGTGTGAGGTGACAGCTCATTGTGGTTTTGGTTTGCATTTGCCTGATGGTTAGTGATGTTGAGCATCTTGTCATGTGCCTGTTGGCCATCTGTGTGTCTTCTTTGGAGAAATGTGTATTCAGCTCCTCTGCCCTTTTTTTTTAACTGGGTTTTTGTTGTTGTTCAGTTGTATGAGTTTTTATATATTTTGAATGTTAACCTCTTATGTATTATTTGCAGACATCTTCTCACAGCGGGTTTAAGTTTAGTGAGCAATGTGTCTTCTGGTTTACACAAGAAAATTGTCATATATTTCACAAATATTTCTTAGGTGGTATTTAAAAGGGAAAAATCATACTTAACATTTAGTATATTTTTAAACTCCTACTGATGGACCATCATACGTTTTAAATCAATGACTGAAAACAGAGTGTGGCAAACATAACGTGATGCGATGGAAAGAATGTTAGATGAGGCATCTCGTCACCTCAACTTGAAGGTCTTGAAAACAATCTAGAAAATAGAGCATTGCCAGTTCTTAGGGTTCATGTAAGCATATTTACGAATTCATAAAGTTAATCTGCAGTGATAGCAACCATTTTTCTTTTTGAACTAGTTTTGAATTACTTGGTAGTTCAAAATATTTTTAATTTAAATGAGATCAAGACTTTAAAAAACCATTCTAAACACAACAATCAGCCCCAGGAACTCAGCTGCCCTCCAGTGGGAGAGAAGGACGTAAGGAACTGGCGTTTAATGGGTCAGAGTTGCTCTTTGGGGAGGTGAAGAAGTTCTGGAGGTGGAAGTTGATCATGGTTGTACAATGGTTGCATGTACTTAATGCCACAGAACTGTCCACTTAAACCTGGTTCAGACGGTACATTTTATGTTCTATTTTACCACAAGAAAAAAAATAATCTCCACTTACTGAGAGGTGATTGCCGTAAGGAAGCTGTATGCATGCTTGTTTCTCCTCGTTAAGAGTCTCTTCAGCCTGGATTTTAGGTGGTTCTTTGCATGTTTGAAAAATCGGTATAAGTTGCTATTGTCTTCTTTAAAAATGTGTGCGTGAAAACGTCTATTGAGACAAAAAATAATAATTATCATTATAGGAAGTTGTTGCTCTGCTGGAAAGTTTCCAGAAAAAAAAGAAGTTATCGTGACTTTTCCACTCATCTTTTGCCCAATGAATATGTTTTACCATTTCCTTTTCGTCTTCCTTTCACTCGTTCCCATGGTTCACATGGTGTAGCAGGAGGCTGTGGACTGAGTCTGATTTGTGCGGGTGCTGGGGACACTCCTAATGGGATAATGCAGGCGGGAGAAGCAGCCTCAGGTTCAGAGCATCAGTCCAGGAACCGCTGACGTGGAATCTTAGACTTATTTGGTGGTTTACTGGCCCAGTCCAGGGTCTCCCTGAGTCTCAGTTTTTTCCAACATAAAATGGGGGGAAAAAATCACACTTTCCCTCTTTGTTTTGCGAAGGGGTTAATGCATGTGCCTGTGTCTTGTAGATTGTAAAGTGCTCTAAAGGCTTCAAATGGCCTTATTCTTTCTACTGCTATGAACTATTAATGACTTGTTTCACTGATGATTCCTGTGGTATTAAATGAATAGAGAATATCACTGAGAAGTAATGCTGCATTCTGTGTTGACTGGATCCCAGGTGATGTCAGCCTGGGGAGAAGTGGCAGCAGAGATGCTGCTATGATTTGACTCTCTGATTTCCCCCTTGGTTTCCTTATTTCAATCCATGCCCGGAGCAAGCAGCTCTCTCATGAACCCTTGAATACAGATTGAAATATATTCAGAGGAGATAGGCGTTTGATTTATTTGATTATTATATTTACCTTTGGGTTAAATTCTTTTGAGGAGAGAAAATAAATAGCAAACAATCGTAGACGTGAGAAGGCTAGGCATTCTTTTAGGAGAAATCTTGGGAAATACAGAGGACTGTTGTACAAGAATTGCCTTTCTCCCCAATAGTTGCTTTTGTGATGGTTTTGAGGGTGATATGGAATTTGCTGCTGACCCACTTTAAAAAACGTATGTGAAGTATATGCTCTGATGCAAGAAACGTATACTGTGGGTGAGGAAGAGGCGAAGTCTTTTTTATTAAAGGTAAGGAATTACAGTTCTGTGTGTGTGCACACATGTGTGTTTCTCTGTGTGCTTGCTTCTTTAGAGATGGAGACGGAGACAGGGATTCTTCCTTTCTTTATACTCTAGGCAAGGTTTATGCCCCCCTGGGAAGGGATACTGTTTATTTTTCTTCCCGTACCTTTTGTGAAGCATGGAGACCCTTGGATCGCGCCCTGTCACTCAGTAGGCTGAAGTGCAAATGCTAATTTGTTGCCATACTGCAACGTTGTGATTTGCATTCCAAATCAGACTGCAGAATCCCATTATAAATCGCTTATCCTGTCGTTCCTCATCTAGCATTTGTTCTTTCTGCTTCCCCAAGAATGACCCTTGAAACAATTCTCTTTCAAGACATTCCCATTTAAAATCAGTTTTCATGGCCGAAAATCACAACAGTATATCACAAAGACATCCAGAGATTCTTTTTACAGAAATTGCAGTGTTTCTCTCCCTTTCTTTCAAGAGTGTCGTGGCGCTGAAGTGAACTAATGACTTAAAACATATCTTTCAGGCTTAAAGGTTTATACTCATCCTTTTGAAAACCATCCTTCTCTATCTTTTTAAACCTGAGAGGTGTGAGCTTACAAGTCCTCTCTCAATGATCATCTTTTACAGATAGACCCTGAGATGGTATAATTGCATCCTTTCTTGGCACTTTTAAATCAAATTAGCCAGATACGTGGGGAGGAGAGAACAGGGGAACGCAGTTTTGAAAGGTATCTGACTGGGTGAGCAGTAAGACCGCAGCATAAAGAACCGCCGGGAGTCTGGGCTTTCCCACTCTGGTGGCAGGGAGGGGGAATTACGGGTTGGTGGTCTGCTTCCTGTTAGGAGAACACCCCTCCATCTGTTCCCAGCTCAGCCTGTTTCCAATTTAAAGCCCAGATTTCAATACAAACCTCAATTTCTTTTCCCCATTTGAAATGCAAAGCAAGCCTTTCACGTCCTAGAGCCTCTGCCACTGGGATTCAGACCAAATTTCCCCCCAAAATTCTCAGGCTCTTTGCTTGAATACCTGCTTACAGTGGTGCACAATGGACAGCATTGAGAAGAAAAATTAATAATCTTCACGGAAGAGTAATTTGAATGAAATTGCACTTGACAGCCTGTCTCCAAGCAAACAAGAAACGCGAGGGAGCCTGAGCTAAGCTCCGAGGACTTACCCAAGCCACTGCTGGGGGAGCTTCCCAGGGACCAAAAAAAAAAAAAAAAAAAAAATCGCTCGCTTCTCCTCCATCTAATTGAGCTTTTGATTAATTCCTTGTACCAGATTCTACTGAAGAAAGGTAGCCATGGAAGAGAATATGGAAGAGGGACAGACACAAAAAGGTACTGTGCTAGAAAGGGGTTATTTGTAACTAAGTCATTATTTTGCAGTTTCCTTGTTTGCTTTAGACACTTGCCAGGAAGGCTAATGAATGTTTCTGTCTTGGAAGGCGTTTTTTGTTTTGCCTTTAGTCTGTTCCCCACTTGCGTTCATATCTGGCGTGAATGTTGCCACTATTTGCAAATCTTTCAGATATAAGTATCCAGACACGGAGTTGAGTGTTAGTGATGAGAGCATTGCGGTATTGTTGCGAGCTGTCCCTTGGACCTTTGTTCATCGTCATTTATTTCATGTTTTCACGCTTGTCGAGCTGGGTCAAGGGATTCCTGGTGTGAGCCATAAATGCAATATTGGGAGCTGGTTGTAGTTAAAAATCTGGTGATGTAACCATTATCAATACCTCTGAATGGACATCTGATAGAACAAAGACCGAGAGTGTATTTATTATATTTTCCTTGGTGCGCCTTTTTTAAAAATCCTTTTTTCTTTGAGTGGATGCAGTTGAGTTTTAATAGAGATGGAGCAAAGGTTCATAAATTTTCAGAGTGTATGTACGGTGACATGAAGGTTTCCCTTTCTATAGAGTTGATTGTCATCAACTTCTGCATAATAAATGTCAAGGATATTCTCTGATGCATTTTCTAAGCGGGTGAGGTATATCTGGCTGTATAAGTTAAAGTGAAATTGTCATTTTTATAGGTTGAAAATGGCCAGATATTGGCAATTTTAAATGATTCCAATACTGTAGAATTTGTGTGTGTGTCAAGTGGTAGCTTTGAAGGGAACGGTAGCTTTCACCCCAGAATCAGCTGCATTTTCTCTCATGTCTGTTCAAGGCTTATGTAATGGTATAGAAAACACTCTTGTGTTCTTAGGATGGAAAGAAGCATTAACACAGGTAATGCTACTTAAAGGTTACATTTAAGAGTAGTACGGAAAAGATTCAGCTATCAAATTTGATTTCAAATGTACATAAATGCATTATTTTAGAAAATTATATTTTACGTGATAAAATAGGTAGGTTGGAAGTATAGCATAGTTTTTACATTATTTTGAACCATTCGGCTTTGCTGGGTCTTTCACCTCAACACACACGTACACACACTCACATACACATAATAAGAGACATTAAATACATAAAGGTTTTATAGAAGCAATAGAGGAAGGCAGTAGATAAACCAGTGCCCAGATTTTAGACATTAGCACACTTGTTAATGATACTCTGTAACAGAAACACAATAATCTACCTCGATAGGATGTGATCTATTTTAAATGAAAAGAAAACCTCAACTGCCTTTACTATGTGAACAGACAGCTGAAGTGTTCATCAGTGATATAAAATGGCAAATTTTCATGGTAATTTTCATCCTTAAAAGGCATCTCTATTGACTGTTTTATTTTAGGAATAAAATACCTTATTTTAATATCTTTTTATAGCACATAAGAAGATCGCTTCTCGGCCAGTCAACCTGTTTAAGGAAATAGAAGTTTATCATTTTAAATAGAAAAATGGTATTCCTTACACTAAATAAAACCTTGAGATAAAGCACGGATTGTGGTAACAGGTTGAGTATGTCTGAGCGTGCCTTGGTAGATGCAAGAAAAATGATGCCAAGAAAAATGATGTAATTAGTTGTGATGTTTTTTTCTCCAGTAACACTGAAAATCTTTCCTTCATTGGGGTCGGGGTAGCGGTGATGTGATGATCACCTCCACCTGTCTCACCGGGTTCTTTTTCTCATAGATGTGCATACTTAGTTCAGGAACAGCAGTGGAAAACAATTTTTAAAACTTAAAATTTGTATAATGATCTCTAAGTATATCGAGATATATAAGTAAAATATCTGTGATTAAGCTTTTTTTTCCTTAATGGAGAAAGAGAAGGTTTAATTTTCTTCATTCCTGGTCTTCTATTCCTTTCAGCTATGCCTATGACACCTTTTCTATATGTTTGTTGTTAGAAAGTTATATTTGAATGTAAATGCTCTCTCTGCTTGAGTGGAGGCAGGAAACAATGTGATGGGATCTAAGTTGGAGGAGTTACTTGACAAGCAGATAAAAATCATTAGAGGTTTTTACAGAGTTTAGGTGGACAGATCTGATGATCCATCCACTTAAAGGAAGGCAACACTTTGCATCAACCCTTATCCTGTTTTTCTTAAATTGCATAGGACTTTCTTAAGTAATATTTCAGATAGCACAGAATTCTCTGACGTTTGAAAGATGCTGCCCTGTCCCTTCGTAACAATTTAAATCGATTCTTCCCTGTTACAAATTTAAAGGACTTCAATTCATGTCAGTGTTTACTCATGTCACCTTCCAGGTTCAGCTAGCACGTAAAATGGAAGGCAGTGGTTTCATAAACATATTTGGAAAAATGCAATAGAGTTGATATTTAAGGACTTAAAAAGATCTTCCATAGGAAATGTATTTTTCTTCAAAATGAGTTCTCCCTTCCCCACTTACTCTGAAAGGCAACCGAAAGCAGTCCTGTGACATTTGCACTAATTTAACTCTATGTGTTCAGTTCGGGAGAGACGATAATAATGGGGTAACTTCACCGGCCGTTCTGCTCGGTGAACCCATGCCTTGGTGTGAAACGGAAATGGGGTCATTAGTCTGTTATTCCATCCGTGTGTGCCACCCTTCCCAAAGGTGAGTATATCTCATTGTGCTGAGTGGGAGTACAGTGTTTTAAGGAAACATGTTTTTTGTAAAACATGCCCTGTAAATGAAAGCCAATTATTTTCTCTCGAGTTCAACCAAAGCAACCGTGTTCTGGTATTGGAGGAAAAAAGAAAAGAAAAGAGGCTGTTTTGAACTTAGCCCTTGGGTTCAGCCATAATAAACCCAGCATCACTGTCATGAAAAAGTGAGATACATGGTCACCAACTCCAGCAACAAGGGCTTCAGTTGTCATAGAGAGTTGGGCTACGTGCATGAAGAGATTTTTTACGAAGATTTAAAAGGTATACATTTATGACTTGTAGATATGCAACTATATCTGGAACATTTGGCCCAGTCCTCTGGGAAGAGATGTAAATGATTTGGGGGTGTCTGATCATTAGAGAATTAGTGAATGTGTGCTCACATGGCCAGCCAAGTGGGTAGCCATGACTTTGTAGATAACCTCACTGAACACATTACTGAATTAGGAGAGGTCACAGAGAAGGTCACTGATGAATCAATGATCAGAAGAAGTGATTTAAAGAAGTGATTCTATAGAGACGAAAAGAAAACAACAATGGACAGAAGAGTGAGCAAGTGGGAATCTTCATAAACTGGCTGAACTCTTCCAAACAGCCAAAAACCTGATGGATTTCATTTCTGAATAGGAACATCGTATATGAAAAAAGCCTCAAAATTACAAGCTGTGTACCGGAAATGTTTGATCAGCTCAGAAGATTGCCTCGGTGTTACTCACCATGTTTTTCTAGCATAATTAACTAGCAGCATATGCATCTACGCTGTCAACTTCTCCAGCTGCACAGAGTCCACCGCTGGCTTCCTCTGAGAATCAGTCCTTGGTGACCCTGAAGGACTGGGTCACTGCAGGACATAGAAGGTCACGCTTGGTGGGAACAGCCCAGCTTCCTCACCTCCAAGCCATCACGTGGCCCCTGCTTAATGGTGCTCACTCAGCCTCAGTGCAGCACCACTAACATAGGTGTCGTGTCAGCATCCTTAACGTGTTAAAACCAGCAAGAATATCTCAATGAAGGGACAGTGCACAGATCTGTCTTTTCCCGGTCAGTTGTCATGTCTATCTCATAATTAACAACACCGTATGATTATATTTATGCCTGCTCATAATTATATACTTTACATTCGACAAGTATACACACACAGGACAAAAGCATATATATCATATTTGTGGGCTGACAAAGTCTTTTCAAAGCTTTTTTTGACTAGGGTTGTTTCTGCCTTGCCAGATGACTTGGGAGCCTAACTCTTCCTTAAACAGATGTCATCCCTGAAGAAGAGACACCACTGTAGTAACTGAGAAGAGAGGCGGCTTCAGCTCATCATCTCTAGATGATGTTGGTCAGTGTAAATTACCCTGGGATTTCGGTGCCAGACAATGGCCTAGGGACTTTACATAAATTAACTCATTGACTCTTCACAGTGACCTTTGGTGGTACTAATATTGAGAAGACTAAAAATCAGATAGGTTAATTAACTGGACCAAAGTCTCATAGTAGCAAGTAGCAGAGCCGGGGTTCGATACAGTTGGATGGTGGCCATGGTCTGACTTTCAGCTACACCCTGCGTTGTGCTAGGTGTCAATGTGGCCTGCCTGCCACACCCCCTTCGTAGTGACTCAGCTCCAGCCACAGACTAACACTGCACTGGTCAGCTGTGCTTGGTAACTCACGGCTGTGTTCTTTATCACCAACTCTGGCTTGTTTGGCCAGATGTGAACAGCTTCACCAAGGGCAGCCAATCCGTAGGTGAGCCAGCAATCTATGACCTGTAAGTCTTGACTCCAAAAAGAGGGCTTGGTCAATGGGACTCCTCTCTTGAGGTTGGGAGAAGATGCTTCTTGGTGTGTTGGGAGGGTCTCTTTATCCCTCCATGTATCTTTCTAGTGACTGTGCTGCCCATCCCCCCGCTAATCTGAGTGAGTCTCAGTTCTTGGCAATCAAAAGACCTCTAAATAAAACAGATGCCCAGATCCTGTTAGGAAGCTGATATGAAGGGACTTAATGTTAAGAACTTTTCCCCAAGTTTAACCTGCTAAGTGGCAACTGAACCAAATGTACACTTATTGTATACTTAAATGTCAACTTGACACACTGCTCTTGAACACATCCTAGGTGATGCTGAATTTTTCCCTCACCTATATTTTATTTTTATAATTTGAATAATTAATTCACCCTAAAACTTACCGAGTAAGCATTGGTAGTAAAATATTTTGAGAACCATTGCAAGAGACATTAAAGAACCAGAATGAGTCAAAATGTCTGCTTTATTAATAGAATTAGAATCTTTAATAGTGTGCCATTGAAATCCATAGGCCTGTGACTAGGAAAATAACAACAACATCAAAAACCTTCGAACAGTCATGGAAATGGAAGAAATTAATTAGCGTCCTTTTGCTTTTTGGATGTTAGCTACTTGTGGACTCATGAAAAAGGGAATTTGTCTTGTCTAGACAGTAGCTCCAAGTGGACAAACTTCATCTCAACAAGCATTGTCAGATGTCATCAGCATTTGGACAACAAAGCTAGAAGAAGCTTAGAGATTGAGATTTTATAAAGCACATAGGAAAACTCTGTCCCGTGATTTGACAGCCGTGCTTTCACTAGTGTTTGCTGCACTTTAAGAAATTAACTTCATGTTGTTATCAGATGTTCTAAGACACCTGTCAGCAGGGAAAATTAGGTGTATTTTTCATAAAATTTGGTAAATATTCCCAGAACTTCTGCATTGCCCTGGTTTTTACGACTTCTGTAGTTTAGATTTTTTTTTTGGAATTTCTGAATTTTATTTTATTTATTTTTTTATACAGCAGGTTCTTATTAGTTATTCATTTTATACATACCAGTGTATATATGTCAGTGTAGTTTAGATTTCATGTTTTAGAATATTGTCATCTTATGTTTCCATTGGATCTGTTGCTGATTATGTTTTTTAAAACTGTGGGTGCTGTTTGTCTCTGAGACCCACATGCTCAATAACACAAGTTCTACCATCTTGTTAGGATAAAGGATAGATGTCAGGTTTTTTTTTTACCGTATCATTAGAATGAGTTTATTCACCTTTTAAAGTGAAAGCGCTTAATATAGTTACTTCATTAACTCCTTGAACTGAAACTTCGTCTTAAACATTTAAGGAAACTGAGAAGAACAGTATGGTGGACTGACATACTGATACAGAATGAAGGTAGAGTGATGACTTCAAAATGGTTCTTGGAAATTAATTATTCTTTAATCTCAAAGGCAGCGGTGCGTGTGGGGTTCACAGGATACAGGAGATGACTCCTAGTTTGTCAATTTTGGCCTCCATTTTCCTCTACACACACACTCCTCCCAACCCCCTCCTCCCCATGCAAAATGTTTGACAGTTTTCTTTTTCATACATCGAAGACAGACTGCCTGGCTTATTTTCAGAATCCTTTTGGATAGCATCCATGCTAACAGGTGGCACAGCTGTGGATTAGCTGACATTGTAAAAATAATTCACGTTTTCCCATGTGTTCGCTATTCAAATGGGGACCATTGTCTTAGATATTCTTAATCTGAAAGAAACTTCCTCTTTTGCACTGAGAAAATAAAGGGAAAGAAAAACAAAAGATAGCTGACTGTTTCTCTCAGCTTGCAAGTGGGAAATTTAACTTCGGTCACAGGTGAAATTCTGTTTTCTGGGGCCCGTTTATAGAGTTCACTGGGGAATAAGTTACAATGTGAGCAAATCTGAGATCAGAGAAAACAAAAGAAGGAGGCCTGTTGGGTTTTAAATGATTTGTGTTCCTAAAGTATTAGGACATATCAACCTGCCAGAGCATCACTGCTGTGTGTAACCAGAAGAGTTTCCAAAAGAGAGAAAGACATTTTTGGCACATTGTTTAAATCACTTAATGTGTTTGGACTTACATTTCTATCATATGAGAAATAATAATCTTTTAGTACACCTACTTCTACAAAAGAGTGATTTGGTGGAATCAGTCCCTGAGAATGACTTCAGGAACGTAAAACATATTGTCCACATTTGCCTCCTGTCATGGGGCATGTGTGCTTTTATTATGTTCACAAGTAAAGGTGAGAGAATTAAAAATTTTTGCTAATTACCATTTTCCACTAGTAATAGAAATTTCATTGTTTTGGCAAATGTTTTCTCTCTTTCAATGCAATTTATTTTCTGCATTAGAAAGGTCCTTTGAATGAATTAGCTATTTTTTCTTACTAAAATAGAATGTGGAAGAAAAACTTCATAATTGTTTATATTCCTTTATTGTTATTTGATGAGAAAAAGTTCTAGTAAATTATTCAAATAAAGAAATAGTACATGATCAAATCCCTTTCCCTGAAAACTTAGCCAGTTTTTTCAATTTTGGGGACACCTCTCCACATTTCCTGTATCAGTGGATGTACACTTTCATTGGCAATAATCTATACCATATCAATTTTACACTTCAACTTAGTGACTGAACATCTGAAACATAGCTAACTGCCTGTACTAACACGATTTATTTTTCATGGAAAAATAGTAAATATAATAGCAAATATTTGATAATCTAGGCACTGTCCTTAGCATTTCATGTTAAATGTCTAATGTCAAATATATATGTTACCATGAGTTCATAATAAAACTGTATTGATTATGGTTTTCTTATCAGTTTCAAAGGTTCTTTGATTTTCGAGGACACTATCTAGTCAATGGCTATTTAGTTCAAACTTAACTCTACAGAGAACTAGAAGAAAACCTTATACAAATATCCAGAGAACAAAGAGGGTTTTAACTTAATGAAATGAGATGGTCTTCATTTCAAAGAAAATAAAATGTGTCTAGTTCGAAAAACCATTCTTTCCCGTAATAAAAACATTCAAATACAAATTTTGGAATTTTAGATTGGAAATTTCTTTTTCAGTGCTAGTAAAGAACTGTATATATTTTTGATGAAACACCTTTCAGTATTTTGCTACTAGAATCAGTTTTTAAAAAGATAGGATTGAGCATTGTTTGAGCAATGGAACGCTCAGATATGACATTGAATAAGGTTTGTCCATTAAAACCAACCTTAGGCTTTGAGAAGTTCTGAAGGTCTTAAGCAGAGCCCATATATCATTAAACCCAGATTCACTTAATACTTCAGAAATATTATTATAATTTTGCATCAATTTAAAAAATCTCATCCTTTTACAGGAAAGATGACTTTGAATGCTACTCATACAATAACTGAACTTAAAACATTTTAAATCTCTTCACTCCACCGCCCATAATAGAAAGTGGTAATTAAGCGATAAGATCTGGAATTCAGAAACCATGTACTGGATTCTCTCCATAAACCATAACCGTGTAGAAGACGCAGACATTTTTGTAGTCGGCTCTCATACTGAGTGGCCCATTAACTTGTGGGTTTCTAGATCAGGTGACTTTTGCTACAGCTGTCTTTTCCTGCAGCATAACTTGATTTCTGTATAACTTCATCGGCACTATTCAATCCTAGTTTTCTCAAAACCCATTTTTTTTTTTTTTTGAGAATTCGTTTTCTCTACCATTATCTCTAGGATTGATGGGTTTATCGTGAGTATTCGATGGAATAGTGGATAGGTGAATGTGCGTATCACAGAATCTCCAGCAGAGTAGGAGTGTAGTCAGTTCAGGTTCATTCTCCATGTCTCTTCCCTCTCATCATAACACATTGTGACCATTTACACAATAACCAGGCAACTTTCCTTGAGACAGAGAGCCAGAACTGCAAATTAAACAATACTAGATTTAATCACTAGCTTGAATTGTTGTGACAGTCATTTTCTAAATGTTGGTTTAGCATTTAATAAATGACCTCTCGTATTATCTTTTTATATAAATGTTATGTCCCTTCTTAGGGGCCTTAGGGGTGTAGTGTAGATTTTACCGTTTGTTCTTGAACCCAATCTGCAAAGTCTCGTTCATGTCTTGTGATGATGATGATAGAAACTCAGAGGAGAGGAAGAGAAAGAGGAGGGTGAAGAGAAGAAGGAAAAGATGGGGTCAACCATACAGGCTAAAAGGATGAAACACGTTTCCTTCCTAGATAAAGACAGACCTTACAGAGCAGCTAAACCTAGCTTGGAAGAATGCTGCCATGACTCCATTTTATGCCATTAGATTTGAATTTTTAAAAGTTCTTTTTTCTTCTGACCTGCAGTATATTCCGTAGTTTGACAGCAACCTTCGTGAAAATGAGTAGACTTTCGTTTTATGATGAAAGAACCCACATATTATTCACATTCCAGTTTTAACAATGCAGTGAAATTCATTGAACTGTCAAGTTTAGCGGATGGTTACTGAAACTTTGAAAGTTATGTCTTAGAACTTTTTATAAGATGCTGAGAAAGAAAACGTAACATAATTGTTTATAAATTTGCCGACACTAGGCTCACTGTTCATTGGAGTTGAACAAAGAAAAAAGTGCAAGAGGAAGTAACAGTTTTAAATTACTGAGGACAATTTAATAAGATGAGGTCTTCCTGAGGCTCTATCTAGTTAGTTTTCAAGATGATAAATTCAATGACTAACACGTCAATAAGGAACAGAATTTCTTTTTACCTTCTTTTATGCTTTCCATTCTCATATTCTCATCAGTATGTAGTCTGTACCGGTTGCCCAGCATTGTGGCCGTGAACAAGGCAGAGTCTGAAAAAAAGGGCATTTAAGCTCTGGTCAGTGGTATGTGGGGAGGATTTCCATACAATATTTGCATGTTTATGTCTTTCTCCCTGCAGTTTGATGTACTAATTTTTTGGTATATCATCACTGATTTATGCTTGGAATCAACGTATGATGCATTATCTGGTGAAATCGAGGGGGAGTTCTTCTTGAACATCTAAAGTTATGTAACGTTTTTTATGCCAGTTATATAGTGAGGTCAAAAAAGTAAAATCTTGGGAGAAGATAAACTTATTTATTTATATGTTCTTTTTATACAGTGATTTGTTGCAACCCTAGATAAAAACTTAGTCATCAAAGAGGTGACAGACACTTACTACTGTTACTGATCTCTACTCCACAAAAGAGTGAGGGAATCCGCTAATATATGACATATATGATTCTTTCATAATGATGTTTGGAATATCATCTGTATATCATATGTGGATACCACTTTAACATGAATATTAAAATTTTTTTTTTTTTTTTGTGGTACGCGGGCCTCTCACAGTTGTGGCCTCTTCCGTTGCGGAGCACAGGCTCCGGACGTGCAGGCTCAGCGGCCATGGCTCACGGGCCCAGCCGCTCCGCGGCATGTGGGATCTTCTTGGACCGGGGCACGAACCCGTGTCCCCTGCCATCAGGCAGGCGGACTCTCAACCACTGCGCCACCAGGGAAGCCCATATTAAAAGTATTTTTACCCGTTGTTTCTGGTAAAGTTGGAGGAAAGTTTATGTCACATTCACAGAAGGGTCATCATTACAATATCTGGCCTCAACTCTAGTACTTTATTTATTCTTTCAAATTCTGCAATAATGCAAAAGCAACATCATTATAACCTAATGATTCTGAGGTCTCTTCAGGCAGCTGGATTCCCATGCCTCTGTCCCACCAAGCATTGCACAGTTTTTAAAATATTAAAAATAGAGTGTATTTCTTCATCTAGTATGCTCAATTAAAAAAAATCAAATCCACTGGCCACTCCATTCCATCTGTGTCAGATTGTGGGCACAGTTCCTCCTGTTTATTGACATATGTTCATTTTGCTTCAGTCTTTAAGTATTAACAGAATTATTTTTAAGTGTCTCCTGGGTGATTTGTGACTTACTTGACTGTATTGTAGATGTGTTAGTTTTGACCATCTCAAATTTCTAATACCAAACAATTTGTTCTACAAAGATGACATTTCAGTATGTCTGTACTGTCAGTGTGGTACTTTTAATGAAAAAATGTAATGAGTTCATAGTTCCTACATAGGAAATAGAGGAATAATATATGCTATGACATGATTAAGATTTGCAAATCATATTTACATGGAGTTTATAGTAAATTTATGGAATATTTTCCCCAGATCATTGTGAGCTCATTAATTTGTTGTGCTATTTTACCTTTTTAGCAAAAATTGGCCAAATGTTTGGAAACTTGATTGATGTATTCGTATGTAGTGACAAAGCTAACATTTTTGTCATTTTTGAAGTTGTACGAGTTTGGTACTTTGGTGGCCTGTTCAACAGTACTACTCTCGTGTCTATGATTTACTCTGCCTGCCTCAGAGAAGATGGTGTAGAGAGTGGAATATCTGCTTTGTTTTTCCTTGGATTGAGTAACACTCCAAAGATCGTTTTCCGTACATGTGGCATGACTCAGTGGAATCTCAGCTCCCACAAGCTGAGATTCCATTCTGTCATGAGTGGTTCTTTTTTTATATCATCTACGATACGTTTACAAGGCTGTCTGTGGTCCTTGAGGTACAAAGAATTATGTACCATTTCAATATTGAATGTAACTCAGACTCAGAGATAATAATAATTTAATTATTATCGCTGGTTATTTTGAAGTTTTATTGTGCAAGAAACGGAAGCCCTCATTGAAAGGGTCTTACAATCTATGTTTTAGAAATGTAATAAAGCAGTCATTTTAAATAATAATTTTTAAAAATTGGGCTTCAGTTGCACAGTAATGCAGGACAGCACTGGTGAACAATGGAGTGCCCTTTAGTTTATGTAGATGCATAATTTTATCTGTTAATTTTTAAGCGTGGGTGTGAGAAAAAGTGGGAATGGATGGGAAAGACTTGGGTGCCCCTGATCTTACTATAGGGGGGTCTAAATAGTTTTAGACCAGTTCTGACCCAGAGGCTGGGGAGTCCCACCCCTAAGTTAGATGATTTACATTTAGTACAATAAATATAAAAATCACATTATGAAATTGGATTTATGTATACAGGGTTTGCATACATTGATTAAGTAAAGCAATTTATGTCTCAAACGCAGGTTTTGGTACACGTATAATTTTATCTTTGTTATATTTTGAATATTCTTTTTAGCTCTTTATGTTTCCATGTTGTAAAATCTGAAATAAGATCCCTCTTCAATCTCTGTGACAGTGTTTAATCACCCACTCCAAATTGTGGAGCTACTGGAGTTACTTAATGACTTCCTGACCACGTAGAAATCCATATAGTTTAAAAGAAAATTCTGTACTCTCAGGATTGTATTATTTGAAACAAAAATTGTTCTAATTTCTTTAAAATTTATTATCAAAAATCTATCCCACTTAAGAGACCGTAACAAGTTGAACGAAAAAAGAACTTACCTGGAAAAAATTTGAATCTTATCCTTATGAAAAGGGTTTTGCAGTATGCCTTTTGGCTAAGGGTCGCTCGTGTGTTTTTGAAAATATGTTCTATTTCTAGGGTGACAACTAGACGTCTTTCAGAGGTGTCCGTTGTACCTGTGCCCGCTCCGTCTCTCACTACGTTATTAAATTTTTACTTTTGTATATAAAAATGTCAGTATTGTCTCTGTGCCCTATATGCTTTAACTTCGTTGCACGAATATCAGTCTTTATTATAAGTTGAGTTTCCACAGTTGTTTTCAGTTGATTTTTAGGTTCATGGAATTTTCTAGTAATTCATGGAGTGACAGGAGAACATCAGCTCAGTGTCTGATGCATTGAAAGAGGTCATTGAATGCTACACTCCAGAAATGACAGTGGTTCAGAGTCAGTCATTAGAGAAATGGGTGTATGTTTGCGCCAAAACAGAAATGATGCGTATTTCAGAAGAGGGCTGATGCCTCTGAGAGTCTAGAGAAGAGATCTGGCTGGAGCTTCCGGGAGCTGAGGACAGAAAAGTGTGGGCTTTGCCTAAGGTCTTCAGGGGCCGGCAGTGAGCCTGGTAGAGCTATTTAGAGGGTATGGTTGGGAAAGAATAATGTTGTTTCCCATTTTGAAAAATGAGAAGAAAAAAAAAGGATGTTACTGTGTATCCAGCCACTGAAATCTTTGTACTCTTACCTCCTAAGTAGCCTCTGGCAATGATTTCCAATTTGCTTCATTTTCTTTTATGTGAACTACAGCTGAGGCTTTGCCAGACGAAATATGCCAGACAAAAATTGAATACCTCTTTCGGAGCGGTGTAAAAATTGCATTTTACACCTTGGTAAAATTGCTTTCCCGAGGAAACCCATTGATTGTTAATCCATTGTTGATCCTCAAGTTTCCTTCATTCCATAACCAAGAGCTTCTGTCTTGCTAGTTAGATGCAGTGGCACTAAAAGGAAATGTTTATCCACCCTACTAACTAGATTATAAATGTCACTAATGGAGTTTTATTCACCTTAAAATGGTGAATTGAGCACTATTATAGAACATTTGGTTTAAAGAAAATCTCAATATCAAGTTGAAAAACTGAGCTTCCGTAAAAACTGTTAAATGATACACAGGCAGCCTTTGGGGGAGATAAGGTGATGATTTTGCCTTAATTTATTAGACATGAATAACTTGTAAGAGAAGAATGATTATTAACTGTACTTTGCAATGGATGGGCTATTTTTGTGCCTCTGGGATTTATGTGTCTTTGTAAGTTGCACAAGGGTAGCAGTACCAGAGTCTAACAGAGTAGTTCTGCCTTTGGTTTGCTGGATGCTCACCAGTTTTGGGGTGTGTTAAAACACAGGTTGCTGCCCCTCTTCCCCTCACCTCAAGTTTCTGATATAGTAAGCCTGCGGTGGGGTCCAAGAGTCTGCATTTCTAATACTTTCCCAAATGATGCTGTAGTGGCTAATCCTGGGACCACATATAGAGAACCATTGGTCTAGTATATTGCTTCCACTGGGTAAAACTCATGGTGAATTTCCCAACTGAGGTTTATAATTTATATATATCCAAATAAAGATAGTATGGATTTGAAACCCGAAAGCCTGAGAGGAAAACATAGAAATGGCAGTCATTTAAAATAAGAACCTTCTGGGTAAATAACTCAAACGTTTTGCTTTTGAAAATCAAAAGGATTTTTGAAATCTGTGATCATAAGTTCTTGATTACTTCAAAAAGTTTTGTGAAATGTGCAATGGTATAGAGTCCTTCATCTGGATTATTCAGTAGCTGTAGGAGAAAATTACAATCATGGGATGATGGGGGAGATTGACCGAGTTAGAAGACCTACAGTTATGGAAAATGTTAATAATGCGTGCACCAAGGAAACAGTTATCATGTATTCAGTATACATGGGAGCTCAGTTATCTTAGGGGGATCAACTCTGTGTCACACCTGACTGCCAAGACCTGTTGCTGGTATTAATACTATTGTTGATCTCATTAGCTAATTAACAAATATTATAAATAAAGAAATTTCATGTCAGAGATCATGAAAGATCCCATGAAGACCAGCTCTAAACTAAGTTGAAATAGTTGGTGATCACTCTTGGTAAATAGTTGGTTATGACTAAGATCACAAGGCATCTTTTTACTGGCAAGTTAAATAAAATGGAAGCAAAAACTGTAACTGTCAACATACCAATTATCACCATGTATTATAGAGTTATTTACTTGGTTTTTTTTTGCATTCTCTTTTTAAATGTACATATATTATCTTGAGGAAGTGAAATAACTAGCAGTTTTTTACATGTTGCTATGGAATATAATATCAAATTAGCTACTTTTTCTGGAGAACAGAATGCTTAAGAATCTAAGGTAATTGTTTTACTATAAAAAATGAAGACATAAGCTTAACACACACACGAAACATAGCTGAGGACTTTATAGAAATTCTTGAAATTATTGTTTTGGATGAGAACAACTTTCAGGGTGAATTCAGTATGCTCTGGGGAAGGAAGTGCCTATGGGAACTTATTACATGTTCATTAGCTTAAAAATAAACCAGCAAACAGCTTGCATAGATGGAAGAGCTTGAAGACTGTGTCTTCCATCAGTACTACCCCTAGGAATTACACCTCTTCTCTTCCAGAATTCCCAGATGTAAACATCACTGCTGAATTATGATATGGTTTTGGTAAACACAACCCAAAAGCTTTGTTAATGCAACAGCATGGGGCAAATGACTTATATTCTAGCTTTTACATATTCATAATGAAAAACCCTCAACTGCCAGAGGGAAGGTGGTGGAAATAACCAGAACCATTCAGACGTGGATCCTAACTCTTCCATATACTGACCTTGCTTTTGGTCCTGTAACTTAGCTTCTGATCAACAGACTTAATTTTATCATCCATATGTTGGGATTGATATATCGTTAAATGAGATAATGTTTGTAAATCATCTGAATCATCGGCACTACTTGGTAAATTGTAGAGGATCAAACTGGATTTTTATTCATCTTTTAGAATATTTTACTGTTTTCGTTCCATCATGCTATAGGGTCTCCCTGTCCATGCTAAAAGACATCTCAAATCTGAAAACTTTGTGATTATTCGTAGATAATTATTTTAGTATGACTATGTGCCAGCCACTCTGCTAAGTGTCACTGAACAAGGCTAGATTA
Organism: Tursiops truncatus; assembly: GCF_011762595.2. NCBI lineage: Eukaryota > Metazoa > Chordata > Mammalia > Artiodactyla > Delphinidae > Tursiops > Tursiops truncatus. Next base: position 5,883,896 of record NC_047054.1, read on the forward strand.
TGGGGCTTTTTTTTTTTTTTTTTGCGGTACGCGGGCCTCTCACTGTTGTGGCTTCTCCCGTTGCGGAGCACAGGCTCCGGACGCGCAGGTGCAGCGGCCATGGCTCACGGGCCCAGCCGCTCCGCGGCATGTGGGATCCTCCCGGACCAGGGCACGAACCCGTGTCCCCTGCATCGGCAGGCGGACTCTCAACCACTGCGCCACCAGGGAAGCCCGATTATGGAGCTTTTGACGTGGAAGTGGAGGCAGACGATAACTGAAACAGCATCCACACACAGATAGATATGAAAATATCAGGGATATGCTTACGAGAACAACGGAGTGACAGGTTAGAAAGTGACAGGATTGCAATCAAGCTGTTGGCCGTGGCTGCAGCCTCATCTGAAGGCTCAACTGGTTGGAGCACATTTGCTCAATAGCTCATATGCCATCTTGCTGGCAGGCTTCTTACTCCAGGGTTGCCTCACGATGTGGTAGCTGGCTTCTGAACGTAGAATCTAAAAGAGGTGGGAGGAGAGCATGCCAGGTGAGAGCCACAGTGCTTTTACGATGTAAGCTTGGACACAACATTTTATCACTTGTACCATATTCTCTTCATTAGAAGCAAGTCAGTAAATGTAGCCAGTAAATGAGTAAATGAGTGAATGAATGAATGTAGCCCTTACTCAAGTGGAAGAGATTTCAGAAAGGCCGAAAGGCATGAATGCTATGAGGCAGGATCACTGAGTACCATCTAAGAGGCTGCTCCGTAGGTGGTGCCTCAGGTGCAACATGTCCTAAATGAAACGTATCAATTTACTTCTGAATCTACTCTGCATCTGTGTTCTTGACTCCCATCACTCTGTCACCATGTATATGTGGTGTGTCAAAGCCTGAAAGCTGAGGGGTCATTGCTAATGCCTTCCACATTTCCATCTACATCTAATTGGTTACCATATGCTTTTTACCTCAGAAACATCTTTTAATTCTGGTGTCTCATCTCCATCTGTTCAGTCGTAGCCTTGAGACTTAGTTCTTGTCTTAAGCTATTGCAGTTGTCTTCACTATGCGTCTCTTCATCTAATCTCTACCTGCTTTAGTTATTTTTCTCAAACTAAACATATTCACAAATTCTGTGGTTTAAAGCCTTCCATTATTTTCACTCCCTGTATGTAAGATTAAATCCATTATACTTATGTTGGCATATCAGGCCCTTTACAATATGGGCAAAGTGAACTCTCTAGCCCTATTTTCTGAGATCATCCTTCACACAACGTAGGACTCCTTACTCTCTTAGCATGGTACAGCCTCTTATGATGTGTACTGCCCCATCCTGATTTCCCTTTTTATCCTCTTTCTTACCTGCTAATGTCATTCACCATTCGAGTCACTCAGCTCATTGAGTTATCCTTCCTAAACTTCCCTTTCAAACAAAATCCAAGAATTATTAATTCTGAATTCAAAGTTCTGAGTACAATGGTGTAACAATTGATGCTCAATAAATATAGATTGAATAAACGAGTCCTCCTTCAAGTTATTGTATGTAGGTGTTTCAAAAAGAAAATAGTTGAACTATAGAGGTTCCAAAGAGGTTCCAGGGCTATGATCAAAATAAATGTTTGATTTTAGTTCCTACTGGGGACTTAGAACATGTAAATCTAAAAGAAATTATAATATTTAATACTTGTTAAGATCACACTATTTGCTAGGCACCATTTCCAGTGCTTTATGTTTAATTTACCCAATCCTGTCAACTCTACCAATTAGGTACTTTTTTGATTCTCACTTTATAGATAATGAAACCAAGGCACAGAGATTTTTTTTAACATCTTTATTGGAGTATAATTGCTTTTACAAGGGTGTGTTACTTTCTGCTGTGTAACAAGGTGAATCAGCTATACATATACATATATCCCCATATCTCTTCCCTCTTGCGTCTCCCTCCCTCCCACCCTCCCTATCCCACCCCTCCAGGCGGTCACACAGCACCGAGCTGCTCTCCCTGTGCTATGCGGCTGCTTCCCACTAGCTATCTACCTTACGTTTGGTAGTGTATATATGTCCATGCCACTCTCTCACTTCGTCCCAGCTTACCCTTCCCCCTCCCCGTATCCTCAAGTCCATTCTCTAGTAGGTCTGCATCTTTATTCCCGTCTTGCCCCTAGGTTCAGGCACAGAGATTTTTAGTAATTTTCCCAAGGTCACGCAGCTAGTAAGTGGTGAAGCTGGGTCTTCAACTGTGGTGGTCTAGCTCCAAATACTCTTATTCCAGAAAGAAATTGGTTTCCAAAGATACCCAAATCGAGAAAACATAAATTGAATAGGGTTAAAAAATAAAAACTAAAAGGTGAAGGCTAATTATGACAAAAGGATGAAAATTGTGAACGAATAGAATCAAGTTTATATTATCATAAAAAGTATTTTCCAACTTTTTTCTCTCTAAACCCCAGAATTTTAGAACATTGGAAGGACTTGAGCATCTTAAAAGAATTTAAGGAAGAAAAGAATTACTGTTACCATACACAGTGGGAAATGACTTTAGTTATCAAGGCATTAGGTGCTATGAGTAAAGAGTGTAAGTAGTTTCTGATGTCAGGATGAATTCATGGATACTTTATAGAACGTGACAGCGCATTCTTAATTGTTGCGAGGCGGGAAAGGTGAGTATTCAAGATGTTTCTAAGAGTTTACCAACAGGGTCCTACCTATCTTAGAAGAAGCACATTCCCATTGTATGGAGCCGTAGAACACACTGCAGAATGGAAATTAGTAATAGTTTGGGAAGCAGGCTACCCAAAGTCCGTAATATAGTCCATAGTAGTGGATTCATCTTTACTAGTTCAAAGAATATATCAGTATGGGTACGTTTCTAAAATACAGTATTAACTGAAAACCGTATTTAAAGCCAACACAAGTACTATTTATATGCACATACATTATATGGTTTATACTTGCTTGCTATATTATTTGTTTTGTGTTTGAAATCTCATAATTAAAAAAATTAAAAAGTAAAGACATCAATACAATAAAATGGAAATAGTACGTATACTTTTACCTTTGATTTCAGTTTTTCCCTTGAAATAGGCATATGTTAAAAATATTTTTTATTAAACATAAATTGTTTATAATTGTATAATTTTTATTAAAACTTAGAAGTTAAATTCCAAGATAGTCTTATATTGTATTTTAAAACACATGAATGAATTAATAAGCACAATGGAATTGAATACCCCCAATTTTATTAATATTCATCAGTTATCATTATCAACTGCTGTGCACTAAGTAAACTTGGTTGCTATTTTAAAAGCTAATGCCATTTCCAACTTTGTAGACTATTTTTATAAGAAAAGTTGTATTTCCCAAGTACATTAAAGCTAAATGTATTATAACAGCAGTAAAAAGACTGTATGAGATTACCTCTTCTTTTTGGTTATTTTCTTCCTTTAATTATTTCTTAGTCTGATTTTTTATTTTTAAGTGCACTTTTAAGAGTAGACACCAACTATCCTATGTAAAATTCTGGACTAAAAAGAAAATTTGGTACAACCTGTACTCTGAGCTGAATGTTTCCCACAAGTTTGACTTGGCTTTTTATTGCAATTGTAATTCAATGCAAACCCCGAAGAAATAAATGCTATATGTTACTACCAGTAAACACAGGGATTGAAAGTGCACATCTGAGGTTTGAAATCCCAAATGAAAATGAAAAAGACTAAAATGCATTTTTGTAGTAAGATCGAATTATTCATCCAGGGTCAAGGTCATACTTTAAGCAAAACAAATACAATCATTTATTTGTAACATTATTACCTCCCTGAATACATCCTTTTGTGTCTATGCTGATTTTAATGAAGACTTCTTAGGTTGTGTGAAGACTCCCCAGATTATATAGTAAGTAAACATGATCACAGGCTCTGGTGTCAAGGCATTAATTTGATTAAAAGATATGCTTCCCGGGCTTCCCTGGTGGCGCAGTGGTTGAGAGTCCGCCTGCCGATGCAGGGGACACGGGTTCATGCCCCAGTCCGGGAAGATCCCACATGCCGAGGAGCGGCTGGGCCCGTGAGCCATGGCCGCTGAGCCTGCGCGTCCGGAGCCTGTACTCCGCAATGGGAGAGGCCCCAGCAGTGAGAGGCCCGCGTACCGCAAAAAAAAAAAAAAAAAGATATGCTTCCCATTAAGATGTTAATATATTAAAACCTTTTTGGAAGGTGTAGGGAACAATATGTTAATATTCAGAGAGGTGGTCAAAACCAAAACCATTTGGAAAGTAATTGTTCTTGTGGAAGTGTGTGTGTGTGTGAGAGTATAGTACAAAGGTGCTAAATATTCCGTGTGTTTTAGACTAGCGCGTCCCTTTTAATAGAATCATTCTCTGAGTCACCTATTAGGTAAGAGATAATTGATGCTCCTCTCCTTTAATGGATTAAGATGATTGCAATCAATTCCTGAGTTCAGTTTCACACAAGTAAAATTAGCCTTTTATAAACTAGTTTTTCTTTACATATGAAAGCATTTATAACAGCACATCCAAGAACTTGACAAATTCATGTGGAGTAATAAAGTTAGCTCCAAATTCTGTGGCTGCCAATGGCTGGATGGGTGGCCTATGGCAAACCATTTAACCGCTGTGACCTTAAATCTCCTATTTGCAATATTAAGGAAATGTGCTAGAATTCCGTATCTATGAATATATCCATATCTATGAATTTTAGACATGCTCTTTAAGCCCGGTATTTTCGAAGGTAATATAAGAACATTATTACATTCTTGTCACCTTACTAGGACTAGAATATATTTTATTTTTTAAAACATTTTTATTGTAGTATAGTCACTTTACAATGTTGTGTTAGTTTCTGCTGTACAGCAAAGTGAATCAGTTATATGTATACATGTATCCCCTCTTTTCTAGATCTCCTTCCCATTTAGGTCATCACAGAGCATTGAGTAGAGTTCCATGTTCTGTACAGTAGGTTCTCATTAGTTATGTATTTTATGCATAGTAGTGTATATATGTCAGTCCCAGTCCCCCAATTCATCCCACCCCCGCTTCCCTCCTTGGCAACCGTAAGTTTGTTCTCTACATCGGTGTCTCTATTTCTGCTTTGCAAATAAGTTCATCTGTACCATTTTTCTAGATTCCACATATAAGCGATATTATACGATATTTGGTTTTCTCTTTCTGACTTACTTCACTCTGTATGACAGTCTTAGGTGTGTCCATGCCTCTCTGCAAATGGCACTATTTTGTTCCTTTTCTATGGCTGAGTAATATTCCATTGTATATATGTACTACATCTTCTTTATCCATTCACCTGTTGATGGACACTTAGGTTGCTTCCATGTCCTGGCTATTGTCAGTAGTGCTGCATTGAACATTGAGGTGCATGTATCTTTTTGAATTATGGTTTTCTCCAGGTATATGCCCAGAAGTGGGATTGCTGGATCATATGGTAGTTCTATTTTTAGTTTTTTGAGGAACCGCCATACTGTTCTCCATAGTGACTGTACCAATTTACATTCCCACTAAAATATATATATGTTTTCTATTCATACATTGTATTTATCTTTACTTATTTCTTATAAAATAAGCTCATTTGTCATCTGATGTTATATACAGAAGAAACTCATCTGAGTGTCAATATTCTGTTAGCTAATAGACAGAGCCTACACATAGAATAATTATATTAAAGTGGAATTTCTAGTCCAAAACACACAGAAGTATTTACCAGAAAATAGGAACATTCACAATTTAATAATTTATTCTCTCTCTCTTCCTTTTTCTTTCTCTCTCTCAGACACAGATACAGACAGACACACACACAAACACACACATAACAAAAGCAAATTATTATAAATATAAGAAAGAAATTGTCAGGTGAAGGCAGAAGATTTTATATGTTTTACATCTAAAGGATTAGTGTAAACATTTCTTTCAATCCAGGTTTGGTATTTATGCTGGCCTTTTCCTCTACAAGAAGGAACAATACGTCTTTTTTTCCAATTAATAAGTGACTTCACTGTGTTGCAAAGTCCTTAAATCTTTAGCATTTGTTGTTCTTGCCTTTGAACTAAAGACTTCCTTAAACAATAGTTAACAGGATTATAACAACTTAACCCAGGCCTTCATAAGTTTTCATTTTATGATACAGAATTGAGACAATTTTGCTATTCGGTGATTTCCTATTTGTCGAATATGGTGTCTTCACACCAGGGATTAGTAAATGCCAAAAGGAACTTGCTTTTGTAGTAAAAGAGGAGCTAAATATATATTGACTTCAGGCTTTTTTTTTATAGAAAAGGAACTCTTAAAGGAAATAACCAAGGCAAAGGATTAAAAGCATCGTATTTGTGATGCTTAAAGCATTCTGATTATTTTTAAAAATGATGATGGTCTTATTGCAGACATCTCTATAGTTCAGACTCAGGAAATAAATCTTATTTATTTATTTCCTGAGTTCGTCCCTTTATTTTGCTGGTGAATTTGTTGACAGATAGTAATTAGGTCACTGTATTGAAATATCCATTGTAAGCTCAGAATTCTCTGTGTTGGTTGGCGTGACAACCATAGCGGTCAATTAAACATGCTCAGAAACTGAGAAACTGTGCTGCTCAGGTTAACTGGATGGGGAATAAGAGCACCGTCCAGAGGAAGGCAAAATGGACAGAGACTTCTAAGAACTGCCTTGGATGTGCTATCCCATATTTATTTGTGTGGTATTGATAAAATAAACTGCTAATATGTACAAAAAGCTAGATGTTTAAAAATTCATTTAGATTACCAAATATAGTTTTGATTTTATATGGATTTTTCAAAGGTTGAAATAGCCTTAAACTATGAAGCCCTCTTTTAGAGAAAATGCTTAGTATTCTTTGTAACAAATATACTTGCTATAAATGATCATTTCTATCCAGCTAGTTCCCTTTTAAGTCGTTCCGTGAAGTGCATGGCAGATGACATACACAGATGGTGTAGATTGGCACTGCCTTTGCTGGCCAGTATAGCCATAGCCAGATTTAGGGACCAGGGAGATGGTGAAAGGATAAATCATTAACGACAGAGACAGAGCGTTGGACAAAGACGGGATGGTACGGTTCACTATCTTTTTCTTTTTCTATTTTTCAGCTCCACCCCTTTGGCTGGTACATAGCTATTAACCTAAGACAAATTTGGAGGTAGTCAGTGAAAGCAAGTTATGCTTTACAGGACATTTCATAGTTTTTGCCATATATTTTATTTCTAATACAGACAACATTTGGGGGTTAGGAGAAGGGATTGACTGTCTAGCAAGATTCTTTTAAAGTTAGTTTGTTCTGATCTGGCTAATAAAATTAAAAAGACAAGATAAAATGGACATCAGAGCTTTGAACTGTTTCTGTAACTCAGTTTAAGCAATTGATATCTTAGGTAAGGAAGGTGGCATATTTTAATTCGATTCTTTTTTATTAGTATGCCCGTATGAAAATTCAAGTACGGATGTTTTAATCAATGAAAAAATATGAATATCAACTATAAAAATAAGTACTTTTAAATAGGCTAAGATCATTCCAAAAATCCATTGTCAAAATCAATTTAAAAAGTCAGTATCCATTATAACACTTTTGAGAGGATGAGATATTACAGATCGTCTTCACTGTACAAAAGGAAATGAACTGTATAGGATTAAGGAGCTAACTAGTGATAGAACTGAAAGCCCTGCTGGCCTCTTTCAATTGCAGGCTCTTTTCTTTTTTTTTTTTTTTGCGGTACGCGAGCCTCTCACTGTTGTGGCCTCTCCCGTTGCGGAGCACAGGCTCCGGACGCGCAGGCTCAGCGGCCATGGCTCAGGGGCCCAGCTGCTCCGCGGCATGTGGGATCTTCCCGGACCGGGGCACAAACCCGTGTCCCCTGCATCGGCAGGCAGACTCTCAACCACTGCGCCACCAGGGAATCCCAGGTTCTTTTCATAGCACCGTGATGCCTGCTAATCTCCCTCCCCATCCATGTTGTGGTCAAACATAACTTCCCGGAGACATGAGATGTCCATTGAGTGCAAGTGAAACCAACACTGTTTTATTTTGAAATTCCTTTTCTTTCTTTGTCATGTTCCTTTTCTGGAGCTGTGAGCTCTAACTGATTACTTTATGTGTTCGTTTTTGCTTCTTTTTAATTTTGAGAGAGGCATATTAATATTTTCACTATATCTAAATGTCTGATTTGCTCATGAAGAATTACTGAAGGATGGACAGGGGTAAATATTATCTATCATTGACTGGTATTTAAATATTAACTCTGAAAAACAAAATCAACCTTTGAAATTACCCTGATAGACACACACTTCTGTAAAATTTTCATTGTCTGCTATGCAAATGATTAATAATAAAATGTAGCTTCAGTTTGTTTTAGAACTGGCACTCATTAAATTTTCCAGATTTGAGGACAAATGTTTTGTCTTTCTTGTATTATCCTCATGAGGTTTTGGTTAAAGCTTTCAAGTGTTGGGACTAAAAAAATGTTACATTTAAAAAAAAAACAACAGTGATCTGTATATTTCTATTTTACATTTGTTATTTCTGTAAACAAATATGAACTGAATATATCTTAACCAAATTCAAGATATTTCTTTGAGAAAAAAATTGGCCATTTTCCTTGATTTCAGGATTGAAAATACGCGTCTCTTGCCTCCCTTTCCTTTTGTTTGTTTCTGACCTATCAGTTGAAAATCTTTGTTTTCATTCTCCTTTGTTTCCTCTTTTCAGTCTGTGCGCAGACCTTTCTCATCTTCCTTCCTTTTTAAAGTCTCTTCCCCGCCTTGTCCTTCCCTTTCAGATCCATCCCCACTCTCCCCCCTTCCCATTGCTTTGACTAGATCAGCACACTTTAATGAGCATCTTCGGAAGGGTGGCAGAGGTGGGTGAGATGGAAAAGCGATGAGCAGGAAAGTAAAAGCTGAAGTGAAAGATGAGAAGAGTGTGAATTTTATAAAATGGGGGGAAAAGATAAAACAGTGGACAGGAGTGTTATCAGCAAGTTAAAACTTCACAGCGTGTATTTCTGTTTTTTCATCCTTTATTGGTTGGATTCTTTCATTCATTGATTCATCACTTAATAAACGTATAATGAGCACCTACTTTTTGCCAGCTCTAATTGAATCGTTTGGGATGTAGGAGTTAAAACACACACGCACAGACACAGACACACACACACAAGACACAAAGTCCTCGTCTTCCCGGAGCCTGTGTTCCAGGGGATAAAAACTGAGCTTAGAAAATGGTGCTTTATGTTGTTAATGAGTATCCTTCTTTCAGAAGTAAGAGCAAAAGGAAAAGATTTTTCGCAGAAAATTGTCTTTCATAGATTAAATTTGTTGGTGCACAGTGATGTCCAGTAAGCAGTTCGATGCATGAGTTCAGGATTTGGGAGAAAAACCTGCATTGAAAGTCTGCGCCTGTAAGTTATCAACAAGTATGTGATCCTTGATGACAGCAGTATTGATTAAATCAACCTAAAGGTGTTTGTAGACCTAGAAGGGACCGGAATAGAGACTCAGAGCAAACATTGTGGAAAGAAGCTGAGAATAGGAAAGAGAATGTTAAGTTGCGCAAAAGCGTGTGTTGGGTCCTTGAAGAAAGCCAAAGACAGGTCACGAAGAAGTGGCCAGCAGTATCCGATGCTTGGGAAGACCGATAAGATAAGGTCAACAGTAACTATGTTGACCTTAGTACAGTGTCAGTCAAACCTTTGAGTGAACCTTTACTGCTCTATTTCTGTAGCTCATACCGTGTTAACTATATTAAGGTGTATTTTATTTATTTTATTTTTAAAATAAATTTCTTTATTTGTTTATTTTTGGCTGCATTGGGTCTTCGTTGCCGTGCACGGGCTTTCTCTAGCTGCGGTGAGCGGGGGCTACTCTTCGTTGCGGTGCGCGGGCTTCTCATCACGGTGGCTTCTCTTGTCGCGGAGCACGGGCTCTAGGTGTGTGGGCTTCAGTAGTTGTGGCACACGGGCTCAGTAGTTGCGGCACACGGGCTTAGTTGCTCCGAGGCATGTGGGATCTTCCCGGACCAGGGATCGAACCCGTGTCTCCTGCACTGGCAGGTGGATTCTTAACCACTGCGTCACCATGGAAGTACTTAAGATATATTTTAATACCTAGTATGTGACATCTTATGAGAAGGATGATATTTTTTTCCTGTGTTGTTTGATGTTTCACATGATAGGGATGTGAATGTGCATTTATGTGAAGAGCAAAGAATCAGGATAGAGGGAGAAAGAGAAAATAAAAGAAAACAAAAGAGGGCGGTCAGTTGTGAGAGGTGCTGAAATCCAGAATGTAGCTGGGAAGGTTAATAAACACTCTGAAAGATGACCACAGATTTTTTTTTCCCATCCCTATTAAAAGAATAAAGTTTAGTTTTGTTTCTTAACACAAAGACGGAAGATGTATCTGTCTCGTATTTTGTGTGTTACACATTTCTGATGGAAAAGCACAGTTGTGGTGAAATTAGTTTGAGGTTGTGGGGAAATGAGTCTGGAATTGTGCAGGATGGATGGATTGGAGGATAAGAGGCTATAGCTTGGTGGTCATAGAGGCTAGACTAAGATAAAGGCTATAAACATTGGAAGGATTCAATTAAATTGATTCCAGGGAACAATGTGAGGGAAAATTGATGAGATACCTCGTGTCTCTAGGCCAAAAGCAATACCTAGCACATTATCTATTAAATAATGATCTTAATAATTGTAGTCTAACAGTGTCTGACAGATGTCACTGTATTTTCAGTTGAAGATTTTAAATATCCAGTGGTATCCTGTGAGTATCCTGTAGGTGCCTTGGGTCACAGGCTGGAATCCATAGGTTGATGCTCCGCTTTCTCCTATCTTGTTCTCCTTGTTGTGTTGGAATATATACTGCACTCTACCATAATTGCTTACGTGATTTTTCCATCCTCCTTGCCGGACTGCAAACTACACGAGGAGAGGACCACGTTTATCTTGTTCATAGTTGACTCCTTCCCAACCAGCACTGGCTTGTGGTGGGTCTTAAATAAATAGTTGTTGAATTAATCCAAATTATGAGTGGGTTAATTATATACAGTGCTAATTTGACTGCGTGTATTTTTCAAATTCTAAGTTAGTTTCTGGCATATTTCTTTTAGTGGAGTCATCTTAACAGTCTATGTGAAATCTGTTAACGATATCTGAGTAGACTGAATGCGAGTGCCAAAAAAAAGAAATACGTCTTCGGTTCTGCATAAGAGAAGGTGAATTAAATGAATTAGATGTACCAGTTTTAAGGGAATTGCGGTAGACATGAGAATGAGAACTCTAACCATCGTTAGAAGTCACAGAATGCACCCAACTCACTCAACTCTTCACACAGCTGTAGGAAGCACAATGCGTGACAAACCGTCCACCGAGTTACTGGTTTAAGACAATATGGATTTCTTTTCTTTCTCACAGTTGTATGGGGTGTTTGATTTATTCTGCTGCTTCGTGTGGTACTGGCTACAAGACACTGGGACATTTGCAGTCACCTGGGGTTTGATGGAGCAGGAATGTCCCAGAGCGTTCAGTAGATGTTGGCTGTGGGTCGCAAGCTTAGCTGAGACTCTGCGCCACTACGCCCACGTGTGTCCTCTGCCTGTGGCTTGGACGTCTCACAGCATGGAGCCTGGATCCTGAGAGGGAGCATCCCCAGAGCAAGCGCTCTTAGACATCCAGGCAACAGTAGCAAGGATTCTCAGGATCTAGCCTCAGAAGTCTGAGAACTTCTCCTCTGCCACATTGTATTTGGAAAGGCAAGTTGCTAAAGCTTACCCAGATGGGAGGGGAGGGGAATTAGATCCTTCTTTTCAATGTAAGAGGCAGCATGCATAAAAAGAGAGGGGATGAGTCAAGAGTGGCCATCGTTGACCATCTACTACGTGTAGTGCTATTATCTTTCTTATTTTAGAAATGAGGAGGTGAATTCATGGAGAGCTTGGTAACTGAGATTCATAGCTGATAAATGCAACATCCAGGACTCAAACTCTGGACTTTGCTCCCAGAGTCTCTGCTCTTAATCACAACCTGTTACTGCCTCACCTCTAGCAATATTGTTCATTCTCATACATGATTACACACACACACACACACACACACACACACAAAACCTGTTACTTCCTCACCTCTAGCAATATTGTTCATTCTCATACATGATTACACACACACACACACACACACACACACACACACACACACACACACACATTCAGTATATTCAGAGGTCATGGTGGTAATGATAATGGCTATAGTCATATAATTCTTTGTTTTTGCATAGTTTATTAGGGTTCACATTGATTATTTTATTTATTCATAGAATGCATTTTTTGTTCAGTAGTTTAATTTTGACATAATTTTAAATTTGCAAAAGCATTGCAGAGAGAGTGCAGAAAGTTCCAGTGTAACTTCACCCAGCTTCCCTGAATGCTTACATAGCCATGGCACATTTATCAAAACTTAGAAATTCTAACATTGATACAACACTGTCCAACTACAGACTTTATTTGGATTTTCAAGTGTTATTGACAATTGTCATTTAATGTTCTAGGATCCAATCCGTCGTACTAAATTGCATTTAGTACTGTCTCCTTAGGTTCGTCCAATGGGTGAATGTTTCTCCATCTTGCCTTGTTTTATGTGACCTTGACGTTTTTGAACAGTACTGGTCAAGTACTTTGAAAGTTTTCTCTCATTTTGTGTTTGCCTGATGTTTTAAGATTGGCCTGGGTGATGGATTTTGAGGAATAAAACCAAAGAGATGGTATTCTTGGTATACCAAGTGGTATCACTGGTCACTTGGTTAAGGTACTGCACTGTCTACCACTTCTCTTTCACACTGTTTTTGTTGGAAGTGAGTCATCGAGTCCATCCTATCCTTAAGGAGCTTCACTTAGCCTCCTCCTCCTGGAAGAAGTGCTGTCAAAAAATGTGTGAACATGTTAAAACCACCGACCAACATTACTAAATATTTCAGAGCGGTCCTGTGAGGCTATGCAAATTTGTTTCTACTCAGAATGAATTTGAACCTCTCCAGATCGATCCTGATTTTTCTCCTCAAATTTGAACTTTTAGTCACAAAATTCATTTTTATAATTATTTAATAATTTTGTCTGTACATCTTATGGTATAATGTGACAAAATGCGGGACCGTAATATAGTGCAAATAATTCTTATCAATGTACGTAATTCCTAATATAATCTACTTACCAGTTAAAATATAAAACATATTCAAAATATATGGTTCACAAAATTTTATCCATATCCACATATTTTGTTTACTAGCTCTGCCTTAACGATCAAAATAGGCATTCATCTTATGTAATTATATCAAAGCATATAATCTGGTACAAATAAATCTTAGACCTTAGTGTTGTGCTTTAATAGATTGTTTTAAGCCATTAATTAAGTTTTCTTTCTGTATTATTAAATTTGGTCTTTTACAAATATCAAATTTCTGAAAGAATTTATGGAATATTGAAATCAGCAAGCATTTTTAAATTTTTGATGAAAACAGAGAAATGTACACTTACCATGAATAATTCATAATTGTTCAATTCCTTTATCAACTCTTAAAAATTTTTTTTCACCAGTGAAATTGATACTACTTAATCTAAAGCAAATTCTACTTTGAGTAAGGTTTCTTATGCAGGTAAAAATGGGGATGTCAAGGCAGTGCCTAATTATTTTATAATTTGTTTTTCTGTTTTACGTTACTTTTATAGCAAAGGAAGGAAACAGAAGTATTACTTTCTAAGGAGGCAAAGTTAATTCAAAGCAATTTTCATTTTAATAAGTAAAAAGGGCACAATCAAGTTTAATAAACTTTTTAAAATAGGAAAATATTGAAAATAATTTAGAATTAGTAATTTTTTTTGAGTTTTGTTTCATTGTTGCTGGCAATGTAGGGCAGTGTATTTTTTTCAAATGTACATTACAGACATTGGTATTACCAGTTATGCACTGATTATTTTTTTTTAATAATTTATTTATTTTGGGCTGTGTTGGGTCTTCGTTTCTGTGCGAGGGCTTTCTCTAGTTGTGGCAAGCGGGGGCCACTCTTCATCGCAGTGCGCAGGCCTCTCACTATCGCGGCCTCTCTTGTTGCGGAGCACAGGCTCCAGACGCACAGTCTCAGTAGTTGTGGCTCACGGGCTTAGTTGCTCCGCGGCATGTGGGATCCTCCCAGACCAGGGCTCGAACCCGTGTCCCCTGCATTAGCAGGCAGATTCTCAACCACTGCGCCACCAGGGAAGCCCCCTATGCACTGATTTTACTCGGTGTATTCAGAACAAAATAAATGTATATTTTAGAATGATAATCATTGAACCTTCCTTTCTGAATGTAAATAGTATTTTAGTAGTTCAAAGGATAACACCATATCTTAAAAGGGGAAAGGAGAAAAATATGATTATTTTCTCTACTTAACTTTGAAAATGATTTCTTAATCGACTCTATTCCTTAAGGTATATGCAAATAATGTAATTATAGTATTAATGGAATACAAATTATTAAATTGTATAATGTAATTTATACAACTTACCTATGATTTCCATAATTGCAAATATTTTGGGATAATAAAGTGCTGTTTCTTGTTTGGCTTGTTCTGCTGGTTAATCAAACCTAATGAATTTATGGAGACTGGAGAATATAACTGCACTTGAGTTGTATTAATTTGCTAAGTTGTTTAGCGAAGGATCATCAAGAATACAGCAATAAACAAAAACATTATTTCTGTCTCCAAAGAACATGTACTTTAGTAGGGGAGGGGGCATACATGTGAACTGTTACCTTACAAGACTGGATATGACTTTCCTTATGCCCTTTCAATTGGAACTTCAGGGAGTTTCCATGAAAGGTGATTGTTTTTTGTGAACCTTTAAGGATGGTTAAGATTTTGAAAGGTGGACATGGGTGAGATGATATTCCATAAAGAGAAGCAGTCTTAACAAAAGCTCAAGGTGGGTAAGGAGAAAGAGTTTTGAGAAACTCATAATGTTGTCTTTGTTGTCCTAGGGTGTATGGAAGAATGGTCTGGGAAATAAAGTTGGGGCCAGATGATGGGATGATGTTAGCCTAAACATTTTAGCCTCTAGGCAGCAGAACTTGGTGATAAAAATGATGGGGCTTATTATTTCCGGCACTTCTTGAGCCTTCCTGTTTTCCAGGCCTTGCAACAATCCAAGGAGGTAGATGTCACCGTTATTTAATATATTACAGTTGAGAGATTTGAGGTTTAGCTATGTCATTACTTGCCCCTCTGCTCGAGTTCATTATCTGACACCACCTTTGCATCTTTATAAAAGTGGCAGTCATAGTGTAAAACCATGATTTTAAAAAGAAGGATTCAGAAATGCATAGTGGGGAGGAGATCTGAGGTCGGTGAGGAAGTGGTTGCAGCTATCTACGTATCTACTTTAGAATCAAAATGTTAATGGAATGATAGGGATGTGATGAGATTGGACAGACATGGGCTCTAGCAGCGCTGGCTGGCAGAACTTGATAGATGACCGATCTGATGTAGAGGGAATCAGAAAGAGAAGGACCAAAATCACGAGATGGTTTTGAGTTTTGGTAACCGGGTGAATGATGCATCTATCACTGTAAATTGAAAGGTGAGTTTAATTTTAGGCAGGGAGTTTGCCCTGGAGAGTCATCCACATGACCATTTATACCGCATAAGGAAAGTCCAAGGCATTTGGAAATGTGAAAATGGGTCTCACGTGAAAGGTCAAGGTTATGAATGAAAAAAAATTTGAATAATCTGCCTTGAGACAGTCATTAAAGGTTTGGATTGGAGGATATAAGAGATGGGAAGAAAGGGATCGAGGGAGGGACAGAATTCAGTGAATACTGGTATTGAGAAGACGAAGGAGGAAAAAGAGATAGCAAAGCTATCAGAGAATTGTACTGGAAATTAGTTAGTGTGGTGAGGTAGGAGTTTAAAAAGGAAGGCATTTGAAGAAGCTTGATACGGTGGAGGTTGAGAATGAAGTAATTTCAGATCCAGAAATTAAGATGTTAACTATATTAAAAATGTGTTTCCTGTTCTGGCTTCACGGTTTTTTATCAACACAACCACAGAGGACCTATGGATTCCCTATCCTCCATCCAGTCCCTTCCTTTGTTCAGGGCATCCAAACACACTGCTTGAGTTTCTTGATGCCACTTGGGTCTCTGATTATAAAATTGTAGGTCCTTATATGATCTTATTTTCCACTGTTGGTGGTGTCATTAAAACTAAATAATGTGACGATTGTCATTTTTGTTTTATTTTTTTATTCCTGTGCCTGAGTCTCTTTGCTTCATTTATAGACTGTTTTAGTCATTTGGTGTTGCCGGTGATGAGCTACGTATGTCATTTCTTGTGTCTCCGACATCTTACCCTTCCAGTTGATTGAACATATACTTACTAAGGTCTCTAAATTCTTCCTCGTCACGCTGGTCTTTTGTGCACGTGTTATCACTTAATCTGACTAGTCTGAGTAGTTAGAACTGAAGCTCTGGCTTAGTCCTACCATAGAAAGGTATCTATAGCCATCCAATAAAATACAACCTTACCGTAAATGGTGATTACAAATTCACTGATTTCGGAGGTAGGGAACACATTTGGAACTGATTGTGAAACTGGTTTTCTTGCTTCTCTAAAGCTTTGTAGGATCCAGGTATTCTAGGCATTATTCAGAAAACATTAGCTAATTTGTGTTGAAGAAATGCAAATTGTCGTAAACTTTAAGATCATTTTTAAAATAAATTTTGTTCTTATTGAGAAATACTAAATTATTAAGCAAAAACCATAAAAAGTAAGCAAGTCAGCATAGGTTTGAATATGCATGGGTTGGATGTGACATTTGTATATTCACTTTAGTTTTTAATTCTCACCGTACCTGCATGATAGCTGTTCACTCATTCAGCGGGTATTTGTTGAGTGCCCGCTCTGAGCCAGACACTTGGGATGGACAAAAGTGACAGGAAGCTGCACTCTTGCACATATGTCCTTCTTTTTGCAGAGGAAGAACCTTGAAGCCCCTGCAGGTCATCTTTCAGAAGTTAGAGCGTGGATTAAAATACTGTTTTTTTTCTGACTTCAAAACGGTCTTTCTATTGAGCGTACTGCCACCTCTAAGTTATTGTATGTGATGACAGTTTTATTTTGTTTTTCAAAATGAATACAAATGTATTGTCTTCTTTGAAAGAAGTTATACTTTTCATAATTTTCAACTCATAGTTTTCCTCTTATTTCCTTTTAACACTTTCACCCTCATATTTCCTCACTTAGAATATATGTAGAACTAGCCTGTTAGGTCACATAATCACACCGCTGCCAGCCTGGTGTATTTGTTGCCAGAGAGGGAAAAAAGCCCATAGACTTGCTCATTTTTATTCTGTTTATTAGAAGAGTCTTTTAAATTTTAAATTTTTTGACTGATCTTCAGTGTTTGCTTCTAGAGGAGGGTCAGGAAAGCTGAGCATCTGTGTTGAAACAGTACCTCAGGGCAAAGCCACATACATGTTGCTCCACGTGAAACCCACCAGCTAAACTGGGAACCACTGGAATGCTATCGAATATCCTAAGCACTGCCGTGGAACATACTGTGCTTTTGGAAAGAATGAAGTATCCACACAGAAAGACGTGGAAGCATGTCCAGTATACATTACAAAACCCAAACAAAATAGAAATCATTCTCCATTTGTGTGACAGCTTTCAAATATTTTTTGGTAAGGGAATATTTACAGACTTATACATCCAATAGTCAGCAGTGATTGCATCAAGCTTGGGAAGATTATACTGGAAATATCATGAGAAACAGAATTGTTCCCAGGGATAAAAGCCAGTGTGGGTGCTAGTGTGAAGACACGCCCCCCATCATTTTCACAGACATTTATGAGAACTTGATATCTTACCAGTAAGTTTTTCTTTTGCTGGAATATCATTTTTTAAGGCAGATTTTACCTCAATTACTGACTAATGTTATATAACAAATTTGTAAATAAAGAATTAGTGAATTTTATTCCAGTCATATAATTAATGTAACAATATTTATGTTATAATTATATGCATAATTATATAGTAATGTATATGCTATTAATATATAACAATTATATTATTGATATATTTATATATTATAATTATATTAAATGATGTATTTATTATATATAATTGTACTATATTTTATACAGATAATGGATTATATGTTAATAATGAGAAAGAATTATTAGGTAGTTATAGTCACCTATGTCATGTTAAGTGGAAGAAAACAGAGGAATGTTTACTCAGGAAATCTCTATGGTGCTTGATTTTCACCTAAACTACAGAGTTTTCTTTGTCATCATCTTAAATATTTCACTGGAGAAGCTCAGTAGATCTGGACTATTAGATAGATGTCAGTGACAGGTACCCAACTTGCATTTTAAATATTAATTACCCCAAGTCCCTTACAATCAGTGTAACATTTATAGCCTAGATTAAATGCTTCACATTACTTTAGTAAATTTTCCCCAGGAAACCTTGATCCCGTAAGAAAAGAGAACACTGGTGGACCTGCCCTGCTAGTCCGCTGGTTACACGCCGATGTTCATGAATAAGGGTTAAAGCAGGGTTGGAGTTGGGAAGCAGTGAAAGGTGAGATGCCAGTCTTTGCTCCTTTCTCGCCCATTCAGTTAAAGAAATGAGATAAGTAAACGCTAAAGAAAGTCATTTATGTGATTGCTGCTCTATAAATACCAAATGGATTAATTAAAGACATTCTTTTAAAGTGTCACACTGTCCTTTTTGGGGTAGTTCTAGTTGATAAGTAAAATGTATAAGGCAAAGATAATTGCTCTGGTATATTTGAAGAATTAAAAAAATTAAGTGATTCATTAGTTATTCTTCACAATTTCCCTACGTCAGAATGAGATCTGTTCTTCTCTAAGAAAATTGATTCGTTCCTGTGGTTGATTAGTTCCTGTGTGATTGATTGATTAGTTCATCATCTATAGGTAATATATTGAACACATTGAATTTTAATAACACTGAAGCAAAGGCTTAAGATTATAGTTTAACACATTGATTTATGCTAATGTAATATACTGTTGGAAAAGTATGTTGAAGATTTGCAATGTTTTGATGTTTTCTACTTAAAAATTGACTTTGTTACTAATTATAAAATATGAAGTCTAACCCTGTAACTTACAAGTAGATATAACACACTCACTTATGGAGTTTTGTAGAGAAAATAAGAAAGAGAACGTTCCCTCTCGTGATTGCATGCTACACAGAGAAATAACTTCATGTGTAGGGTATATCGATAAAATATATATTCCTCGTATAATTTACTGAGTTCCTACTATATGATAGGAACTAAGATATATCAATTTATTAATTATGTATTCAGTGTTAGGTAAAATTGCACCCATTTGCAAAGACTCTGCAAGGCTGACTACTATTTTTCTTAAAGACAAATAAAACCTATGGTCTTCATGATCTCTAGCTAGTATAGTAGGCCAGTTATTGAATATGGTCTCACAGTTAGTAATTGCTAGGACTGGAATTCACATCCAAGCCTGTTTACCTCCAAAGACTATGTTTCCATAACAACAGCTGGCCTCATATCTTGTGTTTACTTATCCTGTGCCCTGCCAGTAGCTCCTCCCACCCATGCCTCCATAATTGTCTGGAAAGTCTAAAATTAAATTGCGAATTTATATTGCTATTGAATATATATAGTCTTTGTTCTTTGCTTTGGGGAAGGATAGAATTTCTCTATAGGGCTTGCCGTTAGAATTTGAGCTGGACGCACAGGCCTTGAGGGCATGTGGTTTGCAGACGTGTATCACTATTGGAGTCATTATTCCAGTGCATAGATTCTTAGTTTCCCATGGTTCCCAGGACTTCCACTTATTTTCCATACCTATTCCTTTATGTGTACATGTAAATGTGTTCGGGGTTTTCAAAACCACGGTGGGGAATGCATCCGTCATATGTAAGTGTGAAATTGAACGGTCACCTTCAATACAGAAAATTAAACTTTGTTAGAAATGAAATAAATATACAGTGAAACTAACTATTGTTTAGGTGGGGATTCTTACTCCGCCTATTCATGGAATTGATTTCCCAGGGCAGCTTCTCCGCCTTGCTAAGACTTAGACTTCTCGTCATGCTTCCACGATCAGTGCTTGAATATGTTAGGGACTAAGCTAGAAGATGCTCAGAGGTCCCGTACACACCTGACTCTTTCGGCAGCAGCTCAAGTTTTGACATCATGAATCAGCACAGTTTGCTCTTTCAGTCAGAGCTTCTGTTACTCTTCTAGATTCCCTTCCTCACTCCGAGGCTTGGCTGGGTCTTTGTTTGGAAGCCAAGTGGAAAGATACATTGGCTCTTAGCTGTCAGTTAAGTGAAAAAAGGCGCATTAACCTAATTCTCCATGGAATTTACATATAAATTGACTTAACACACTGGGTGAGTCAGTTCAAAACGGGACACTTGTAGGATAGACACTTTAGTCTAATGATTCATATAATATTGAACTGAAATTTTTATCTAAGAAAGTTTTATTGAGGTTCTTGCCGTGGATCTCTTTTTGAAAAAGCGTTTCTCATCAGTGTTATTGCTTTGCCCCTTTAAAAACATCTCCTGCTTCAGCCTCTTGCCATTCTTATGGTAATTCTCACACCACAAATTAATAGTGAGGCCAGGCATATTGTGTCCTTGGTTTTTTATAATCTGAAGATTTTCCTCTCATTTAGCGTCAGTAGTGTCTCTTGCCGTTTTTATTTTTTCTCAAGGTTTCCTCTTTCGTGTTCTACTTCAATGTCAGTCTATAAAGGATAAAATATAACCTCTCTTTTTTGTGCTTTCATCCCAGTGAGCTGATTTATAGATTTATAACTTAGATTTTCACAGCACGTTGGTCCAAGGTGGCAGAAAAAAACAGCTCTATACTCATGAAGTTTTAATTGGCTTTTCTGAAGGCTGTAGGTTGTGTTTTGGTGTGTGTTTCACACATGACTTGCTTTATAATAATTTGTGTACTTTTTTAATCATCAGAAGTGTTCCTGATTTCTGTCTTTTAATTTAGTTGTTTTGAATTTCACCAGATAGTCCTCTACACGTCCTTTAAGTGGCTATGAAGGCAAGGCATTTGGGAAGGAAGCAATCATTTATTTCCTCTGCTCTGTCAAATTTTTTACCCTTGAGTTTGAAATATAAAATATTTGGTAAAGGATAGGAGAGGACTGAAAATTACTAGCAGGCTGAAATAACATTTAGGTTAATGGAAAAACTCTCGAGATATTAATAAAATTTTGAATAAAATTCTAAACATCAGAGTTCCTCACTTTCTTTTTTTGGGCCATGACTTTGGAGAAACGCCAGTAGAGAAATATTTGTTTTTTTTACGTTGATTTTTAAGTAGGAATCTTAGAAACAGAGAAAACACTTTGTCTTTTCCCATTTGTGTTTTTTAGTGGCTACAAAATACCTGGGGGTCCTACTCAGATGTGTGCTTTACACATGATTGAGTCTAGATTCCTCAACTTTCTGAAATTTTGTGAGGTTAATATTGAGTTTGACGCGGAGATATTTCTCTCAACTGCAGATATTTTGGCGATACTAATTTTATATGGCCTTGTAGATTTCTAGACCAACTGTAAGTACTTCCAAAGGTTTTAGCCTAACATCTAAACTGATATGAGTGCGAGCCTTCTCAGCCCTGGTAGGTTTTACACATTCACATACAAGACAGACAATAAAAATGTTAGCACTATATAAATCTGCTCACTTTATATCATGATTTTATTTTATATCTACGTCGAAGTATGGTGTGGTCACAATTTTGGGATCATCAGGTTAACTTAAAATTTATTTTATGGACATTCTTCATTAAAACTGGATAAATGAACAGAATTCCACCTATTATTAATTCAACCTATTTGAGAATATAATTGTTTATATATCACCAGTTTTATATTGTAATTTCAGAGATAGAAAATAGCTGTATTTTACATATTTCTTTTAGTGATTTGTCAGTTATTTCCTCTTAAAAATGCCCTTTATTAGACAGTCATGGTTGTAACATGAGATTTTTTTTTTACTGATTTATTGTAGTTTGATGATCCAGTGTTGATCAGACAATTATTCTTTGCTCTGTTGTTCAGTTGTTACAAGGATCTATCATTATTTATGATACTCTTCATTGTATAAAATATTTGTGACGTTCACTCATGACAAATTACTTTATCTAAAAAGCTCAGTGTCTGATTGCTTTCACTTTCTCTTTGGAACTTATGTATTGCTGGATTCTGTATGTCAAAATAAAATATGTTAGGTTTTTTCCAAGTTAATTAGATTGGCTTTATTATTTGACTGTGTTAATATCCCCATTTTGTAAACATGTATTTTAAATACTTCAGTGCCAGTATTAGAGATTGGGTGGGGAGGGGAATCTAATGACATATTATTTGAAGCATTTAGATTTCATATGAAAAAACTTAATGTTTATTAATACTTTTAATTAATTACCATGGTGAGTTATAGTAGATACTGTGTTATTAACCCAGTGGTTAATTGCTGACCTTTTCTGGGACTTTTGGTACAGCAGAAGAGACAAACAAAAGACAGGCTCAAATGCAAATTTCCCCCGCACTTGGCTTTATGCACACTAAT
Organism: Tursiops truncatus; assembly: GCF_011762595.2. Lineage (NCBI taxonomy): Eukaryota > Metazoa > Chordata > Mammalia > Artiodactyla > Delphinidae > Tursiops > Tursiops truncatus. The sequence goes on from NC_047054.1 coordinate 5,906,548, forward strand.
GGGATCGTAATTTACTAAGCAAATATCTAAATTAAAAACAGTGGCATTGACAGAACTCAGTCTACAATCCTTGATTGTCCTTGATGAACATGAAACAACTGGGATTTTCAATTTTGCTGCTGAACTTCAAGACGTGTTGGCAACAAACTTGATAGAACTGGGTTTCATTATTTTGATATGTGGATTAAAGAAAAAAATTAAGGGGATTCTGTTTACTCCATTCCAGTTAATTTGTATTGAAGGATTTATTTTTAAAGGTATTTATGAAATATCATTTTGGTTTTGCCATTTAGCATATTAAAATTTTTCCTTTCTGTTTTTAAGGATAAAGGCTTTTTTTCCTAAGATTTTGGTGCAGTGAAATGAACGCTGAGGCAAGCCTTTTGTCTGGAGATAACTATTGCTTTTACACTAGCCATTGCCCTGTTTCTATGGAAACCGCAGGACTCTGAGGTATAGAGGTTTTTGTCCAACGATGCACAGTGATAGCCAATCAGAGTTTCTTTCCCTATTCAATTTATTAACTCACAATTGTGGTTTCAGTTGTTCCATATAGAATCCAAATACAATTGCATTCATTTTTCCCACAAGTGTCATAATCTGCCTATGGCATTTTGTATCAGATTAGTTTTACTTAGGATTAGTGTTACTATTATTTGAAAAGGTAATTTTATAAACACAAAATCAGTTTTTACCTCGAGAGTTGTCCTTTCTAGTATCAAATAAAAATATTTTCTTAAATTTGAATGTTAAGATTTTGTTTCTTTTCTAATTAGCAACCAGTCTATTCCAAACAGGCTCTCCTATTTTCTATATTTATTGTGAAGATGCAATATTGAGTCTGGTACTAATTTCAGTGCAAGGCATTTGTTCTCTAAGGCTTGGAGTGTATGAGAATAGAGATTTTTTTTGCCACTGCTCCTGAATGGCGTATGCAATGATGGTAGTGATTAATAAACCTTTAATGTAGAAAATTGATCTCTTGAAAGCCCACTCAACTATTTTTCAATATGTGAGATGGCTGGTAAACCTTTGCTTATATGAGCTGATGGTGCAAATCTATAGGGATGTATGGAATCTCCGCCAAAATGACAAGGGGCTTTGAATGAAGATGTACAAACAGAAGGGCATTGGCGGATTAAATAATCATATAAAGGGCTTTTAGTATGCTGATTTATTCCAGTGACCTGGTCAAGACCTAGGATGAATTATTGACCAAGGGGGTTCAGAGAAATTCAAGATACCTCCATCTGTAAGCACATTACTTTATAGTAATTGGACTTTCCCGGCTTCCATTTGATTTCCGAATACTAGATAATTATGTTTTCTCCTATATGATGAATATCTTTCTCTCTCTCTCACTCTCTCTCTTTCAGTATATAACAGTAGGAAAGCAAGATGGATGCTAACCCCAAGATAATGTGAAACGTGGACTAGAGTCTGTTCTGTGTGATTTCTCTTCCCTTTGTCTCTGTTTTTGTTTTCCTTTTCCCTCTTTCTCCCAGAGGGAGTGGATAGAAGCCAGTTAGGAAGCCCTGAGGCTCAAACTCAGCACAAAGATAGGAAGGCAAGTTGGCCGTCTAAATGGGGTGATTTGGATTGGGATGGGCTGAAGTTCCTTCTTCTGCAGCCTCCTTGTGGCGTTTCTGGATCAAACACTGGTGACAGGATACAAAGGAGCATTTGCCACGGATATACCATTGTAAGCTCACAACATTCTTGCTCTTCATCCTGTACACCCCCTAGGGCTTTAGCCTTTCCTGGAGCTTTTATTTCAGCCAGAGCCTCTCTCGCTCAAAGTGGCTGCTGCTCAGCATTCATCCCTCTGTTCCCAATTAAAACCTGCCATTTACTGGGATAAGCCCAGGAGCAGTGTCCTACTTGAAGTAACTGAGAAGTTGTGACTGACAGATACGCTGACCCCGTATGGAGGGGGTCGTGTCTGCAGCCCCAGAAAGGTGCGTGGTGGAAGTGTTCATGAGTAGAATATCCTTTCCCTTCCTCTGATGGTTGACTGGGGAAAATCAACCCATGTGCACTGAGCACAAGAATAATAGAAGAGGCGATTCCTATGCAGAGATGAAAAACAATCTACACAGGTAATGCCTGAGCATGTAGAGAGATTATGGCTAAGGAACTAGTAGTGGGAGAGGTGGTAAAGATGCAGGAATGGTGATGGGAGCTCACAGATGAGGTGGGAAGGATTGAGACTTGGCAGGGATGTCAAAACCCACACAAGAAAACCTTGAAGGGGAAGGTTTTCCTAGCACCAACATAGCACGTGTGAAATCCTGAGGAAAGAGAGTTTAGAGTAATTCAATATTATCAAGTGTAAAGAAGCAAGTTTCAGAGGTGAGACTGGACAGCTAAGCAAGTGCCCCATCAGAATGGAAGTTATAAGCCACTCCAAGGAGCTTGAAATTCATTCTGAGGTGTGGAAAACCTCTTAGAAAATGCCTTCATAATGTAAGTGATGTGTTGAAGTTAGCATGTTGGAAATATCACTCTGGCTGCAGAGAGATGAGATTAAGAGGTAAGAGATTAAAGGCCAGCAACAGTGGTGGCCGTAGGGCTGTGAAAAGCATCCTGGTATCTCATTCACAATGCCTAGAAGTCAAGATAATAGGCCATTTAGGGTAACAGGTCCTAAAATCTTATAACATTTACCATCCCATTCTTCTTTTTGAATATTCTAGCAGAATGTCACTTAGAAATAAAATTCAGCCATTTACTGAGACTGCTAATCTGTTCAGACGATGTCAGATTTTTCTTAACTTTTAATATATAAATTTAATTTTTTCCTCGACATTAATTTTACACTGGAAGAAAAACTAAAAATATAAAATATCACAGAATGAAATAATTAGCAGGCAAATTTAGCATTTACTCTAAGTATCGTGGTCCGTGGCCTGGCTTTCTTTGGGTTCAGTGACAAAGTATGAAATAGGATAAGGGAATATATAATTTATTTGGTACATGGTGGACCCTCAAGTGCTGCCCTGGCCTCACTTATCTCTAATGGTCTAAAAGTTGGCCAGTGCGCAGCCCTGGGCTCCCCAGACCTGGCTGAGACTGTACTCTGAGCCATTTGAATCACCTGCGTGGAGTGAACTCTCAGGACGCACAGAGAGGTGCTGGGGAGAAGTTTCCATTCACTTGTAGCCATGAACTTAACCTTTGTCTTTTGCACATCTTATTTGCTGGTCTGTGTCATCATTGTCTGTCAACGTCAAGCCCAGGCTGGCCTTTATGTTTCATTCAAGTAAACACTCGAAGAAGTGTTTTTGTGCATTATCTCATTGAACTCTATAAGGTAAGGAAAATCATCCCAGTTTTTTTAGATGAGGCTTAGAAAGATGATGTGGTTTGACCGAAGTCACACCATTACGCATTTGAACACTTACATTGGAAAGTTGGGGTTTAAACCTAAGGTTTTCGAAAATAATGCACAATCCCAGTCAGTAAACCACCTTTCAGTTAACATTCTATTAGTTAGGAATATAATATTTCTAAAAACTACCTTTCAAATAGTACCTTACTTTCTTCTTTTGCATTACACATAAATGTCTATTTTTTACCTCTGAATGTTTATGTTCAAAATGATAAATGATGCCCACATATTTAAACTCAACTTTTGTAATAAATGTAAAGTTCAGTATATTGTATAATAAAAATTAAAAATCCACAAACTACTTTTATTGGGTCACAAATTAAGTTTGTAGGCAATGGATCATTGTTCCTTTTTTTTTTTTTTTTTTAACTTTACCGTCACTATATCTTCTCCACCTTCTTTGAGTCTGGTCACTGTACAGAACTAATTTTTTGGTTTCTTTTCCTTCCCATTTTCTCTGGCAACTCCTAAATCCCCAAGAAATATAGTAGACACTTGAATCTCCCCCAAAGGGTGCCTCTTTTTCCTGTATTTGTAATATATGGCATCTAGGACATCTACACAGTTTATATATTCTTCCAGGAGAAGAAATCTGGAAGGCACAATCTGTTTAATCAGTGACACAAAACTGATATGATACTTCCTTTTTAAAATACTTTGTCCTCTTTTATAGGACATTCACAGTCTAAAAATAGCATCTTTTTGAAAAGCACTTGTAAGCATTTCATGTCATTTCTTAATCGCGTAAAAGCTTTTTCTTAGAATTATACTTGTCAACTTGAGCACCATCATGTAATCAAGCAGTCATTCAAAATCAGATGATAATTAAAATAGAAATTCTTTCACTTTCTAGATAAACATGAAGCATACTGTTGTTCTTAATGGAAGTTCCTATTTAGTTGTGTTTTTACCTTGATTGTAGGGTTGAATATAAAAATACCGTTCATTTTGGAAAATGCCAAATGCTGTAACCCTTAAGCTCCTGAAAATTGTGATATCCACTTGAACCTCCCAAGCAGACTCCTTGATTTTTCTGTATCTCTAGTATGTGGCTTCTTAGACATCACCCACGGGCTTAGATTTTCTCCCAGTGGTAGAAACCTGGAGGCCTTTGAATGTCCTGGAGTGAACCATTCCCTCTATATCAGTATCACATCTGGATTCATGCGTGCTAAGCCTGTGTCTCGTGAATATACCTCAGCAGACTCAGACTTTCTAGATGGTCCACGTCATGAACAAAATAGAAAGAAAATTTAAAAACTCCTCAAATGTGTTGTACAGTGGCTGAAGCCATGACGGCAGCCCCCTCTTTGACTTGATGGTGCACAATATGAAAAATCTCCTATAAAAAAAGAAATTAACAAAGATCAAAAAGTATTTTCTCTGAGAAAATGTCGTTTCTAAAATGTGTTCGTCTTCTGGTTGGTAAGACCAGACGGTGAATTGGTAAAAATGGTCTTTTCAGGTTTTAATGGTGAAGCAGCCCAGTCAGGGGTTTCTGGCTTGGGTAGAGGTTTGCTGTATGTAGCGCAAACACATTTTCTTTGGCTGGATTACAAGTAGTTTTCAAGTATAGAGAAGTCCTCTTCCTGTCCCCCACAGGAGTGTCACCTCGACACAACATATGTAGCTTTCTGTTGCCAAAAAGGGGGCAGATTTTGAATCTTGGCTTTCAAAACCCTGTTCCATCTGCAGCTCTTGATCATTTCTATAAATTCTCTAACTTCTTTTAGAAGAATGGTATGTGTCTTCAGGAGAACTGATGTGCCTGCAGAATGTTGAAACAGTTCTGATAGATTTTATTTCAAGAAGCTGTGTTGGACTCATTCATTATAAAAAGAAAGAAAGGAGAATAGCAGTCTTTACCTCTGACTGCATGTTCTCTACATGCCCTGGAAGGCAATGGCTGAAAGCCAACCGGTTTGGTCCATTAAGTGCAGAGAAAGGTTACGATTAGAGGGGCAAACTCAGAGGTAAAGCGTGAGTGGACGCACTGGTATTCTAACGCTCCTCTGGAAATCATAATGCAAGGTGAGAACTGCCTCAGCGATAGGTGTATCTGATGAATTTAACTCTATTAAACTTATGAATTGATATGTTAAAGACGATCAAATACAACTGAGTTGGGGGAAAAAGGGGGGAAAAAAAAAGAAAAATGAAACTAGTGACCAAAAGTCAACTGATTAGTGTAAATTGAAGTCATTCATGTAATTTGAGTTGAATCCCTTCAGATATTTTTCTCCAGATAAAGGCTTATTTTACTGAGCACTGTTTTTCTAACTGACCTGCTGCTCTTCCGAATCCTTACCTTGGCAAGGGTTATATTTTCTTCATCTATAAATCTGTAAAAAGGGGTAAATTCAAGTTAATGAAAACACTGTCCCTCATTTCTCACACTTTTTGAAACATCTGAATTAAATGACCTATTTTAGAGACCAAAGAAGAACGTATACTTAACTGATGTATGATCATTTTACTTACAAGAGGGATATTTTTTCTTATTGTAAAAAGCCCCAAGAAATTTACAGTCTACTGTGGGAATGGGAGATTGAACAAATAAGCCACCAAATGAATGTGTAATAAACTACGTTAAATGCTAAGAAAAAAATTAAGTTCATTTCGAAGGAAAACATTGGGACACCCTAATTTTGGTCGGGGGAATTGAAAGGTGGTTTGGAGAACATGACATATGAGTAGAGGCTACAAGATGATTGGGAAATTGTTTAGGTGAAGAGTGATTTGGTGACAGCAGGGGGATTAAAACAGCATTAGGTAAAGTTCTAGAACAGTGCGGTGGAGGGAGGATGCTGACAGGCCTGGTGTTGATGGGGTATAATACGGAAAGGGGAGAACTATTAGATGAATTTGTGGTGCAAGTCGGAGTCTGGGTAATAGCGATTGACAAGTTGTATTGAAGATTGGGTTTTATTTTAGAGGTAACAGTTTCCGAAGGGTTTAAGGCAAGGGAGTGATGTAATTTATGTAAATTCTTAAAAGCATCTCTCCGGTCTTTTCAGTGGAGAATAAATTTGAGATGGTCAAGACAAGAGGGAACAGCCCAGGTAACAGGTGATGGTGACCTGTTCTAGTTAATGGCAGTGGACATAAAGAAAAGCAGAAGAGTTCAAGGCATTTTGCACATCGAATATGTAGCATTTGGAGGTGGAATGTACATTGGTAATGAGAGAAGAGTGTGCTAAGGACGGCTACCAGGCTTTGGGTTGAGTCACTAGCTGAATGGAGTTGCCATTTCATAAAAATGAAGGAGGCCAGAGAAACTTTAGTGTGGAGCTGGAGAGAATTCACACACACTAAGTGGGAGGTGTGCACAAGATGCCCAGTTGATATAAAAAGTGGGTTCTTGGCTATCAGTGTCGGCCTTTTATTTTTTCCTTGAAATTCAACAAGTTTCATTCTCCATTGAAGGTATGCATGTTGTCTTTGGTGTGTGAAGGATGAGCTCTTTAATGGACAAAAAGTTTTCCTCTTTAGAGAGAAAAAATTTTCCCCCAAGTTTTATATTCTTCTTCTTTTTTTTTTTTTGCGGTATGCGGGCGTCTCACTGTTGTGGCCTCTCCCGTTGCGGAGCACAGGCTCCGGACGCGCAGGCTCAGCGGCCATGGCTCACGGGCCCAGCCACTCTGCGGCATGTGGGATCTTCCCGGACCGGGGCACGAACCCGTGTCCCCTGCATCGGCAGGCGGACTCTCAACCACTGTGCCACCAGGGAAGCCCTCAGTATGTTATTAATAGTTAAATTAAACATTTCCAAATTATTTAATCCAAAGTTTGAAATGTGTTACCTATTTAATTATCCAACATAGATACAAAAATTGAAAAAAAGTGTGTAACTTTTGTGGATCAGTGTCTACCTGAAATATCGGTAGAAGGATCTTATATTTTAATACAAATACAATGTTAAATTATAATAACATAATCATCATTTCATTCATTCAACACATAATTATTGGAGATCCTATTGTCTGTAGCAGAGTAGTGGTTGAAATCCTAGACTCTAAAGTAAGGTCCATGATTTTAGTTTCTAAGAAAATTCAGTGTGCAACTTAACCTCTTGAATTTTCGAATGGGTCTTTACTTCTTTCCATGAGATTCTGCGTCAGTAAATTCAGGATGATAATAGCACCTTCCTCATAAGTTTTTATGAGGGTTAAATGAAATAAAATACCTTAATACAGGACCCTGGTATAAAATAAGCTTTGAATATCTTTAGCTAGTATTCCTATGTCTTTTGATCTTCCATCATTACTGTTTACATTTCAGACATACCCAGATGAGCATCTCCCATTTTAAAAGTACTACTTTTCTATATTTTTATCCCCAAGCAAAGATCTTGACATGTATCTCTATCTTTGTACCTTTCTTCCTTCCTTCTTCCCTCCCTCCTTCCCTCCCTCCCTTCCTTCCTTCCTATCTATCTGCCTTTATTTAATGACTGAACAATTAACTACTCCTGGAGCTATAGTTTTATAAATATTCCTTAGATGTTCAATTTATATAGAGAATATCCATCCTTTTCCTATAATTTTCCTCTAATTTATAATCTGCCTTTGAATCTTGACTTTAATCTTAAAACTTTTACTGTATTTCATCAATCGCAGAGTCTTTTGAATATATTTTTATAAAATACCCTAGAATTCTATAACATGAAAAGGTATAAAAGATAAAAATAATGCTCCGGGAAATGTTGTATTACTTGGTTGTGCTTTTCTCAGATGCCTTCCTATAGATCTGTCCGTTTTGAATATCATCGGCGTGCAATTCAATATCAATAACCTGTTCTTGGGAATTACTTGGGAACTGTCAAAAGTTAAAAAAAATGTACACGTGGGTCAATTTGATTTGAGGAGAAAATGTTTTAGATTTAGGTGAAAAAAAGAACATTCTTATATTCTTTGTGGTTATATTCCAAAGAAAATTCCTTCCTCTGGAAGAGAGAACTGTTATCTCCCTTTGTTAAAATAAAATTCTTCATATTTTAGATACTAAATTTTTTATTACAAAGTAATGCACAATCATGGTAAAATATCAAAAGCTATAGAAAGATATAAGACAAAAATTAACAGCCCCATTTTAGTCCTCCCCAAAACCCAAGATTCATTTCTGGGCTAACAATCATTAATAGATTCATGTATGTCTATAAATTTTCAATTCAAACACAGAATATCAGTTTATACACATAATCTGTCAGTAAGTAAACTGAGTTGTCTTTTTAAGTGCCATCGGTAGACTTCCAGGATAGTTTTGAAGTCTTTTTCTAGAAAAAGACCCTCAAAATTCACAAAAATTATTTAGCCAGCTATCTTCAAAAGGGAGAAAGTGGGTACAGAAAGAGAGCATTTTACAAACTTTCTATAAAAAGATTCAATTCCTTATCATCTTGATCTTCTATCTTCAATGCTAAGTTGTCTTGAAGAATTATCTATGTGTAAATAAGGTCATTATCTTGTCTTCTTCTCATCTCGTAGTCCTTTAACTTCTGTTTTGTTTGGTTCCATGCATCAAAGTCACAAAAGTCACTTCCTTTTCTAGAGGAAATCACCATCATAAGGCAGATAATCTACGTAGCTACAACCATCTAATAACTGGAGATTTTCGTCAGACACCGACGGTATTGTTTTCATCGTATAACTCGTTTGGGGTGTGCCCTGTGTTACAAACAAAACCCAGTCCATACTGTCAGGGAGTGTAGAGTCTAGCGATTTTTGTGACTTTGATTTGCTTATAAATGGAAGAGACAGAGCGCCTTGTATAAATTCACGTGGACTTGGAAAGAAAATTTGATATCCCGGTAGCTTTTGAAGGGCTAACTAGAAAGCCGGCTGCCTCCTGCTGGCTGCTAGTACGTGGTTTCGTGTGTGGAGATTTTGTATATCCTGCTGGGCCCCAGGAGAGGACCAGAAGATGTGCTCATTATCTTGTATTTATTTTTATATACCAGGAATTTCATACTGTTACAACCCCGGGAGCAATCACTGAAAAGCACTCCTTGTTTTTATAAGTCTAAAGAAGTCTTCTCAGTGTTCCTTTTAGCCTCTACAAAAATGGCCATTTCTAGATTTAATTTGCTGTTTTCTCCCTGGCGGCTCTCTGCCAGTTTCTCCTAAGTAACAAGTCACATTTTTGCAGTGCTGTACAGTTAGAGAGATATTTCAGGTATATAATCACGTGCTTGGAATTAACTGGTGAAGCCAGCGGGTTTGACTGATTCTAGCCACATTTAAGGCTTTTTTCATAGAATGTGTTACTCTGGATTGACTTCTCGAAAATTTATTCATTTTCAGAAAAATATGTTACTGTTGAGAAAGCAAAATGCCTCTGTTTTCTTATGTCTTTATCTAACGTTTCCAATTTTTAAAAAGGAAATGAGGTAAACAAGGGGGAATAATATTTGCTGAGCGCTTCGTTCGTATGTCTCAGGCTTGTGCTGAGTGTTTTAAACTACGTAACATATATTTTAAACCTGACAGTAGCTCTTGGATACTATCCTGGTCTAACAATGTAGGACACGGGGGGGCTTGGAGAGGTCAGATGTATCTCCTGGGGTCACTCCACCGGCTGGAAGTGAGCACGGCCTCAATTAGACTGAGACCTCCCCCCACCCCCACCCGAGGACCGCCCTCCTTCCATGGACAGTCTGCACTGTTCATTTTCCCATGCTTTTGCTGTGGTTTGAAGTGGAAGATTATATCATGCATTTGCAATTCTTATCCTTTCCAATTCAGTGGATGGTTCTACCATATCCCAGTCGCACAAGCCAAACATTGTCAGTTATTTGAAATTCTTGTTTTCAGACTCAGCATGAACATGTTTCCCGTCCCCATTGCTATGGCCTTAACTCAAATCTTGTCATCTCTGACTGGACTATGTCATTAATCTCCTAAACGTCCACCCTTGTTTCTATCTCTCCACCAAAAATCCATCCATCAGAGTTCTTGCAAAGCATCCTTCAGGGCTTCCCTGGTGGCGCAGTGGTTGAGAGTCCGCCTGGCGATGCAGGGGACGCGGGTTCGTGCCACGGTCCGGGAAGATCCCACATGCCGCGGATTGGTTGGGCCCGTGAGCCGTGGCCGCTGAGCCTGCGCATCCGGAGCCTGTGCTCCGCAACGGGAGAGGCCACAACAGTGAGAGGCCCGCGTACCGCAAAAAAAAAGCATCCTTCAGTACCTCCTCGTCATCTTGTAACATAACTCTACACTCTGTTCTTTCTTTAACGTTTACTGCTCCCTTTATCACCACCGCTAACTCCTGTACCTTCCAGAACATACTAGAACCCTCATCATCTGAATAACTTGAAATTCCTCATGCATCTGACCTTGGGTCCCATGGTGACACGCTCAACCCTGAAGCCTCTTCTCTTATTGTCTTTCACCTATAGAATACCTGCTTATCTTTCAAGGCTCAGTGCAAAGGTTACCTGTTCTAGGAAAGCTTTCCTTCGTCTCACCTTATAGCCGATACCTCCCTGTCTCCCTGCAAACTAGTTGGTGTCAAGGATTATGACTAATTCTTCTTTCCTAATCTCCTGGGCTCATTGTAGTGACTGAAACACGGAAGTCATCAAGTAAAATGCTAATGAATGAAAACAGAAATTCATTCATGTGACCTGGGTAGATGGATTACTAGACTTCTTGGCTCATTCAGGAACGCTACAGAATCACCTATAATACAGTCAGTTGTGTGTGTCTATGGTATTTCCAAGAAATTGTTTATTGGGCTGGCAGAGAAGGAAGTACTACTACCACTTACACATACAGTTTTATATGGAAGCAATTCATAGTTTCTTTATTATCAGATTGAACTTAAGGAAAACATGATTTAATTTTATTTCAAACATATTAAAAGTGTTTGAAAATAAACGTTTTTAGTTACTCTGAACCTCAGCAATTGAGAATGTTACTATTGGTTATATGGTTCCAAAGTTTTATTCTAGAACCGAAAATCACTTTCTTCTTGAAAACTATAAGATAAATTCTGTGTCTGGTCTTCTTGACTGCATTTGAAACCCCAAATTTTGATTGTGTTATTCTTGTAATTACAGAGAAGAAAATAAGAATTTATTTTAGCTATAGCTAAGAATGCCATATATATTTTTTTCATTTAAAACACCTTTCAGTACATTTATCACAGTGGTAACCAGAAATGCCGTGCTGTTTTTTACAGTATTAAGATACTTTTTCCCTCATAACTACAACAAATTACATTTCTGAGTCTTTATGTTTTTATAATACAAGAGAGAATTTTAAATTATAAAAATGTTAAATGTTTTCTTTTGCCCTTACAATATTATAGTGTTCAAATTACACAAAAGTTTTTTTTAAAGATTTTCTCTCTGTCTCTTTGTCTTTAGAAACAATTGAAAAGTGCCTAAGAGAAAAAAACTGTGTGTGTGTTTCTGTGTATATATATGTGTGTATGTGATATATACAAAAAAATATGTTTATTTGATTTAGAGCAATAAGAAAATGGAATCAATGACTATTTCACTTTGTTGCTGTAATAAAATTGTTGGACACCGACATCTGGAATAAACTGAAGGCAGAATAATTAACTGCATATTTTCTCTATTTTAATTAAATAAATAGTTTACCATTCTTTTTCCCTTTTCTTTGTCACTGGCGTATAGATTCTGTATGTAGGTAAAACAAATGTGAACATCTTTCTAGACACTGGCTTTGCGTATAATCTCTTCTTCAGTTTGAAGGCTGTTATTGTGCTTTGAAGTAAATAACCAACACCTTGAAAGGAAGTACATTTAAAAACATAGTTAAAAAAAAAACATATTAGGGGGAATGGATATGGGGAGTGTGACACTCAGAGCCTAAAACCTAGGTGGGAAGTATATGCAGCTCAGCTCACCAATCTGCAGGGGGGATCCACAGGCACTTCCATTTGTACAAAAGAAATGGTTCTCATCAGAAGCACAGAACAAAGATTTCTTTTTCCAAATAAATTAATTAATTAAATAAAAAATAAAAACATAATTACTTAAGAATCTGAGCTCTAAAATTTAACATTGAGAATTTGGGGATTGTTTTTATTTCTGCTTAGGTTGTTGCTTTGAATTGAACAAAACGTGTTTAAATTATGAAATCGAAATCCGAATTTAAGGTTAAACCACTGGTATACAGAAAGTCAGAAGCTTGGGGGTGTTTGTCATCCTCAGATGTTCCTTTATATTTTTGTTTAGAAACTACTTTTGTGATTGAAAGGATTGCGTGCGGCACTTTTCACGGGGCTAACCTATACCTTTCAATTAATCCCTACCTTCTAAACCAAGGACCTTGTAATTGTTGTTGTTATTGTTGTCTCTTTAATCAGCTAACTTGAGCACATCAAGAAGGTTTTTTATTTAGCACACCAGGCACGTATGCATGCATCTAGCCAATACGTGGTATTATTCAATACTAATGTTCTACTTGGAATTAGCTTTGGGTGGGTCAGGGATCCAGATGAAAAGAAGTAGTTGACATATCTGCTTATTAAGATGAATTGAGAAATAGTGAGTAGGCAATGCTTTTAATGGGGAGTTTGGAGACATATGACATGATGGAGCGGAGCCTAGAGCCTTCTAGGGAGAGTGATGGGTGGAAGCAAAGCACTGAGGAGAGAGCACACTTCTCTATGAAGGCTGGACCTACCTGGTGTTTTGATATGGGTTTGGGCACAACTGCATAGCTCAGGGAACAGTAGATGCTGGAGTCCTTAAAAGGTGGTGATGATCCTGGATGCAGAAGGCAAACACAATCAAATGTTGGGCATGACATAGGCCCTTGCAAAGTAATATGTACCTATGTATGTATGTATGTATGTATTTTTGCGGTACGCAGGCCTCTCACCGCTGTGGCCTCTCCCGTTGCGGAGCACAGGCTCCGGACGCGCAGGCTCAGCGGCCATGGCTCACGGGCCCAGCCGCTCCGCGGCATGTGGGATCTTCCCGGACCGGGGCACGAACCCGCGTCCCCTGCATCGGCAGGCGGACTCTCAACCACTGCGCCACCAGGGAAGCCTAGTAATATGTATTTAAATGGAATCAAACACTTAAAATGGAAATAGAATTTTCAAGGGGAAAAAAGGTCTCAAAATTGTATGCATAGTGAGTTGGAAAGTAGAGAAACCGGAATTTGGAAGATCATTTAGGAGGTTGTTGGTTTAGACGTGAGGGGACAAAGAGTTTGCTAGAAGATAACGAAGAATTAAGATTTAAATGCCAAAGAGTGAAATATCTTAATTTAGTGAAGGGAATAGGAAAATTGGAGCTTTGAATAAGATAGTGTATGAAGGTAAACACAAATTGTTTCAGGGCTTATTAATTCAGTTAAAACTATTTACTAGTGAGATTTCCTTTTAAAATGACATTCCTATTTTTATCTCTGAAACGTAATTATCTCCAGTCTATTTCACTTTGATAGTTTTCATTTGAAACCTGAGGTAAAAGCTGTTTCTCTGCTCGTATACGAATTTTAGTAACTCAGCTCTGTTGATTTGTTCATAAATTGCTTTCTAATCATTTCGAACAGCTTTCTCCTAATAAACATAAAACGTCCCTGGATATTATTTTTAGGATATATGTAAATATAGATTTCATGTTAAAATTAATTTCTTCTTTATGGTTAAGAACAACTGAAGGATGTTGAACGTAACACATCAAATATTAATGATGTCGAAAATGTCTGCGATTGTTTTATGTAGCATAACAGGGATACGGTTGTGGATGTACCTCTGGAAGTGAGCTAATACGTGTGGGTTTTAACTTTGTGTCCCATATGGGAAATGTAGACAGTACATTTCAGTCCATGGGAACACGAATGAAATTTCTGAAATGACACTTTCCAAAACTGGAGAGCATTCTGTCTTTTAGATCTTAGCACACTGCCAACCATGAAGCTTGCCTTTCTAACCACTGGATTGGCAGGAGGCATTTACCCTACACGGATGGAACCTTACCACAGCCCCGTGGAGGAAGCTATTTCTCATCTCACGGTCTAGGTGAGGTACCCAAGTCCCTTTTAAGGAGAGAGACATTATAACCAAGAGGGAGATGCTGCAGGACACAGTTTATAAAACAGGAAGAGATCTTTGTCTCTTAAGCTTTATTTTCACGTAAGAGATATGTAAGCAAATAGAGGGAGACAAATCCTTAATTATAATGGGTCAAAAGTGGATATTCCTCGCAGTTGAGGGCTAGCAACCAACCTTCGAACTCTTGGGAAGCGTGTCTTCTGCCAAGGCTGTTTCTTTGGCCCAATCCTTCCTTCTTGGAACAGACTTTGTCAGAGGCTACGGAAGGATCACCCTGTTCTCCTTGATGAGGACAGAAGGACCGAGTGTGACCGGGTTTCAGGCAAACATGGGAGAGTTCCAAGTGGAGAGGACACAGGTGTGAAACCACAGGATTGTAAATAAGCTCATCTAAACTGGGGAACTCTTCAGTATTCTGTCCACGGAAGACTTTAGATTCTGAGAAGGCCAAGAAGAGCACTGGAGAGCTTCACAAAGAGCAGGGATTTGATAACTTTGCATTTTAAACCGTCATCCTGGACTGGTTAGACGCTAACAAACTAGGCAAGAAATGAGGAGAAAATAAATAATCTTCCTAAGCAAGAAAAGATCTGTGTAAATGGTAAAGGGACAGAGAGGCAAGGACAAATTGGAAAGTATTACTGGGTAGAACGGACTGGATGTGGCTCGTGGGAGCGTTCGAAGAAAGGAAAAAATGGAAGATTCCATAGGTTTTAGCAGCTGAGTATATGCTGGTGCCACTAAAGAGACTGAATCCTGAATAAAATGGGCCAGGGAAAATTGATCCCTGCGTACTCTTACAATACCCTCTAAGCTCAGAGAAAGTGCCGCCTGCCATCATTGCTAAGGCTAACATTCATTCATGCCTTTTATGTCCGACATTCACTAAATTCCGGGTCTGCTTCCTCAATTCTCCCTTCTTTCTCCATGGTTTCTAAATAGTCTCCTGCCTGTCCCCTTATAAAACATATATCCGTTTCGTCTGAATTGTGAAACATAAGCATATTGCCTTCTGTCACCCTGGGTCACCTTCTGTTTGTCATCCATGGTGTGACCACAAGTAAAATTATGTGAGTTCTAATTTCTCCACAAAGGTCTGCACCTCCTCCAATTAATACCAGCGTCCTTACTATAGACAGTATCACTTAACTCTGTAGAGTGTAAGAAATTTGCTAAAGGTAAACCTGTTTATATCCAGTATAGTCGAGTTACCTTGGTTGGATTATAGTAAGAGTAGTGACTAGAAAAACCCAAAACAACTTTTTTTTTTTTGGTTGCAGTATGCTTGGGACAGTAAAATGCCATTTCTAGGTTTTAAGGAGAGATTTGAAAAATTAACTTATGTTATTGATTGAATACAATTTTCATATGACTATCCTCCCATATTTCCTAAAATATAATGATTTTACATCATTATATTCTGGGTTTTATGACAATACACGTCATTCACGTTCCCGATGACGTTGAATACTATCTTACCCTAGTCTTCATCTTTCTGGCTCTTCAGAGACTTCTCTTTTTTCCCTGGATTTAAATTATTGTTAATGCATTCACGCATTTAGAATTGACACAGTTTACAAGACTGTAGAAATAGATCTTTCTTTGTTCCCCCTTCCAGTCACATCACCTGAAGTCTCACATTTCCAACTTATTACCGTTTAATATGCCGTTGCTACTACTGAGGATGCAGTATGTCTGCTTTATTTGTGGATCATAGATGAACTTCCCTGAAGATTATAATCATAATTATATTCCTTTCTAGATTTCATCTGGAACTGCTTAAAGAGCTCTAGTTAAGAAAAAGCTGAAGGGGCTTCCCTGGTGGCGCAGTGGTTGAGAGTCCGCCTGCCAAGGCAGGGGACACAGGTTCATGTCCCGGTCCGGGAAGATCCCACATGCCGCGGAGCGGCTGGGCCCGTGAGTCATGGCTGCTGAGCGTGCGTGTCGGGAGCCTGTGCTCCGCAGCGGGAGAGGCCACAGCAGTGAGAAGCCCGCGTACCGCAAAAAAAAAAAAAAAAAAAGCTGAAATTGAGACAGGCAAACTCACTGTGCATACACTTTTACAACTTCCTGTGTGTTATCATGCGGATTTTGTCTCTCGCGTTTCTCAAGAGCGTCACTGTTCCGTCTAAGAGCGCTCCTGTACTCATGAAAGCCTAGCCTTCTAGAAGTTATAGCTCACATGAACTTCAAGGCCCATGCTTTGGTTTAGAAACAGGTGTACTTTGGATAAACATCAGGAGATATTTTTAACAGGAGTGTAGTATGGAATCTGACCTTTATGCACATACCAAAACGGCTAAGGCTGTGAAAACTTCGCCTGTCAGCCAAGTGCTAAATGGCAGGTCCCAGAGAATCGTTAGACCAGGAGGAGGCACAGGGAATAAATGATGCTGGAGCAACTCTTTGCTTCTCTGATAACTCATGCTGCCCATTAGTTGGGGGAAATTGTCCTCCAATAGTTATCAGAAGAATGTCTTAAAAAGAGGAACTCACATCCAGATGACCATGACATTATACTTAAATATGAAAAAAAACTAAGAGTGATTTGGCGATACTCATCAGTTTTTACCTATACGTTTGTCGTAAGTAGTGTCATGAAGAACTCTGCTGTTATCAGAGTCAAGGTACAGTGCTCTGCTCTGTGTTCATCATTTGAGCAGAGGAAGGAAACTTTTTCTAAACATAAGTTATTATATAAAGGGTCTAAAGAACATACCAGTATATGGCTTAACATAATGATCGCCCTTGCACTTCATCTTCCCTCGTTTGGTGATTTAATATTGAATTCAGTCTAATACTTATTATAAAAGGCATGACAAAGGCAGTGTGTTCTAGGTTTCTTTCTTTTTTAAAAATGCATTTAAGTATTGCAGTCTGCATGACAAGAGATCATCCAGACTATTTCAATGAGTTACAGTTTGCCACGTGACTTACTTGGTAGCAGGCAAAGCAATAAGATTGGCTTTCTCATTTTGTTTCAGTAGTGTATTGATAATCTAGATATCTATAGATATGTGTGTATAATCGATATGTATTCATTGATAATTTATAGATCTAGCCTTACATCAGTTTATAAAGATTCAAATCCTCTGATGTATAATATTTAAGGTTTTCAAAAGATATACTTAGTTATCACCTAGCTAATCTTGGAAACTTTACCTTTTAGACGTAATATAATCTGGCATGGGTTTAGGAATATAAAAATAAAGTTGCTGGGAAAAAAATGAGTATATACGGCTCCCCTGGTGGCGCAGTGGTTGAGAGTCCGCCTGCCGATGCAGGGGACGCGGGTTCGTGCCCCGGTCCGGGAAGATCCCACATGCCGCGGAGCGGCTGGGCCCGTGAGCCATGGCCGCTGAGCCTGCGCGTCTGGAGCCTGTGCTCCGCAATGGGAGAGGCCACAACAGTGAGAGGCCCGCGTACCGCAAAAAAAAAAAAAAAAAAAGAGTATGTAAAGGGTCAGTGCTCCAAATGGTATCACATTTCTGATGTGTCCGTTTTGAGCATCCGAAGCTTGGTTCTAATTATGATGGGTTTCACATTAAAGAAACTTGCCTATAAGAATATTAAATAACATATTTGCTTCAGATTTTTTAAAATTTATTTATTTTTGGCTGCGTTGGGTCTTCATTGCTGTGCGTGGGCTTTCTCTAGTTGCGGCAAGCGGGGGCTACTCTTCGTTGCGGTGCGCGGGCTTCTCATTGCGGTGGCTTCTCTTGTTGCAGAGCACGGGCTCTAGGCGCGCAGGCTCAGTAGTTGTGGCGCACAGGCTTAGTTGCTCCGCGGCATGTGGGATCTTCCCGGATTGGGCTCGAACCCGTGTCCCGTCCATTGGCAGGCGGATTCTTAACCACTGCGCCACCAGGGAAGCCCCTTTGCTTCAGATTTTGATCTTTAATTCTGGTCTTTCAAGAGACCACACAAGGTTGATTGAGAATGATTAAGATCATAGTAATGTCTGACTTACATACAGGTTAATACACAGGCAACTTAAGAAGATGTACATAAGAAATTAACAAAATAACTCAATATTTTCTCACTAAGGAATTCATAAAACCCCAGTCAAAGATGGTTACAGAATGTGTTTCTACAATGGTCCTGTTTAGATCCTCTTCCTTGTTTTTCTTAGTGGTTCCCCCGTCAGGTACTAATTTTCTCTCTTTTATCAATCTACATCTTGTCTGTGTCTGAACCTGAGTAAGTGCTTCTGGAGGGGAAACTGATACTGATGTTTACATTAATTATATGGAAATTTTAGCGTGTCTCTCTGGAACTGCTCAAGATGTACACTTTTAGTTCAGCAGATGATGAATCCACTCCCCTTTCTTTATTCCTCCTACTGTTTCTACTGTCCTAACAAGAACCCTAGTCATCTCTCATTTGGGCTATTAAAACTGACGCCAGATTTCTTAGCCTCGGGTCTTGTCCCCGCTTAAATCCACCATGCACAGGGCAAACAGTGTTATCTCTCTCAAATGTAAATCTCACTGTGTCACTCTCTGGATAAATGAAACTCGCCCTGGTTAGCATGAAGAAGCCCTCCCCAGCCCTCACATGGCTCACATGCCCCAGCCTCAGATTACATCTTCCCTCACTTTGCATCCAGTGCATACCTTGGTTATGTCGACAGTGACTGTAGCTGTCTGCACATACTGTGATGTTCCTTGACTAGTTTGTGTATTCGGTCATTCTGTGCTCTCGGCCAATCTCATCTTCCTTTGCTTGAATAATTCCTGTGTATCATGGAATAACAGTAATGCAGGCGTCCCCTCTTTAAGAGGATTTTGTGAACTACACAACATACCCTCTTAGAGGGAAGACTCTGCAGTGTCCCTGCCAGGTCCCTTGAGGCAGGGGTTTCCTTTGTTTGTGGCGGTACTTCCAGCACCTAGCTCAGTGCTTGGCACGTAATAGGCAACAGACACGTGTTGAATGGAATCAAACAAAGCTCATGTTTTTGCTCTTTGTCATTTGCTAATTTGCACATTAAACACGCCCGGGACAATGGCAGCTGCAGCTGACTCACAGTAGGGAGGAATTGTCCCAAGAAAACACTCTTCACCTGCTTAATTTTTCAATGAAGTTCATTAGCTGAGTAATGGATAATTGTCATGGGTCTCTAAGATGAACCTTTTGCCTGTCGTCTCCAGTTACGCTGTTTAAAAGGCAGACACTTAACGTATGTCGGGATAACAGATTTAGCACATAAAGACTTTCTGTAAGTGGTAAAGAATCTGGTGTTTTGTGCCTTTTCTGACTTTTCATCAAAATGCTCTCATGAGTAGTTAATTTCTTGTCTTCCTCTTTGTAGCGTGGGCAGTAGATCAGGCAGAAAGGAAAAGCTGTTTTGGCTTTACTTTAGCGAAAAGGAATAGTGAAAAGAGAAATTGAGGCCTTGGCAAAATTTCTTATTTTTCTGTCTTTTTCTTTTCATTATGCTGAACAACTTAGAGTTCTGTGCAGTAAAAATACAGTCATGGGCTTGCAGTCTTTCTTACTTTAAAACTTACGTATTTATGAAAAAAACTTATGTATTTATGATCATAAATTCTCTGTAACAGAGATTTAGTGCATACCAGAGGTTTTGAGATATGCCCTCTTTTCATTATTATTTATTTCAAAATACATTCTAATTCTTAAAATTTCTCCACGGGTGATATTGGAAATGTATTGCTCAAATTTGACATATTTGGAAGTTTCCCTAGTTTAAAAACTATTCATTTGTAACAATTCCACTTTGGTGAGAGAATACAATATATTTCAAATTTTTTGACATTTGATGAAACTTATTTTATTGCTTACTCTGTGGCCTATTTTGGTAAATGTTCCATGTGCGTATGATAATAATGTATATACTGCAGCTTGTGGTTGTGCTATTAAGTGTCAGTTCAGTCAATTATTAATCATTTTATCGCTTGTGTACTGGTCTTGACTTTATGCTTTATTGTTCATTCAGTTACTAACATATACCTGCTAAACGCTTCAACTATGATTTTTGTACTTCTTTATTTCTCCTTTTAATTCTGTTATTGCATTCAATGTTTGATGCTGTTTAATTAGGTATCTAGAAATTTACAATTATTTTATATTCCCTTTGAATTAAATCTTTAATTGTGTGAAATGTCCCTCTTTTTCTTCAGTGATAATTGTCTCCTTAACATTTATTTTGTCTGATATTAGGATTGATGTATGACCTTTTTTGTTCAGTATTTGTGTGTTATACCTTTTTTCCTGCCCTTTTATTTTTCATCTTTCTGTGTCCTTATATTTAAAGGGTTTTTTTTTAGTTGTAAGAAGCGTATCATTTTCTTTTCTGACCTTTGTCTTTTAATTGCAGTATTTAGTCCATTTACATTTATTTGAATTAATAATATATTTTTGTCCAAATCTACCATTTTTCTTTCTTCTCTTTGTCTTTACTGCTGTTTGTTCATTCTTTTCTCCTTTTACCTTATATTAATCATATTTTTAAAATTTTCCTCCTTATTAGTGTGTTAATATTAATTCCTTTTAAAAATTCTTTTATTGGTTCCCCTAGAAATTGCAACATGCATTCTTTTTTTTTTTTTTTTTTGCGGTACACGGGCCTCTTACTGTTGTGGCCTTTCCCGTTGTGGAGCACAGGCTCCAGACGCACAGGCTTAGCGGCCATGGCTCACGGGCCCAAACGCTCCGCGGCATGTGGGATCTTCCGGGACCGGGACAAGAACCCATGTTCCCCACATCGGCAGGCGGACTCCCAACCACTGCACCACCAGGGAAGCCCAGTGTATTATTGATGTAGCCGTATATCTGCATATCAGTTTCATAAGTGCTTTTGGGAATTTAATTTACATTTTAAGCAAGTGAGACATTGTGCAATTTTATCTACTCCATGATACAATAGAGCATTTGCAGCCACTTTGGAACAAACCAACCTGCCCTGAAGGAGTAGAGGGAATTCTTTTATATTGTGGATGTACATGGTTCAGACATCAGAACCCGCATCCTGCCCCACTTCATAAAATAAGTACTCCAAGGAAATTATGAGTATCTGGTACTTACTTGGGTAAATACTCTTTCAATTTAGCCTAGTTCAGGCGAAATTTTTTATACGTGTTTTGCCCCGACAGATTTTATTTTCAAAAACTATTCAGAATATTTTTTATAAAATAATGACTATAAATATTACATTATCAGTTGGTTCCACGGAGCACATGTGGGCTTTAGTTAGGATAATTTACTTCTTACCTCTAACTCTCTCTGATTCTTACTCTTCCTTCCATGAATGCCATTGCCCTGATTCTAAGTTACCATCGATTGTTAATTTACTAAGAACTTTTCAGGGGAAAAAAATGAATTTTTGCTTTAAATTATACAATAATTGTAAGACAGATCCCCAAAATATTAAAATGTGAAACAGACATATTATGAATTTGAGAAGTTATGGAATATATTATCGCCAACTAAATGCTGGTTACTGTGGTGATCAGTGAAGAGAAGTAGATGAAACATTTTAGGTTGAACGAGTCCGAAACCTAGCTAGGCATTAGCAATGCAAATCCATAAGTATAACAATCTGATAAGTCCATTGACTTGTTATGTCTGAAGGTCCCATGGGAGCCTGGTAGAAGACGAGGCTGTTAGTCATATTCCAATAATGAAGGGTCATGAATTTCCTGTGGAGAAAGTTAGGATGGCTTTAATTAGCAATTATATCCGCAAATACATACTTCAAAAGCTAAGAATAGCGGCACTGTGTAATGCATACAATTCTTGATAGTCTGAACTAAGATGGTAATGATGAAGAAGCAGACTAGATGTGGTTTTAGAATCAATTTAGGAAATTCAGATAGCGAGGAGTCTGGTGACTGTGGGGAAAGGAGGTATGCAGGGACAAAAGGAAATTTCTCACGTTTCTAACGTGTGGTTTTGTGTTTCTGATTTGAGTGGTTTTGAGCCCTATCAGCGTTTACAAGGTAATGCACAGATAATTGATCCTGGATTATGTTGAGTTTAAGGTACTTGTGTATATGTTGGAGAAGCAATTAGACAGTTCTGATGCATAGGAGACCATTTGTACTACAGAGAGAAATTTGAGACTAAAGAGGTAATTTTTGAAATTGTGATAACAGGTGAGATCATGAAGGAAAGGGGTGCACTGTGGAAAGATGATAGACTCCTGGGAGCCAGCAGTATTTATAATATGGAACAGGGAAGGGAGCCCGGAGGGAGATGAAGAAGTTGGAGAGAATGGAGAACTGGGAAGGAATGGTGTTAAAGAGGACAGATCTTCAGGACAGCAAAGTTAGTGATGCCAGATGCTGTGGAAATCTTCAAATGAGGGAACTGAAAAGCTTTACTTAGATCTGGAATGTAGGGGACTGCTAGTGGCCTCACTGAGAGCCATTTCAATGGAATGATCAGGTGACCTCAAACTGTGGAGTCAAAATTGTCGAGTCAAATCTGAGGACTGGGGGAAGAAAGGGAGTAGAAACAGCGAGTGACATTTCAGTAGTATTTATTAGGCAGTTGCGCTCTTGAACGTTAGAACTAGGATAAACGTACAGTCTGGGTCTTTATGCATTTATCTGCATACTTATGCATTTATCTGCATATTATCTGCATATCATACTTTCATTCTTTTCATACTTTCCTATTTGCTGGTGACATTTAGGGGGCTGCTTCTAA
The DNA here is from genome assembly GCF_011762595.2 of Tursiops truncatus. NCBI lineage: Eukaryota > Metazoa > Chordata > Mammalia > Artiodactyla > Delphinidae > Tursiops > Tursiops truncatus. The sequence goes on from NC_047054.1 coordinate 5,929,652, forward strand.
AACGCCTTTCATCGGTTTCTGTAGCGCTACTTAAAATGCCACCCTTTCAAAACCTTATTTTGGTAGCCCTTTACATTTGACAGTTTTTGAAAGAAACACGAACATGAAATAAACTTCTCAAAGCTAAAACAGTAAAATCAAGTATAATAAAATAAAAACGAAACGTTTTTCTAATCTAACAGCTGCTTATCTCTCTGTATAGATATATACATAAAGCAAAAGTCATCCACCTCCGAAATGTTTCCAGGGCTCGAACTGTATCACTACGGAGGTGTATTCATTTAGTTTTTTCTTCATATTTAGAGGCATTCATAGGAAAATTTTCAAGAAAACAGAATTAGAGATTTTTTTTCTGCTGAAGAAGTTTGTAATAACATTTGCCAGTCTTTGACACTAGGTTCCACAAAGGAATTCATTTTAATGGTTTTAACTGAAATTTCTAAATTTAATTCTATCCGTAATTTGCATGTACTGCTCATTCTTCACAAATTTAAGTGGACACAAAGTATCATCTAAAAATGTGTAGTGGCAGAGTGTTTTAAGACTCCTGTCCCCACGTGCGTTATTTTTATTATACAACTAGTGATTTTAGTAGGATTTCTACCTTAAATTAAATATATTACCCAACAGAATGTGGTTCCAGCAGCCATTTGGTAATTTTCAAGTGTTTGTTCAGATCAGGTGAATCAAAATATGTTTGATATGATAACCTAAATTTATTAACCTGTTCCTTCTGAACTCCCTAAAATTTAACTAAATTAACCAAAAAGAAAAATAAACTGTGTTTTAGAGACAATTTTTTCTGTATATTTATTTTAGCAAGCCATTGGTCAAATATTCTTTACTACTTTTTAAGGTATTTTTGGAGTACTTTGCTTTATATCTTCTATTTTCTGTAATAGTTTTAGATAATTCTCACATTGTCTGAGGAATAAAATGATCAGTAACAAAACGCTTTTTGCAAAAAGAAAATATGGTTCGATAATTTCTAAAACTTCACTTCTTCATACTTAGAGCTGGATTACCGTGTTAAAAGGAAAGTCTTAAATGGTGGCTTAACACACTGGGAGAAGCCAAGTGTCTCTGGCTTCTGATGGCTCATCAAAGTATTTTTATTTTTAAAACTTTTTTGTTCTATTTATTTATTTTTTTGCCGCACCGTGCAGCTTGCAGATTCTTAGTTCCCCAACCTGGGATTGAACCCGTGCCCTCAGCAATGAAAGCTCAGAGTCCTAACCACTGGACCAGCAGGGAATTCCCTCATCAAAGTATTTTTAAATTGTCCTGTTTTACTACCTTACGAATTAGAGGTTTAATATTATAGGGTCATTTACTTATAAAAATGTGACTCATGAATGACATTCATTAAGAAAAAAATTCTCTGTGTTTTCAGAACAACTTAGGCAGTCTGCCAAACTTTACATTTCGTGTATAAAGAATTTTTCCCCATGCATGTAGTTAGTACCTTTCAATAACACTTGGTTCTTAATTATTACTCGTTCTCAAATTGGAAATTGCCAGAATTAAACTACAGGCATTTGTGATATGGAAGCTTAGAGAGAACATTTGTTTCTAGGAATAGACGGGGTGTGTGTGTGTGTGTCTAGAAAATACGGTAGATTTTTGTGCCTGAGACCTTGTAAAAGAAACCTCTGTCCATAGATACTTGACAAAATGCATCTCATCTATTACTATTTATAATTGAATTTGCATTTCCTTAGCAGAAATACATTCCCTAGTTGACTACATGACATGACATTAAATTTTGAGAGGAGAATAAGGTAAACAGAAACACATATACCAATTTTTAAATTCAGGCAACAAACTTAGGGAGAATAATTGGGAGCTGATCCTGTCAAATGAAAAAAACTAAAAGAAAATAACTTCTATTCAACACCTTGTCAGCCACAGCTGTGGTTTTCTTTAGCGCTTGCTTTAGACTTACCAAATGCTCTCTAGTTTTTTAGAATAAGACCACCTACACAAATTATGTCAGTTTCGTAGTTAAATTTCTTTTTCATGAAAGCAAAGGCTACTAGCCTTCAAAAACAAGCCATGAGTTTTTAGAATTAAGGTTTTAAAAATCAACCTGATTTCCACCCCACCTATAACTTTGTGTATCTAAAACAAATAGCAGATGGTGTGTGGGGTGGGTTGGAGTGTAGAATGCATCTGAAATGAAAAGTCATGGAATTCCGTTGACTTAATCAAATTATCTGCACATTTAATTCTTTACAACATGAACACACTGCTCCGTTTTAAATTCAGAATTGCACTTAAAAATTATCTTTGCATTTTGTTTATTTACCAGCGTACTTATGCACTCCTTGTCTAGGATAGAAAAAAGTTTTAAAATAACCTCAGGTTACTCTCCATTCCATCTCTGAACCCTTCGTCTTCCCATTTCTTTTGGCCCCACTTTGCCCTTTCACTCCCTCCTTGTGAATACCTTCAGAGACACAGTGCAGAGTACAGCCTTGCTGAGGCCTTTGCCTGCTGATTCAGTGTCTGCATTTAGTTTGTTTGGCATGGTTTCAACAAACGGTAGGGAGGAGATTTTCTCAAGTGAGTGCCACCCACAAAAGCAAGATGGTAGTACCGGCCATAAGACATACTGGCGTTTTCAGGAGTTGTTAGTGTTTGAAGGTGGGTGACCAAGAGGTGCTTTGGGATGGGAGCGCACGAGAGCGGTGAGCATTCCCAGCTGCTGTGGATTTCTACAAGCCTCCTCTGAACCCTGTAAAACGTAAATAATGATCATATTTATTGAACATTTCCTGTATACCAGGTTCAGTGGTAAGGACTTCCGTGTATCAAGTTTGTCCCCCATGTAGCAGCTTTTAAATTAAATAAGCTTTCATCGTTAGCTCAGTATTGCAAAGGCCTGGTAACCTAGCCCAAGTCCAAAGGCTGAGCCGGCCCTTCCTTGTAGGTTATACTCTTCTCCTCCTCCAAAGGGGCAGAAAGAATCTTTCCATTTGAATTTATCCAGACTAAAATGGCATTATTGATTCCATAGTGACAAATTTCCAAAGTATTTTTGAAGCCTGTCAAAATAGGATGTTTCTCCAAATGAAATTTTTTGATTTAGGCAAAGAATATTATCTTCCTGATCATCAGTGATTACCTATTTCTAGCTAGTCTCATCAACTACGGCAGAGGTTAACACCAATTACCAATAGCAGAGGCTTACAAACTGGTTCGTTCTGAAAGATTAGCACAGTTAGGAATGTGATGGTAAAAACGTTGCTGGAGCTGCTCCCTCTGCCCTGGACATTCTTCCCCAAATACCCACACTCGACTCTCTCCCACCCCCATCAAGAGTCACGTTTTTGTTCAACTCTCACCCTTACGATGAAGCCTGCCGTCCTGCTCTGGCCACCCTATTAATACTGCCCCCTGCCCATCTCCGCCCCCCCCCAAATCTTTGCATCACCCCTTTTCCTGCTCTGCCTTTTCTTTGTGCCGTTGCTCTTGTCACATTTTCACCTACTTAATGGTTTTTAATTGTTTTCTTGCCTATTGTTTATTGTCTCTTTGCCACTCTCCAGGATGTAAGACCCATGGGGGCAGAGATCTTGGGGATGTTCACCCATGTAATCGAAACGATTAGGAAAATGCCACTAAGTGAGTGCAAGGATATTAGAATGATTTTTATTTGGGGCATTGGCAACAGACTCCCATCCCACAGTTAGGCTTTTCAGAAAGCAGTGTCATTGATAACTCGAGAATATTTAGTGGATGTGGTTAAAAATAGTCAATAGAAGGCTTTTTTCGTTTGCTTTAGGCAGTCTCATGGCTGGGGAAGTAAGTTGAATTCCACATAATTTCCTCCCTAGAAGACATGATCTCAGGCAACCTGCCAGGATGGGTTTCCTCGGAGGCTCAGTGAAAAAACGTCACCTTATCTAAAACCCTCCCTGCCTTCCTTCAGCTGTTAGATTGAACTGTTCCGTTTTGTGAACCACGTACTGCTGGGGGAGAGCAGTGAACAAAGGAGACAAAATCCCTGCTTCACTCAATTTACATTGAGGTGGGAGGAGACCGGCAAGTGACAACGAAGTAGACAATTAAAAAAAGATCACCGGAAAGTTAAAAAATAATTAAGAATGGAAGGAGAGTAAGTTGTCCCCAGGAGTCAGGAGGATGACAATTTTAATTTGGGGGAGGTGTTGGGGACACTCCCACAGAGCACATTTGAACAAGAGCTTGAAGAATGTAAGGGACTGAGGCGGGTAGAAATTGGGATGTTGCATTGGTACAAATTGGGGTATTCGAGGCAGAGGAACACAGGGTGAAAAGGCAGGAGGTGGGGTGGAATCCCATGCCTTGGGGGTCAGGTTGGCTGGAGCTGAGAGTGAGGGCATGAGGTCAGTGAGACAGTGGCAGAAGTTTTCAGGGTCTGTCGTATGTCTGTTTGTCTTGCTGGATTAGGAACATCTCGAAAATAGGATAAAGTCTTCCTGACACAAAACTGAGTGTTCCGTATACCGCAGGTACTCAGTAAATGCTGTTCAACATTGACTAAAACTTTCCTCCCATGCTTTACTTTTCTTGGCCGACAATTTACCAATCAAGACATCATTTGCAATAAATAAGCTTTTACCAGGCACATATCTCATCAGCTATTAAAATATCTCCTTCAAATGACACTTTCTCTCTTTTCACATTTATACCAAAAATGCAAAAGGAATTAACAACATGCCTTCAGCTAAATAGAAATAGTAGTAAATTTTTTAATTTCCTGAAGTCAGTTTCTGGATACTGTCATTTTGATTAATATTTGTAACTATTTTTTCATAGAGCTAGGACTAGGATAATAATTTTATTTTAAGGGAAACACATTTCATTTCATGAAAATTCTTTTGACCCGAAAATCCATGTATGTCAGAACTGTTTCCTATAAAAACAGCATGCAAATTTATCTTGTAATTAATACAGGTTGCTTATTTTTGCTTGTTTTTATCTTATTACCACTAGCCTCTAACTGCCTTTAAAAAGTTGTTTTATGCGAGTAAGCATACTTCCCGAAATAAGTCTTATGGCTGTGTTTTGCTACAAGTTTTCACTTGGTGAATTTAGCTGTTTGGGGATATTATTTAAGATCTATTTTTATTTCAACAACATAAAGCTGCTTTTATAGAGAAAAAAGTATCTTCTTTATTAGAGCATTTAAATCATTTTCAAAGAGAAATTAAAAAAAAAAAGAACAGCTTGGTATTGTTTATGCTATTTGGTTCCCCAGGAGACAATCATTTGGTAGTGAGATGGTCGATCTAAGACAGTAAGCAGGGTGGAGCCTCGTGTGTCAAGACCTCAGGTTGGTTTATTTACATTTTATAGGTTCCTCCTGCTAAGAGTCCTTTCTATAAGAGGCCATTCTTTTAGTCTCAGGGAACTCTTGGGTGAAATCCACCAGATTAAGTTTGGAAAGGGATGTGATCGCCTTTGTATTTTTATGCAGATGTATTTTTAAATGACTCTATTTATTTTCCAGGCCCATTTGTGCTCTCAGAATCATAAATATGGTTATTTGTAATATAGGCCCCAAATTTGTATTCTTTGGGTTAATGATTTTTATTTGTGAAAAACTTACAGTGGTAACATATGTGCCTTCACTACGTTTACAGCTTGATGACAGTATTTGTCCTTCTTGGAGACTAAGAATGGACCACTTAATAGCACTAATTTGGAATAACAGCTTCTTCTTGTTTCCCAAATCAGACAGAATTAAGGACCAAATCTGAATATAACTATAGTCAATTTTATCTTTATATGACTTTGAAGATCTTAAACTCTTACAATCTAGACTCAGTTGTTTTTAGTTTCCCTGTTTAATGCCCACACTCACTCTTCACGGTGTAAATTCATGGAAGGTATTTTTTCAGAAAGAATAAGTGTTGCTATTAATTCTAGATTTTAGAAATTCAAAATACACTGAAGCAATGGAACAGTCCAGAAGGATGTACTTTGAAAACAGTTTACTATACGTTGTGCTAAGTGACCCACGTAAAATATAGAATAGAAAGCATCATTCTGAACAAAGATAAATACTGTTTCGTGACATTTTTAAAACAAGCATTCAGCAATTGCTTATTGGTGTATTGGAAAGCATATGTAGTATGACAAAGTTCTTATAAATAGATCATTCTCAAAGGTACAATGTAACTCCAGAAAAAGTTGAGATTCCAAATACAAAAACAGATTAAGGAATAGTTTACCTAAGGTAAATATTAAAGCATTTTTTTAAAGTGAGGGACTGGCTGCGTTTGAAATAATTTGATGTAATTATTTGTTGAGGAACCTTGAAAACTAGCAAAGATTGACAACTATACATCAAACAAGACCACTGCACATTTTTGAATAGGGAAATGATGAATGGAAGGTGGTGAAGCATGTTAATTGATAACTCTTTGGATGTATATTAGAAAAAAGAACAACTAGAAGCAAGGGAGCAGAACAGGATTCTGAGCCATAAATCTAAGTAAGAATTGAAGAATTACAGGTTACAGTGGCAGCACTGGAAATTGCAAGGAAATGTTGAACTAAAGAAAAAGAATATGTATTTGGCAGAAAATAATATAGGCAACCAAAGAGAGGGACTTAATCAAAACACACTTTAGGGCTTCCCTGGTGGCGCAGCGGTTGAGAGTCCGCCTGCCGATGCAGGGGACACGGGTTCGTGCCCCGGTCCAGGAAGATCCCACATGCCGCGGAGCGGCTGGGCCCGTGAGCCATGGCCGCTGAGCCTGAGCTTCCTGAGCCTGTGCTCCTCAATGGGAGAGGCCACAGCGGTGAGAGGCCCGCGTACCGCCAAAAAAAAAAAAAAAAACACACTTTAATTTTTCTAGCTTGGAATAATGGAAGTCAGTTTGAAAGAGATGCTAAAAGTTCAATTTTGAAAATTTTGAATATGACAAAACATCAAACTTGGCACACTCTATAGGAATTTAGATGTTTAGGCTGAAGGATCAAATAGGAATGCTATTAATATGATTATAATGAATGACAACATTTTAATCTAAATGAAACAAGTTCTCAAACAGGAATTAAAGTACTATTTTAGAGATAGTTTAAGGTTACTTTTTAAGCAAAATTAAGTGTCTGTACTATGTACCCACTACTCTTTAAACATGCAGTCAGGTTAAGAAACTAGGCAGATAGAAGACTTAGTCTTTAACCTGGGTATTTGTATCCTATTCTTCTCCTGGTCTCTCAGAGATAGAACGACTGAGTTTAGATATTGGGTGAGTAAAGTTAAAAGCACATGCTGACTTGTGAGAAACATCTGCTTCATGGGGGAAAGCTATTAATATTGTTAAATCTCCAAGAGATACTTCTCCCCATGTAGGTTAAACAAAAGCAAAGACAAAGGATAATTGAGTTTACTTTCAAAAAATAGCTTGAACTGTGTAGATAGCTTGATTTCTCAGTGTTTTTATGTTTTTCACAAGTAGCATGTTTTTCATAGAGAGGTAAAGTTATACAGTAATAAACCGTTTCACCACTGCGCTAAAATCTTCAAGAGGGAAGTAGCACGTCAGTTTCACTCATCATTACATTGCCTGAACCTAACGTGGTTCTGACACTCAGTAGATCTGACTTACAGTTTAGCTCTGCTCCTGCAATCTGCGTGGCCTTAGACAAAGCAGTTCACATCTCCATGGCTGAGTTTCCTCAGGATATAAAATACAGATAATAACATAGAACCATTGAGTAACCATTGGCTTAACAGATGGGAAATCTCTGCAAAATTCAAACTTCCCTATATATGTACATCCCAGTATTATTTCATAACATTTCTGAGACAAGTGACAAGTTAATGAAAACCTTCAATTATATAAAGGAATATTATACAGAGACATCAGTAAGGTCTCGTGGTATCAGCTACTGCAAAGCAACCTTAAACTGGAGCATTAAGTCTTTGAGTTAGTTACATAAGGGTAATATTTTCATGTCGAAGGATTCTCTCTATCTGTATATGTTTTTGATTTTTTTTTTTTTTTTTTTTTTGCGGTACGCGGGCCTCTCACTGCTGTGGCCTCTCCCGTTGCGGAGCACAGGCTCCGGATGCGCAGGCTCAGCGGCCATGGCTCACGGGCCCAGCCGCTCCGCGGCATGTGGGATCCTCCCAGACCGGGGCACGAACCCGCGTCCCCTGCTTCAGCAGGCAGACTCCCAACCACTGCGCCACCAGGGAAGCCCTGTATATGTTTTTAAGATACAGGATGGAATATTTCTTATCTGTTGTAACATAAATGTGTCATTTACTGAAACTAATGTAAATCCTCCAACATCCCTTGCTACTTGAGATTAGGTGGATAAGCTTAATGAGAAAAAGGTACATGTAGATATACACACACACATGTACACACATATTCTCATGGAAAAATCTGTCCCCCTCTTTAAAAAGATATGGGCATTACGGCATTTGAAAATTAAGTGACCTACTCAAAATTAGGTAATTAATTTATACCAATTGTAACATGTAATTTGAGTCTTTTTTAAAAACAAGTATTTGTTGAACACATGCTCAATGCCAGATGTTTCCAGATGCATAGTCTCCTTTAACAGGGGTTATCCTGTATTACAGTTTTTCAGGATCGTCTCAGTTTATCCAGAACAATCTCAATTATTGTTGTCCAGGCTTAATTATCGAGAGCACCCTCTCTTATTCTCAAAAGTATCCTGAATTGGGAGTTAATTTTATTCTCACATTTCATACTTGTAAAAAAAAACCCTCAGAGGTGGGTGTTTTGTAAAAGAAAAAAATTACTGAGCTGGTTTTAAACCCAAACCCCTAGGAAGTGGCTGGCCTAGAATTTTCAGCCAGGTCTATTAGTTTCCACACCTGCTCGGCTTTCTCATTTCTGATGCCTAGTCCAGTCCCACAGATATTCAGCATCATTTGTTATTATATCTGAAAATAAAACTAAGACAGTTTGAGGTGCCTGTCTACGATTTGCCAAGATTGTGGAAGAGTGCCAAGTGAAATATCAAAGTTTAGCTTCCATGCCCGCAGTCTACACATTCTGCTCAGGGTCTCCATGTATTTTGTTTGTCCTACAGATGTGCCTATTGATTCTCGTGCCTTTATTTCTTTATGTTCATATGAAAATCTGTTCCATGTGTAGATAAAGCCTTTTCTCTGGGTTCTGACTTTCATTTCTCATTGTTATGAAGGGCAGATAAACATTTTATTAACTGTAGTATAATGACAGGCTTACAATGACAATTAGTAAAAAAGATGTATATATATTATTTTTCTCAGAATATATATTTAATCTACATGGCATTTACTGGTTAAGACTCCTATTCCCACTTTAGTAGGTAAGAGAGATTAATCTGATGGTCATGATTTTTTATTTAATCTACAAATATGTATTGAGCATGTTCTATTGTATATCCCAGACACTGTCCTAGGTGCTGAAGATACAGCAATGAACAAAGCAGGCAAGAAGTTCTTACAGATCTTACATGGTAAGAGCATACACATATTGAATTTAAATAGTATGCTAGAGGTATACTAGAAGGCAGTAATTACTATGGGAAAAATACTGAAGAATGGGGAATATCAGAGTTTTAGATACCCTACTGTAAAAATAACACTGAGGGCTTCCCTGGTGGTGCAGTGGTTGAGAGTCCGCCTGCCGATGCAGGGGACACGGGTTCGTGCCCCGGTCCGGGAAGATCCCACATGCCGCGGAGCGGCTGGGCCCGTGAGCCATGGCCGCTGGGCCTGCACGTCCAGAGCCTGTGCTCCGCAACGGGAGAGGCCACAACAGTGAGAGGCCCGCGTACCGCAAAACAAACAAACAAACAAACACTTGAGCAGAGATGAGGAGATAAAGGGAAAAACCATGCAGATATCTTCCAGGCCTTGTGCTGAGCACTAAATATATGACATTGAGCAAAACCTTATACTTTACGCTTGTGCAGAGCAACATTGCTTAAGAGTCAAACACATGCTTGAGGCCACGGTCTCGGTGAAGTGACCTTATCAGGGAGATCAGGGAAGGTTATCTCATGAAGTAACCATTAAGTGGGGAGATCAAAAGAGGTATAGAAGTTAAGTAGGTGAAAATAAATGTGCAGTGTGTGTGTGTGTGTGTGTGTGTGTGTGTACGTTTGGGAGTGCATTCCAGACCCTGGGGCAGGGCAGCATATAGTCCTGTATCAGAGAGGAACTCCAGGAGCCCAGTGTCAGCTGCCACAAGAGATAAAGATCCGGTAAGCAGAGACCTGAGGATGAAGAGTTTTGAAAGCCAGGCTAAGGGTTTGTCCTTATTCAGAGATCAGGAACATTATAAGCTCTTCTAAGACAAAAGTCATTCATGTATTATAAAGCAAAGAAAGGACATAAAATTTATATTCAAAGTATTCTGATTGAGATGGGCCAGTGGAGATGATGCAAGACCCATTAAGGGCACTTTCAGTGTCTGAAAGAGAGAGGGTGGCAGGAAGGATGGTCAGGATTTAGAACCTTGGTAGAAGAAGATAGAGGCAAAGAAGTAGAGGAGGAGATGCCAGAGAGGCAGGGAGAAAACCAAGAAGCCAGACAACTGTTGGGTCATGAAACCCAAGTAAAAGCAATGTGAAGAAAGCGGGAGGGGTGATCGGTGGCCAGTTTAGGGGAGAAGTGAATCTTGTACATTGGTGAACGTAGGAAACCATGGGAAATGGTTTCAGTGTAGTGATGGATCGGGAAGCTAAACCAGAGGGATGGTTTGCAGAGCCAGATGGAGATGACAGCAAGAGGCAAATATGTCAGCAGCAGCTAGAAACCATTTCTCTATGAAAGGGAGAAGGAAACCATTTCTCTATGAAAGGGAGAAGGAAACTAGGTCAAGAGCCACATGTTATGTGCCAGGATATGTTGAAATACAGGAGAGCTTTTAAAAATTTTGTTTTCAAACTAAAAAGTATTTAAGGACTTTTGGAAGCCAATGGGAAAATCCAGTGGAGAAGAAGTTCAATATGCATGAAAGAATAAACTGATTATACAAGAGTCTGTAGATATCAGGAGGGGAGGAATTAGCTTTAAATAAGTACAGAGATCTTCTCACTTGTCACCTGTGAAGGGATTTCCATTTCTGAAATAGGAGAAAATTAGAACAGAGTCAAGAGTGAAGGCATTGGCAGATCGACGTGATTGGCGCCAGGAGGAAGAGAGCGTTCTAATCCCGTGGTTTCTATATTCCCGACAATGGGATGACCATACAGTTTGTCATCCAAACTAGCACACTTTGAGGAATAAATGTAGGTACTAGTAATAATTAAGCTGGGATTGTTTTGGCAACTGGAATTATTGTCCCAGTCTTTGAGTTCCCCTAGAAACTGCCCCTGATGCAGAGATTTGAGGTTTGTTATTTATTTGAAATGCAAAGGAAATACCACTAGAAGAGTGGGAAACTGAGGCAGCTAATGAAGTTTGGGGAAAGGACACTGATAAAGCATGCATTATCAAGCCAGCTATCACTTAGAAGAGTCGGGACCTCATCCAGATGGGGAAACATTGAGGGCCAATGCAGATCACACATCTCTAGAGCTGTCTCACCCTAGGAGAGAAGCTGGGATATTTATACTCAACTCTGTCAATCATTAGATGGGGGTTGTTCTCAGGTGGACATTAATTTCCCTACTACGCTCACCCAACTGGCAGACAAAATGTTTGTGGGACGAAAGACACCTGTGGGGAAAAAAATGCAAACGCTAAAGGCTGGAAGTTGAGGTATCACGTAACTAAGAGGAGATGTAATACGGAGAGGACACCAAAGGCTCTCATGATACTGAGTTAAGTGCAAGTTCAGGGGAGCTCTTGAGAGTTAGGAGATGGATGAGAAGTTGGAAGGAGCATAGAGCAAATATAAACAATGATATGAGGAAATATGACTATTACTATTGTGGATGCTATAGGTCTCTACACAACAGCTAGGAAAATTTTAGCCATGGTTGAGATGGTAGTGATGGTGGCTTTTATTTTCATCTTTATCTGCATTTGTCAGACAGAACTGCACCATGGAAAAGTAAATATATAATAAGTCACAAGGACCATGAATAAAAAGCCTGGAAAACCAAAGCATGCACTCTGGCTTCAGATGCGATGCTCTAGGTTCTTTTCAAAAGAGCACCTGTCAAAGATCTGTTCACTGAAGTTTTTTAATATGTTTTATTTAGTTTGGTTCGACTGGTGATGGCTCACTTTTAATCTGTGTTTTTAATGGGAAAGACTTCCTTGTTCTCTTAGATTCTCACAGGAAAATGACTGTAATCCATTTGCATGGATTCACATGTTTTATGTTTAACTCTACCCAATAGTATTTCTAAATACTTACCTATAATTTGATATGATAATATTCCTTCTGATGATTAATAGTAATAAATCAATTAAATGAGTGCAGAGTTGCTCCATTCCTGTGAGAAATATGTAAGAAATGAGATTATCTGAAGTTATTTTGAATATTTTCTAGACACACCCTGTTAGAAGTTTCTGTAATTGTATAATGACGTTAGTGGAAGAAATGAGTGGATAATTGGTGACGAGGTGGCAGTGTATCACTGGGGGATAGGTTTTCTAATCTACTGTTAGACACATGCTCAGCAAACCAGGCCACATTGGTTTACAGTTTTCCCCATGGAACTTACTCATAATACTTGGCAAATGAGTTATTTAATTAAAAAGACAGAAATTGCCCTATTTCTTATCTTTCTCATAGATTTGTGACCAAAAGTTTATGATACTGAATGACTACAGATGAGGTAACTTTGTTCTTTGCTGTGTTGCTTTCTCCATTAAATATAATGAGCATTTTTTTCTTCATTTGCAACTTTAGAAGATTACTGGCTCTTCCTCATTTCTTTTTTTTAAAGAAATTTATTTATTATTTGTTTATTTTTGGCTGCTTTGGGTCTTTGTTGCTGCGCGTGGGCTTTCTCTAGTTGCGGCAAATGAGGGCTACTCTTCGTTGCGGTGCGCGGGCTTCTCATTGCGGTGGCTTCTCTTGTGGAGCACGGGCTCTAGGCGCGCGGGCTCAGTAGTTGTGGCTTGCAGGCTCAGTAGTTGTGGCGCACAGGCTTAGTTGCTCCACGGCATGTGTGATCCTCCCAGACCAGGGCTCGAACCCACGTCCCCTGCATTGGCAGGCAGACTCTCAACCACTGCACCACCAGGGAAGCCCATATTTCTTGTATTTTTAAATGTATTATCAAATACTTGCAAAGTGAGAAAATATACTAGTGTAGCACATTTTCGAACCCTACCCTTTGAAAGACCTCTAACGTTCAAAACATCACACTCGGCTATAATATTACACACTTCCTGTATAGAATCTGGTGGGTGAACCAGTGACAGCAGTGGACCAGGTCATGAGTACCCCTTATCCTCCCAAAAGCCTCCTGGAGAAAGGGAGACTCAAGGAGCCATGGGCGCTTCTTGAAGACAGGTCATAGGTAGACATGAAGGGCAGCCCAGTACTCTGTCCTCCAGAGGCACTTTCTCCCCGTGTCCCCCTGAATGTGGCGATGAGTCTGGGAAGCCCCTTCTTGTCACGTGATGCTCAGTCATAACTGGGTTAAAGCTTTCTGGAGTAATAAAAAGACTCTCTTTCTCCCTGTGTCCGGAATACATTGTTATGATCTCCTGAGCATTGGAGGAAGAAAATCAAACCCGCTGAATCTTTTGAAAGATTGTTAAAAACGTTTTATAAGCAGAAAGAGACCTTAGAGACCATTCAGTCATTGGATCCTTTAACAATGAAGGAAGGTTAAGAGACTTGCCCTTAGCAGCCAAGTTGCTGGCTCCCTGCTCTAGACTCTTTGCCACTGAATCTTAACTAGCTCTTGTCTTGTCTACCATAGAATAATTTAGAACATATGCTTAAAATTTGTTGTCCTAGATAGTAACTCTATCTGTACCATTTTCTTTGTAACACAGCGCAATATTTATGGCTACAGTACAAGGAGACTTTCTGTTTTGATGTGTTTCTTTGTTTTTTAAGCTAAGAGGAGAAATGTTCCACAGAGTGAGACGAGTGGTAACGAAACCTTATGCTTCCTTCCGTTTCTGGGAATACCTGTCATTTTTATCAGATTGGTGGTTGCAGTCATCGGGAAATGACATCTTTATGTATGGACTCTATGGGAAATTTCTAAAGTCTCCAACTAACGCTACAGTTTTACTTCCCAGGAGTTTTGTAGGAGCTCTTGCGGTGTTGTGGGAAACCAGGATCCAGTCAAATGGCTGTGCACTCTTTTCTTTGAGGTTATGGAATATATAGTGCAGTTTTTAATATGAGGTTATCGTGTATCTTTCTGGCTACGGATTTGATTTTTTTAAATTTTAATTTATATTTTGACTAGGAATATGTAAAATATTAAATATAGTTTTTTATCGCTAAATAGAAATGCATTACTTCCAAATACACATGCATGTAGGATGTTGGATATAAACTCTGTATCTTTTAAGCAACTTCTTTTTGTTATTTTCCTTGTTGACTGTGAATTCTAGGTTTTTACCTGGCAGTCATAAGCATAAACTTATATGTATATAAAAGGTAATATTCAGTCAACAAATGTTAATTGAGGACCAACTGTGTATGAGCTTACACTCCACTGGAGAAGACAGATAAGCAAGAGATAGTACAGGGGGAGTAAACTTCGTATCATGTGGGAAAGGAATGTGGAAATAAGACAAAGCAGAGCAGAGTCACAGGAATTGGAGTCTTCAGCCGTGAGGATGGGGAGAGCAGGACACAATTCGTGAACTGGATAGGCAGGATAGAAATTGAGCGAAAACTTGGAGGACGTGAAGAAGTCGGGTCCCCAGATATCCGAGGGAAGAATATTTGTGAGAGAGAGCATAGCTTCTAGCAATGCCCAAGGCTGGGTATTCATCACAGCAAGGAGGTGGGAGAGATGATGAGGGAGAACCTCAGGCAGGGGCTCGGAAGCCCTTGTAAGGCCTTTGGCTTTGCTCCAAGGGAAATGAAGTGCTGTGCAGGTTATGAGCTGTACCCACCCGCAAGGCCTGTCTTTCTGTTCTCACCTGACCCTTGAGCTCTCTCATTGCTGTAGTCACGTATGTTCGTTATTCACTAACAATTCACACATAGAATATAATGCACAGTACATTGTAATATGCTTTTTTCAATATTAGAATTCCAAATATATTGATGTTAATGTCTGGACTCCTAGATATTGTTCATTTATCTATTATTTGTCTAGCAGTAGAGTCAACATTTAGTAACTTATGTCTTTACAAATAAAAGTTCAGCTCTGTCTTCTTTTTCAAAAGCAACCAGGCTATTAGATGAATGTTTCATATTTTCTCTTAATTTAGGTTATAACTGATGTAAATATAATAAGTCTACCTGCTCAGACTCTGGGACTCTTTGGAAAAATGCAGTATTCTGGCCAAACTCCTCCAGAAATATCCTTTTCGGTTGTTCTTTAGAACTATATAGCACCTGCTCAATTTTTAAATGGACAGACTTCCTGATTAGTTAGCTACATCTATATAGTTTACAAACCGAATACATGGTTGAAATGGGAGTCATGATAATGCTGAAAAAGAGGGAGAAAATCCCAACAGACAGTGACTTTGCTTTCATTGAACGTTTGGGATCAAACATAAATAGAGCCCAAGTCCCTTGGGGACATTTGCTTCCTAGTCACGAGATGGTCAAGGTGCCTTTTGTAGCGTATGTCCCCTGGATTTTCCTCATTCAGTTCTGTTTGTGAAATACTTCAAGTGTGGTGGTTTCTTAAGTGAAAGGAAAATAATCTCAGGCATGTGTATCATCTTTGTGTAGCTAAACAGCAGGACGTATACATCTCATTTACAGTCTGATTATGAGAGTAAACCCCTGGAGTTACTGTAAACTCTTCTCTCAGAATATTATCTAAAACTGTTAATAGGATTTTTTAGAAAATGTTATTTTTACCAGTAGAGAGAAATCTTTACATATGGTACATTATCCATAATATAATTTTATAAATTATTGTAGGGGGTTTGGTCACATTTGAGAGCTCAAAGGAAGTAGCAAAAATTACCATATCATTGGAATACATTTGTCACTGTCACTAATTAATTTTAAATGTCCTTCACTACAATTCCTTTCACTCACTTCCAAGTTCAGTCTTAACATGAACATTGTCAGATGTGTTGGATAAAAATAATCCTTTCAGTTATCTAAATTTGACCATATATACCTGTCAAAACTGCAGGAAGTGTCAACAGTTTTTATCATGAATACAAAACACTGTCCTCCATGTTTCAATGCCAACGTGTTTATTTAGTAAGCAGAGTCTTTAAGGATGATCCGACTTAGACTTTCCAATGATTTGAGAAAAACATTAAGCTAATGAGTTTATACAGCAGCTTTAAGGGTAATAAAGCCAGTTCTATACCCCACACAGTCCCTCAATGGAGCTTTTTAAAATTAGATTTTGCTTATTTAAAAATAGAAAAAAACAAACACTAGGTAAGTTTAACTAACTGCTACTTATTGAAAAAAGCAGAAATATAACATTTCTGGTGCTACTGTCTTCAGGGTTCTTTTCCATCGTACCCTCAGCAGTGACCAGTCCTGGCCAAAGGCAGAAATTACTATTTTTCTTTACATTGTGAAATATACTTCTGAGGTTTCCTCGAGTTCAGCTCCATCCTTTGATTCTATTGCTGTGACTGTAATATTTTTTTCCAATATAATTTGAATGGGCAACATGTTGAAATTGAAGTTTACTTATCCTTCCTGTACATAGGTAACTAAAAGAAGAAAAAAACACACCAAATAGAGGTAGAAGGTACATCCCAGGGGTTATTCCATGCTTGCTGTGTTCTTGAACCAAAGTATAGGAAATCCTGGATGTGTAAAGATGCATGATCTCAGAAGCTGATTGTTAGCTCACATGCAAACTGCAACACAGGAATGCTATACCCAAGCGTAGAGTATATCCTAGAGATTGTAAAAACCTAATGCTTTATGTAATGTATCTGTCTCTGCAGTTTTCCATGGACATTCTTCTATTACTTTTGCAGCAATTCTTACTGTAACTCGACAGCCGCTCGAAGTGACTGGCAGGAACTGGAAATGAGCTTTGTGTGTTTTCGCAGAATTCTGGGGATTAGTAACACGAAATAAAAAGATTTATGGGAAGTACAGGTTCTCACACGCAGGCTGAGCTCTCTTAAAGATGTGCCCCGTGGTGAGCAGAATACAAAAACAGCTAAAAGGCGGATTCCCGTGTAACATGTTCACAGGCTGCTTTGTTGTCGTTTTATCTCTCTCTAAACCTTGATTTCTCAACCACCACTATCTAGGAGTCATATGGGATCTGATCAAAAGGAGCAAGGGACATGAAATATGTGGAGTATGGGACAAATTAGTCGGGAATGAAAATCGCTGTTAATTAAAAAACTGTGCGTCTGTATTTTGTGATTACAATGCTCATTCAGATTGTAACAGAAGCAACAAAATGGCAGGCCTCTGCTTGGCTCAGATAAAATCAACATTTCCTCTACAACATTTAAAAAGATTTACTAGAGACTTTGAGCTAGTGCTTCCCTGGCCTTTAGGGAGCCGAGCATAGCACCATAGCTCCTCTGATGAGAGAGGGAGAGGGAGAGAAAAGAAAAATATCCTGTTGGTTAAAAAAATCTATTTTCGCTTTTTAAAGTCTCTGGCACTTGAGAAAAGATAGCGCTTGCAGCAGTGACATTTCTACTTTGCAATGGTGCCATTTTGCCTACTTCCAAATATACATTAGACAATTCCGACGCCCTTAACAGCACTTCAGGACTAGGGAGGAGACTTTTCCTTCTAACAGATTATGACGGCTTGCGACTAACGGTCAAAAACCAACTGACTGTGAAACTAAGTGTGAAAAAATATACTCACTTTGAAAGTTCCGCTAATGTTCATGGGAAAACATCTTAATATGATTATCAGGAGATGATTTGCTTTTTTCTCTATTCCATACAGATTCTGAAATAACATTTTGATGTAAGAAACTCTACTTCAAAATATTCTTATCATGTTCATGTTTCAGACGATGACTTTACATTTTGTCTCATACCAAATTTTTGTATACTTGTAGTAACTATGAAATAGAAAATGTTAGTACCTGCCTTTCTGAAAAAACTATTTTTAAATGTAGAATAAATATGTAAATCCTAAAATACCAGATTGCATTAAAAAACCTACCATTGTGTTTAGAGAAATACGGTTGTACCTGCAAATGCCATAGTGAATTTCTACAAACTAAATTAAAGAAATAAACTTTCCATAAGTAATTCACACTATGTTTAAAAAGAGAATTTATATTTTTTTATTTTCTAATTTTTCTTCCACAACTTTAATTCATAATTTGGGATTATTACATAGTTCTTTTTTTTTTTTTGCAGTACGCGGGCCTCTCACTGTTGTGGCCTCTCCCGTTGCGGAGCACAGGCTCCGGACGCGCAGGCTCAGCGGCCATGGCTCACGGGCCCAGCCGCTCCGCGGCCTGCGGGATCTTCCCGGACCGGGGCACGAACCCGTGTCCCCTGCATTGGCAGGCGGACTCTCAACCACTGCGCCACCAGGGAAGCCCTACATAGTTCTTTTAGTCACTAACTTCTAACATTATACTTTTATTTTCAAGAATGTCTTCAAATTACTCAATTATATATATATATATTTTTTTATATTCAGCAATTGGGAGTATACTTTAATGTCTCTTACCCATGGAATATTACATGAGGTTTTTATAGAGATATATATCTGTTTGTAACATGTAGTTCTGATGGAAGAAGTTATCTAAAGAAAGACATGGAAGCAAAGAAAAAATATGCAGGAAATGCAAATTTATTTATTTATATATATATATATATATATATATATAGTTGACCCTTAAACAAGTTAGGGGTTAAGGACACAGATCCTCTGTTACTCAATTATATTTTAAGTATACTCCAGTTGGATATAAAATATGTATTTGATCATTTACTTGGATTATGATAGTAGATGATGATCCCATTTTGCCTTTTTTCACTGGAGTTTCAAAGAAAACACTGATCAATACTTTTTTAAAAAAATTGTCGTAGGGTTTAAACATGGAGCAATATATTTTTTAATTTTTTTGACCAATTTAATTTTTAAAATGTAAATGTTATTTTTTAAGATTAATTTTTAAAATTTCCTTATTCTTTTGTTATTTTTAAAGTAGCAATATAATCGTAGAATATTAGGTTACTTGATCTAGAATCCAGACTGCTATATTTAATTGGTGCAATTTCATAAAACCGTATATACTGTTTAAAGTTTAAAAATAACCTAATGCCATATTGCTTCATTATGTAACGCATAATGTTTATTTCACAACACAGAACACCTTATCACACTGAAAATTCTGGGCAATTATAGCAGCTCCTTCGTGATGTGCAGAAGACATTTAAAAAATTTTTTATAATACGTGGTTCACCATATTAGCCAAGAATGAAAAGTGCAGGCTTAATTGTGTAATTCACGTCAGTATTGAAGTATGAAGTATTTTCCGTTAAAACAGCACATCCCCAATTTTTCCCAGAGGATCCATTTCATCACCAGGTCCTTCCTTTTTCTAGTTGTCTTGACAAGTTTGTTTATCTAAAGAAACTTAAGTAAAGATTATTTTTTATTTTATTGCTCATGTATATGTACATATGTGGAAATGACAGTTAATACCACTGCTACTCTGCTGTAGTATAAAATTCCAACAAAAGCAAAATGTTGACAGTTGGGGCGGTCTCGTCATTAGTGACCAAGTGATAAGTACTGATGTAGAAAAATACATCATTAAAAAATAAATGTCTGTTAATGAATGATGAGCTTGAAGATACGCTGTGCTTAAAGGAATTCTGCCCTATCATCAGTGAATACACCATTTCCACTAGACTTGTTTAGTATTGAAAATAGGATCCTCTTTCATGAATGATAAAGGGGATTCTCACTAAGGAGGAGACGTGGAGACTTGGGAGAGGAAGGAGCCTAACACGGGGAGAGCGTCGGAAGCAGGCGGAGGGGCAGCATGGGTGCAAAGGCTTGTCTTCAAGGCACTGAAAGGTGGCCATTGCGGCTGGTGTGCAGCGCCGGCCACGCCGGGTGGGAAGTGATGCTGCAGAGATCACAAGTGGCACTCCGGTGATGGAAGGTGTACTGATGGAAGGTGTACTGGTGAGTACACCTGATAGAAGGTCAGGGAAGGATTTCAAGCAGGAGAGTGCTACAGCTCCACTTACGTTTTGAAATACTTCCTCCAGCTTTTGAATTAGTGTTATGTGAGGTAAGACAGAGAATACACCCATTATTAGGAAGGCAAAGCTGCTTCAGAAAAAACATATCCAGGCACCACAATATTTTGCAGCAGTACTTAACAGATATTTTCAAAATCATGTAAAATTTTCCCGAGCACGAGTAAATATCTTAAATTACTTTAAGAAAAACACTATTCTCTTTTCCTGAATTAGTTTGCTTAGGAGGCTGGTGACTTTTACCTTTATTGTCAATATCATCAGCTTCTTCTGTTTGGAATTTAATTTTCGTCTGTTTAAAATGTAAGCGCTCAGAATCCTCCTTGGACTCTTTCTTTGTTGTTCCTTTTTTTTTTTTAACATCTTTATTGGAGTATAATTGCTTTACAATGGTGTGTTAGTTTCTGCTTTACAACAAGGTGAATCACTTATACATATGCATATGTTCCCATATCTCTTCCCTCTTGTGTCTACCTCCCTCCCACCTTCCCTATCCCACCCCTCTAGGTGGTCACAAAGCACCAAGCTGATCTCCCTGTGCTATGCGGCTGCTTCCCACTAGCTATCTATTTTACATTTGGTAGTGTATATACATTCATGCCACTCTCTCACTTCGTCCCAGCTTACCCTTCCCCCTCCCCATATGCTCAAGTCCATTCTCTAGTAGGTTTGTGTCTTTATGCCTGTCTTACCCCTAGGTTCTTCATGACATTTTTTTTCTTAGATTCCATATATATGTGTTAGCATACGGTATTTTTTTTTTCTCTTTCTGACTTACTTCACTCTGAATGACAGACTCTAGGTCCATCCACCTCCCCACAAATAACTCAATTTCGTCTCTTTTTATGGCTGAGTAATATTCCATTGTATATATGTGCCACATCTTCTTTATCCATTCATCTGTCAATGGACACTTAGGTTGTTTCCATGTCCTAGCTATTGTAAATAGAGCTGCAATGAACATTTTGGTACATGACTCTTTTTGAATGATGGTTTTCTCAGGGTACATGCCCAGTAGTGGGATTGCTGGGTCATATGGTAGTTCTATTTTTAGTTTTTTAAGGAACCTCCATGGTGTTCTCCAGAGTGGCTGTATCAACTTACATTCCCACCAACAGGGCAAGAGGGTTCCCTTTTCTCCACACCCTCTCCAGCATTTATTGTTTGTAGACTTTTTGATGATGACCATTCTGACTGGTGTGAGATGATATCTCATTGTAGTTTTGATTTGACTTTGTTGTTCTTGATCTAGAAGTATGTGTTTTTATTTTGTTTGGTGGAGAGTCATATTGATAGTCCTTAGTGTGGTGTATTATTAAAGCAAATATATTTTACAGACAAATATATTTAGTACAAATCCAAGCACTGGCAGGTACTTACGCATATGATACTGTATGATGAGTATCCTAATCCCAGTTTTTTCTTCTACAAAATTATGATAATACATTACAGGAAGGCTTGTTAATTATCTCCCCTGCAAACCTGCATAAATAACTCTTTACCAATTATTTCAAAAGGAAAATAAACTTTTTTTTTTAAGATATGGGACAAAAAAAAAGGAAAAACAATGTTGCAACCAATTTGTATTCCCCAAGTTTCTCTTCTTGGTCACAAAGTAGGAAATTTTCATGATTCTGACGTTTGTCTGCAGGGTAGACATGGTGGAAGGTTTGGAGCTAATGACCTCTTTATCACCTGTCCTAACTGGTTTTTGGGGACAGATGTTCCAATTAATTCATTTATGCAACACCTGTGAATTGAGCATCTACCATGTGTGATTCTGTTCTAGGAAGTAGGTATACAAAATGAACACAACCCAGAAATTTTTGACTTCACGGCTTTTCATTTTGGCGAAGAGGTTCAATAAAGTCAACAAATTAGATTAAAAGTTTGTCAAATGTCAATGAGTGGTGTCCTGGACAAAAACAACGTGATCCTTGGGGTAGAAGGTTCAGTTTTTGTTTTGTTTTGTTTTTTTGCGGTACGCGGGCCCCTCAGTGTTGTGGCCTCTCCCGTTGCGGAGCACAGGCTCCGGACGCGCAGGCTCAGCGGCCGTGGCTCGCGGGCCCAGCCGCACCGCGGCATGTGGGATCTTCCCGGAGCGGGGCACGAACTCGCGTCCCCTGCCTCGACAGGCGGACTCTCAACCGCTGCGCCACCAGGGAAGCCCGAAGGTTCAGTTTTAAACTGGATGGTCTTGTGGCAGATTGCAGATGGCTGCGCATTCTTTAGCACTCCTCCCATCCTGGCTTGGAGTCAGTTTCCCTGCACTGGAGAATCTGCGCTTCCTGTAACTACTCTGACAGCACAGCGTGGCCCATTTCTGAGCTCAGCCTTTAAGAAGACTGGAAATGTTTGCTTTCTCTGTCTGGGAGCTCCTGCTTTGATAGACGCCATCCATCATGCCTCCCCTTGCTGTGAGACAGCGTAAGTAGCCTCTGGGAGAGGCCACCGGAAATGAGATATTCCTAGGAAGTCCTCCGCTGTTGCAGGCGTGCTAGCTGGGGTGCTTGACGACACATGCCGGTGGAGGAACCAGCTCAATCAAAGAATCAGATGACTCCTGACCCCATTCATCTTTTGGCTGCAAGAGCTTGAATGATCCCACGTGAAAACTGTCCATCGGGGTCCAATAAACCCATGCAACTATGAGAAACTGTAATATATTTTCGTCTTAAGCTAACACATCTTTGGGATGGCTCATTAGACAGCATAACCCCCAAAATAAACAAACGGCATTTGTTTGAACATAGGCCCGAGTGTTGTGAGGACGCAGCCATGCTGGTATCTGTGGTGACTGGCTCAGTCCTTACAGGGGAACGTGAGGGTTTTAACTGGATCTCGGAACATCATCTGAACAAGGAAGATGTCTTCTGCAAACACCTCCCAGCGGTCTGCAGCTCAGACCAGTTTGGGGGCCCCACTTTTTTACCTTCCAGGGATTGCTCTGATTGCACCTCAGAAACCTTTCTCCACCTGACGGCTCCCTCATCCTAAGGGCTTATTTATCACAGTCGGAAGAGTATGGTTCTAATCATTACTGAAACAATTAACTTTTCTGCCTTAGGGAAGTGAGTTTAATTAATCAAAACATTCTTGCTAAGTCATGTTGACCAGTACAGATTGTTCTGTAATTAGCGATATATTTTTTTAAACTCTCAGTTGTAAATAATAATATAAAAATCTCCATAATAAAAACATTTTTTAAAGGAAAATGTCATCATTCTTCTGGAAAATTCACTAGACACAGGCTTTCACATACTTTTCAATACCAGCCCTCAATAATCATTTGAGAAATTACCCGTATGGAATTATACCCCCTTCGTAGGGTTACTGTGGAGATGACACCCATCAGTACATTAAAAGTCTTGGCACTGTTTCTGATGCATTGGAACCGTTCAAAAAAAATTCTTATTGATGTCATTTAGTTATAAACTGCATACTTTGTTTAATAATTTGTACAAAATTCCTGGAGTGAATCGTTCTTAATCCCTGTATTACATGTATATCTGGTTTATCAACTTGTTTTAAAGTAGGTTAGATATTTAATATGATTTTATATAATACTGCGTGGTTTCTGTATGCTGTTACATCTGTACATCAGAATCAGCTGAGGTACTTGATAAAAACAGCAAAGGTTTCAATGGAGGGGATCCTAGGATCTCTGTTTTTGAGAAAATCCCACAAATTTAGGAGGGTATAAAGAATATCTCCAAACTCTGCGTATTCTTTCCCTTCACCAAGATGTTCCTTTTAAAATTAGGAACTGATTTGTTTAAGCGTAGTACTGTAGCAATGACTAAAATATTTAAATTTAAAACCTGTTATGTGCGTTAGTATTCTTGATAATCCCACTTGGTCCTGCATTATTCAAATATTTAACTCTGTACTTTGTTTAGGCCAGGACTATATTTAAATAAATGTTAATAGCATTTCAATAATATTGGGGGATTATTTGAGCTATATTCTAAGAGGCTTTAAAAGTTTAGATGATGGGGCTTCCCTGCTGGCGCAGTGGTTGAGAGTCCACCTGCCGATGCAGGGGACACGGGTTCGTGCCCCGGTCCGGGAAGATCGCACATGCCGCGGAGCGGCTGGGCCTGTGAGCCATGGCCGCTGAGCCTGCGCGTCCGGAGCCTGTGCTCCGCAACGGGAGAGGCCACAGCAGTGAGAGGCCCGCGTACCACAAAAAAAAAAAAGTTTAGATGATGATGTCATTAATCAGAGGGTTAGTGTTAGAAATTCTTTTTGCTATAAACTTTACAGTATAAAAAACTCTTCACAAGCACAATTTTGAACTCTTACCTTATTGCTCATCTTTCTAGTATGCTACACTTCCCACCAAGGGCATTTTCCATTTGCTGAATAACTTTGAACTCCAAGGCCACTGCCACTCTTTCTGGTTTGTTGATGAATATTTTGATTCTGACTGTGCTGACTGAACACGCACGACATCACAACAATACTAAATATTCAGGTAGAATATTCTTGGAAAACTTTGTGAAAAGGTGCAAGAAATTTCTGATTTTATTTCCCACTAGTATGTAGGCTTATTTGTTTCTCACTACTAGTAGGTAGAGATCATATTTTTTGTCACTCCTGTAGACTCAGGATGTAGAACTAGTAGGTGCTTAAAAACATTCACTATATATTGATATAGTGATTCGGTGCCCGTGTTGCCAGCAAGACATGGAACAATGGAATGAGCATGTGAGATAAACCTAGTACAGTCAAGTCTTGACTTAATGGTGGCTATACTGTTTCCACGCACGGGACATGTTTCCTTGTATAACAGGATAAGAGAAAGTGAGGTTGTCTTCATGCCACTAAGATTTCCACAGACATTTAAGGACCCTAAGACCAAATGGCATTGTTTCAAGTTTTCAGAAATAGTCCTCTGAAAAGTCATCTGCTTTCCCTTTAGTGGATAACTTCCCATCTCCCTCGTCTGACGATGGCTTTGTCTAAGACACTTGTTTCCATGACCCCACTTGCTGTAATGGGAAGAGCCACACATCCAGTCCCAGGCCTCTTTTCTTCTTGGTATCGCGTGGCTGTAGGGGAAGCAGTGGTGTGTGTGTGTGTGTGTGTGTGTGTGTAAGGACCAGGTAACCAGCCCATGAAGAAAAGTCCTGTCCATCTAGAGGTGCGCGATCTTCAATTCTAGAGTTGATGTACTGTTTCATGGTATTTGATGACTGGCTGGGTAGTCTTCATTTTCTCTGGTTTTCTTGTTGGACGTCATTCTCTTTGAAGGTCGAAATTGGACTTCATCTGATCTTCTCAGCTGCTCATCGTTTCTGTCCAATTTCCATCTCCATCTTTTTGTTCTTTGACATAGATTTCCTTTTCTTTGTCTTTTAGCCCATCCATTAAATCTTAAACTTCTGCCATCATATTCTTACTTAATAAGAGCTTTGAATTTTTTGCAGTTACCTATGTTTAGCATCCACTCTTACTTCAAGAATACAGTGTGTTTAATTATATCCTAGGGGAATATAGGAACGTGTGTGTGTGTGTGCGCACGCGCACATGCGTGCATGCTGCCTGCTTTGCCTCTCGTATCTCTGAGCTCCCTTTGCGCTTATTTATTTTTGTTTCCTTCTTTCAAGTTGGAGGTGTTCCTCAAATACCTAGTGATCTTTTGTTGTCCCTTTGTAATAAAGAGTGAACTCGCAGCAGCATGGTCGACTAAAAAACATAGAAAACTTTGCTTTTGTAAAGCAGTTTAAATTGTGGAATTAATATGTGTGTGTATTTAAAATATACATATTTAACATGTAGATATAACTAAAATATATTTACTTATGTAAGTATACATTGGTACACTTGCAAGAGAGTAAGCAGAGTCCTCAGAAGCCAAAAATAAAGTTAAAGAGGAGTTCAAAGGGATAAGCAAGGTAGCTTTGCGCTAACGGCAGGCTCTGTGGTCACCTTGATGTTCTGGTCTTCTTGGCTTTACATGTGATGTCCTGGAAGCAGGGATTAGGGAACAGCCGAGTTCCTAGGCAGGGAATCAACTTGAGATATACAGTACAACATCCAGGACTCTAAAAGTCTTTTGCAGGAGCCTAAACCATGAAAAAAAATGAGATGAAACAAAAAATAAACAGAATAGCAATGATGACAAAATTTCTGTGTAGGACAGAAAAAAGTGACCTGTCCTTTACCTTGGGTGGGTTGAGGGGGGCAAATATTGCCTCAGAATCTGAAACAGCTCACAGGCCAGGTTTCCTGTGAGTTTGTGACCTTAATTTCTGCTACCTTTAGAGACTGAGAAACTCAAGTCTAAGTTTTGACCTAAAGGAAATCATCATAAATTCCAAAAGATTGCTGCCCCGTAAGCCATTTTCTCTGCATAACAACCATGCAATTAAGATACAGACACAAAACACGCCAAAAAAATAGAAAAAAAGCCTCATGTATTTGGAAACTAAAAAAAAAAAAATTCAAAGAAAACAAATATATAAATAAATTATGTTTCAGAAACAAATCACAATAGGCTTTAGAAAATTCTTGTAACTGGACAACAATGAACAGTTTGCAGATTAGAACTTGTGGAACTCACTCAAGCAAACTTAGAACGGAACCTTATCTCTTTAAATGTTTGTATTAGAAAAGAAGAAAGACTAAAGATTAATAGCTCAGCATCCATCTCAAGACATGATGAAATGTAGAGCAAAATACACCCATAGAAAGTGAAAACAAAAGAGGTAATTTAAGAACAGAAATTAAAGGACTTCCCTGGTGGCGCAGTGGTTAAGAATCCGCCTGCCAATGCAGGGGGACGCGGGTTCGAGCCCTGGTCCGGGAAGATCCCACCTGCCGCGGAACAACTAAGCCCGTGCGCCACAGCTACTAAGCCTGTGCTCTAGAGCCCGTGAGCCACAACTACTGAGCCCACGTGCCACAACTGCTGAAGCCCACACGCCTAGACCCCATGCTCCGCAACAAGAAAAGCCACCGCAATGAGAAGCCCATGCACCGCAACGAAGAGCAGCCCCCATTCGCCACAACTAGAGAAAGCCCACACGCAGCAATGACGACCCAATGCAGCCAATAAATAAGTAAAAGAGTAACTTAAAAAAAAAAAAAAAGAACAGAAATTAAGGAAGCATAAGGTAATCATGCAAAATGAGTTATTTGAAAAGAATAATAATATTGAAAACCCATTGGCATTACTTATTACAATAGCCATTAAGGCTATTGCCTAAGCATTTATGGACCCCTGTCCTGTGCAAACATGGTAGAATTGCACTTTTTGTTCTGTGCGGTTGAGGGGAGGCATGTGACTTTCTAGGCATTGGATTGCGAGTAGAAATAGCACTATCATTGCAGCCCTGGGTATTTGTCAGAGTGAGACTTTCCTGATGTTTTTAATTCTGATGTGACGACTGGCAGTGCTCAAAGTAACATCCCCTTCATCAGCCTGAGTTTCTGAATGGTCAGAGAACCCCACTACTAACCTTGGATGGAAATATTATCATCTGATTGAAAAATAAAATGTGACATTTGAAGTCACTGATTTTTTTGGGTAGCAAACATAGAACAAAACCCATGCTATGCTGACTGATGCACTTTAAGAATAGAGAAAGAAAAGAGAGAAAGAGGAGGAAAGAGAGGTGGGGTCAGAGGGGATGGAAGGAAGGAAAGAAGGAAAGAAGGGAGGGAATTGAAATCAGGGAAAACAAAAGGAAATATATGCAGGTGATGAATAAGTTAAAAATACTATAAAAGTTACATAAAACTTCATCATAAGTTTTAAATCTTATAATAAGTTTACAAATGCCTACAACACTGAACTTATTAGCAAACAACAGACTTAAGAAGAAATAGAAAATTTGATTAGTTCTGTAACTAATTAGATCAGTGAACTTCTTCCCGTAAAGTACACAAGTGGCCTGGATGGTTTTACCGGCTGGTTCTACCAAATATTTCTTATGCAGCTAAACCTGATGGAAACAACTCCAGGGAGTAGAAAAAGGAGCTCACCTTACCAGGCTTAGTATAAACTTGATTTCAAAGCAAGAAAGCAAAAATTAGATGCCAGTCACATTCATTAACACCCCTGTCCTAACCCACTGCATTTTTCATCTCATCATCTCATCTCATGTTCTTTTGTTTCAGCTTCAATCTATTGTACCGCCCCTGACTTCTTAGATTTTCCTCAAATAAGCTACACACACACCTGCTTCAGGACATTCACATGCACTTTTCCTCTGTTGGAAACCCTCTGCTCCCAGAGAGTCTCCTGCCTGCCTCCTTTACCTCCTTCCCACCTTTTAAAAAACGTCGTCTCAGGGCTTCCCTGGTGGCGCAGTGGTTGAGTCCGCCTGCCGATGCAGGGGATACGGGTTCGTGCCCCGGTCTGGGAAGATCCCACATGCCGCAGAGCAGCTGGGCCCGTGAGCCACGGCCGCTGAGCCTGCGCGTCCGGAGCCTGTGCTCCGCAACGGGAGGGGCCACAACAGTGAAAGGCCCCCGTACCGCAAAAAAAAAAAAAAAAAAAAAAGTCATCTCAGTTATTCCTTCCCTGAATTATTCCGATATTCCTTACCCCTCTTTCATGTTTTGCTTTTCTTTGCACTTTTCACATTCTCACATATATTACTTCTGCATCTTGTTTATTGTCTGTTTCCCACCTCTAGAACGAGAGCAGCAGTTTTTTTTTTATTAATTCCACAGTTCCAGCAATTAGTGAAGTTCCTGGCACCTGCTGAGGCCCTGATAACTATTTGTGGAATGAATCGATACATACAAAAGCATTGAGCAGAATGTTAGCATGACAAATTCAGCAATGTATTAAAAAATAAAGTATGACTCAGTTGGAATTTTCTCAGGAATACATTTAGTTGAAAATTGAAAAAAACATTGAAATGGCAGGTAAAAAGAAAAAACATAAAATTATTTCAGCAGATGGGGAAAAGCCTGTTATGGAATTCAAAATTGAAGAGACCTTCTATAACCAAGAAACCAATAGCGAACATCACACATAATGGCAAAGGAACAGAGTGAAGTGAAGAGAAAGGTCAGTAAAAACGTATAAATAATGAACAGTAAGAGACAAAGCTCAGAATTTTCACAGATGGGATGATTATCAACACAAACTTAAACTAATTCCCAGAATCAAAATAATTCATAGGATCAAAAAAAGAATTTTGCAAAATTTCTAGATGCAAAATCAGTATAAAAATACCAGTCGGGGCTTCCCTGGTGGCGCAGTGGTTGAGAGTCCGCCTGCCGATGCAGGGGACGCGGGTTTGTGCCCCGGTCCGGGAAGATCCCACATGCCGCGGAGCGGCTGCGCCCGTGAGCCGTGGCCGCTGAGCCTGCGCGTCCGGAGCCTGTGCTCCGCAACGGGAGAGGCTACAACAGTGAGAGGCCCGCGTACCGCAAAAAAAAAAAAAAAAAAAACAATCAGAACCCCAATAAATTGTGGAATCAGACAGACTGTTTCTAAAATGTCTATGTTAATGCAATAGAGCCATCCGCGAATAGCATGATACACATGAGAAGATGACCAAGTTTGGGGAATTTTCTCCACCACAAACCAAGACAGATTCCAAGGCCTGGGGATAGACCGATAGACAATAGACCAATGGAACAGAATAGAGAGCCCACAAACAGACTCAGACCTCTGTGCATACTTGATAATGACAAAGGTGATAGGGTAGGTGGGAAGAGAAAGAATCAACTCATTGGTAAACGATGTTGGGAAAAATTTATCAGTGAATACATTGTCCGTCTCTTGTCAGTCTCTCTTCCAGGATCTGCCATTGTGTTGGCCTCTCTTCTCAGTTCTCTGTCTCTCAGGCTCTCTTTCTTGTTATTTAAGGTCTTTTTCCGTTATTTATTTCGGTGCACTTTGTGGAGTGAACAAGGCTTGTGTTTATTTCAGAACGTTTAAATGAAAGCAAATTAAGCACATATCTCATTTTAAAAAAATGTAGACTATCTCAAGAGCTTTTATTTTCTTTGAAATTTTCAGACACGTTGCAGAGTGTGTTGAAAAGAAAGTCTCGTAATTTCTTTTTTTTACATGAAAGTAAAAGCATAGTATTAATTCATTGTGAGAAAATACAGGAACTGGATTTGAGAAATGCTTCTTTGTGTATACAGGTAGGTCTATGGCATGTAAATTCTGGGTTTAGTATTTCAACCACCAGCTCTTATTTGAGAATCAATCATCATACCTAATATTGAAAATGTTTCCTGTGCAAAGTAATTGTATTGTTTTTAATAGAGAGTTTTCTCAAGCAAGGTATTTTCTCCAGTGCCAGCATTCCACTTCTTATACTTTCACTGATATTCATTTAATGGAGTGGTTTCTCATTTGAGGTGCAGTAAAAACATGGTGATGGGTGGCAGCAGAGCCCTCAGCCTTAAAAGATTATTGTTGAGAGCATATCCTGGACCCCGGAGCTCGGTTGCTATGGTAACTGTGCAGCTCTGCCAAGGCTGGTCCTCACTGTGGGCGGAAAGAAGCTCCCCTGCCAGCAGCTACGTGGGATTCTGGCAGCTGGAGGGAGTACTGTGAAATGGTGCGCTGCTTCCCCCGATGGGAGTTCTGAGAGCCTTCTTTAAAATCCAACAGCAACTCGGGACCGCGGAAGAGTGAGGGCAGTTAGGATCCAGCCCATTCTGGTGCAAAATGTGCCTGATGAGGTGCTTGACGTTTCTTACTTTGAGTAAAAGTTTTGCAGAGGATCAGGACTGAAATGGAAAGATTCTAGCCTGACCCGGCAGTAATGGGGCCTTAGAGGAATTTGTGCTTCTCCGTAGGGGTAATATAATCCTGAGGGATTTAAGGGACAGCATTTAAATAGAAAGTAAAAGAAACATTTCTATTTAATTTGGAGATCTTGGGGCTTCCCTGGTGGCTTGGTGGTTGAGAATCCGCCTGCCGATGCAGGGGACACGGGTTCGAGCCCTGGTCCGGGAAGATTCCCACATGCCGCGGAGCAACTAAGCCCGTGTGCCACAACTACTGAGCCTGAGCTCTAGAGCCCGCGAGCCACAACTACTGAGCCCGCGAGCCACAACTACTGAGCCCTCGAGCCACAACTACTGAAACCCGCACGCCTAGAGCCCGTGCTCCGCAACAAGAGAAGCCACGGCAATGAGAAACCCACGCACCGCAACAAAGAGCAGCCCCTGCTCGCCGCAACTAGAGAAAGCGCGCGTGCAGCAACGAAGACCCAACGCAGCCAAAAATAAATAAAATAAATAAATTTGTATATAAAAAAAGGTCATCATAATTTGGAGATCTTAAACTCATTTAGAAATGCCTATTAACTCAGGCTTGTCAATTTGGGTTTTCTCAGTACTGAAATTTATCTCATGTTTTTCTAAATTTAAAAAGCAGTATTCAGTTAAAGCTATACTTAATGCTATAGAATACAACACGAATATATAGTGTCCCCTCCCACCGCACATATATAGTCTAAGTAACTAAGCTTGCTTGCATGGAGGCTAGTATTGGTCCAGCTAAACCACAGTAGAGAAAACATGGAATAAGCAGAAAGTGACTCTGAATTAGTAACAAAATTAGTCAGAAATCCTTGATAGCAGTTTGGTGACCACCAGTGGGCTTACCACTTCATTTGCTCCTGAGCCATTCTCGTTCTGATTTTATCTTTAGTCTGTTAAAAGCTTTAAGTGTAGGATCAGCAAAGGTAATTCCTATCTACGAATTTGGTGTTTGGACTCTTTCCCTGTATATTTGACTCCTACTCTTAAGGGTTTTGTTGGATACTTTCATCTGGTTTTGACACCTCAGTGTCTGCAGTCGAAAGTCCTCACTCTTAGATTCTTGAAAAATAGGGAGGAAATCACAAGGGACTGGGATTTGAGATCATGGGGCTGTTTGGGGCACTTGCCAAAGTTAGGAGTAACTCTTCTTTGGGTCGGTACCAATTTTAGTTTTTCTCTTTATTTTTAAATGATCAGTAAGATGAAAATTTTACAGCATGGTGAGACAGAGACTAGTCCAAAGATTTTTCTGCTACCCTGTTAATCTCCACTCGAAACTGTGTTCAGTGACATTCAGATACTACACACAGTGTCTCACCCATCTGCCAGTGAGATTTCTTCCTATCACGTGAAGTGTCAAGCTGTTCTAACCTTTTCTACTTCCCCACATTGTGTGTGTGTGTTATGTGTGTCGGGGGCAGAAAGTTCAGGAAATGATTCTTCCTATGCAAGCAAGAGCTACGGAAGTGGGGAGGTGTTCAGACTTCTTTTTAACCTCTCCTGGGACAGACGAGATGATCCATGATCCTTTTAAGAAAGTTAGTTAAATGATCAATATTACAATAGCAGACTAGCCCATCTTCCGAATGTAGAGTTACTTCACACAGGAACTTTGCAGTCACTGCATGTTTCAGATATTGCTATAAACATATATGCATTATTGATAAAACACACTAGAGACTGTCATACAGAGTAAGGTAAGTCAGAAAGAGAAAAATAAATATCATATATTAACGCTTATATGTGGAATCTAGAAAAATGGTACAGACGGACTGGTTGGCAAGGCAGAAATAGAGGCATAGATGTAGAGAACAAAAGTATGGACACCAAGGGGGAAAGTGGCGGGGGTGGAGGTGGGGATGGTGGGATGAACTGGGAGATTGGGATCAATCACACGGAGAGAGCTTGAGAAGTCTCAGCATTATAAAAGAAAGTTTGATCAAAAATTTGCAAAAGGAGAGAAGTAGGAGGAAATCCTTGGAATAGGATGTGTGTGGGGAAGCAGCGAAGGACAGAGGTGGACAGAAGTAAAACAGATCACATAGGCGTTCCTCTTAGTTGTCAGCCTCTAATCTAAACGTTCCTTTCTCACCAGTGTCTGGCAAATAGTATCTCGTATTTCTTACTGCAAAACACATATGCTCAAACATTTCTAGTTAATCCCTTAGAAGAAGATACCTAACAGCTGACTGACTAGAAAATTCGGATCCTTATTTTGAATATTAACAACCAAGGTTATCTGATGTTTCAGACTAGTTTCAAGCCATCTTTTGAAAATGAAGGACTAAAATGATAAAACTTCAAAAAGCAAAAGTAATTACTGTGGCCAATTTTTGGAAACCATATTACAACACAGTAATACTTAATATTAATAATAGTTAAAATTACATGCAATGATGGTAGATGTAACATTTACTGAGTAGTGACTCTGTGTCATGCACTATTTTTTTTTTTGTTAATTGTTATTGGAGTATAGTTGATTTACAATGTTGTGTTAGTTTTGGGTGTACAGCAAAGTGAGTCGGTTATACATATACATATATCCAGTCTTTTTTAGATTCTATTCCCGTATAGGTCACTACAGAGTATTGAATAGAGTTCCCTGTGCTATATAGCAGGTTCTTATTAGTTATCTATTTTATATATAGTAAAGTGTATATGTCAATCCCAATCTCCCAATTTATCCCTTCCACCACCCTTTCCCCCTTGGTAACCATAAGTTTGTTTTCCACATCTGTGACTATTTCTTTGTAAATAGGTTTATTTTTACCATTTTTTAAGATTCCACAAATAAGCAATATCATATGATATTTGTCTTTCTCTATCTGACTTCCTTCGCTCAGTATGACGATGTCTAGGTCCATCCATGTCACTGCAAATGACGTTATTTTTTATGGCTGAGTAATATTCCATTGCATATATATACCACATCTTCTTTATCCAATCATGCACTGTTTTCTGTATTAACTCATTTAATGCTCACAAGAACATTTGAGGGAAAGCTTTACTGTAACCTTCTTTACTGTCACCTTCAAATGATGAATTCAAAAGAATAAACTTGCCCCAAAACACACAGTGGTGGAGTCAAGACTCTAACCCTTTCCAGGTCTCTCTTTTCTACTCTGACAGTATCTTACTGAGTTGGGAAGGAAGGACTTCTCTGGTTTGGGGTAGAAGAGGAAGCCCTCAGCAGAAGTAATCATTCTCCTGTCTGTGGAGCATGGGATTGTCATTAAGAAACTTGATTTTTATACCTTCCAGGACACTCTCGGACTTGATTTACATGGTTGACCTGATGTCATCTATAAATGCAAATATGTTTTCCATAATGCTTAAGTTTGGAAAAAAGTTCAGTAAGATTAATAAAAATATGAATTTCTAACTTTCTTCCTGTTGGACTTTTGCAGGGTGTTTTGAGTGCTGTATTAAATGCCTGGGAGGCATTCCTTATGCCTCTCTGATTGCCACCATCCTGCTCTACGCTGGAGTTGCCCTATTCTGCGGCTGTGGTCATGAAGCTCTTTCTGGAACTGTTAACATCCTGCAAACCTACTTTGAGATGGCCAGAACTGCGGGAGATACGCTGGACGTCTTTACCATGTAGGTCATTCTGGTATCGCTTGTTATTTTGAGAATGTATGTGCCCATTGCTGTGTGTTGAATAAATAGGGATCTAGAGTTAAGCGAGGCAGTGTTACATAGAAGAAAAAGTACTCTTAGGGTATATACGTGAGGCAAAAGGACACTGACCCTTACCATGAAAACAGGAAGGTACACAGCAGAAGATCAGAGGCCAACTTAATCTGGACTTAATTTGTGTTTTAATTTGCCTGTAAAGTTTTATCCAACATTCAGTTACCATTAAGTGGAATACTTGCATTTCTCTCGCTCTTCTAATTTGAGCAGAGGCTGTTCTAGCAGAATAGAACAGGATATAGAATCAGAGCCAGGTATAAGTGTGTACTCTGCTGCTGATTCTAGGAAAATCACCCAAACTCTGTGGCTACTCCCAACTTTTAAAAAATTTTAACTCAACCATGGGTGTGATATCATCATTATTTCCTGCCTCCTAGAAATGAGGTGACTACCTAAGTGAACATTTTGAAAGGGTCTTATCGACTTCTGTAAAATGATAAACATAAGAAATATTGAGCACCTTTTTACAAGCACCAATTATGCTTAAAATATACATTTTACCCATAAATGTAAACTCCTGGGATCACTAAACTATGGTGATGTTAATATTTTTAAAAAAAAAAACATAATTCAAACATAGTCTGGAAGTAGAAAAGAGTTTAGTGTTCAAGTTTCAGTCCCATATTGCCTAAGTTTCCAGAGAGCAAAATTTTAAGATTGAATTACAGAGGAATTTTTTTTCCAAATAAATTCCGAATTCAAGTCATTTATTCAGTGATTTCTTGCCCACAAAAAGAAAATAAATTATTTACTCACTTTATTTTATAATCTCAGCTGATAGTAAACTTTTTATCGTATTGTGTGTTGCCCGTACAACTTCTTAAATCTATTTCATGCTTCTGGATACTATGTGATTATAATGTTTTTCACGTTGCTTTATTTTGTTATTCTCAATAAATTCAACACTTCTTAATTTATACATACTTCTTTCTGGCATAAGATGCTTCTAGAGTTACAAACCGGAACGGTCGTATGGCTGGTTAGGATGGCGGTGCTTTTTTGCTCTTACCACTTCCACGAAAAGAGGTTAATCACACTTCTTATTCACCCGGGGCAATTCCTTCTGACAGGGTAAACTATAAGCTAAGACCCTAATCTAAGACAACGCTTGGTCACCCTGGACACCATTCTAGATGGAAGATAGCTTTTCTCCAACTCCAGTATCAGAAGATACATCATATTTCTAAATTTTTTAAATAATCCATCAGCTGCAGTCAGATTGTCTTGAACACAGTATTGCTCATACACTGTATTTGTTATTTTATTCATTAATGTTGCTGAGTTCCATGAAAATGAGAAGTGAAAAGAGATGCACGTTTCT
The DNA here is from genome assembly GCF_011762595.2 of Tursiops truncatus. Lineage (NCBI taxonomy): Eukaryota > Metazoa > Chordata > Mammalia > Artiodactyla > Delphinidae > Tursiops > Tursiops truncatus. Next base: position 5,965,690 of record NC_047054.1, read on the forward strand.
ATCAAGAAATAGAGCAAGAATTCCCTCCTTGGGGGCTGGAGGGCACGTTCCCAGGGACATAGAGATAGCAAAATTTTTAGGAAAAAGAAAGTTGAAAAAGTTTATTTTTATTTAAAATATGTTGGCACTTAAAATTTGAGCGATATTGGTTGTAAAATAAGAAATATAGGGCTTCCCTGGTGGCGCAGTGGTTGAGAGTCCGCCTGCCGATGCAGGGGGCACGGGTTCGTGCCCCGGTCCGGGAAGATCCCACATGCCACGGAGCCTGCGCGTCCGGAGCCTGTGCTCCGCAACGGGAGAGGCCACAACAGTGAGAGGCCCGCGTACCGCAAAAAACAAACAAACAAACAAAGAAATATAGCAAACCAAGTGTATCACACACACACACAGTGATTAAGAGGAGGTGGACGTTGATTAGCCACTCAGATAAGAAGTTAAATTATTTAAACATAGTCCCTAACTTGGAAGCATCAGTTTATTTCATCGATGTCACTGATAAATGGAAATGAAGAATTAATAGCAAATTTGCAAAATCATGGGAAAAAAAAGAGATGAGGGAATGATATCACTTATATTTCCCAATGTAACTTTATTTTACAAATTAGTTCCAAAAATTTAGCGTTATTCATTAAATGAAATTTTTTTAAACCCATAGTAGACAGTTCACCAGTTTCCATTGAATCAGTTTCTAGCATGAATTGATCCTTGAGAGTTTCTGAGTGATAGTCATCATTTGGAATATAATTAAACTATCTGAAAATGCTTTGGATTGTTGCAGGTTAGTTTGCAGAGAGCCTGTAGACAATGACTGCATGAATATACTTTAATGTGCTGATGCTGGCATTTTCTTTTCAGTTTTATCCCAGCCTACACTGGACAAAACACGTTTTCACTGTGCATTATTTTAAGCTACCACAGATGTCCTTAAAATCTACTGATTCTCTATATTTAGGCTACATCCAAATTGCTACCTTCAGTTATAGAAGTTTATAAGAAATCATAAGCCTAGTAACTGGCATGGGGTGATTGTATAACTCGATCAGAAACCAATTGTCAGGATGTTTATTTAACATTTAGACAAGCAGCCTGAATAGATCACAGACCTCGACTACAGCTCTGAAGGGTAGTGAATGTGGGAGTTCAGCAGAGAAATCAGAGATCATATACTTAATTTGGAACTTTTGGTCTCTTATATTGGGAGTTAAATGTGAAATCAGTAATGCGTCTTTGGCATGGGAAGCATACCATTTTCATTGGAATGAAAGCAAGTGCTCAAATTATCTCTCTTTTCGTATTTCAAATAACTAAAATTCCTTATCCTAGACCCCGTGGAGCTACCAAATGAATTAAGACTCCCTGTCGGCAAACGGTTCGTGAAAACACAGAGGGAAGGTGTGTACAGATAACTACCGGGTCTGATTAGTACCAAGCGGTACCTTCCAGTCACGTAGCAGTTGAGAGGAAGGTAGCGTTTACTCTATGGGGGCTGCCTTACAGGGCTGTTAGCGGACTCCATACGGTGAGGGGCAAAGGGGCAGTAAAATCAGGACTTGGGACGCAGAAGTGAGTGAGAGACGCGATTGCAGGCAATACAGCTTCCTTGAAAATAAGGTAAGTTTGGAGAAGAATGTGTAAGAGAATGATTCTGAAGAAAGGACTTGTTGGCCAACTTTAGTAATTTACATGGTCTATGTCTTGTCTCCATAGTTCTCGGGCCTGATTCAACCAAATTAAGCGCTCCTACCTCATATACTTATAAAGGAAAAGAAACCTGTTCTCTGGGTGTATGAACGAAGAGATAAAACGAATTGCCTAAGCCCCCGTTTTCCACCCAAGGTCCTCAGGACTCCCTTCTTTGTCTCAGCTTCTCTCTCTGTCTCTCCACTGCATCTCTCCTCGTAAATATATACACACACCTGTCTCCACGTGGTCAATATCCAAGTCTACAGGGGGACATAGGAAGGGCAGACACACTGGAATATGCCTACTCCATTTCATTCATCATCTTTCCAGCGTGTAAAACTTACTTCTCATGAATAAGTTTGCAAATAATCTCTGTTCTCATGTGATCTATATTTTATTTTACTATTATTATTTTTTTTTTTTTGCGGTACGCGGGCCTCTCACTGTTGTGCCCTCTCCCGTTGCGGAGCACAGGCTCCGGACGCGCAGGCTCAGCGGCCATGGCTCACGGGCCTAGCCGCTCCGCGGCACGTGGGATCTTCCCGGACCGGGGCACGAACCCGCATCCCCTGCATCGGCAGGCGGACTCTCAACCACTGCGCCACCAGGGAAGCCCTGTATCACAATTTTAATGCCCAGTGTCATGCTTCCTAAAGTCTGTTTGTCCCTGGACACACCCTACTTACCATAACTCTTACTGACTTACTCTTTGACTAGAATAGGTGAGCACCTGTAGTGTCAGACTGGATTAGAATTCAAAGACCTGATTTCTGTTCTCTTTTCTAAAACCTAGGAATACGGCAACTCTAGAAAAAATATTTACAAATAAGAACATGATGATTTCATTCTATGAATATTTGAAGGGCTATCAAGGAAAAGGAAATTTGCTTTGTTCTTTGTGGTTCAAAGAGAGAGATTTGGGTGAAGGGATTTCAATTTGTAGGGAAAGAGTTTTTGTCTCAGAATACAGAACATTTCTACGGTGTTCTTGTTTTCAAATATTCAGATTTTTTTCAGGTCAATCTTCTGTCTGGTTTGTTTTTTAATGAAATCATTTACTCAGCAAAAAATACAGGGTTATACTATGTGCCAATCGATCACTGTGCTAATCTTTAGGGATAAAAAGTAAAACAAGACAAATTATTTTTCCTCTCGTACTGACATAGGAAAGATATGTCAGCAAAGTACCATCCACGTTAGACTCAGCAGATATGAATCAGGTAGTGGTAGTTAGTACTTGAGCTGATTTCTAGGATGCATCAGGTTAATGAAGTAGAGACAGTTGAGGAGCTACAGTAATTAATACTCCATGACATTGGCACAGACATACATATAAGTACTTGTAAAGTACTTATATGTACTTATGAGTACATATAAAAGTATGTTCCTACTCTAGTTTTTACCAAAATTTTTTCAGGTGGCTTTAAAGTTAAAATTTAAGAGTAAACTAATTTGTGAAAGCTAGAAGAAAATACAGATTTAAGATTTTACTTACTATGGGGCAAGAAGTATATAAGCAATATAAGAAATCACAAGAGAAAAAATACATAGATTCGACATAATGTAAATTAAATTTTACTCATTAAAGTATTATAAAAAATTAAAAGGTGTGCAAAAACTGAGCAATATATTTACCACTTATATAACAAGATTTCCTAATTTTAATAAACAATAAATTCAACAAAAAGATACATATTCTAGTAAAAAAATTGGCAAAATATAAAGACCTATTTCTTAGAGAATACAGATGATTAATAGCTTGTAAACATATGTTCATCCACACTGCTAAACCAAGAAAATTAATTAAAATGATAATACCATTGCTTTTTAACTATTTATTAGAAGAATTGAATGGTAGTACTCAGTATTGGGAAACAGACGATAAGCCCTCTTCCTCATTATCAGTGCATCTTTGTTTTGGCACAAACTTTCTGGACACCATTTTCACAATACACGCCTTAAAAATTTCTAGGAATTTATGCCAGGGAAACAACCTACACCGCCCAAAGATTTATCCTAAGTGATGTTTGTGATAATGATGCGTAGCTTCCTATTACTGCTGTAACAAATTACAACAGACTTAGTGCATGAGAAAAACACATTTATTAAGTTTTTACAGTTCTGGAGGTCAGAGGTCTGAAATGGGTCTTACTGGGCTTATTGAAATGGGGTCAGATCAAGGTGTTGGCAGGACTGCACTCCATCTGGAGGCTCTAGGGGAGAATCCGTAGTTTTACTTGTTGCAGCTTCCAGGAGCCACCTGCACTCCTTGGCTCGTGGGCCCCTTTCTTCTTCAAAACCAGCAGTGGAGCATCTTCAGACTTCTCTCTGAATCTGACCCTGACTTTCCTACACCTCTCTTTCACTAATTATTAGGACCCTGTGATTATATAACACAGGATAATCTCTGAATATCAAAATCATTAATTCAATCACATTTGCCACGTCCCATTCAACAAGATAGCATATTCATAGGTTCCGGAGGTTACAGGCAGACATCTTTGGGAGCGGTGTTACTGTTCCTACCACTGAGCAAAAGTAGAGAAGTGGTAAAACATGTCAAACAAATAATAGACTGTACAAAAAAAATATCCTGATACAACTGTGTAATAGCATCATGTAGTTAATTGTAATTCATATAAAAAAATTGGGAGAAGAAACAGTGAAGAGTCTGTTTTTCCGGTTTTTTTTTCATTTTTCTCTGCAATGAATATAGATTGCTTTTAAAATCAGTAAAACAGTGGTTTACAGAAACATCGTCAAATTTGAAAGTTTGCATTTAGAAAGGAGGTTAAGTGCTTTCATTTTTTCCTTTAGAAGTAAGGTAATATGGATTCTTACTTTGCAAAGCAAAAGTAGTACAGTGAAGGTAAGGCTTCTTCTGATTCTCTGCTATTTGATCCTACAGTGGACACATAATCAGTGACTTCATTACCAGAGGGTTTTTATTACTGCATTCTGTTGACGTATCATTGACAGGAAACTCATCTTTACAGAGAATAAGAGTTTAATTTTCCCAATATCATATTTGAAATTCTTTGTTAAATTCATATATTGCATGTTGACAAGAAAGAGTACTTTTTGTGATAAAACAGAGGGATTCAAGCCAATAAGATCATGACAATTTAAATTATATTATAATTTAAATATTTTGATGATTTAATTTTGAAATCCATTTTGAAATGTAACATTAGAAAATGTCCATCCTCAGATTGTTGGAAGAAAAACTTTATGTAAGAGTTTTTGAATGTCAAGAAATTAACATTCAGCTTCAAGAAAGTATAGCTTGTGGCAGGCTGAAATAATGACCCCCAAAGATATCCAGAACCTAGTCCCTGGAATCTGAGATTTACTTTATATGCAAGAGATTTTGAAGTTGTGATTAAGGATCTTGAAGTACGGTGATCCTCCTGGATTATCCAGCTGAGCCCGAAATCTAAGCACAAGTAATCCTCATAAGAAGGCAGTAGAGAAATATTTGTCCAGAGAAGAAGGCATTGTAACTGCAGAAACAAGGCGCTATTTACTGGCTTCACTAGGCAAAGGATGCAGCTGCAGCTCTAGAAGCTGAAAAGTTTAAGGACGCTGTGCCCTAGAGTCTCTGGAAGAAGTGAGGCTCTGCCAGTCCCTCGATTTCAGCCCAGTGAAAGTGATCTCAGACTTCTGACCTCCAGAACTGTAAGGAAAGAAACGTGCGTCAAGCCACCAAGTTTGTGGTAATCTCTTAGAGAGACCATAGGAAATGAATCAACAGCTACACCGCTTTACGCCAGTACTTACTACCAGGTATTCTTACACGGTGTTTGAGCTCAATTTCAGGAAGATAAAAGCAAAGGGTTTGTGATTGCTATGTAATTACCATCAATAATTTGCAGTTATACTTTAGTGTAAATAACCAGCTGATATACACATGAACTTTAATTGAATTAAACATGAATTTGGAAGGAGTAATGGCATCAAGGTGGTGATAGGAAGTCCCAATGCGTGTTCCCACAGAGAAACACCGACTTATCAGTGATATACAGACCGAAATACTTTCATTCCTTTTATTAAGAAGTTGCAGTACCCCCAGACAAACACAAAGCGAGAACAGTCATGTTGAATTGGGTAAGATGGCCAATTTCACTTTACCTGCCTCAGTCCCTAACCCCAAACCAGGGCCAGGTGAGAATGCCCTGGATCGTGACTTCTCCTTTGTGGGGAAAGAGAAGATTGGAGCTTTCATCCAACGTTCTGGCTTTCCTGAGGGCTGCCCAAGGAACAGGTTTCTGTTTGGCCTCACTCAGAGCGCTGACAGAGCAGGTGTCTAACTCAGGGCACTGATGGGGGCCTGGCGTACTTTGCATGCTGGTTGGCCACTGAGAACAAGAGAGATCAGGGCAGCTTGCTGCTGTAGAACCAGAACTTGTAGTGTCGCAGGCACAAAAGAAGCAAGATTATGAGATCCTGAAAAAGATACCAGTGAGCCTCTCTAGTTGAGAAAATTGCACTCAAAGGCCTTCAGAAGTCACATTCCCTCCCACATGATGTCTAGGCAGGTTGATTAGGGAGGGTCTTCTTCTGTACAAAGCCAGTTCCTTGAAGACTGGCAGAGGTAGCTGCTTTTTCAAATGCATGGACCCCGACACTAAGTCATAAGACACATGAAGAAACAGGGAAACACGACCAGAACAAAGGAACAAAATTAATCTCCAGAACCCAGTTGTAAGGAAATAGAGCTGTATGAATCACCCGACAGAGAATTTTAAAAATTGTCATAACAATGCTCTATGAGCTCAAGAAAACAAAGCATGAACAAAATGAGAATATCAACAAAAGATAGAAAATATTTTTAAAAATTGGGAGATTGAATAAATGAACTGAAAAATTCACTAAAGGGGTTCAAAATCAGGTTGATAAAGCAGAAGAAAAAATCAGCAAGTTCAAAGCCAGGTCATTTGAAATTACCCATTCAGAGGAACCACACGAAAAAAGAATGGAAACGAGTGAAGCAAGCCAAATGGACTTTGGGACACCGTCAGGTGGACCAATGTATACATTATGGGAGTCTCACAGAAGAAGAGAGAAAGGGCAAAAAACTTATTTAAAGTAATAACAACAGAAAACTTCCCAAATCTGGGTAAGGAAATGAATGTCTAGATTTAAGAACCTCTGTAGACTCTAACTGATATAAATTGAAACAAATCCACACCAAGGCATATGATAATCAAATTATCAAATATGAAAGAATTTTGAAAGCAGCAAGAGAACTTGTCCCCTACAAGAGAAACTCCATAAAACCCTCAACGGATTTTTTGGCAGAAGCCTTGCGGGTCAAAGGGAGTAGGATGATATAGTCAAATTGCTGAAAGAAAGAAATTTCAACCAAGAATAAATACTATATCTGCCAAAACTATCCTTCACATATGAAGGTGAAATGAAGAATTTTCCAGATAAAACTAAGCAGAGGGAATTTATCACCACTAGACTTGCCTTACAAGAAATGCCAAAGGGAGTCCTTCAAGTTGAAATGAAAGATTTTAAATAGCAACACAAAAGTCTGTGAAAGTATAACACTCACTGGTAAAGGTAAATATATATACAAATACAGAATACTGTTAATACTGTAATAGTGGTGCATAAATCGCTTTGAGTTCTCGCATAGAAGTTAAAAGACAAAAGTATAAGAAAAATCTATAAAATATGTTAATGGGTTCATAATATAACATGATGTGATTCGTGATATCAATAACAAAGTGTGTGTAGGAGAGAAGCCAAAGTTTCAAGTACGCATATATGATTGAATTTATCAGTTTAAAATAGATAGTTAACTATGTTTCATATAAGCCCCATGGTAAAAACCACAACGAAAATACCTGTCGAAGATACACAAATGAAAATAAGAAAGAAGTAAAAGCATGTCACTACAAAAAAAAATCAATGTGTCTTTCAGGGATGTTTTACAGTTTCGTTCATGAACCCTTTGAGCATTTCTTATTCAGGGAATGGGGGATGGTGCAGGGGAAGAGGAAGAAACTTACAGGCATGAAAAACCCTTGTCAACAGATACTAGAAGTGGCAGAACAAAGTGTACACACGTTAGACATATAAAGCAAAAGTGTTTTAAAATCCAGCCTCCATTATGAACATAAAAACCCCATAGCTTTCCTTCCAAAGGAACCCTGAGCACGTGGACGTCAGTTGCTGCAGATCCGCCATGAAGAGTTATTAAACTAAACCCCTTCATCTTTTCTTCCCAGGATTGACATCTTCAAGTATGTGATCTATGGCATTGCAGCTGCATTCTTTGTGTACGGCATTCTGCTGATGGTGGAAGGTTTCTTCACGACTGGGGCCATCAAGGATCTCTATGGGGATTTCAAAATCACCACGTGTGGCAGATGCGTGAGTGCGTGGGTACGTTACCTGTCTTTCCTCAGGAGTTAATGTGGGCTTATCTCAGGAGCACACAGGTGTTTGTGTTCATCTGCCAATAACTGGAGGGTTGTTTTTTTTTTTTAACACAGTAACATTCCCTGCTCTGGTGGCTATTTTAAATCTTAATAGTATTTTCAAAATAACGATTCCATGTGAAAATTCAGGTTCAGATTCTCAAATCATGTGCAACACAACTCATCTTGCTTCTAGAGGCAGCAAACTGTTGACTGATTTATGATCTATGTTTCCCGAATGGCTCTGGGCTTCCCATACAATATTTAAGATAACAGAAAAATCCATCTGCAACTTATAACAGTGCAGATCTCTCTTCCTTAAATACATGTTACATGTATTTTACTGTAAACTTGGGTATGTTACATGTATTTTACTGTAAACTTGGGTGGGAACTATATTATGCAATTTCTGTTTAATATTGACATAAGGTAAGAATTACTCTATTATACTAATTTAGATTTTAAATCGTTATTGATATGATATTTAACGGTAACTCAAACTTATGGTCTAGAGCTAATGCAACGCAGAAAATGCATGTATATCTATTACAGCACAAGACTGATGAAAATTAAGAGTAATATGTTAAAAATACATTCACCTTTTTATGCAGAATAATTTTCATAAAATGAACTTTGGAGCTTCCATCCTTGACCAATGTATTTTTATTATTTCCCAATGTTATATGAGAATATCTACTTAATTACAGCATATATTTCCTATTAAGTAAGATGTCTCTAATAAGGAATGGTGCAATTTATTTCAGTCTTACAGAAAAGTTCAAAAATACCTGTTAACCACCAACCATTTTTTCCACCAGCTTGTAACAAGTTCTAATATTCTCTCAGTGTCAATAATGATAATAATCTTATAAAATAGCCTGTGTTGTGGGTATTTGTAGTTGTTGCTGCAGTAATTTCTTGGGAACAATGTTTGTTGTATAATCTAATTGTTTAGGATCAGTAATATCAAATTACAGACCCAAAGGAAGTTTAAAGATCTTGAATTAATTTAATAAGTAAAATATGAATATTCAGTGGGCTAATTTTCAGTGATACCTAAGGGATTTCTCTATTAAGAAGGCACGTTTGATTTTAGATTCACTTATACTCTGCCAGTAGACTATGGTGAATTCAGTTAATGATGGGCTTTTTCTTATAGTTAGGACAGTATCATTATAACACCACTCGTATGTCTTAGCAAGTCACTTAACTTCTCCGGATCCCAGTTTACTCTCTTACATCACAAAGGCATTAGATCATCTCTAAAGCTCATTCTAGCTCCAAGAGTCCATAATTCTAAAACACGAGTGAAATCATAGAGAAAAGGGGTCTCTTTTACCATTGGGAGTGACCTTTCGCCAGGAAGAGTGCAGTAGATTAGGTCGTTTCATTGAGATTGTGAAATTTCTGCAAAAGATTGTATGCAGAAGCAAAAAGTCATGGAAGAAAACACCTAGCTATGTGCCGTTACTAATTATCCGCTTGCCATTGACACTTCACAGCCGTCTCAAATAAGAATTTTTAAAGCAAAAATGAGCCACATTTTTTTCTATAATAGTTACAGTTGTGTCACCAGTCCCACCCAACAGCCCAGAAGGGTGGCAGCAGCTGCGTGGGTCCCTCCAGAGGCGAGGCAGCAGGGAGTCAGCCCCCTAAAACACCCCACCCACGCCTTTAGCACCCCTCCGCACCCAGGAATGAGCACAATTGAGGGAGAAGCAGAGCTGCACTCTTGTGTGTCTTACAAAAGCAGCAATGCAGCGCACGGGCGAGGCCTTTGAGTCCGGCGCAGGCTGTCCCAACATGGCCTCCATGAAGGGGACCAGCCCCTGCAAAAAGGGGACTGGCTGCACTGCCTGGAAGTGCCCTGCACAGTGCACAGCCCTGCAACCGTCTCATGCAGGATTTAGGGCTCCATGGAACCAGAGGAAAAAATAATAATAATGTTTTATCGGAGATTGCCAACAAACACAGGAAAGAATGCTCAACATCATTAATCATTAGAGAAATGCAAATCAAAACTGCAATTTTGTGAGGTATCACCTCACACCAGTCAGAATGGCAATCATCAAAAAATCTACAAACAATAAATGCTGGAGAGGGTGCAGAGAAAAGGGAATCCTCTTGCACTGTTGGTGGGAATGTAAATTGATAAAAGCCACTATGGAGAACACCATGGAGATTCCTTAAAAAACTAAAAATAGAACTACCATATGACCCAGCAATCCCACTACTGGGCATATACCCTGAGAAAACCATAATTCAAAAAGATTCATGTACCACAATGTTCATTGCAGCTCTATTTACAATAGCCAGGACATGGAAGCAGAGACCAGGACATGGACCTAGAGACTGTTATACGGAGTGAAGTAAGTCAGAAAGAGAAAGACAAATACCGTATGCTAACACATATATATGGAATCTAAAAAAAACAAAAAATGGTTCTGAAGAACCTAGGGGCAGGACAGGAATAAAGACACAGACGTAGAGAATGGACTTGAGGACGCGGGGAGGGGGAAGGGTAAGCTGGGACGAAGTGAGAGAGTGGCATGGACATATATACACTACCAAATGTAAAATGGGTAGCTAGTGGGAAGCAGCCACATAGCACAGGGAGATCAGCTCGGTGCTTTGTGACCACCTAGGGGGGTGGGATAGGGAGGGTAGGAGGGAGATGCAAGAGGGAGGACATATGAGGATATATGTTTACGTATAGCGGATTCACTTTGTTATAAAGCAGAAAGTAACACACCATTGTAAAGCAATTATACTCCAATAAAAATGTTAAAAAAAATGTTTTATCGGTCATTCTCTCCTGCTACTTAGTCTTCCTTGCTTCCCTATTTCCATTCTGCTGCCTTTTTTCTTTTTCCAATTTGTAGGTTAATTGTATCTTACAGTCTACTTTTTGTTCTATGAGTTCCTTAACTTTAAAAATGTCCTTTTTTAGAAAGCTCAGAGATAAACCCATGCACATATGGTCACCTTATCTTTGATAAAGGAGGCAAGAATATACGATGGAGAAAAGACAGACCTTCAATAAGTGGTGCTGGGAAAACTGGACCGCTACATGTAAGAGAATGAAGTTAGAACACTCCCTAACACCGTACACAAAAATAAATTCAAAATGGATTAAAGACCTAAATGTAAGGCCAGATACTATAAAACTCTTAGACGAAAATATAGGCAGCACACTCTATGACATATTCACAGCAAGATCCTTTTTGACCCACCTCCTAGAGAAATGGAAATAAAAACAAAAATAAACAAATGGGACCTAATGAAACTTCAAAGCTTTTGCACAGCAAAGGAAACCATAAACAAGATGAAAAGACAACCCTCAGAATGGGAGAGAATATTTGCAAGTGAAGCAATTGACAAAGGATTAATCTCCAAAATATACAAGCAGCTCATGCAGCTCCATATCAAAAAAAACAAACACCCCAATCCAAAAATGGGCAGAAGACCTAAATAGACATTTCTCCAAAGAAGACATACAGATTGCCAACAAACACATGAAAGGATGCTCAACATCATTAATCATTAGAGAAATGCAAATCAAAACTACAGTGAGGGGCTTCCTGGTGGTGCAGTGGTTGAGAGTCCGCCTGCCGATGCAGAGGACACGGGTTCGTGCCCCGGTCCGGGAGGATCCCACATGCTGCGGAGTGGCTGGGCCCATGAGCCATGGCTGCTGAGTCTGTGTGTCCGGAGCCTGTGCTCCGCAACGGGAGAGGCCGCAACAGTGAGAGGCCCGCATACCGCAAAAAAAAAAAAAAAAAAAAAAAAACTACAATGAGGTATCACCTCACACCGGTCAGAATGGCCATCATCAAAAAATCTAGAAACAATAAATGCTGGAGAGGGTGTGGAGAAAAGGGAACACTCTTGCACTGTTGGTGGGAATGTAAATTGATACAGCCACTATGGAGAACAGTATGGAGGTTCCTTAAAAAACTAAAAATAGAACTACCATACGACCCAGCAATCCCACTACTGGGCATGTACCCTAGAGAAAACCATAATTCAAAAAGAGTCATGTACCACAATGTTCATTGCAGCTCTATTTACAATAGCCAGGACATGGAAGCAACCTAGGTGTCCATCAACAGATGAATGGATAAAGAAGATGTGGCACATACATACAATGGAATATTACTCAGCCATAAAAAGAAACGAAATTGGGTTATTTGTAGTGAGGTGGATGGACCTAGAGACTGTCATACAGAGTGAAAGTAAGTCAGAAAGAGAAAAACAAATACCGTATGCTAACACATATATATAGAATCAAAAAAAAAATGGTCAGAAGAACCTAGGGGCAGCACAGGAATAAAGATGCAGGCGTAGAGGATGGACTTGAGGACACGGGAAGGGGGAAAGGTAAGCTTAGACGAAGTGAGAGAGTGGCATGGACATATATACACTACCAAATGTAAAATAGATAGCTAGTGGGAAGCAGCTGCATCGCAAGGGGAGATCAGTTCGGTGCTTTGTGACCACCTAGAGGGGTGGGATTTGGAGGGTGGGAGGGAGACGCAAGAGGGAGGGGATATGGGGATATATGTATACATATAGCTGATTCACTTTGTTATACAGCAGAAACCAACACACCATTGTAAAGCAATTATACTCCAATAAAGATGTTTAAAAAAATATCTTTTTGAAGCTGAATATATTAATGAATTTCTATTTGGAATTCTGAGGAATATTAACAGGTGGAATCAATTTTTTTGGAACAACCATATTATTGTACGATAAGCTTCCAGAATTAGTACTGAAAGAAGCTTATTTTTATATCCGTTTTTCTGTGCTGTATAAAATGTAACATGGTTACCAGTAAATGATTCTACTCAAAAAATGCAGTTGTGCACAGTGCACAAATGCAGTTCATTTTAAGGCAGCTTTAGATCACTGAATCCAAGACGCTGATCAAGATTCTCTTTTCCTAATGAATACTCTTGAAAGCATAACGATCTGCATTATGCATTTGTTCTCATGCAGCATCAAGACCACTTCAAGTTCATTTCAAATTTTTAATGCTGTCATTCGAAATCCTTAATGTGAGGCACATAAAACACAACAGCACAGTATTAACCTTTGGGGGGTAAGAACCATTAACTAGCTTATTAAGATCATGTCAAAAGTTACTAAAATATTTTAAGTAACAGATTATATTTAAATTAAATGGCAAATGGCCGTAAGTTGCATACACGTCAAACATGTTACTAAATACATTAAACGTGAACTTCAGTTTAAAGAATATGGAAATATTTATTTTCTTTGAATTTCTTCCCCATTAACTTTTTAAACAAAAATATATATATTCATTCGGTTGTAACGAGAGGCATTCAGTGGCTCACATTTTGAAATCATGGGACAGTTGTTACACCCATCACTCTTTTCTTATTTCTGACAATTTCCCATTAGTATTATGATAGCAATATGGATCTCAGAATTTATCTGTGCTTGTTCTGACACTTCAGGTTTTTAAGCCCAACACTTTTGAAGTAAAAGAGTTCTTAAATGTGCTATTCTCTGTGGAAATTAATACATTTACTTTGCATAAATCCACCTGCTCTAAGTGTTACATAAAGCAGTAAAAATTTTGAAAGTATATGTATTCATTTGCTAGAGCTGCCCTAACAACGTACAACAAACTGAATGGCTAAGCAACAGAATTTATTGTCTCACGTTTCTGGAGGCTTGAAGTCCAAGATCAAGACGTCAGCAAGGTTGGTTCCTTCTGAGGGCTCTGCGGAAGGTCTGCTCCTCTAGCCTCTGGTGGGTTGCTGGTAATCTTTGGAGATCCCAGCTGACAGAAGCATCACCTCAGTCATCGCCCTCATCTGCACCTGGTGTTCTCCCTGTCTGCATGTCTGTGCTCAAATTTCCCTCTCTCAAGGACACCAGTGACATTGGATTAGGGCTCTCCTTTTAAATTTGCTTACCTCTGTAAAAGCCCTATCTCCCGATAAGGTTGCATTCTGAGGTACGGGGGTGAGGAATTCATCGTATGAATTTTGGAGGAACACAGTTCAACTCATAACAATGTGGCTTATAACAGCAACAGTATGCCACACACAATGTTTAAAGCAACAAAAATAAGCAGTTACCTTTGTTACCCCCGTTTTACAGATGAAGAAACGTATTCTATTTATAGCCCTTCAGTATCCAAGGGGATGGGTCCCGGGACCCCCATGGATACCAAAATCCACAGATGCTCAAGTCCCTTGTATAAAAAGGTGTAGTATTTGTATATAACCTACACACATCTTCCCGTATACTTTCAATCGTCTCTAGATTACTTATAATACCTAATACAAAGTACACTCTGTAATGGATTGTAGATACAATGTAAATGCTGTGAAATAGTTGCTGGTGTGTGGCAAATTCAAGTTTTGCTTTTCGGAACTTTCTGGGAATTTTTTTTTTTTTTTTTTTTTTTTTTTTGCGGTACGCGGGCCTCTCACTGTCGTGGCCTCTCCGAGCGTTGCGGAGCACAGGCTCCGGACGCGCAGGCTCAGCGGCCATGGCTCACGGGCCCAGCCGCTCCGCGGCACGTGGGATCTTCCTGGACCGGGGCATGAACCCGCGTCCCCTGCATCGGCAGGCGGACTCTCAACCACTGCGCCACCAGGGAAGCCTTGGGATGTTTTTAAAGAATATTTTCCATTTGTCGTGGTTAAATCCAAGGACGTCAAAAAGGAAGGCCAACTGTATTTATTTTAATCCTTCCTGTTAGCCTCAGATGTTTATAGATTTTGACTACAGCATATTAGACTAGTGTCCGTAAGACATACTCTATAGAACTCCCTTTACATCTATTCACTATGTAATGACTCCTGGCTCATTTTCATAGCTTAAAGTTAAGTTTTAATAATAAATCCAGTATTAATAATAGGAAATGGTTGTTAGGTGCTTACATATGCCAGTTGCTATGCATGGGACTTTATGAAACACTAGGGCATTTGATCCTCCAAACTATGTGAAGTAGATACCAATATTAGTTACCTTCATCTCACAGATGAGGAATCTGCTAGCAAGAGATGAGTACATAGTGGGCAGTGGAGCCAGATTTGGATTTGAGCATCTGGCCCAGAGCCCATGTCACTAAACTCACGGTCAGGATTTGCCTTGTCATTTTATGTTTTATAGGAGAATTATCTGGTTGTGAGAGTTGTTAGTAATTCACCAGTCACTTTTGTTTTGCCCTTTGGTGAGATCATTCATTGATGGTTGGAAAGTTCCTTCGTTGCAGAGATGTCCTCATTTTAACATTTATCCACAATCATGAATTATCTCTTTTTACAAGACAGGGATGCTCTGTGGGATATGAAATAACTCAGTCATCAAAGGTACTTTTCTATTTTGATGACTGCCGATTAAGAGTTCTAAGGTAACTTCCTAACTAAAGTGTCATCAAGGAACTCTGCATTCTAGTCTGTCTCTAAAATCCAGTATCTTCCAAAGTAAATTAAAAAGATAGTAACAGTTTTGATCCAAGACTGCCAAGTTCCTAGAATAAGGCTTAGTTTCTCTCTAGGATATTCCAGCTCTAACCTGAAGAAGGCAACATGATTTGTTTCAGGTTACAACAATGCATTTTAACACTTTCTCAGTAGAGAAAAAAGGGGGAGGTTAAGGGGACCATAAACTGCTTCAGGCGTAGTGGTACCATTTAGAAATAATGTTTCAAAAAGCAGTTCATGTGGAAGATGGCACGAGGAGCTTGTTTGCCACAGGTATCTGAGGTGGATCTCCTGCCTGCACTTACAATTTCAGAACTGGTCTGTAAATACAGGACAGTACACCAATCTCCGTGTGACCATCCAGACGTTAACTCTGCTGGTACCTAAATTATAGCAAAAAAAGAAAACATGGGTGTCATTCTTTTCAGATTTAGGGCGTAAAACTTGACAAAAAATTTCAGTTAGCCTTAGAAGATGACATTGACAAAATGGGAACATCTCTTGTAAAAAAAGTAAATCTTCTGGTTTTAGAATTTTTCATGCAAGAGACTTAAAACTGCTGGAAATGAAAAATGGAAGAAAAAGTTTGAATCATCCTGATTCCTCTCCAGTCACCATAAGTCATCATTGGAATTCTATTCAAATAAAAATAACTTCTCGAAATATTGAGCCAAGGTTTTGTTTTCTGTTTTTTTTTTTGTTCTTTTGATCACTCAAGTCATGAAATACAGTCTTGTGCTAAGCCTTTCTTTTTTAAATTTGTATATTCAAGTGGCATTTTTAGACTTCTCTATGTATCAGATCGTCCATCAGATCATCCTAGGATATAATTTCATAGCATTTATGACTCCTTATATTTTTAAAATCCTAAAGTATTTTTTCAAAAATAAACTTATAGTTTTACAATAGTTTCAGATTTACAGAAAGATGAAGATGGTACAGAGAGTTTCCATGTATATAAAACTCAATTTTCCCTATTAACACCTTACATTAGCATAGTACATTTGTCACATTTAATGAACCAATATAGAAACACTATTATTAACCAAAGTCCATACTTTATTCAGACTTCCTTAGTTTTTACCAAATCAAATGTTCTTTTTCTCGTCTAGTATCCCACTCAGGGGATACAGATACCATACTACAGTTTAGCCATTTCTCCTTAGGCTACTCTGATCTGTGACTTTTTCTAAACTTTCCTTGTTTTTTGATGATCTTGAAAGTTTTGAGGAGGAGTAGTTAGGCATTTTGTAGAATGTACCTCAGTTGAAAATCGTCTGATATTTTTCTCATGATTAGACTGGGGCTTTGGACTTTGGAGAGGAAGACTCAGAGATGAAGTATCTTTCTCATCACATTATTTCGTATACATCTAAAGTACTATTAATTGAAAAAGAAAACTAAAGACATTAACACATTCTCTGATCCATGTTTTCCTAAACAAAATAGATCTATTCAAAATAATCATGCTGGGCTTCCCTGGTGGCGCAGTGATTGAGAGTCTGCCTGCCAATGCAGGGGACGTGGGTTCGTGCCCCGGTCTGGGAGGATCCCGCGTGCCGCGGAGCGGCTGGGCCCGTGAGCCATGACCGCTGAGCCTGTGGGTCCGGAGCCTGTGCTCCTCAACGGGAGAGGCCACACAGTGAGAGGCCCGCGTACCGAAAAAAAAAAAAATGCTAAAATACAATTTATCGTAAATAAACTGTACATAGCAGGATAATACTCTATGGACCTCTATTTTCATTTCTGCAGAATCCTCAAAACCCTCAGTTTCTTATTTAATTAATATAAAATTAAATCTTAGACTTTGATACCCACTGAAAATTTCTAAGGGAATATCTCCATAACTAATGAATTTTCCATTTCTGCTTATAAAGATATTCTAGTTTAAATGAAGTCATTTGCAGGTATAGACTGTTGAAGCAAATTTTATAATAAAGCTAGAAATTCATCTTAAGGATAGATAGAAAATGTCCTCAAATTCATAGATTTTATGAATCCCAGTGTAACATCCTGAATACATTCACTCACAGTAGCTGCTTGTACTGTGAGTAACCTTGATTTTATATGTTCGGGTGACACTGCAAATAGAAATCTAATTTTTAAAATGGGTTCAAATATTTAAATTGGTTCAAATATTTCCATACGTGTAAGAGTTATAAATAGACCACTAGATTGGGGATGAAATAATAACTCTGGATTACAAATGGCCTTTTAAAACATTGATTAATAGATACTTCTCTTTTTCAGTCAGGAACTTCACGCCCACTGTACTGGGAATAATCTCCACACAAAAGAGCTTTATTTTTATATTTTCTTTAAAAAAAAGCAAGGGTTATATATTTTTCTGACTTTGCCTTTACATCAGTAACATTTTAGAAAACATATGATGTTTCCCCATATTTTTGAGACTCAATTTCTTTATCTTTTTCTCATTTTGAGATTAACTACAATAGTTTATGTTTTTAAATTACCTTATGGGGAAATGGTATATTAAGGATATAAAACTCAAAAGTTCACTGAGGAGTGACTAAGCCTAGTATTATTATATTGGGATTCTTGGTCAAAAATACATTTCTCAGATATTTACAATGTAATTGATACTAAAATAGTATTCACTAAGAGGAAGTTTTCTCTGTAGTAATATTTGCTGGAAAAGGTGCCACTGATGCTTTTACCTTTAATATAATTTGATTTTGTTTGAATTCTGTTTTCACTTGAAAACGTAAGCTCTACGTAAGCACATACATGCTGAGCACATTGATGGACGTGGGTGACTTACAGTGTTTGCACAGGGAGCAGTCAAAGTCTGTGATAGATGTTGTTGACCAGTATAATACCTAAGGCCTCATACAGTACATGTTGTTGACACATGAGATATTTTCATTATTAATGAGTAAGTGACTTTCATCTGGGGTTCGGAAGATAGAAAGAAGTTCTATGAGTAACCTTCAGGGTGCTAATTAGAATGAACTTTTCAGAACTTTTCAGGATACTGCGGTAATCCAAGTGTTAGATAAGGCAGGTGGAAACTCGTGATGGATCCTGTGTTCTGAAGTATTTTAATTTGATTTGTTGAATGAATGAGACCAATGCAAGGTAAAAAGAAGAAAGCATTACAATTAATATATTTTAAAATAGATTTTATTTTTTAGAGCAATTTTAGGTTTACAGCAAAATTGAGCAGAAAGTACAGAAATTTCCTATATCCCCCCCACCCCAACATATGTACAGCCTCCCTCACTATCAAAATTCTGCACCAGATGGTATATTTGCTACAATTAATGATCCTACTCTGACGCATGATAATCACCCAAAGTCCATAGTTTACCTTAGAGTTCACTCTTTTTTTTTTTTGCGGTACGCGGGCCTCTCACTGCTGTGGCCCCTCCCGTTGCGGAGCACAGGCTCCGGGAGCGCAGGCTCAGCGGCCATGGCTCATGGGCCCAGCCGCTCCGCGGCATGTGGGATCTTCCCGGACTGGGGCACGAACCCGCGTCCCCTGCATCGGCAGGCGGACTCAACCGCTGCGCCACCAGGGAAGCCCTAGAGTTCACTCTTGATGTTGTAACTTCTGTGGGTTTAGACAAATGTATGACATGTATCCATCCTTATAGCGTCATACAGAAGAGTTTTACTGCCCTAACAATCCTCTGTGTTCCACCTATTCATCCTTCCCTCTCCTGCAACCCCTGGCAACCGGTGATCCTTCTACTGGCTCCATAGTTTTGCCTTTGTCAGAATGTCATATAGTGGGACTCATACATTATGTAGTCTTTTCAGACTGGTTTCTTGCACTTAGTCATATGCATTTACGTTTCCTCCATGTCTTTCCATGGCTTACTAGCTCATTTCTTTTAGTGCTGAATAATATTCTATTGTCTGGATGTAGCACAGTTTATTTCTCCATTCACCTACTGAAGGACATCTTAGTTGCTTCCAAGTCTTGGCAATTGTGGATAAAGTGGCTATAACTAAGCAAATAATTTTTTAAAGAAAGCTTCTGATCACTACTTGCGCTAAGATAGTTTTGGGCCATGATGTTGACAATGATGATGCTTGCATATTTTCAAGTAATTTACATAATAACGTAAAAATTTTTTCTGCAGCTCACTTCACACTGTATACTTTTCAGAGCCTACTGAGTTCAGTATTGTTAATGCTGTCCCATTTTGCATTCTTAGTGATAGTATATTCAGGTGTCCATTTGCTTTTTTTTCTGACTTGGTATTTTCTCATATTAGAACTGTGGTTCTCAACCAGGGGCTAGTTCCCTACCCCACCCCCAGGGGACATTGAGAAACTTTGGTTACACCACTGGCATCTATTGGGTAGAGGCCAGGGATGCCATTAAACATACTGCAACGCATAGGACATTCCCCATAAGAAAGGATTTTCTGGCTGAAAATTTCCATCGTGCTGAATTTGGGAAGTCTTGATTTTGAAATTTGGTTCACGTCCAGTCCCTCACTCATCCGTGCATTTGGCTGTTTTGTTGACATTGGCAAATCATCCCCATTGTACTTTTTTTTTTTTTCTCCTTCAGGTGTGGTACCCTGAAGAGCCTAAAGATAAAATAGCAAAGATGTTTTCACATCAAATGGACTCACGAGAGCTTTACTGATTCCAGTAGAGCAGTAGTTCCTCACACTGGACACCCACTATTGTACATACAGATATAGTTGGCAAGAGCAAGGCCTGAGCATCTCTTTCTCAGATTTGCCAGATGATCCTAACGTGTGGCCACAGGTGGAAAGCACTATCAGAGGCTGTGCACCCTCAGTGCATGTCCATCCAGTGAGACTGCTTGAGGACAGTATCTCTAAGCCTGGAGCTGTTTCTGCCTTTGATAAAATCTAAAGCTGTTTCCTTTTTTTTTTTTTTTTACACTCTTTCCTTTTGCTGTTCAAGTGGGGACATGATTGAGTCGATACTCTTTAAATCCATTCACAATGAGGAAATGTCATTGAAAACATATTATTGTGAAATGAGGGGGCTCTGAGTTAAGATTTAGCTAAGTCCTTTTATATCCTGTGTCTCGAAACATTAATGAGAAAGGGACCTTATAGACAGTAACCTGAGTGGAACCCAACAGTATACGTTTGGTATATGTTTGCATAGATCCATTTTGTTCACTAAAGGTTGGGTCTGCCTCATGCCTGAATTTGTTCATTATATCATAACATTCCATTTGGTATGTGGCTTATTTTTTCAGTGTTTACATAGTTCATAGACTCAGAGACTTGGGAGTCAGGGTCAGCTGGCTCTTTTTCATCAGGGCTGCTAAATTCTAAGATGTTATTTTTACCCTGATTGGTGCACATCTGCTAAAGTTGCCCAGAAAGCCTGTAGCTCAACAAAGTCTGATTTTCTTAGACATCAAGCCTAAGTTCATAGGAGTTCAGACGAAAAACGAATTACCTTTTACAAGTCATTCTCCAGTTAAATACACTGTAATCTCAATAGCTACGTAAGCAAGGATTAATCATCTATTTTAGCCTTCTTTCAAAGGTTATAAAAACCTTGTCTGCCGCAGTTCTATGTTTCAACCTCCCGTCTAAATTTCTAACAATGATTAGAATATCCAGGTTGAGATCAAAGCAATAATTACATGTTTCTTTTAAAATTTTAAGCCACTAAGAAGTAATTCGCAGCAATTTTGTTGAATTTAATACTAACCATCAACAAATGTATTTTGAGTAAAAACAAAAACAAAACAAGAAATAGGATAACAAGAAGATGCTATTGTGAAAGTCATTTGCATGTTCTGATGAAACGGTACTCAAATAATGATGTGATAATGAGATTGCTGGATACTAATTATGAATCTGGCACTCAGTCCCTATCATTTAATGGTGGCTTTTTTTACCATCGCAGATCAACAAGTTAACTAATCTAAACCAAACCAAGGAAATTTTACTGAGATTTTTTTTCTTTGTGAATTAGGAGGAAATGGTCAGCATTTTAATATGTGAGTGATATATTAAACAATGGCTGAAATAAGAAAAGCCACTGAGTCTACTTTATATGTCAAACTTCCACAAGACCCATCCCTCCCTCCTTTCTTATAAACAGGGCCACAGCTGTTGAATTTAGAAAGTAAAATTCCTTGCTGTTCAAGGCAATAAACACCAAATGCAACGTAAGTAGGTTAGTCTGTCCATACCTCACCTTTAGAAATGAAAAATAATTTTTTGCTGAATCAAACAACTTCCTCTCTTGGGATTTCTTCCTAAGTAAGATTTACCGTGGACCGTGTTTACTGTTAAGTGATTTCATATCTGAGCCCTGTGAGAGAGGTCTGCTAATTTCCAGTTTGTGAATGAGGAGGTGACTCTGAGCCTTAAGTGAGATGTCAGTGATCCAGTCCTCTGATGTCAAGTCCAGGGTTATTTTATTTCTTCCAGTTTTTATTTGTTTGTTTTCACTAAACTCCCCAAACAGATATTGCAGAGTTAAATTTCAGAAAGTGTTTCATCTGAATAGATGTTAATAAAGGAAAAAATAAGATTTTCAAAATCAGAAGAATTTTTCAAATGCTCAGAGATTGTTCTAATAAGAGTAGCTTATTGAAGATACAGAGAACAGACTGATGGTGGCCAGAGGTAGTGGTCAAAATGGGTGAAGGGGGTCAAAAGGTACAAACTTCCAGTGATGAAATAAGTAAGTCCTGGGGATGTCATGTACAGCATGGTGGTTATAGTTAATAATGCAGTATTATATATTTGAAAGTTGCTAAAAGAGGAGATCTTAAAAATTCTCATCACACACCCACAAAAATTCATAACTATGTCTGGTGACAGATGTTAACTAGACTTATTGAGGTGATCGTTTCACAATATATACAAATATCCAATCATTATGTCATACACCTGAAACTAATATAATATTATGTATCAATTATACCTCATTTTTTAAACAAAGTAGCTTATTTATTTATTTAATGCTCAGACAGCAGAATGCATATCTGTCACAGTTCTAGTGCAAAGCTAGAAATAATTTATGATAATCATGAGATATTTTATTACATACAGAGAATTTTTACCTGGAATCACACTTGATCAATTTAAGTAATTCGTCAGTCTTAGTAAGTATCAGACTCTAAGCGAAACATAAAATAGGAAGATAGACTTATATTTTTAGCATCTTTAATTTGGATACTTTAGTGACCGTGAACTGCTGCCCCCTGAAATGTAACTGCTAGGTACTCCAATTCAAAAGTAAAGTCTGCTGTGTCTTAGAACAAAAGTTATGCACTAGTCGTCATGAAAAACATTTTCTCACAGCAAAGATTTACTCTGTAACGTTCAGCTTTACTGCCGTGCCATAACATTATGGCAAATAGGAGTCAGAACTGTGGTTTAAGAGTCACTCCTTTCATTGCCTTGTCAGGTAGCAGCAGCACCATGTTTCAGAGGGCTCCACGCCGCTTTGAGTCTAAACCTATTGAATGCTAAGTCCCATCCTGCAGTGAATAGCACCTTCAAAAGAAGCTTTGAAAAATCCCGTGGGACAGAAAGAAAAACAAGATAGAGAGGACGAAGCCAAAAGCGCACTGATTACTGTCCCGTGGGTTCCGAGTTACTAGCTCCCTCCAGAGAACTGGGTCTGGAGTGGCCATATCATGTTCATTGTTCCCGAGACTGTCGATTAGCCTGGAGAGCTACAATTGTGAATAATGAAAATGTTAATAAACAGGGCTTTTTCCACTCCAAGGCGTTCCATTAACAAGATTTCTTCAGTTTTGGGGTGGTTTCCAAACTTTCTAGAGTCTTTCTCCTTGAGTGGGAGCCCTCTTTGAATAACTTTCCCAGACTGAAGAAGTCCTCATTCTTTTTATTTTCTCCAAACGTGAAACGAAGCCTAATTTCCTTATTGCGTAGAGTCCTATCATTCAGGCAGATATATATATTTGATGGTAGTAATAGTAACCACAGTAATACTATCTAGAATAAAAACTAGCTAATACTTTGTCTGGGCTTCTTATGTGCCAGATTCGATGCTGAATGCCTTTCCCATATCATCTCATTCCAGCCTCTCTACAATCCTGCAGTGATTGTAATTGTAGATTACAATTGTGATTGTAATTGTAGATCAATTTAGGAGGTATTCTCTTGCAGAGGCAGACACAGAGACATAAAGAGCAGCCTAGACTCGTTCCAGCCCAGGAGTCTGTGCCTTTAATCAATGTGCTCTAAGGCCCCTGTTATTGCTAAATAAATGTGACAGTTAGGCTGGGGACACTGTAAGTGAGTGGCATATCAATCAATGTTTGGTCAGTCAATCAATCAGTCAATCAGAGGTAAAATTAATATGCATGAAAGAAGACTGAGATTTAAAGTTTACAGAAGCCATTAAAAAGGAATAGAAATACACACTAATATTATATACTAAAATGACTTGTGAATCATCATATCGAGAATGTTAAATGTAAACACAATTAAGTAGCTTAAATATTTATGATATAAAATCGTGCCCATTTAGTTGTAACATAAAGTTATTGACAAGGTTTTAACTCACTGTGCAGAATCCCCTGTGAATTTACCAGTTAATGTTTTCTAAAGTTTAAAAAATGTGCGGTGAGATCTTTAAGATAAATACATGAACGAAACAGGCATCAAGATGCAGCTCGATGGTCTCTTCCTTTGCACATCAGAAGCTCAGTTTTCTGGCAGGTTTCTTCCCGTTCCCCATGATATTCACCATCTCTCAGCTTCCCAGGTTGCAGTGCCTACCTGGGTTGTAATCATTCAGACCTTTGATATTGAGCTGTGTAAGTTAAGCATAAAATTCTTCTTTTCCGGTAGATGATGTGTTTTCTGTCTCGACTTCTCTCTTGCAGTTTATTATGCTGACATACCTTTTCATGCTGGCCTGGCTCGGAGTCACGGCGTTCACCTCGCTGCCAGTTTACATGTACTTCAACCTGTGGACCATCTGCCGAAACACCACCTTAGTGGAGGGAGCGAATCTCTGCCTGGACCTTCGTCAGTTTGGTAGGTGGATCTCTGGCTCATGTGGTTTCTCCCAAATAACTGCCTCTAAAATAGTGTAAATCACTGTGGAGCCATCATTGCCTCTTCTATCAAAGAGACAGATGTATCAGAGTCTTCACGTTTAAGTCATTCTTTCGGAAACAAGTAGGCATTTCAGAGTGACTGGAAGTTGATTTCACAACATGAACCCGCAAGCATGTGTATGTGAACAGGCTGTCAGGTTGTGTTTCCTGGTGTTGGCAAGTTATCATTTTGATTTTCCTGTCGTGATTCCTGTGAGCTTTTCCTACTCAGTGTGATGTTTGCATAGTATTTTCATTCTCTCATGATAAACTATACAATCTGTGAAGTCTGCTATGAAGGTCATCTAAGAAATATGTACTTCCTCGTCTTCTGAAATAGGGCAAAAAACAAAACAAAACACCTTAGCATTTCATAATAACAAAATCAAAAAATGTTAAATAAATCAGTAGTCCTCTTTGGTTATTTTTATTTAGGCCTAAAACCTCACATCATAATAATACTTTCTTATGTAGATAGGGACTTACAACGTGTAGACCCTATTCTGAATGGTTTGTATATGTTGACATGTTTTAATTCTTACAATAATTAAATATGGCAGACACTGTTATCCTCTTTATAAATGACAAATTGAGGAACCAGGAGATTAAATTACCTGCCCAAGGCGATACAGCTAGTAAGTGACAGAGCCAAGATTCACCCCCAACTAGCTTCAGTCTTTTCTTAGCTAGAAATTAACTGCCTCTCCTGTCAAAACAAGTACTGAACTATGAATGTATAGAGTCTAATCTCACCTAACCTGTTTAGAATTCTATCCCATCATTTGTAAAAACATGGGGGCTACAGAATTTATAAAAGATACGCAAATTCACAGGCTCAAAGGGACTTTTTTTCACAACACAGCTATTAAAATCTAAAGAACATTCTAAATGTTTTTCTCTAATGGGGGTTTCCTCATACTTCAGGCAAGTGGGAAACATTTCAGTAGATGGTATGTGCCAGCCTGTGGCTCTAAGGTTATACTGTAGACAGATTGTAGGGTACAGATAGAACTAGTCTATCCCCAGCTAGCCGTGTGTTCCAAAAGTGTGGCCTGCCCACCCTCTTGTCAGAAGGAGTCCCCAGCCCCCATTGTCTGGCCCGAATGAAAAGCAGGATGATCTGCTCTGTGCATGAGGTTCTTGGCAAGAAGATGATGGAGGGAATGTGGACAGCTCTTCCACTGGGGAGGTTTTAACTTCAGAATCACGTCCCACATAAACACAGGAAAAGGAAACGTCGGCCCCAGCTGCTGGATGCAGGTCACTGGAAAATACCTGCTTGGAAAACCACGGCCCTGACTTCAGTAACCACCACCCCACATACTCCAATGTCTTCCTTTAATTCTGCTGATCTGAAAACTTAAGATTGGAAAAGATGTGACTAGTGTCACAGAGAGGGTTGCCAGGTAGATTACAGGACTCCCAGTTAAGTTTGAGTTTGAAATAAACAAGCAATATTTTTTTTAGTCCAGTATGTCTCAGATATTATACGGGACCTAATTCCAGTAAGTGTAAAGTATGACTATGATTAAAGCTGCTCTTTGAACCTTAGCACTGTTTACAACACAGTTACCAGGATTTACGCAAGTTTAGCTTTTCTTTGTGACATGGAAGGGAAGGCACTTTTCAGATGTCATGAAACCTTTTACATCAGCCTTAAAGGCTTTCTGTTTGCTCTTAACACAGAATCTACTGCCTGGATAGCACTTATTTACCCTCCAGATAATAGGTCCTTAACAGGAATGCTGAATGTTCATATACAATCAAGTTATAAACAAGGGGCATCAGAATAGAAAAGAACGTTCACTCCCCAAAATGTGGATTATGATGGGTACAGACAGAGACAACAGAATGTCCTGATAGATTGTATGTGGGGTTGAGAGAAAAAGAAGATTCAAGAAAGAATTCATTTTTTGATTGAGCAACTGGAAAGATGGATTAGCTATGAGATGAGATGGGAAAGCCAACCAGAAGAGCTTACTCAGGAGTGGGGCAGGTGAGGGAGAAGATCGAAAGTTCAGTTTTGACAATGTTAATTTTTAGATGCTTATTAGACATCTCAACAGAGTTGTCAAGTAGGAAATTGGATATATGGGTGTCAATTTCAGGAGAGTAGTATGGGCCTGGCTATATGGATTTAGGAGTCTTGATAATGTTTGAAGTCTTTAAAAGCTCTGAGACAGGATGAGATCAGCAAAGGAGACAGATGACTGAGGACTGAACACTGGGAAGCACCAATGAAAG
The DNA here is from genome assembly GCF_011762595.2 of Tursiops truncatus. Taxonomy (NCBI): domain Eukaryota; kingdom Metazoa; phylum Chordata; class Mammalia; order Artiodactyla; family Delphinidae; genus Tursiops; species Tursiops truncatus. The sequence continues at coordinate 5,992,575 of NC_047054.1, forward strand.
GGGTCCTAGCGGAGAGGAGGAACCAGACAGAGATGCTGAGAGGGAGAAGCCGATGAGAGCAGAAAGGCAAAAACAAGAGACTGTAGAGTTTGAACCCAAGAGAAGACACCATGAAGGACGCAGAAGTCATCACCTGCCTCCAGTTCTGCGGACTGGCAAGTACAAGGAGAACCGAGAATTCGTCTTCCGCTTTCACCATTTGGAGGGTATGGGTGAGCTCTATAAGAAAAATTTCCATGGAGGATTGGGGTGAATTTGACTAGAAAGGGTTTAAGCAGAAATGGAAAGAAAGAAATTGCAGACTGAGCAAAGGCAACACTTCCTGGAAGTTTTGCTGTGAATGTGAATAAAGAAACGGGTGAGGAAATGTACGCGCAGCCAAGGTATTCCACGTGAATGAATGAAATCTGTAATAGATCAACATGGAGGAAGATGGCCTTTCCTGGGAAGCTTTCTCACTAATGATGGTTCACTAGTCACATCTTCTGGAGGTTCTTTTTTACCCCCTCTTAGAGCTGTCTTGGCAAAAAGGGAAGGTCGCAGAGAGGGATCTCTACATTCGAGGTACTGCAGGTAGGTTTTTTTTTAAGTGAAATAATTGCCCAAACTCTTGGCAAAGCAGGACGGTAGCAGCTCCACAGAGATGGACAGGGGATGGTGCACCTCAAAGCTAAGAAGGTGTGTATATACGTACATATGAAAACTCAATAATATGTGCATATATTATTATGCAGCAAGTGCTCAACGCTTAGGTATTAGTTTGCCCAGAACTTGTGAATTTTTCTGCTCATGTATATATGTGTTTAACACTTCAGTAGTTCTCCAAACAAAATCAAAGACCCATTTTAGGATGAACTTGCTCACTTCTCTAACATGAGGACTGTGGCAGCGTATCACCTGTGTGCTTGTTAAAAATGCAGTACTCCTGGCAAACAGTCACAGATTCTGATTTAACAGTCCTGTGGTGGAGTCCAGAGATACAGATCTGTGATAGCTCCCCAGGAGATGCTGATGCAGTCGGTCCATAAACCAACTGGAGCAAGGGTAAATAGTAGTGAAATGGCAGCTTTTTATTTCCCCTTACTAATAGCGCTGTTTTCAGAATTAGCAGAGAAAAACTGCTCCTTTGGGCAATACATTTTATAGACTAACAGAGGCTTTGTACCAGCAGAACACTTTTATTTATTTATTTGCGGTACGCGGGCCTCTCACTGTTGTGCCCTCTCCCGTTGCGGAGCACAGGCTCCGGACGCGCAGGCTCAGCGGCCATGGCTCACGGGCCCAGCCGCTCCGCGGCATGTGGGGTCCTCCCGGACGGGGGCACGAACCCATGTCCCCTGCATCGGCAGGCTGACTCCCTGCCACTGCGCCACCAGGGAAGCCCTGATGCCTACACCATGACATTAATGGACCAAACCAATGAAGTAGCTACAATTGAATATGAAGATTCTGGTGGCTAGATTCCATTGAATTCAGATTGAAAATGTTTTTAATTGCTTGAGGCCTAAATAGTCTTGATCTTTCATTCAGTTTTTTCATAATTATTGTCAAGCAATGAAAGCTTGTAACAATTTTTGTTACAATATAACAAAATGAAACTTGCTTAGATTTTATCAGCTCAAGTTTCTTTTTCTCTCTCTGGGATCTTGAAGACATTTATAATGTTAAACTGTAATTTTCTCCATGTTGCAGGGATTGTGACAATTGGAGAGGAAAAGAAAATTTGCACTGTCTCGGAGAATTTCCTGAGGATGTGTGAATCCACTGAGGTGAGTGTTTTCACAGCCTTTAATTTTGTCAGAATTTGAGGTTCATTTCGTTATTTGAGGAATATATAATTAAATCGACATTGAGTTTCCCCCTCTTTCTTTCAGAGGCAAGGTCACATCCAGTGATATTGTGCAGAGGGACTAGAAAATAAATATGAGATACTCTGCATATTTCGATAAAAATTATAATTTTTTTTCTAGAAACTGTCATTTTAATGAAAGTTGAAAAATCATAAAGTTATATTTTAAAGGATATAACATAGCCTTCTGTGGTTATACTGTTACTGGAAACCATCATTATTAATCATGATTTCATCTTTAAAATGAAATTACATTAAAATGGTGCAGTTGCAAAGATTTAAATAACTTGCAGGAGAAAAGATACTGTAATAATGTTTTTGGTGAAGTGATTTGTCACGGGTGCACTTCTGTTAAAGGTGAACAGAGTTCTTATTTGTAAGGCAGCAGGCATCCTTATCTCTCTTCTGTTGTAACCCTGATGTTCATTCTGTTTCTCTGTGGTTTCCTTTGCAGCTGAACATGACCTTCCACTTGTTCATCGTGGCCCTTGCCGGAGCTGGGGCTGCAGTCATCGCTATGGTAAGACCTCAAGCTTGGTGTTGCACTTTGCCTGTAGAGACGATAATTTACCTCTAATGTCTGAAGTCTATACAAATCATATGTATTTTAATATAAGTAAAAAAAAGGGTGGAGGAGAATGGGCAAATAAATAAGTGAAAAACAAGGCTTAACCTAAAGAAGGACTATCATTACAATAGAGCTAATATTTGGTAATCAGTTGAAGAATTCAGACACTCCATAATATTGGTAACACTAACCAAAATAAGTAGCATTTTAGATACGAGTCTACTATTAACATAAAAAATCATTTCTTTAGCATATAAGTATGTATCAGTGGGATAGTCAAGTAATTTAATCAATTCCTTGACTTATATTATCCTTTTTTCCTCCTTAAATCAGAACATATAAAAGCCACACTGAGTCACTTAGGAAAAAAGGATTCATTTATTTCTCCCCACATAAACCTTGGTAGTCTCGTGTCGTGTCTTCTGTATCTAACTTTCTTCAGAAATATTAAGAACGAGTCCTGAAAGTCAGGCTTTTACTGAGTTTTGAGGACCTACAATGTGCTAGACACCGTCCCTTCTTTGTAACTCACCGGGAATTCCGGTTTGTTCAAGGGAATGCCAAGTGGCAACAATGAACAATGTACTCTGCACATCAGTCAGAGCTTTTGCAGCCCAGGTCCTCAGTCCTTGTGTCCTAGAATATAAGTAGCATAGAGCTCTAGAAGGTGCCCAGTAAACTCACCCATGGTATAGCCAGTTCAATACGCAAAAATGATGAGTTAATTCTTACTCATTTTCTTATTGGTATACATCTCTTTCCTGTATCATTGTGTCAAAATTGTTTTGTTAATTTCTTTCTGCTGTCCATTGACTGCCTTAACATACTACAGTAGTCACCATTTAGAATTGACCTTGGATTCTTTATGTCCATCCCTACTTTTCTAGAACCAGCCTACCTCCTGTTTTGACTAATCAAAACTTTAACGTTCTTCAAAAATAGAACTACCATATGACCCCGGAGCTCTACTCCTGGGTATATATCCAGAAAAAAAAACAACACTAGTTCAAAAAGATACATACCCCAGTGTTCATAGAAGAATTATTTACAATTGCCAAGACATGGAAGAAACCTAAGGGTCCATCAACAGATGAGTGGTTAAAGAAGATGTGATACATATATATATATATATATATATATATATATATATATATATATATATAATGGAATACTACTCAGCCATGAAAAAGAAGGAAATCTTGCCATTTGCAGCAACATGGATGGACCTGAAGGGCATTATGCTAAGTGAAATAAGTCAGTCAGAGAAAGACAACCACTGAATGATATCACTTATATGTGGAATCTAAAAAGTACAACAAACTAGTGAATATAGCAAAAAAGAAACAGACTCACAGATATAGAAAACAAACCAGCAGTTACCAGTGGGGAGAGGGAAGGGAGGAGGGGAAACATAGGGGTAGGAGATTAAGAGGTACAAACTGGGCTTCCCTGGTGGCGCAGTGGTTGAGAGTCCGCCTGCCGGTGCAGGGGACACCCGTTCGCGCCCCGGTCCAGGAAGATCCCACATGCCGTGGAGTGGCTGGGCCCGTGAGTCATAGTCGCTGAGCCTGCGCGTCCGGAGCCTGTGCTCTGCAACGGGAGAGGCCACAACAGTGAGAGGCCCGCATACCGCAAAAAAAAAAAAAAAAAATAGAGGTACAAACTATTATGTATAAAATAAGCTACAAGGATATATTGTATAACACAGGGAATATAGCCAAATTTATAATAACTATAAATGGAATAAAACCTTTAACAATTGTGGATCACTATACTGTACATAATATAGAATATGAAGTATACTTCTATAAAAAATTTTAGTGTTCTATTTTACTAAATTATGGATAAAAATAATGCCTACCCTTTAGGGGTTTCCCTGGTGGTGCAGTGGTTGAGAGTCCGCCTGCCGATGATGCAGGGGACACGGGTTCATGCCCCGGTCCAGGAAGATCCCACATGCCGCGGAATGGCTGGGCCCGTGAGCCATGGCCATTGAGCCTGCGCGTCCGGAGCCTGTGCTCCGCAATGGGAGAGGCCACAACAGTGAGAGGCCCGTGTACCGAAAAAAAAAAAAAAGCGTACCCTTTAAAGCTCAGAGAAAGTATATACCTGACAACTTAGTTTCTTTTTCCTATTCGTCCATCAAAATTCACCATTTCGAAAACTACTTTTTCTCTCTCATAGACTACGAGGGAGGGAAAGAAAGAAAAACAAATAAGTGATCTCATTGGTCAGTCTATTCAGGAAAAATCAGGAGCTTCCTTTTTGAACAGGGCACTATTCTAGCTATTATGAACGTATATAAATATTCATGATTCGTATGACACAGTGCTTGCTTTCTTGCAGTTGACAACATAAAATTCATTGTGCAAAATTCACTGTATGGAAAATTAACTTGTTAATTAAATCTACAGGTTTATTTTGGGGTTTCCATGAGCCCTCTTCCCGTTGCACTGTGGGCAATATATCATCTCATTAATTCAAGTTCACTGGACTCCACTGTATGTGAGACTGTTTCCCACAGTGGATTAGAAAACATAAATACATAAACATGAAATGTATAGTCTGGGTTTGAGTAAATGAGGACAAAAGGACAGGAAACATCACATAAAGATTAAAAATATTGAATTAAGACCCTTGGGTACTTCGGAGTTGAAAGAGAAGAAAGATACTGAAAAAAGGGAGCTGAGAAGACAGTGTCATAGTTGGAGGATTGAGGAAGGAATATATTGTATTTATATTCTTTGTGTTACAGCAGAAATCTTCATTCCATTTTGTTAATGAACATATTCTATATAAGTATATAATTAGAATATTTCTTTCCTGATAGCAAGGTGTAATGAAGACACAGAACAGACTTCCAGTATAAATTATCTTTGTCTTTGATTAGGTCCACTACCTTATGGTTCTGTCTGCCAACTGGGCTTATGTGAAAGATGCCTGCCGGATGCAGAAGTATGAGGACATCAAGTCGAAGGAGGAACAGGAACTTCATGACATCCACTCTACTCGCTCCAAAGAGCGGCTCAACGCATACACATAAACAGCGCCTTCCCCTCCTTTCCACCATTCAAATGCATTGGTGATTATCTAAGGGCCATCCAACCATCCAACCTTTTGAAAAAGAAAATGAAAGTGCTTCTCATCAATGATATGGAGGGTGACTTATGAATCACCTGAATACAGTTCTTTGTTGTTTAGCACTTAATTTCCTAATTTGTTAAATTGGTGTAATCAGAGCTCTCCTACAAGCTCCTATCCAGCCTTTTTTTTTCTTTTTTAAATTTCTCAAACTCATTTAATAATTCTGTAAGATCAAAGAGACTAACATTGTCAAATGCAGAGATTTCTTTGATTTTTAACCACTTCCATGTGTTATACATTATACCTTTTGCATTATTTCTTATGTTTTGAAAAGAAAAATAGCTTTTTATACTTTTTAGTTTTGATTTCGGTAACTAGTTTAACTACAGGTAACCTTCAAAGGGACCATTGTACATTATGAACGATAGACAGAGATGATATCATGATGACCCGAAACATGCAAATCTTGTCTGAAGATCAGTGGCCACGTTGCTATAGGCCCTGGTTAATGTTTTCATCAATCTAAGGTGCAATTTCTAAATTTGTAAGAGTAGGTTTAAAAAAAAAAGTGCTTCTTATCTTTGTTAACATTGTATTTTTTCTTGATGTACTTAAAAGGCATTACTCTCTGATGACTCATGTTTCTGTCGTGAGCATGTAGAAACAATGATGCTTATGCATGGCTACTTACCTTTTTAAGATTGTGACACCAGGCTTACCTTTTAAAGTTTAGTATAGAGACTGTTTTAACAGAAATAACTACTGTGGACTATTGGCAAATGATCTCTTTGTGATTTAAGCAGTGGCTGGATTGGAACTTTTAATATGTTAATGTGGGACATTAATTACCTTTATGAAGATGGTGTATTAAAAATAAGCACACTAACCCCTCTGAAGTTGTTTTACCTACTTTAAAAAATTTTAATGGATTGCACCTCTGTAAACTATCCCTCAAATTGTGTATGATATATTTGAAAAGGTTTCCATTAATACAGTAGCTTTGCTTGCAGCCTTCCAATCTATGTCGGTTTACCTGTAGTGTTTTTTAAAGTGTGGTCAGAGGCCACTATACAATGTATCCTTTTGAAGTGTAGTGATATATTTGTGTTTTTATTTCCAGTAAGTCATTTTAACCAAATGTTCATTCGTATTCATTTATAAGACGTACCTATATCAAAAGAATAAAAAAAAAGCAATCAGTATTATTGGACCAAATTTGGTGTTTGTTTTAACCTTAACTCTTCTTTCGGTTATTTCTAATGCTACAAGAATGCTGTAAAGTGTCTTTTAAAATGATATAGCCTGACGAGACTTTGCTGTCAGTGTAAAAACTAGGTAGTATTGTGCACTGATTTGACCATTGTGAAATCTTTTCTCAGTGTAAGTGCATTTCTAATAAAATTTATTGAGTGAAACAATCTTTGTACAATGACTAGTCATGCATCATCCATAATTTTACAAGTTCTTGTAGTAGGAAGGGGGGTATTACTAGCTTATCTGTGGCATGATTATGCATTCTGTAGTATTATTTAATTAATTTGGGGTTTTGCTTCTTTTTTTTTTTACACTTAGATTATCTTACTGGTTCAACATTTTTCTGATACATGCAGTATTACAGATATTCAGCAAAAGTATTAATGGGCTTCTTTAAATTCTATATTGTAGTGTTTCGGTTCTGTGTCTTAATAGTTTGTGATGATTTTTAAAACTGTCTTTTAAACTTATGTAATGATGTTGATGTTTTTGGCGCTTTTTTTTTTTCTGGTATTAGAGTTTGTATTTTCACAAAGAGTGCTTTGTAGCAGGCATTACAATTAATCTGTTTTGTACATAAATGTGCCAACAGCTTGATGGTGGCGTTTTTGAAATGTAGAACAAAGTGCTTGCAAAATGTAATAAATACACTTGTGTACTTTGTGTACTTATTATTAGTTTCTGCAGTGTTTCTTTTTTGTTTTTTTTCTTTCTTGTTTTGTTTATTCCTCTTTCTTATGTGTGTGCATTCTTTCCAATGCAGTAGACGCTATTTCTTTCAGATGCTTATTGCCTCGGTTGAGCTGACCTGATACTTCAAAATGCAATGAAAATTCTGTGCATGGACCATACCATGGGGATGCTGAGTGGGGAGAGGGTGGAATGGAGACTGTGGAGGTCATTTCATTTAGCAGATGGTAACGATTCCCAGTTTATGCTATTTCCTTGCCTAATGTTTACTGTTTTGTGTTTTCTTTAGTGCTTCGTAAACTAACAGAGAAACTAAAAAGACTAGTGCAATTCAGAAAGAAAAATGATTCTTGGTTGGCTTCAAAATTTCAAGGTGAGAGCAATGGAATGAAAAAAAAATTTTTTTTCCAGAGTTTTTGTTTGTTTTGGATGTAATTCCTTCTGGCCAAACCAGAAGTAATGGCAATTTTAAAATAATAAAATAATTATCTAAAAAAACTTAATTTTTATAAGGCCTAAGGAATTATATTAGCCTTCAGTTATTTTTGTATTATTATAAATGACGACTTGGAAATTTCATAGACTTAGGTTGCTGATATCTACAATAATTATAAGTAGATCTGAGGAAAATGTCTTATGTTTTAAAAAGTCACTTTGAAGACGACACAAAAATTACCCCTAGCCAAATCTTATGAAATGATAATTCTTATTCCTTCCAGTGTTTATGAAATTCTTAGCATAGCAACGAGAGAATAAAGAATGATATGTTAAAGAATATCAACATGAACAAGAATTTCAGAATATGTGCTTTTCCAAAACTGATCATCATAAGATAACTGTAATCTTTGACAACTTAGAAATCCATTTCTCTTTGTAAAAATACACATTTATCTTTAAAGTGAGTAATTTCCTTTTGGGAACTCTTTTGCCCCTAGCTTTATTGGGATATAATTGACATATAATCCTTTTGAGAATTGTAAAGCTGATGTTGAAGCTAAGGAAATTACTCATTTTGAGCATAAACGTGTCTTGGCCCGCCGCAACTTGGTTAGTCAGTTTACTTCTTCATGTTAAAACTTAGGTATTAACAGATTCTGATTTAGTCACTCAAAGATCGAGTAAACTTGACTTTTTGTTTTATTTGTTTTATTTTTGCCTTTTAGACAAAACAGAAACAATCATTTTAAAGTATATTTCATTTAAGCTACCTGATAGCTGAGATATGCTGAACAGGATAAAATTTGAATTAAACTATCATACCTTGAAGAAACATTCTATTGCATTTTCTGCAAGGTTTTTAGATGACAGATCATATGAATTCAGTGGAGGCAAGTCTGTATAAAATGCTGCTAGCTCAAATGTAAACACCTTTCGCCTAGCTTAAATAAGCCCGGGACCTTGAGTTTTCTTCTCTCAAAAGTGAATTTTGCCTGTTTGATCATTTTAGGTTCTTTTGCTCTTTTCCATAAAAATCCATCATGCTTGGAAACGGAAAAGAACTTAGAAAATGAAATAAGTTCTATTATTTAATTCATTAATAAGTGAATTAGTGAAATAAATAAAATAATAAGTGAAATAATATTAAAATGAAATCGAAATTTTCTTGACTATTTCTAACCTGCGGAAACTCTTAAAAGTGGAAACACCAAACAAAATAAAACAGATAAACAAACAATGCAGGAATGAAAAATAGGAAAGAGAAGAGATCCAAGTAATTCTGCTATTATTCTTTCAATAAGAAGGAGAAAGAAAAGAGCGTGTTATTGGAAGATACCTATTGCATGGGGAGATCATTTTAAAAAGAAAGTCAAAATACAAAAATCAAAACTTAGACCAAGAAATAACAGCCTACAAAATGAAAAAAAAAAAAAAAAAACTGTAAAAAGCAATTGAGACCACAGGTGTTATTTTCTTCAGCATTTATTGCCCTCTATTCAAGGTACTTGAGCAAACACTCAACCCCCAGGTTGTGCAGAATAGAACACTCTCATCCCGTAAGAGTTGGGGACAGGACAGTAGAGGAGCTGATTCCATTTAGTTCCCCAGCATTGCTGCCGACCAGAAAATGGGAACATGTTTTGACTTTTAGAGTGGTGTTGCGATCTATTTGCTTTTTTTATTTGATTGAGCAACTGTTTGTCTCTTGGGGCCACCTTGATGGGAATGTGGTTTTTCCCACCACAGATTCAACTCCATGAGTCAGCCCCTCCGAACCATATCATGTAGATTGAAAAGGAGCAGTAATCAAAGGAACGCACTGAAAGACGGAGCAGAGGTGCTGCTGTGTGCGTTATTTAGGATACTGATTAAGTGTATGTAAACACCAGATTTTGTTTTATTAATTTTTTTGGTATGTCCAGAAGGTACTGATACTTTTTTCTTAAAAAGGTTAACGCAAGTTGTTTAAATATTAACATTCCCCTTTTGACTGATTCATGTGTTAGTGGACATGCCAATGAGGTTTCACCCATATGATCCAACAAAAATACATGTGACGTAACTTTGTGCTTTCTAATAAATGAGCATTTGGAATGAGCATATTTCTCGTTTTTTGGATCTTTTTTATTTTTTATCTCTGGCATCAATTAATCTCTGTATGAAATCTGTTAATCTGTACTTGAAATCTTATATAGCATATATATAGTGTAATCTAGTTGCTATATTGAGAAAGATACGATGCCAACCTAGCCCTTCCATATACAAAGGGAGAGGATTTCCAGAAACGAGAAGTGGATTTTAAGGATATTGACGTCATTTAAAGGAAAACTTGAATAGCTCAGCAGATTAACACAAGCTGGAAATACCACCTCCTTCTCAGCTTGCCATTCACCTCCACCCTGAATGAACCAGCAATACAAGGCCAAGTTCTCCAGCCTTTGAGGTTAGAAACTACATTTGCTTTTCTCTGTGTATGCAGTGTTCACAATGATTATTGTGTTTGTCGTCTTTCTTACTACTTTATTTCTGAGCATGGGATCAGGTCTTAGAAAATACAACATGCAGAATGAGAATTGAGTGTTCTTGACATGTGAGTGAAGCTTACAAGATAATAATTTTCCTGAATGATACCTTCATGGTTTTAAACTAATTGTACTTTCCAACCCTCCTAGATTGTACCTAGTAGGAAGTACACATAGTAGATTAGAGATAACAATGTAATCAATGCAAACGATGTAAAAATCACATTTTGAACATATAGTGATGGTGTGTATATAAGTCAACACAATTAATTTTAAGATTTTTTTCCCGATTTCTTAATTTTCACTACCTAATATTCAAGAATCATCAGGTACCTTGATCATCAGGTACCTTGAGAAAAAGAGAAAAAAACCCTGACTGCTATCAACTGGGAGGTAGCTGGTCTGGGTCTTAGAGATTTTCTCTAGATGAACATACACAATTTTAAAAAACAGCAAATCAAAAACAATCAATGACCATGAAGGAGCAAGACAAAACCAAGACCATTCCAGAATTATTTGGGCAAAATACGAAACAAAAACTGTCCAGACCAACCTCACCAAAAGTCTACTTCTCCCTCGCATTGCTAATGCAAATGACTGCTGTTCCTTTACCACCTGACCTCTAAGGTCACCATGTTCTTCCTGCCTTTTAGATAAAAATTATTAAGACGCCCAATCATAGAATTGTCCTCACTTTCTGACAGCCTCCAATCCAGAGGATGCATCTTTGAACACTGCACTGAATCTCCCAATGCAATGCAAATCCTACTACAAGCCTGTTGTCGCTGTGTCGTTCTCTATTGCTGCCCAACAAATTATCCCAAATGTAGTGGCTTAAAGCAACATTATTGTGTTTCTGTGGGTCAGCAATCCAGGCACGGTTTGTCTAGCTTATCTAGATTATGTGGTTCTGGATCCTCTTAGAACACCACACTCATCTCAAGCCTCACCTGGGATGGAGCTCCTTCGTAGCTTTCTCTCTCTCTCACTGACAGCGTTGTTGTCAGGATTCAGTTCTTTGTGGGCTGTGCTCTGACACCTCACTTCCTTCTAAAGCTATTGAAGGAACTTCCTGAGGTGATGGAAGTATCCCAGATCTTTACTGGGATGGGGGTTATTTGGGTTTGTCCAAAGTAATGAACCTCTACACTGAAATCTATGAACTTCATTTCATGTACATGATGCATGATGACTTCCTTCCATTAAAAATCAAATTAAGCCGAATGAAAAGTAAGAAGGAAAATGCAGACCTTTGAGGACGTCTCTCTGGGTTCATATCTTGTTTCTGCCCTTGTGATCTTGGAGAAGGTATTCGTCTCTTTTTGTCTCAGTGTCCATATCTGTGAAACTGAAATCAGAATAAAATATACCTACTTCAGAAAGTTTTGCAAAATAATTTGTGTGAAGTAGCTGATAGATGATGAGATCATTATATTTGTCTTAAACAGTTAATTATGTCACTGTGATCATTGGATTTGGGGGTTGAAAAGGACTTTAGAGGTCATTTTTTAATTTCTCATTTATAAGTAAACTCAGAGACATTAAGTGAATTGCCCAAGAATATACAATAATTTATTAAACAACCTTGTGTTGTATCTCGGGTTTTCTGTCCTTATGATTCACATGAGTTGAGGAATAACTGGAGTGGGTAACATCATACTGTCTTTTCTTTGCTTCTTTGACTTCGACAGGACCTTGGGCTGAGTGTTTCACAGTGAATATGTAGCCGTCTGTAAAAAAGTTAAAGGAACAATATAACCAACTATATTAAACTGATGACAGCTTGTTTCTTATTACAACTATTTCACGGACATCTGCCCAAATGACTATTTTAGCAATTTACCATTTTCCCATCTTGTTCATGAAAAAAAAGGGGAATTTACGATAAAAGGCAAAAGAGTTGGCCTTCCGTTGCCGTCTTTTTTGTAAAATCAGAGTTTAGAAATTAGTCATATTCGAAATGGAAATTATTTTACATAAAAAAATAAAATATTAGTTTTTGAAGGAAAGAATTCCCTCACCATGTGGTCCTTTCAACAATAATATTCTGCGAAGGGGTTTACAAATGATTATAATCAATTGTAGTTGATCAATGTACACGTGATTGCATATACCAAAGGGTATGTCTTCATTTTTGTTTTGCATAAATAGTATCTTGTATTTTAGCCCTTAGTTTCAAAAACATTACGAAGGCATTGGGAAAATCGCATGTCTCGGATTGAAAACCCTTGTGTACTTAGTGGTCTCATAATCTCAGATTTTTCGTGATAAAGAAATAGTTTAAACCTCAAAACAAAGATTTCCAGTGATGAGTGAATTAAAATATGAAGATGATGTCCATGTAAGCTACTTTTGAATGGAAGCTTATTTTTTTAACCTTTTTTATTCTCATACTTTAAAATGGCACTATAGAATCACTGTCAGAACTCGATAAGCAGAGTAGGTCTGTGACTCTCCTGTATTTTGAAATAAACTCATGCTCTCTCCTGGTCATTTTATTACAGTGGCTCAACCTCTGTGATCAATAATATATGTGTGTTTCTGTATTGTCATCAAATCTATCACTTTTAGAACGCTTTTCAGTTTAAAGGTACTTAGGCATTTTTCATCACTTTTCTGTGGAATCATTATTTTGTAGAATTCATACCTAGGAAACTGACTTTAAATGACCTGCCTTAGCATAGTTTTGTAACTGATTTGGGAATGCAAACCTGGGGTACCAAGTTCATATACCGTTTTATTATATTTCTATTTTTGTCTCATCATATTCAGTTAAAATTGTGCTTGAGAGAATGCTTACTGTGGCTTGTTAATTTTCTTTAGTGTACTTGATAGCATTTGAAGAATGAGAACCAACGCTAATGTCATGCTGTCAGGGTAAGCTCACCCTCTGATATGAAGTATTGATCCCTGGGACGGTAAATAAGTCGCCTATAACAGAGATATTTGACTGCGTCTGCTATTTGGTAGAGTTTTGTTTTGGCCGAGAACAACATGCCACGAGGGAGTATTTGTCCACTAGCTTTTTCTGAAAATGTGTTGGCTTTTCCCTATTTTGCTCTAAAACACGTTAACAGTTTGCTGGTTTAATAAGAGATAAGTTCTATAAAAACTGTTGTTCGGTTTGTATACGTCTCGATTTTTGCTTTATAACTTTGGAAAAACATTTCGAACTGGAAGAATTCAGTGACAACTTTCAGCTCTCATTATGTTAATGAAAATCTTTGTGAAGGGGAGAGGGTCCTCTGGTGCAGGCATATACATATTGGATTGGCCAAAGGTTCCAAACCAACCTTTTGGCCAACCCAATACAGAGAGAGAGAGAGTAACAGTATCAGTGGTGACCAGTGGTTAGTGGGGGGTGGGGTGGGGTGACTAAACGGAGAGGATTTTTAGGGCAGTAAAACTACTCCATATGCTATTAAAATGGAAGATGCATATCACTATCAATTTATCCAAACCCACGGAATGTACAACACTGAAAGTGAACCTTACCATGAACTGTAGAGTTTGGGTGATAATAATGTGTCAGCGTATGTTCATCAGCTGGAACAAATGTGGCATCTGGTGGGACTGTCCATAATGGAGGAGACTGTGTGTGTGTGTTGGGGGGTATATGAGAAACAATACTGCTGTGAAGCCAAAACTACTGTAAAAAATAAAGCCTATTTTTTTAAAAGTAAATAGTAAAAAAAAAAAAAGTAAACAGTAATAAGCTGATTAGAGAAGTAACTAGACGTTGAAGTACTCCTAAATTAGTGGTAGTTTTACCTAATTTTTTTCCATTCATTACCCTCGGCCTTGGCTCAAGGCAGCCCCATGTTAGGAAATAGCATCAGTGTGGACCGAGAAAAAGCTCCAGGAGGAGCCCTCCAACTCTGGTTTGAGGAGCATGAAATGGGTCTCTAACATTCAGAGAGGGTGGGGGAAATATCCCATTTGTTTTCATTTTCTCTGCTTTCTCATGCCCCAGCTCCCTAGCAAGCCTAGGGTAGAGACAGTGACAGCCATGACAGCAGCGTCCCTTTTTCAGAGTGAAGGAACTGTTGTCTCTAGAGGATGGTGTGATCGTCTTTGCACTTTTAACAACTTCCTGTCCTCCTGCCGCTTGGCCTCAGATGCAGGTGCAGTGACAGAAACGTGTCGGACAGAACGAGGTAGCAGAATCCCCAGCTTCTGGCTGGAGGACCAAGGAGAGCCCTGGGGAAACTGGTGAGTACTGTGTAGAGAAAGAGAAGGGGGGTGTGTGGGGAAAGTGACCTATGAAGTCGTCGTGAGCTTCTAGGCTCCTCCCGAGGTGCACACCTGTGGGTCTCACCGTAAAGAGATTTATGATGAATCACCAGAGACTCCAAAACTCACTATGGGACGGACTCAGGTCTCAGCCGGTCCCAGTTCCGTGTAGGTAGTTTGGAATGCTGCCTGCTTACGTTAAAACCAGAAAAATCTTGAAACGCAATATATAAATATACGTTCACCAAAAATTCATTTTACATTTATGAAGGATGCAGTTTTTATTTTAGAACTATATTTATTTGGCGATATTCATTTGAAAGGCTGTTGAAACATTATAAACGAACAAATTAACTCAAGAAATTGGATTATACGAGGATTACACGAGGATTGAATAGGCACAAAATGTTTACCAACAGATTGTTCAAGCCTTTTTAAAAACATGAAAATCTTGGTTTTGGCTCTGGGTGATGTATGTGCAAAAGCTAAACGCTCCACATCCACACAGGCATCTGGGCTTGTTTTCTTATCTTAAATGACGTTATGTCAAAACTGCTGTATAGTTTAGTTGTGAAAGGATAAGATCCCCTTTAATGAACAGAAAACGATGATGGTGACTACATCAGGCTTTGTCGAAGTGTATAATCCTAAAATGATTATCCTCTAGCTACAAGCAAGAGCTAATTTAAAGCCGACGATACTTTAAGGTGAATAAGCAAGAATATCAAAATTGATGGTAATGTTCATTAATGGTAGACGAAAGTCGTTACCACACACTCATGTGATAGATTGGACAGCTCATGAAATTGGTGATAAAACATAAAATGAGGTATGTATTAAATTGAGCCTTAAATGAGCAACGAGGACGTAAGAGTTCAACCCTTTCCTTACAACTAATTTTAATACTGTGAGAGGACAAATACAGAATAAGTACAAAGTGTTGATATGAGGGCCAGTTATGGGAGCACTGATACTTTAGTCATCTTTATCATCCAAATTGTAGCTCTATATATTGATGCTTACTATTACAAGGCACTGCTGAGATTTTATTTCGTTATTATTTCCATTTTGCATATGAGAAAACAGACTTAGAGATATTAACTTGTTCCAGGTCCTGTTAAATGATGGTACTGTATTCAAAACCACAAATACGTGATTCCAAATTCCTAGTAAGAACACTGGTTGAAGAGAATCAGTGGAACGCTAAAGTGTGGGGTACAGCCTAAGAGAAAGAAAATATTATGCTCTGGCCCATTTATTTATTTATTTTTACTCTTTTTTTTTTTTTTTTTTTTAGCGGTACACGGGCCTCTCACTGTTGTGGCCTCTCCCGTTGCGGAGCACAGGCTCTGGACGCGCAGGCTCAGCGGCCATGGCTCACGGGCCCAGCCGCTCCGCAGCATGTGGGATCTTCCCTGGCCCATTTATTGATCTCTCTAAACTTTATTTTCTCTTCTGTAAAAAGGAAAATTAATAGTCATTCTTTCAAAACCGAGGTGTAACTGAGAAATGTGAATTCAAAACAAATGTAATTCAAAAACACAAGGTTGCAAATAGATTGAGCACCATGATGGAGTACACGGGACGGGGGTTTTTGTCCTGCCATTAACAACTAGAAAACTAGACAAAACATGAAACAATAGTTTTCCAACACTGGACCACAGGCAGCAGAGTGCTGTGATCCCTGACATAAAGGAAGCAGATGAGGCCTCAGCTGACTATCTGGAAGCCATTGCACAGGTTTGGGAAAGCCAAGCAGTAGTTATCGGTTGAGGAGACAGAGACTGGTATTTGAGTCAACCAACATGGCTTTAATTTGTGAGGCAGGTTATCTGAGAGGAGCGAGCTTCACAAAAGAAAAGCTTCATCCCTCAGCAGAGGGATGCACGTTAAGTCTTCAACTACTGATCCGCAAACGTGTACGAAGGCATCACCTGAAGATGGGGAAACACCAGAAAGCAATGGGACAAACATTGCCTGAGGCACATGCAGTGCAGACCTTAGAACCATTTGTGTTTCCACCTGCCAAAATAGAAGACTTTATAATAAACAAACATTGGGTGCAGTCCTTAGAAAAGCACCAGCTCCATAGTGGGCATCAACTAGCCCTGGACCAAGGGCTGCTTTGAATCGACCCTGAACAAAGCTTAAAAGCAAGCCTGAGTCAGCAACAGAATACACGAATCTTACCAAGATCATGCAGATCATTCAAAAGGATAAACTATATACTGGGCGGTAGAACACATTGCCATAAATTTAAAAGCAGTGAAATCAATCAGAATGTGATCTGTAACCACAACAAATTGACCTAGAAGTCAATAATAGAAAGGTATCTGACAAAGTATTTCAAAATTCGGAAATAAAATAGCATACTATTATATAATTTATAGGTCAAAGAAAAATCAAAACAGAACTTTGAACATATTTTGCACTGAATGCAAATGAAAATACAGCATATCAAAACTTGTGGAATTCAGGTGAAACAGAGCTTATAGCATTAAATCTTCATATTAGAAGACATGAAAGGTCTTAAAGCTCTAATCTTCTGTGTTGAGAAACTATAAACGTAAGAACAAATCAAACCTTGAGTAAGCAAAAGGAAGCAATAATGATAAAACAAAAATCAATGAAGTAGAGAACAGTAGAAATAGAGAAAAGTCAATGAGCTCAAACGTTGGTTCTTTGAGTAGATCAACAAAATTGATAAATATTATCCGGAAATCCCCCCCCAAAAGGGTATAAATTACCAATATCAGGAAAGAAAATGAGGACAATGCAATAGATCCTCTAGTTAAAATGATAATATTTTTTAAAACTACGTGTCAATAAATTTGATAATTAACATGAAATGTACAAATTCCTTGAAAGACACAGGTACTAAGAAGCTACTGAGAAACTACTTAGGAAGAAATGGGTAACCTAAATAGTCCTATGTCAATTGAGGCAATTAAATTTGTGGTTAAAAACTGTCCCACAAAGAAAATGGAAGACTGCAGTTGTTTTAAAAAAGAAGTAATGCCAATTTTGAGCAAACTTTTCCAGCTGATAGAAGAAGAGGCCAGCATTGTTCTGATACCACAGTCAGTTAGAAAACGAAACAGAACAGAGCAAAACAAAAAAAGACAAACATCTCTCATGAAATATAGATGAAAAAATACTTAACACAATTTTAGCAAAAATGAATCCAGCAATATATAAAAAGGAATAAAAGTTGGTAAGGAGGATTTACAAAAATCCATAACAGTGATCACACCATAGTGACAGATAAATGTTTTGCACAAAGATCAGGAAAAAGCTAGAATGTCTTTATTACCATTTCTCTTCAACATTTTAGTAGAAGTCCCACCCAATGTACCTTACTTTATTTTTTTAGGGCAGTTCAGGTTCACAGTGAAATTGAGAGGAAAGTACAGAAATTTGGTGGGCTTATTCCTTTGAATTGTCCTGGCCTGGTTCTGCGGGGGCCCTACAGGAGCTATAAAACTGGATGTCCGTGAGTTAGTTAAACTGGTGTGTGAAAGGTTTTTTACTTTCATTGAATAATCAACTTAAAAAAATATTATTTCTACATCTCAAAGCATTTCCTCTACAAATAAAATTATCAGTGCTTCCTTTAGATACGTTTTTTTCAAATGTCTGAGAATATTTGAAGCGCATAGATAAAATGAATAGTGTCACAAGCTTGACCACTTTCAGATGAATCCTTTGCTCAATATGGTTGGTTTTCCAGGCTCAGTAACTAATTGGTTAGTTACTTATCTTCAAACTGATAGCTGGTTATTTTTCCAAACATTTTCTTTTGCTTATTTTCACCAGTCTTTCATCTCTATTTTATTAAATAATGGATGCACACACATGCACACGCACACATACACTTGTCATATACTAGCATTAATCAGTCTTATCCAACATCTTGTCAATATCATGTTCAAAAATGTTCACAAATAAAGAATAAACGACAAGCTACAAGCCTACTCAAGGCTTTCACGTACAAGCCCTGTGAATCTGTGATTTTTGTTTCCTTGTGGTACACGAAGAGTTATCGGCTGATTAGGATGAAAGTTTGTGAGGTAATTCAATTCAACCGTCAGTTAAAGAAACTAGATATTTTTTCACGAAATCATAAACATGATGTGAAGGCGGATTGAAAACTAAATGGCTGTGGAATCTGTTCTCTTGTCTGAGTGACAGGTCTGTTCCCGCCAGCCCTCCGTTCACCAGCAAGAGGGAGAAAATATTTCCAGGTGCACACGGACACACCTGAGCTCTTTCCGCACCATCCTTTAGTGTATTTACTAAAAAGCGAATAGATTAAGTGAGGAAACAGCTAACAGTGGGGAAATGCTCCAGTTTCATAGATTTGAAGTAAAAGGAGAGGTAAATCCTACATATCCTTCTGAGATAAGCTGAAATAAATTCGCCACCACCAAATATTTAGTGCCCAGGAGCCCAACTACAGAATTATTATATTAACAGTCATACTGAATGTAGACACACCAAAGAATTTGCATTTTCTGTTGTACCTGTTGCTTTACAAATTGTTTTCAATCAGGATTTTATGAGTTACAACAGAGTGCCAGCAGCCTGCTAGTGAGAACGGTTATATAACCTCAGCTTATTCCACAGCCTGAAGCAAGCCATTTTCTTCTAAAAGTTTCAATTACCTTATCTAAAAAAGTCAGCTGGTAAGATTTGATTTCTCTATATGTTAAAGGTACCAATGAGAATTTTTTGCAAGATGAGTCAATATCCTCTGCCTAATTGTGCTATGTGAGTTTCAAGTATTAATGAATTCTGGAACATTAAGACTGTAATATGTTGTAGTTTAGTTAGATGATTCATTTTAAGCTTCTTGGAACAGGGACTGTTTTGAATACATCTTTGTATCCCCCCATGGAACCTAGCACAGTGCTTCACAGAGAGCTGGGCTGAATAGACATTTGCTAAATGAATAGATTCTACAATCTCAGTCTGTAGCTACAGTTTCTCAGAGAAAAGGGGAGACCTTGTTTTAGAATTGGGATTGAAAGAGTGATCTCACCCAGTGAACTGAAGGATAAATACACCCAAACTGTAGCCCGTTCACAACAGGAAATCACTGCATAACTAATCTTTAAGACCTTTGTAAGTGTCAAAATTCCCCAGTTCCGTGCCCTTTTCCCCCAAACTGCTGCCTACACATACACAGAGTTTGTATAATATTCCTTTGTCAGCTGTAAGGAGAGGACTTTGGTAGGTCTCACTTGATTGTGTTGTTCACAGTTGGGAAAGACAGAAAATCCTCTCTGGCTCTCCTCTCTCCAGAGTCAGGTGTTGAGAGAAAGTGACCTAAGGGAAAAGGCAAACCGTAATTCCTTAGTTGTTAGCTGCAGATTCGTAATATCTGTAGTCGAAGGAAATTTAATGATATGTATTCTCCAACACACCTTCTTCAAAATGCATGATCTGGCTAAAGAGACATGACTTACTCTTGAAATTATTTCCCTATGATGAATTAATTAATCCGTACATTGATTCACTCACAAATTCACTGATTTTACCTTGCACACGTAATGGACAAGAGACTCTTCTAGCCCTCAAGGCAGTAATAGTCCCGCAGAAGTGTTGAGAGATCCAAAAAGACTCACAAAATGTTGAAAGGGCTAAATTTACAATAGAGTAAAAACAGGAAAGAAATCATCAGACATCTGCATTTTCCCCATGATCCAGCGGATGGGGAACACTTGTTAAGAGCTTAAGGGGTTAAGAATATGTTTGACGCGATTCCTTCTCATACCATGGCAATGTGTATTACATACACGCTCGCGCGTGCGCACGCTGATATTTTTATTAAGACCTCTGCTTAACATATCATAAAACTTGTGATTGGAAAAGTAGTCATTTCCAATGAATTGCTGATCTTCTTACGTTTTTATATGTATTATTTTAAATGGCATACGGTTTCTCATTCACTCTTTCTATGGATGGAGAAAATGGCTGAACAGAAAGTCGCTCGCAGCGTGAGCCTCTTTCAGAGAATTATCAGAGGCTGACACCTGGTGGCTCTCAGCACCATCGCGATAGAACACGTTCAACAACAGTACATTACTTTCCATTTACATGCCCTGTGCCTCCAAGTTAAAATGCACACCTGTGACCCATGGATGTATTTTATTTTGATGACCTATCGTGGTCCTTTATATGTTAAACTTCTGATGATATTTAGACAGAATGAAAAACTGAAGCGAAACAGACATTTTGGGATCAGTTTTACTCCACATTCTGCCTAAAGCTGAAGAAAGCTCCCCTTTTCCTTTACTACATTATTTATTATGTAGGAGAACCTCTTTATAAATGGTTTCTTGTTACCCCCTGGTTTAGACCTTCTGTAATCTGAAATAAGCCTCTTGTGAGTTAAATTCTTCTGGCCATACAAATCTTAATATCTACATCAGCAGTTTTCAAACCATGGACTAGGGACCTTTGAAGGGTTGATGACGCCCTTTCAGAGGTCTATAAGGTCAAAACAATTTTCATAATAATACCAAGACATTATTTGCCTTTTAAGATTCCCATTCTCTGAGAGGAGTCTGCCAGAGGTAACAAGATGTAAACTCACAAGAGACTGAATGTAGACACAGATCTAAAAATACCGCTCTCTTCTATTAAGCCAGACATTAAAGAGATTTGCTAAAAATGGACAATGGTGTCACTCTTGTCACTTTTTTCTAACTTTAGAAAATTCAGTTATTCTTCATAAAAGTGTTACTTGTGTTAACATGCAATAGTTTATCATTACTGTTTTATTTAAAAATTTTTTAAATTTATATGATTTTATTTTTATACAGCAGCTTCTTATTAGTTATCTATTTTATACATATTAGTGTATACATGTCAATCCCAATCTCCTGATTCATCCCATCAGCCCCTTGCTTTCCCCCCCTGGTGTTTTAAATTAACTGTGAAATAAAGACTTTAAGCAAATCTCTCAGCTTAAATTTCTGATATGGTAAGTATCAATATATTTAACCCACATAAACAAAAGCTCTTTGGGGTCCCCAATAATTTTTAGGAGTGCCGTGAGTTTCCAAGACCAAAATGTTTGAGAACTGCAGATTTCTACTAGAGTCAGGGAGCGTTTATGATTTTCCTCTCTCTGGGCTTTGATAAAGGAAGGAAGGAATAAGGATTCTGAGGGCACTGTAACTTGGATACAGGACTAGGAAAGAAAGAAGTTACAGAAATGGGGATTCAGGAGCGTTAGATAATGAATCCTCTATAGAGTTACAGATGTGGGCGGCCTCCTCTCATGACTTCAAAACTTGAGAGTAAAATTGTCCCTGATCCGAGGTTGGGCTTGTGGGATGGAGAAAAAACACACCCAGAGAGCTAGCTATTCCACATAAAGTCAACCGCAGTCTATGGTACTACGGCCTACTGGTCCCTTAATATGCATTTAACATTAGGTATAACACTATTAGAAAATAAAAACATCCACTTTATAGCTGTCTATAAAGGAATTGTACAGCAAGATTGTGTCTCTAAACGTTTTGCCTTGGATTGAAATGTTGAAAATACATGACACTTTCAAATGTTATTTCTGCATTTACAAAAAGTGTCTTCTAATCTATGCTGTGTTGTAAGATACCACACAGGGTAAAGGAGGATTACTTATTTTAGCTACGGATCAAAACTGGTAGCAGTTATTTGCTTCTTTCTAAAGTATTGCAGAATGTAGAAAACATGTAGGACAGCCACACTGCCTAATTTGGTGTAACTGGAGGGACAGCAGGAAAGAAGAGAGAAAAAGGGACAGAAACAATATTGAAAAGATAGACAGCATGAATTTCTCCAAAATGATGAGAGATAACAACACATAGATTGAAGGACTCCGGCACCCTGTTGGTAGGATAAAAACAAACAACAAAAAGAACCCCACATCTAGGCATATAGCCAAACTGCTGAAAACCCGAAACAAAGAGTAAACTTTAAAACCAAGGGTTGGGGTGCAGAGGCCTAATAAGGGACCAACGGTAAGATTTCCAGCTGCCTTTGCACTAAAAATGGAAACTAGGATACAGCAGTTTACTAGTCTTAGAAAACGGGTCAACCTAGAATTTTAACTCAGCAATATATCTTTCAAAAATGAGGGCAAAATGAAGATTATTCTTCTAGATAGCCACAAGCTGAGAGAATTTGTTTCCATTAGAACTGCACTGTATGAAACATTAAATGATTTAGGTAGAACTTAAATGATTCCAAGTAGAAGTACAAAACTACAGGCAGAGATAAAGAATCCTGGAAAGGGAAACTATGTGGGAAAATATGAAAAAAGTAGTAACCACTTAAAGTAACAATAATTGCTATGTTTAAAACTATGCTTGTAGTTTTACAAGATATAGAGTTAACTATATAAGAACAATAAAAGAAAAGGCAGGGGAGTAAATATAGTTAAACTGTGGTAAGATTTTGTATTTTATGGAAAGTGATAAAATTCTAATTTAAGGTACTCTTATAAGTCATGGATGCATAATCACTAAAATAATAATATAAAAGTTAAAATAAAAGCTCTAAAAGAACATATTAAATGGAATAGCAAAAAAAAAAAGGACTAATCCAAAAGAAAGCAAGAAAAGGGAATTAAAGAACAAAGAATAGATGAAACAAATAGAGAACAAAGAGGAAGATGGTTGGTTAAATCCAAATCACATCAGCAATTGAATTGAATATACATAGAATAGATACTGAATAAAAGAATACAGTTCTCAGGGTGGATTAAAAAAATAAAAGAACAGCAAGACACAACCATAGACTATTTTTGAAGACACACACATATGGCCACAGATAAATCAAAAGCAAAATGATCAAACAAGATATGCCACAGAAACCTAAACAAAAGAAGGCTGTCATGATTATTTAAATATCAGACAAAGTAGATTTTAAGGCAAACAGTTTTATTCAGGGAAAACAAGGATGTTTTATAATAGTAAAATGATCGATTCAGTAGGAAGACACAGCATCCCGAAATGTTCATGCACCTAATAACAGCTTCAGTTCTCAGATTTAAAATGTTGAAAATAATTACTCTGCTGTGAGTGATAGAAGTGGCTTAGTTAAATGGGATACCAGTAAACATTGCTTGGAAGATTTGCCTGATTTTCATGCACAGAAGCCAGAGTGTTATTTAGTCTTACTTATTTTGCTTTTTAAATGCATGGCTGACTTAGAGAGCTGGAGCTCAAGGTGACATCACTAGGAGTGACAGTATTTCCTAGTTAGATGCTTAATTTCTGTCAGAACTAGTAAGTCATAATTGGTGTTAAGATAAAGATATATACTTATGTAATGAAAGGTGTGCTCCTCAAACACGTCAGGCAAGCAAATGTATTATTTAGTAAATAGTTTTTTTCCTTATCAAAAATCTGTCAGATATGAGTATCACAGATCTCCTAAAGAATCCGTAAGATCATACCCATCATCACTAAGTAATCATCTGTATAATACATTTAAGCTTCTTTCTGTGGAATTTGTTAGCCAGATTATGTATGTGCCTATATATTTTTTTTTAACTTTGTATTCTATATTGGAGTATAGTTGATTAACAATGTTGTGATAGCAAAGAGATTCAGTTATACATATACATATATCTATTCTTTTTCAAATTCTTTTCCCGTTTAGGTTGTTACATAATATTGAGCAGAGTTCCCTGTGCACGCATCTATTTAGAGACACAAAGTTTACATAAAAATGGTGGAACGTCTTAGTTATGCTTTCAATTTTTGATACCTACAGTTTTCACTCATATCTGGCATACAAAGATAGCCCAAAAGATTGAACAGTGCTCAGGCACAGAAATCAAGAGTCATCTTTTCCAGAACAATTTCATTCGTGTGGTGAAGGCAAAAGCCAGATTTCAAGAGAGGAGGACGCAGACGGACGCAACGCTTGGAAAGCACACTTGGTTCAAGTCTCATCTGGGACTGCAGCCACAGTGCCTTAGCATCTCTGTAGATATTCCTAGAGTCAGGGGTCAAACTATCATTTTCTGTCTTGCATTTACTTACCACAAAATGTCTTGAAATGCTAGCTTCAACTTCCTTTGATTACATCTTGAAATCTGCCTTTGGAAACTAACTGAACTCTTCATTCTTAAAGACCTCTTCACGGTCTCCTACTTTTCAAAGGCAGTGGCAAGTCTGTCCTCCTTGACTCGATAAACTTGCTTGTTTTGTCCAACTCATTGTCACCACTCCTCGCCTGGTCCACCGTGGTCCACCAAATTAATGGCGTGTGCTACAACTTCTCTGACGTTTTCCTTCTTCCCCTCAGTGCCTAAATACGGACATTTCACAGTATTATTCTTCCTTCCGTATGGTTATGGGCTGAAAGTTTGTGCGCCCCCAAAGTTCCTATGTTGAAACCTAATCCCTAATGTAATGGCATTTGGAGGTGGGGCTTTGGGGAGGTGATTCTTTCATGAGGATGGAGCCTGCTAGGAATCGGCAGAGAGCCAGCGCACTCCGTCTCCACCAGGTGAGGGTACGCGGAGAAGATGGCCCTCTACAAACCAGGAAGTGGGCTCTCACCAGACACAGGATCTGCCTGCGCCTTGATCTTAGGTTTCCCAGCTTCCAGAACTGTGAGAAATAAATGTATGTTGTGTTGTTTGAAGCCACCCAGTCTTTTTTTTTTTTTTTTCCTTTTTCTTTTTCGGACAAGGGATATCATTTTAGTTGCTACAGTTACCGCGGGACGAAGGGGAAGGGGCAGGGCGTGGGTTCTGGCCAGAGGGCCCTAACGCCAGGTGCTGAAGGTGCAGCCCCGGGATCGGCCGCGAGGTGGCGCCGCGGCACAGGCCGCTCGGCGATGGGGATGCGCAGGCCCAGTCGGGCGCCTGGGGCGTCAGTGGTTCCCGGGGCCTCCAGGAGCAGCCCTCCGCTGGGCCCGGGAGGCCCCTTCCTCGGGCCTCAGAGTGGTCTCGCTCCATCCGTCGAGGGGCAGTGCGGCCTCCACAGGCCGGGGACCGGTCCAGCGCAGCCAGCCGGGCCCAAGGCCGGCCCAGTCGGCCCAGGTCGGCGCCCAGCTCCTCCCGCGCTATGGGCCCCCGGCCGCCCCCGGAGGAGGACACGGCGGAGACGCGTCCACGGAGCCGGCCCGGCTATCCAGGTAGGCCCTTCGCCGTCCCCCGGCCCCGGGCGTGGGTCGCAGCTGCAGACAGGTCCCCGCAGCCTCTGCCTCGGCACCCGTCCTTGCGCAGGTCGCCTGGCAGCCCTCGAGGATGAGGGGACCCGCTGCGGCAGCCACTCACTTCTGGGGACCTGGGTTAAAGTGTCCTCAGAGCCGGGCGGGCTGGGGACGCGGAAGCAGAGGGCAGGTGGGCGTCAGGTAGACGGGCCCGGGGTCAGCATCCGGGCCTGCGGCGTCCCAGGTGAGCAGGTGTGCGCGGCACGTGCCGGTGAGCGGTGCGCCGCCCGGCACTGGGCAGGGCCCACCAGGGCCTTTGACCGACCTCACAGCGGGAAGCGCCTCGTCCGCGAGCGGTCCAGAGGCATATTCAGTGTGAGTGTGCAGCACGTGCTGTTACACACGTGGGGCAGCCTTCCTGATGCTGATATATTTGGGCACAATATATGAAATACTACATATATACACTTACAGCATGTGCGTACCTCATATAAGCATTTTTATACATATATTATCTATAAATATTCAACATAGTAATACATTATATAATAATATAAATATATACACACATCTAACATTTTATAATATGTAATTATCTATATACATACTACATAAGTATCACTAAATTGTATGTAAATTAAATTATATAAGTTTGGTATGATGTGTATATATTATACATCAATGTGTTTTCGATTTAATATCAGTCTAACATCATCACCATACGTATAATTTATATAGATTTTATATATGTCATCTATATATTATCACATATATTATGTATATATACCTATATAAATTTCATATGTGCATTTTTATAATTTTATACTTTCTATAATATATTTAATATATTATTACATACAAATATACATGTATTACATTTATATATTTGTGTTTATATATTTAAATACAATTATATATTACACATACATAATTGATCATACGGGTCATGTGTGACATAATTTTATGAAGTGTTTCACAGAACTAACCCCCGAGGTTTTTTGTTTTTTTGTTTTTAATAATTCTACAGCATTTCTATTGATTGATTGATTGATTGGCTGTGTTGGGTCTTTGTTTCTGTGTGAGGGCTTTCTCCAGTTGTGGCAAGCGGCGGCCACTCTTAATCGCGGTGCGCTGGCCTCTCACTATCGTGGCCTCTCTTGTTGCGGAGCACACGCTCCAGACGCGCAGGCTCAGTAGTTGTGGCGCACGGGCCCAGTTGCTCCGCGGCATGTGGGATCGTCCCAGACCAGGGCTCGAAGCCGTGTCCCCTGCACCGGCAGGCGGACTCTCAACCACTGAGCCACCAGGGAAGCCCAAGCCCCGACGTTTAAAGCAGAAAGATGGGCCATCATTGTCAAGCAGATCTCTGACTTAAGGCTGGGAATCTCATGGGGTTTCTACCTACTCACCCGCTTCCCACCAGAAACCTGGGTCCAGGGTGTGGAAGGACCCCAGGCAGCCGGCAGATGTTTGACACACTCTCTTCCTTCTTCACTGCTGGCCTCTGCCCTTCTCAGCTGGGCGTCTGAGCATGGTGTAGGCTGGCATGTCATCTGGAGTGTGCCCCCAGCCTCCATGCGCCGGGTGTGGAGAGGGCTCCCAAGAAAGCTTCGTTGGCCCGAGCCTCCCGCCTCGGTGCTCATGTGTCTGCCCCGTGCGGGGAGAGCTCTGGGACTAGCTGTCCTGTCTGCTCCCCCGGGGTCTCTCGCTCCACTGTAGTGAGGTCTTTGGCCAACCTACCTCCTCGTGGTCAGCCATGAAATATCCATCCCCACATGTTAAGAGAGAGCAGTGCGCTCTGAAGTCTCAGGCTGGGGGCTCAGTGCTGCTCCCAGTGGTGGAGAGGAGAGGTGCAGGCCGACCTTCCTCCTGGAAACCACGGGGCGCATTGCCCCGGCCTGGATGCTGTGGCCCGCAGGTGGCGGAAAGGAGCGGGGATGGTGAGCCCTGCTCCAGCCTCGACTCACCTGGGGCCCGTTGCCATGACAGCCGCCATCTGAGTGATGGACGCCTGGTCTGAGAGGACTGGGGAAAAAGAGAGAAAGGAGGAGAGAAGAAAAAAAGAAGACATCACCCAGGTATCTTTTCCCTGAACATAATTTTGCTCTGGTATCTTTAAGTCTACAACTAGCCCTCTATTCAGCTGTGACCTGATTTAGTTAAATAGTTCCTCAATGCTGTTGGGTTTAAATTTTCTTCTCTCAAAATTCCACATGATAACAAACAATTGGCAAATAGCTTTGTGCACATTCCTTTATGTCTGTTTTTATCATTTCATTAGAATAATTATTATGAATTTCAAAATGTCTTCTAGCGCACTATGTGAAATTGAGGAAAGCGTTAATTACCTTAAGACACAGTTTCCTCATTTCTCAGGACAATAATATCTCACTCGTCGGGTTAAAGACTAAATGAGACAATGAATGTAAGGCACATTGCATAGGGCCTGATATATTGGAAGAGATGAAATTTACCTCTAAGTATTATAGTATTTACGATGAAAATTCTTATTAGTATTCTTTTAGTGGTATCACTTAATTTTCTTTTGGCAAAATTGAAACAATTTAGACTTCTACCAGCAATGTATGAGGAGGTCCACCTTTTGATATTTCAATAAGGAATAGCATAATCAGAATGTTTACCATATGTGTCCTTTCGTCGTTGAAGGAAGCCATCATTAGAAGTCCTTACTGTGCTTCCCCATGGGTCTCACTGGTTGGACTGTGTGACCGCCCCATGCCTAGTGGGACGGGCATGGGGGAACGGGCCCATCATGATTATCTGTGACCGCTAGGATCCCTCCTCTCTCTTCCCGCCCAAATGAGGCTGTGGTTCTGGGATCTCTCTTTGTAGGGGTGGATGGCCATTCTGAGGAAGGTGGAGGAACTGCAGTGGTCAAGTGCGCAGCTAGGCAGGGCGCTTCGGCCGTTTCCGTGGTCCGGGTGAGAGAGATGATGAGGGAGTGCCATCGGAAATGGTGATTCAAGTATCCTGGAAGAGTGTGGACTTGGAGTCGCCAGGGTTTGAGGACCGCCTGGACTTGGGGAGAGGCTGAAAGGAAGGAAACCGGGTGAAGACCAGGTTTCTGCCTTTGATATTGGGGAAGGTCATGTTGACATTCACTGATATGAAATATGTGCAAAGGGAGATATTCAGTACATGGTGTGCACGTGAGCGAACAGCACAGTGAGGTCTGGGCTTCTGAAAATAGACGTTTGGTGGTCACTGCGTGTAAAAAGTAGGTGAAGCCATCCAAGCGAATGCGATTGTTCAGGAAAATGCCACATAGGCAGCAATAAATATGGTGATATAAATTATAAATATATATAAAATTGAGATCACTCTTTTTTTTAAATAACTCTAGACGTTTTTAGAGATTTGATAGATTGAACAGGTTAAACATTGGGTGTTTAACACCCAACAGGTTAAACATCTCAAAATGTCCATAATTCAACCTTTCTATAAAATGTAATATGATACTTTTTCTGTTTTCCTAAATATAGCTCGTCATGGTCACTGAGCAGACTGGGTCATTTATTCTACTTATGCTTTCCTGTGGCTGTTTCCTTTTCCTCAAGTTTTCACTTATTTTTATTAAATGATATCACAGATTTTAGCCTTCTTGTTGTTTCTGGAACGTGCCAATCTTATCTTGTCTTAGAGATTTTGAGCTGGCCTCTGATTTAGACACTTTTCCTCCAGGTATCTGCAGGGTTAATTTTCTTTCCTCCTCTAAGTCTTTGCTCAAATAACACCTTTGCAATCAGGCCTCCTCCGATTACCTTTTTAAAATTGTATCCCTGCCCACGATGTCCAAATAACCCTTAGACAGCTGTAATATTATTTTTTCCCAAAAGCACTTGTCACCTTATAACAAATGGGCACATTTACTTTTATTATTTTTATTCATTATTTCCTATCTCACCCTCCTACAGTATGAGCTCCAAGAAGGCGGGGACTTTGTCTATTTTATTCACGGATGTATTCCAAGGACATATATTAGGCACTTGTTAGATCATTACATTGAATGAATGAATAAAATATGTCAGATGTGCTGCACACCACCTGGAACCAAACTGGCTTGCAGTAAATATTTGTCAAAAGCCCTGAAACAAAGCACGTGTAGAAAATCGTTAATGAGATCATCTAGTGGTGTGATGGTTGGCGTCCGACAGGGTATCTGATGGTATAAGGAATCACTGTGAAGTGTTTCAGTGTGATGACAGGATTGATTGTGGTGGTGTTTAATGAAAGAGTGCTTACCTTTTAGAGAAAATATACTGAAATGTTTATCAGTGGAATAACATAATCTCTGAGATTTGCTTCACAATAATTGTGTGGAGGAAAGAGAGCAGGTGAAGACTTAGCCGAGACAAACGTGGCCACAGGTTGCTGACGGCTGTCACTTGATGAGGGATGCGTGGAGTTTCATTGTACTATTCCCTATACTTTCGTGGAGATGTGATGCTTTTCAAAATGAAAAACAATAATAAAAGGCTGTAGATATTAAAATAAATCCCCTTCCTTCTGACAGGGTGAATACAAGAGATGTTCTTGCGAATGTAAGATTTAGTCTTATCCTTGTTCGGCAGCTTCATACCTCAGAGCGTGAACCCAGTTTTAACTCTGTGCGTGAATGTAGGTTAACTTCTACTTGGTACAAAGCAGAAAAATTATGTGGAACAGCAGAGGAAAACCCTAGGTTAATGCGAGACACTGGATTTTTATTTCAACCAGTAACTTGGCCTTGGAAGGAATCCTGTTTCTTCAAGTATTTAATTTTTGCGTTTAAAATGACTTGAATGGGATCAAGATAATAAGCACTTTATATAAATTTTGGAGTGAAGTGTCTTCCTACTGTATTCAGCGCTAACCTGGATGTGCGGTAGATCGATAACCAGGCTGCTGGTGCAGAGCTGCAGGACTCCGTTCAAGGCAGCTTTGAGGACGCCGAGGAAAGCTGGTTCACAGAAGGCTACCCGCTACTACCGGTCCAGCTTCACTTTTCCCTAAAAATTCAATGCTTACCAAAACTTAATGCGCACACCTGCCAAATGGCAGCGGCTTTTTGTATGTATCTGGGCAAAACGCTGAGACCCGCATCTCAGTATAGATCTTCCCATTTATACTAAAGCTAAGACAGTAGTCTGTAATTCATCACTCAAAAGTGTCTGCCCTCTGTCTGTATTATAGTCCAGGCTTGGGACTCATCATTTGGGAGCTTTCAGTCTAGATGAACATTAAACAAATTTAAGACAGATAATAAAAAGTTTCCTTGAGTTATGATCAGAGAGAATTGTCATCCTTAGAAAAACCATATATATCATCTTGATTGAAGGGTGGAAGAAACTCATGACATAATGGGGAATCTACAGTCTTGCTGAGAAGAATCGTAAAGCAACATCTCTGCATAATGAGGTGGAAAATCTATAGATCTGGGTTTTGGACTCGGTTCTTGTCTGGAGTTTCTAAGATGTTTGGCTTATATGTTACATGGTGTTCCCTTTATGAAGAGAACCCAAGCAAGAATTCGTGTCTCGTATTAGTACCAGTAATATCTGTGCTTCTCCTAAGCAAGCGGTTCAGTTGATTCTTTAAAAAGTGCAAGTGGCAATATTTCACTTTGTTATTTGGCTTCTAGAAAGCATAATGCCAAAGCTGTGGACCACTTCAAACAAGATACTTATCTTTACAGTATTGAAGTCTTTACCCTCAGTTCTCAACCTTTTATGATTCTTCTCTTGCTGTACAATCTGCACTCTTTCTATTTTTATTTTGTATTTTATCATACACCTTAAATCCTTATTATCTATAATAAACCCTTAACCTTATCACCCACCATAAATCCTTAGGCAAGATCTTTATCTTCTTAGGATCTTTTTTTTTTCACTTGTAAAAATGACATTTAGAACGTTTTATGTTTGCAAGAGATTTATCTTTTACGGTAATATCAGAACTGCCACCATCTACCTTAGTATTGTTCAAAAGGAAAAGATAATAATATAGTAAGGATTATAATTATGCTGCCTATGGTATTTCTCACATATGCAATATAGTAAAAAAATTATACTGTGTTGAATGAAAATTTTATCTAGTATGGTTTAGAATCTCTCCCAAAACTCTAAAGAGGCAACAACACTGGTATCATTCAAAAACTCAGTGAACAGAAATGGACATTATTCATGTATTTAAAAAAATTATTTCATTACAAATGATAAGGCTACCTGAAGAATCTGTATTAAAAATCTCATATCATTAAAAAAAAACCCATACTTCTTGGAATAAACCCCAAGTGTATTAATGGAAAGATGTAACTCTAACATAAATTTACTATTATACCCCTAAGTCTTGTCTAGAACTAACATCCTACCTTCCTCTTTATATCCTGCTGAAAGAGGAACAAATTATTTCCACCAATAGCCTCTATACTATGAGAATAGAAGCTTGTCAATTTGTAATAAGTGGGCATGTACCACGTTATACTTTCTGACAACAGAAACAGAAGTTCTATCCTCACCCACTCCTTGGCCATATAAGAACCCACTGAAAGGAACTGTGTAATTCTTTTGGAAAATATTAAACTATTACATGTACAGTTATGCATGAATCATGATTTTCTTAAGTGTAAGTTAACAGGCAGAGGAAAGTGCTGTGGGAAAAGGCAGGCTAGTTTGTTCAAATTTACGGCATTGCCACACAACCTGCTGATCAGTTCAGCAAAGCAGAATCAACAGCTGCTGTGGGAATGAGATTATTTCAAACAAGCAGAGGGAGCATATTTATGCCCAGGTTCGGAGCCTGAATATTGCTCTCTGAGTAGTGCTCAGATAGTTCTGATGTATTTTGGCAGAGGAGAAATGCAAATTGGGTGAAATCCAAGGAGGACAAAGCGTTTGAGGCTCCCGATGATTCTAGGACTGTCACATTTAGCAAAAATCCACTGACCTTCATTTGCAATTTATGACAGTAATACCACGAGTAGAGATGGAAACCAGGCAACTGTCTCATCATGGAGAAAGACAGTCTGTGCATGATAAATTAGACCCAAAATACAGGGGGAGAATCGTTAAGCGGGTTTCAGCATGGTTGGCAGGAAGCAGTTCTGTTGAGCAGAGGTAATCCCTGGAATGTCCCACATATGTGTATTAAAAATAAGGTTGCCAGATTTAACAAGTAAAAAAACAGGACACAGTTAAATTTGAATTTCAGATACAATGGAAAATTTATTGTAAAAGTGGGCCAAATATTGCATATTCTCATGCTAAAAAATATTCATTGGTTACCTGAACTTTATATTTAACTGCAAGTCGTGTATTTTATCTGGCAGCCCTCACTAGAAATGAATCTTCACCGAGAGGCTTGGATAAACTGGATTGAACCTTCCTGTCTCTAGGGTTCACCTCAGTATATTAAAGTCTCTCAGTCAATATTCGTTTTGGTTTTCTATTGCTGCCGTCCCAAATGACCGCAAATTTAGGGGCTTAACAGCCACACACATTTGTTATCTAAGCGTTCTGTAGGTTAGAAGTCCAACGTGGGTCCCACTGGGCTAAAATCAAGGTACCGCCTGGGCTGCGTTCCTTCTGGAAACTCTGGCAGAAAATCCACCTCCTTCCCTTTTCCGTTTCTAGAGTCCCCCGTGCTCCTTGGCTTGAGGCTCCCTTTCTCTGCCTCCTGGACGGAGCGTGACGGGCCACGTCCTCTTCGCATCGGGTGGGTCTGACCGTCTTCCACACGCCCATTTCCCTTGCACTCTCTTCTCCTGACCCGCCTACCACAGTCTTTAAGGCATATCTGCGTTGACTGAGACAGTAATTTTAAAGCTGCCTTATCTCGAGTGGCCTGACATTCTACTCTTGTTTGTTTGTTTGTTTGTTTTGGTGCCCAAAAGCACCTCTTTATTTTTTTTTAACTTTTTATTTTATATTGGAGTACAGTTGATGAACAGTGTTGTGTTAGTTTCAGGTGTGTAACAAAGTGATTCAGTTATACATACACATGTATCTTCTCTTTTTCAAATTCTTTTCCCATTCAGGTTGTTACATAACGCTGAGCAGAGTTCCCTGTGCTCTACAGTCGGTCCTTGTTGGTTACCCATGTTAAATACAGTGGTGTGTACATGTCAATCCCAAACTCCCTAACTATCCCTTCCCCACCCTTCCCCCTGGTAACTGTAAGTTCATTCTCTAAGTCTGTGAGTCTGTTTCTGTTCTGTAAATAAGTTTACTTGCATCATTTTTTTTCTGGATTCTGCAGAAGTCAGTCAGACATTCTACGCTTTTAATTGGCTAGTTAGATTCATTTTCTATAGGATGCAAAGAAAGCAGACTGTGCTTGTCGGAGAGATCAGACATTCTACTCGAGCGTGTTTAGAAGAAAGCAGTGCAACACAGTACAAAAATGTCAGCGGGGAAAAGCTCCAACTGCCAACACCAAACGACTTCGTTTATTCTCTAAACATCATTTTCTTAACCATGTACTGTGGAATCCTTGCATTGCATAATTTCATGAGGATGGGCATATAAAATGTAAGCAACAGTTTTACAGATATGAACCTTTTATGAAGAAAGAATTAGAACAAGGTGACAGTGGGGACAAAAATCCTAATTTTCTATTATTACTTATCACGAAACTTTGTTTCTTGATAGACACACACACATACACACACTCTCTTGGGTCAGATACGAGTTTACAAGTTTGAATGGGAAATTACTTGGAGAACTTCCATTCTTAGGACTCTATTATATTAATATGATTTACCAGCTAAGGCCACTCTGTATATGCCAGGATGTACTCCATCAGTGCCTGGAAAGATCTGCTTCTGCTTGATAAAATCATTTTTATCGTTTTCTTTTGTAGACAGTGGGGGAAAAAGAAGTTCCCTTTTATTCCCACGGTCTTTAATGCAATCGATGTAAATATCAGGCAATTCAGTTTTCAGCTGGGTTCTCTTTAGGTTGGTGAGTTTAGGTTCTTGAGACATTTTAAAAATGATTCATTCCTTTATTACATTTTCTTTTTATGCTACAAGTTCAGTGATAAGTTTCTGTGGTGTATAATCTTCATTTAATTTCAGCTTTTATTGATTATAATTACTGTAATTATTGAACACTTTCTAGGAGCCACATTACGCTCTAAGCTCTATACATATTCTTCATGCAAACCTCATCGTAGTAGGTACTGTTCACATCTCATTGAAGAGGAAACTGAGACTTTTATACCACTTGATTTTTGTTTGTTTGTTTGTTTGTTTGTTTTTTGCGGTACGCGGGCCTCTCACCGCTGTGGCCTCTCCCGTTGCGGAGCACAGGCTCCGGACGCGCAGGCTCAGCGGCCATGGCTCACGGGCCCAGCCGCTCCGCGGCATGTGGGATCCCCCCGGACCGGGGCACGAACCCGTGTCCCCTGCATCGACAGGCAGACTCCCAACCACTGCGCCACCAGGGAAGCCCCCACTTGATTTTATAACTACTTGATTCCAGACTGTTAGTCAGGATTTGAAACCAGCTCTACCTAAAGCCTAAACACCTTTCTCTTAATAGCTGTATAATCATGCCTCCAAAATACATGATTGTGCTTTATTTATACAGTCATGATTTGCTGGTTTGCTGTTATTGTCTTGTATTACAGTGGTAATTATTACATTTTATTGTCTCCTGCTGGGTTGCCAACTAAAGGTTTGAGAAATATTCTTGTTTGGCTTTGAAGCTCTTCCCTCATATACCGGGTCCATGCATGATGAACACATAGCTTGTAAGCCCTCTGAGGTCAGGGACTGTGATCTGTTCAAGTGTTTTATATTCTGACAGCACCTACCATTGATTGCCAATAAAGATACGCTCATTAATGAGGCAGCGATTAAAGGCCTTTATGTTAACTACATGTGTGATAAGAGTGTACCACCACACTGGACTTCCTTGTCTCTGTAGAGTGAGGCGTAAGTCAAAGCTCTGATGAGGCAGAAGAGCGGCCCATCAGAGATGCCCATGTCCCTGTCTCTGGAAACGGTGAATATGTTAGGTTTCATGGAAAGAGGAATTAAGGTTGCAGATGAAATTAAGGGTACTAACCAGATGACCTTAAAATAGATTATCCTGATGGGTCCAGTGTGATGACAAGGGTCCTTTTAAGTGGGAAATGGGATATGGAAGCAGAAGAGAGCTGGAGGGAGATGAAACTATGGACGGAGTTCAGATGATGCAGCGTGAGAAGGCGTGCGGGGCATCTAGAAGCCAGACAGAGCGAGGAGCCTCCAGAAGGGATGCAGCCTTGGCGACAACCTTGAGTTTAGCCTGGCCAGACTCATTTTGGACTTCAACAGGACTCTATGACAATACACTTTGCTGTTGTAAGCTACGGGGTCGGTGGTAACCCGGTACAGGACCACCACGAAACTAACACAGCTCTTAACTGATAGTACTCAGAAACCTCAAATTCTAAGCACACTTACGTCTTATGACTTCGGAATTTGGTAACTGAGCTGCAAATGCCTGTCATACGTTCTAAATGGAGCCCAGTGGGAACATGTACTTGAATGAATGCAAATTTACTGTAGCGCTAAGTAAATCACTTGGAACAGGGGCCTCTTTTGTTGATGAGCGTGATGTTCCATCTTTATTTGGAAAGAAGTGTGCATTCTGAGTTCTGCGTGCCATAAACTTTTGTAACGAAACCACTTCACTGACTTGCACCTCTAGCAATAAGAGCTGGCAGAACAAGTACAGTAGTTTTGTCTGTTTGGGGAATTGAAGAGCCCTGAAGGACACCCCCCCACCACCTTGCCAAACAAAACTGTGGCAGGATGCACAGTTAAATTTGAATTTCAGATAAACAATGAATAATTTTTTTAGTATAACTGTGTCCTAAATATTGCATGGGGCATACGTATGCATGGGACATTCTTATACTAAAAGATTGCTTATTGTTTATCTAATATCCAGCCTACCTGGGGCATCCTGTATTTGTATCTGCTGGATCTGACAGTCCCTACCCCTTCCCCGCTCCCAAAGGCCACCCTGGACTCCAGAACCCAGGATGCCGCTTTGGGTTACTGGCACGTGTAACATTCAAGCAGAGAAGCATCAGTGGGAGGCAACTACTCAGTCCCCTCAGAACATGAACTTGGACTAGTAAAATGATTGGACGTCTAATTCTGCAGGCCTGGAGGCCACATGATCCCAGGCCTTCAGGTTTTTCTGAGAGTAACTGCGAGAAACTTTGGGAAAGAACAGCAGGGTCTGGGGTGGGGTCCAGGTGGGTGAGGAGTGGTGGGGGAGGGTTTCTAAGGGTGAGACTGAGGACTTCGGCACAAGAAGGGGTACAGATGACAGCCAGAGAGGAAGGGCTTGACTTGCTTCACAATGAAGCTCCTTTCCGGCCCTGACAAGAATGTCATCTGTTCTCCCTTAGGCAGTTTTCCCATTTAAGCTGGAAATTAAAAGGCATTTCCCCTGGTAGCACTTGAGTGTTTCAAGCATTGGTGATTTTGATTGCCACTTGATCCCTGCCCAGTCTTTGAAAATTATTTCTCTCCATTCTAATTACTGTAAACAAAATCCACTTTGTGTCATTGCTCTGGACATAGGGATGAGTTCATGTAACTTTTCTACCCTGAAGGAAAGTGGAATCTGAATTGTCTACTTTGCTGTGAAAAATTCCAGTTTGCCCATTTCCAAGCTGAGCCATTTAATCCCATTAGTTAAAGTACTAAATCCTGCATCCTTATGCTGAAGAACTTTGGAAAACACGTTGAAGCATTTCATTTTTAGTTTCACAGTCTCCCCACCCGCCTACCACCTCCGCCCGAAAACTGCAGACTGCTCAGTTAACCCTAAATTCCTCAGACTCCATAGAGTAAACACACTAATCTGTGGGATCTGTGACTCCTTCAAAACTTACATTTGGGGCTTCCCTGGTGGCGCAGTGGTTGAGAGTCTGCCTGCCGATGCAGGGGACGCGGGTTCGTGCCCTGGTCCAGGAAGATCCCACATGCCGCGGAGCAGCTGGGCCCGTGAGCCATGGCCGCTGAGCCTGCGCGTCCGGAGCCTGTACTCCGCAACGGGAGAGGCCACAACAGTGAGAGGCCCGCATACCGCAAAACAACAACAACAACAAACTTACATTTGTTTTTTAAAAAAAATCAATCAATTGAAATGAAAGTTCCTTAAAGGATATTTTGGGCATTGAGTGACAGGCCTTGGAACAGTAAAAGACATCCTGGCATGCTAAAACAAAAACAAAAACAAAAACAAAAACGTAAGATGTGACTTTCTGTTTCATCTTTCTCAGAGGTCATAGTTTATTTGTTAAATGATCACAATGTTTGGGAAAACAAACCATCAAACATGGTTGTTCCTTAAAAACTTCAGGGTTTCAAGTGAAATATTGGGACTGATGCAATTTAATTTTACTTTATCTCACCAGACATTTTATTAGCAATGGGGTGGTGGTCTTCAGGCAAATACTTTAAGAGAAAGAGCTCATTGAATCTCCAGGATACTTGAGGTACATACTGAATGCCACATGAAGCCTGTGGGGACGTGAAGGGACTGAGAGCTGGTCTGTGGTTTCCTCTTTGAGCTACGACTGCTGTCTGTCTCTGAACTGTCTCCAGGTTGGGAAACTGATGCTGAAAACTCAGCCTCTGTGCACTGGTGCCAGATCGAGTCTCAGAGACAGAGTTTTGGGTGAAGTAGAAAAGAATAGCTTTATTGCTTTGCCAGGCAGGCAAAGAGGGACACAGTGGGCTCTGGCCCTGAAAAACTATGTGTCCCAACCCAGGAGGATCTGGTGAGTTTTATAGCCGTGGTTCAAGGGCGGGGTTGCTGATAAGATTAGGGTGTGTGCAGGGCCTGCACTGCTTTAATCTGACCTCAGGTGATATCTCGATGAGCTTCTCTGGTTCCTTTAGTCTGACCTCAGGTGGTCTTCTCTGGAATGAAGGATGCTGACATCTTCCACCGGGGGGTTTTAGTTCTGTAAGGAGCTCAAAGATACCTTCACGTGTATCCCTTTGGGCGGAGCAGGGCCCTGCCCCGGGCTGCACTGGTGTCTCCTGGATGCGCCCCCCTCGTCTCTGCATCCCCTCCCTTCCCTGAGTAGCAGCTGTTTGCAAGGTTTCTGTGCTCACAAGCCCCACACGCTCCTGCGTGGTTTCAAAACCACTGGTATTTCCCTCTACTATTGAGTCAGGGTAGCCATCTTTAGAAAACTGGCTCGATTTGAATCCCAGCACCGCCACTTAGTAGCCCTGCAACCGTGGTGGAGATGCTTACTCTGTGCCTCCGTTTTCTCATCTGTGAAATGAGGGTGTGAAAGGAAAATCAAGATGGAGCCGGTGTGGCTGAGAGAGCTCTCTGAGCCGGAGCTGGAGGCCATGGAGAACATGTGACTTACGCATGTGTTGGCCCAGATGGGATCTGACCTCTGACCACGTGCTGTCTTAACACAGAACCAATCTGCCCAAAGTCCCAGAGCCTCAAGATGCTCATCAGACCTCCACCCTAAAAGGACTCATGTCAGCCTCACCCCTTAAGGACAGATGCTCCCTCTCTTGCGTCAGACTCAATCATAATTCTTACCCAACAACGTTAACAACCTTGTGCTCTTGCCTTTGTGAGCCCCTGCCTCTTCCTCTTCCCCAGAGCACTCTGTTTTACCTGAATCTGTCTCCCAAATTGCACTTCCTAAGACCCCAAATAAACTCGTTCTTTGCAGCCTTGATACTAATTATTACTATTTTTTGTTAAATTTGTTTTTTTTAAATTTTATTGAAGTATAGTTGATTTACAGTGTTGTGTTAATTACTGCTGTACAGCAAAGTGATTCAGTTATACATACGTATACATTCTTCTTTTTATATTCTTTTCCTTTATGGTTTATCACAGGATATTGAATGTAGTTCTCTGTGCTATACAGTAGGACCTTGTTGTTTATCCATCCTATATATATGAGTTTGCATCTGCTAATCCCAACCTCCCACTCCATCCCTCGCCCACCCCACCCCTTGGCAACCACCAGTCTGTTCTCTGTGTCTGTGATTCTGTTTCTGTTTTGTAGACAGGTTCATTTGTGTCATATTTTAGATTCCATGTATAAGGGATACCTTATGGTATTTGTCTCTACATATATTGTAGAACAATATATTGTTCTACAAGGGTAGTATCTACCACATATAGTCTTTTGAAGGAAAAAGCAAGAAGTTAAAATCATGTAAAGTACTTGGAACAGTGCCTTCCATGCAGTAAGTTTTCCACAAGGAAAACTTGTAATTACTCATGCTACCATTTGTTCATTATGTTTTTCCCCCTAACCTGTTTGCTCCACCAGTGATTTGAGGGGGTTTTCAGTAAGTTCACAGATGTGCTGGACTAAGAAACAGTTCAAATAGAATAAGGGTGAGGGGATCCTTTTTAAAGTCAGGGGGTCCCAGGAGGACTTCATGTGATTTAAATTGGAAGCATTTCTCAGAAGACTAAAATTGGATCTAGGTAAGCATGAGAAAAATTACATGATTCTCATTGATTCCTCAATTTCTTCTATCTACAAAATACAATAAATATTTTTTGGAACTTCCTACTTCCTCTTTTTTTAATTTTTATTGCAGTGTAGTTGATTTACAATGTTGTGTTAGTTGCAGGTGTACAGAAAAGTGAATCAGTTCTTCATATACCTATATCCACTCTTTTTTCAGATTCTTTTCCCATATAGGCCATTACAGAGCATTGAATAGAGTTCCCTGTGCTATGCAGCAGGTCCTTATTAGTTATCTCTTTTATGCATAGTAGTGTGTCTGTGTCAATCCCAATCTCCCAATTTATCCCTCCCACCACCCGGAGGGAGGGTTTCATTCTTCCTATAAG
Organism: Tursiops truncatus; assembly: GCF_011762595.2. Lineage (NCBI taxonomy): Eukaryota > Metazoa > Chordata > Mammalia > Artiodactyla > Delphinidae > Tursiops > Tursiops truncatus. Next base: position 6,033,237 of record NC_047054.1, read on the forward strand.
AAAATGATGGTCTTTAGTAGTTCTCCTAAATAATGATTTGGAATATAAAAGTGCTTTAATCCAGGCTGAGAAATTCATGAGGGGATGGGGCAAATGTAAGCCTTTCTGTTTCTTTAGTATTTTGAGTAAATGTGATGGGCTTATATGTATTTATGACAGAATGGCACAGCTGTTTTAGGTGGAGTTAGCAATGACAATTTTCCTCTTCTTTTGTTGTTTTGAATCTTAGCCAAAGAACTGCGGCTTAGAAATGGCTTTTTTTGGCTGCTTCGCATGTGGGCGTTGTGCTAATGATTTCTATTAGCTGAATCATGAAGCTGTGGGAGGCGCCTGGGGCTGTCGGTTTACCACATATAAATATATTAGATTACATGTGCATCACTTAAACTACCCATTTTCAATTTATTTTCGTTATTTTACTTTAGGTGGTCAATTTTGAATCACGTTAAATGTTAGGTTTCTAGAAAAAGGGAACCAGAATCATCTTAATGAGTCTTATTTTAAAATCTCTCACTTCCATTAGCATGCAAGCTGAGCCTGTATTTTCAATTTTATTATGTATTTCCAGTTCTTTTACCTAATGCTCTGTACTCTGCTAGAAAAGCTGCAGCTTCTTAGCTGTCTTGGAAACTGAAAATTGTCAAAAATGGAAAAAGGCTTTTAACCACAAGATGTCATAGTTTGCCTTTTCTTGAGTTCTGTCGAGGCACATAGGGTTAGGAGGCGGAGTCCGCCTGGCTGAGCCCCGCTACTTTATTCCTTCAGTCTTATCGCCTCCTATTCTGTATCAGGTACAGTTTCCCACGGTGTATGCCAGTTCTCGGTTTATTGGGCGTACGAGTGTAAAATAATACAGTATCTCCTACAGCAAACTGTGTCATATTGAAAAGTTTTTTTTAATCTTTTAGGTTTTTAAAAATGTAATAAACTGACAAAGTGTTCATTAAATATAACTTAAAAGGAACGTATCCGTTTGAATTATTCAAATCTAATAGGAACTTCAGTAACCAAATTGATTCTTTAATGAGTTGTTTTATTTTGAGTGCATTAGACTTGTAAGGGAAAGAGAGATGGTAATAAACTAGATAGAAATGAAGGATTTATTTCAAAATGCCATTCTAGAGATCTGTATAAAAACCAATTTGTCTTTTCAACCTTTGACATTTATCTCTAGTCCTCCTAGAACAGACAGCATTACAGGTTATAGAACTCTTCAGTTACAAAGGATATCTTAACAGTTATGGGTAATCAGAGTTTTATCAAAACATTTATCCTCATAAGGAAAAAAAATCCAGAACGTTCTAGATAATTTATTATTAAAATATCAACATCTGATAGTTTTGTTATCTCAGGAAATTTCAGTGTAACCGAATTAAACCAAACTTGACTTAATCTAAAGCTAAACAAGGTTGGGCATTCAGTTAAAATGCCGAGTCAGCTTGTTAGTATCCTCAATTAACAAAGAAAATAGAACATTGATATCTAAGTAGATTCTATTTATAAAGTTATATATAAATTATAATATCCCGGCAAACATTTTTTTACTCCTACATTTGCCAAGTGTTGGCTTTATTAAATATGTCCAAACCATCTATTCCCAAATGGTGTTTCACGCAAACGTAGTGTTATGGGTTAAGTAGCATCTCTCCAAAGTTCATATGCTGAAGTCCTAACCTCCAGTACTTCAGAACGTGGCTTTATTTGGAAATAGGGTCATTGCAGATGTAATCAGTTGAGAAGAGAGCATACTGGAGTAGGGTAGACCCCCATTCTGGTATGATTGGCATACTTGTACATGGGGGAAATTTGGACACAGACACACACACAGGGATAACGCCGCGTGAACAGGAAGACAGAGACCGGGGTGCTGCTTCTGCAAGCCAAGGAATGGCAAAGATGGCCAGCAAACCAGTGGAAGCAGGGAGAGAGGCCCGGAACAGATTCTCCCTCACGCCCCGGACGGAAGCAACCCTGCTGACACCCTGATCTCAGACCTCTATTCTCCAGAACCGTGATACAATAAATGTCTGTTGTTTAGGCCACCCAGCTTGTGATATTCGGTTACTGCAGCCCTAGCAAACGAATACAACTAGTAACTAGGTGTTAATAGGTGTTTCACGGAGGAATTTGTAAAAAAAATTCTAGAGTCACTGCCTTTTTCCTGAAACATCTTTCTTGGTTTCTCACCCTCTCTGGGTTTCCTTTTCCCCAGTCACCAGTTGCTGAATCCTCTCTCTTCCTTACCCTTAAACAGGGTGGTGTCCCAGGATTCATTCCGCAGGCTTCTGGTGTGTCTATCCTTGCCCTCTAAGTAAACTCACTCAGTGCCATATCTTTGAATACCTGCTCCCTCCCAAATATATATCTCAGTGCTGACGTCACCCCAGTTCCAAACTTGTGTGTATATTGACCCACCTCATCTTTCCACTTGCCTGTCACTGGGTGTCTCAAGCTTAACTCACCTGACATGGAGTTCTGACCCGCAAACCAGTTTCAGTTTCGGTCCCCTCCATCCCGCCGCTGGATTGCTCAGGCCAACACACTTGAGAGGCATCCTCGAGGCCTCCCTTTCTCTTACAATTTACTTCCAGTTCATTGGAAGATTTCATTCCTCCAGCTTCAAAGTATATTATAAATTGAAACCACAAATTGGTGGTGTTTGAAATTTCTCAGGGGACAACAAACTGTTTCAAACCTAAGAGTTAAAAATGGATTTTACATTTTTTAGTGTTGTGTCAAACAAACAAGCAAACAAAAACAAGATTCAGGATTCATGACAGAGGGTGTATGTGACTGACAAAGCCTAAAATATTTGTCATCTGACCTTTTACAGAAAAAAGTATTTCCAAGCCCAACACCTACTGAGCATTCAATAATCATTTATAATAATAATTATTATATTTATTATATATTTTATATACATTAAAATATATCAGAAGCTTTGAGAAATCCTGAATTAATTCAATTCCAAGCTTTTAATAGGCTGATTTTTATTGTGGATTTTGGTACCACGAGGTTCTCAAATGTATTCATCTATGTTTCGTGGCATGCTTATTAACTTCTCCTAGAACAGTAATATTTCTAGAAGAAACTTAGAAAATGCTGTTTAAAGTGTGAACCAGGAATGTAAGCAATAGACTGCAAGTGATCACCATGAAGATAAGTCGCCATCTTCCAGCAACTAGCAAGAAACCTACTGGTGAGGGTCAGGCTGGGCCCCTGGGCCGAAGGCTCCCGGCCGTCCCGCACTCAGCGTTCAGCTGGGAACATCACTCTGTGCAAAACACATGGTGTCGCTTGTGAAATATTTTCTGCCACTGAGGGCACAATCCTTACAGCGTCAGAGAAAGTACCCTGTCTGTCCAGGCCAAACCTGGTAGGAAGTGACCGTAATACTCAGTCTCCGGTGGTCTGTGTTTCTTCCCAGGCCGGTCACTCGGAAGCCCCCTCTGCTCCCTTGGGCCACATTCCTGCTGTGTTAGCTTCCAGCCTCTCCGCACCAAAGCAGTAACAGCCTTCTCTGCGTCATCGGCGAAGTGCAATAGATAAGTTCTCACGGAGCATCGATCGCAGCAATAAAACCCGAAAATCATGGCCGGTTTCTGCTCATCTCACCCATAGATTCAACAGTCTTCCATAACTCATGAGGTGGTGAGCTGCAACTACAAGCGCCAGCCAGACACAGTGGTGTCCTCAGGAGGCTCACAATCTATGGTGAACGGAAGACATTCCTATAAGTGCCTGAAGTTCAGGTCTGCAGCTGTGCGACCAGGCACCCCTGCGCTCCTCGGCCAGTTCCAAGGGCACCATGAAATATTTTAAAAATTCAAGGGAAAGGCAGATGCTGAACTTTTTTTTTTGGACTCTGCCGAAACTGCTACCTCTAAGTACTTCTCACCTTCAGCATTAGACCTGCTACGTTCCTCCCAGTGACGTCAGACCTTGCTCAGCTGCGACGTCAAGCGCCACACAGGGAATCGCTGTGGAGCAGAAAGTGAGGGTGGCTGTGTCCCATCTGATTCCAAGATTTGAGAAGTTGTTCAGTGCCCAGTGGGCACATACCTACCATTAGTCAGTAATTGGGTTATTTAAAAGTTAAAAAGTATTACTTTTTCTTTCGATTTGTGCGTGTTATTTTTCACATGGTTACTATGTTGTTAGGGCAGAGATAACTTAAGTTATTAAGACCTAATAACCGAAACTATTAGGCATTTCTTTTGGTCCAGGGTTCCCTAGAAATAATTATGAGGCATTAAGAGTTCCATGAATTGAGACACTTCTGGAACTAAGTTAAAATGAGTGAAGACGTCCACAGAGGTATGTTCATGTGCGGAGAACACAAAGGAGGGAGAGATTGATTTGCCTCGTGAGATGGGTTTGGAGGGCATCTGGGGGAGGCTAAGCAGGGGCATGACAATTGAACGATCCCTTGAGGCACGTGTGGGATTTTACCAGGTGAAAAGTTAGGGGGTGATAAGAAAAGGCAATTCATGATGTTGTTACTGCCAGTCATTCCAACATTTCACTAAACTGTTCTCTCAGCCTTTAGTGGGCTTTACCAGAGCAACATCTTCTCGCTTGGTTGTTCTCCAGATATGACGCTTCATTTCCAAGTGTGACTCTCTCTTTCCAAAGTCACCATCCCGCCTTATTTCAGAGGTCTCACAGCTCCACACACCAACACTAAGACAGGCAGGTGTCTCCCCTGCCTGAAAGACACCCCCGGCCAAACGATTTCTCAGTCTCTTCTCCGGTGCCCACAAAACCTCCCTCTTCCTGGTGGCTTGATCACGGGTAGGGCTGAGGAGAAGACGATGTCATAAAACTGATTCACAGCAAAAGAGGAGTTATTTAAAGGCACCCTCCTATCCTCCAAGGCTAGTCAAATTCGGAAACAGGACTCATGTCAACACAACTGAATTTCTAATCTGTGGTATTGCATTCTCCGTGGAGAAAACCCTGCTGAGAGGAGGGGTTTGTTTTTGTCGGATGGAGGGCTGAAGCTACCCCAGAGATTGTATCCTTGTAGCCAACACAGGACCCTTTTCTTTTGTACCTTCCCTCGCCAGCCTAGGAATAAAACGTCTCCAGAGGATTCACCGGAGAGCTGACAGCGTTTGGCTTGTGATTCTTTTAACTCTTAAACTTTTCCTCATCGTGTGACGACACATTTATCCAGCATAAGTTTAGTTGTGGAAAACCGTGTCCTAAATTGCGATTCTCAGTGCCTGTTCTGAGAGAGCTCTTTATACTCGCAAGAAGAACAAAGTGATGGCATTAGGGATGGAAAAGCTAGTCTAGGATGAATCTAGAAAGTGGCTAGAGCTCCTTACCCAGTGTTCTCACGATGCTCTCTCCCTCTTTCCTCATCACTCCCAAGAACCCAGGATGGCCGAGCTTTGCTCTCATGATAAGTGCAGATACCGCCGTAAGGGATTTCTATATGCAAATTCATTTAATCCTCATAATAATCAATGAAGTGAGTATGGTTTTCCTCATTTTCCGGAACTGGCAGGCCACGGAGTTGAGATCTGCACACAAGCTGCCTGGCCTGAAGGCCACGTGCTTCATCGCTGTGTCACCCTGTGCCGGTCCAGAGCTCTGAAGCTATGCTGTGCTGTATAAGTCACTAGTCACATGCGGCTATTTAAATTAAAATTAATTAAAATAAAATAAAGCGTCATTTTCTCAGGCACACTAGCCACATTTCAGATCTTTGGATTTAAATTGACTGTTTTTCTTTAATACTCCCTCCAACGCGTGTTAAATAATAGCTTAAAATATAGAACATATTAGTGAAGGATAATGACCTATTATGTTACCTCTTCCAGAAAACATATTTGAATTATGATAAAAATTTTAACATCTTACCCATAAAATAACTAACAAGGGACTAAAGGAAACCTTTAAAATCTTTATACAATCTCTAGGTCAGAAAGAATAGAGATCTGAGACTTTGGGAGAAGTTGTTTCTCAGAGATGCTAGCCATCCATCACACCATTAATAAAATAACAATTCTAACGCCCTTTGTCATCTAAAAAAAGTCCTTCCCTTGATATTGTTACTTATTTTAATCTATTATGTCATTAGAAAGGATTGTCTAATGCTAATGAAATGTCAGTATTTAAGCTTCATTATCAATCCTGATGAAAATCTCCTTTAATATTTTTCCTAACATGCTTTTTTAATTTCAGTTTTCATAGGAGGTCACGAGACATATTAATTAAAGAAATGAAGCTTTAAATATCAGAAAACAATGGTATTTATCATAGAAACTGTAAAATTTTAACAGTTTGCTGTGGTTTCTTCTGAAATACCAAGAAATAGTTGTTTATCCATATATTCTTTCAATATGAAATCTATTTAGTTCCATTTTATTTATTTTAAACTGGTAATCTATGCATCGTATAATAACAGGCCTATCTAAGTACAATGATTTATTTCCTTAAGGTATTTTAGCAACAAGAGAACAGTAATAATATTAGCGGCAAGCTTTTCTGGGTTTTGCCATGTGTATACCAAGCGCTTTGTGTACATGATCTCATTTCATCCTTACAACAAGCCCAGTAGTTAGACTTATTTCACTCATTTATTGGAGAAGAATTTTAAGGAAAATGAAGGTAAATAAATAGTTCAAAGTCACATGACTGGTAAGCAAAGCAACTACCGTTTCATCAAGAACTGCACACGTCAACACTGTGTGTTCTGTGAGACCGTGTGATGCATGGAACACGCAGATGTGAATAAAGGCGGATTTTGTACTCAAGAAACTTATGGTCTTGTGGACACCTGATAGCCACGTAAAAAATAGAAACATAAATCCTAAGACTATTAGAAGGTGAGATAACCCACCTTCTTCTGATGGACCACAGAAGACCAGCTTTACGGTTGAGGAAACAAAAAGCCTCGAACTTTGTTTGTGGAGTCATTTGGCCTCATTCAAAAGATTTTTTCCATCCTTGTGAAACTCGTGTCCTGTAATGTTCTTGCCCTCTTTCTTGCCCTTTCATTTTCTTAGCCATAAAGTACAGATGATCCAGAATTATTATTCTGGTGGAAATGATTCCAGCCAGAAAGTGGAATTATCTCGTGGCGAATTTGGAAAGAACTAGCAGGGCACGCTGAGTCCTCAGCACTCTGTTGTCTCCCTGTGGGCCTCCTTGCAGGGAGCAATTCTTGCATTTCATCCCCCCAGGGCCCGGGTGAAGTGGGTGGGGGAGACCAGCCTCAGTCAGTGCTGGCAGGACTGGGTTGGCAGCCAGCCTACTGCTGAGGTCACATAGCAGGACCATGTGATGAACAGACCTTGACTCACGCCACCCAAGTAGGTCTCTCTTAATAACAGAAATAATTTTTGGTCAGAGTCAGATGAGGAAAAAGGTTGATATCCCCCTTTAGATAATCAAACACTACCTACTGCTATTTCATACCCTTATGATTTTTTTTCACATTTTAAAATTTTATCTTTTTCTTTTTTAAGAAAGTCGTATTCTGTTTAAACATCTTTAAGGTGTGAGGTGCCTCTGTTATTTAGTTTAGTCTTGTAGTTCTTAAGAGGTTTGCACGTGCATCAAGAAGAAGTTCCCCAGGGATGAGTATGTGTAGAATTAGGACATTTATTTCCAGTCAAGGGAGAAAAGCAAGTTTAAGAGGAGTCTGTATAATTTATCCTCGGGTTCTGGAGTTCTGAGTCAAACAGGAGTCTGTGAAGTTCATCCCTGTGTTCTAGAGTTCGAAGGGCTCAGTTTGCTGTCATCAAGGAGATTTTGATTTGGGAACTGGCGTTGGATAGGGAAGAAGTACCCACCACCTTCTACAACATTTTTTTTGATCATTACATATACCAATGGTATCATCCGTGCTGGTGCATCCTCCATCTTTGCACACCCCTCGCAGAAGAATGCATTGTTTCTGTCCTGGAATAAGGCCAGTACTTGCTGCACAGAAAGAGATTTAACAGCCTCGTTAATTCACCATCAAATTATTGGTAATGTACGTAAATACATTGGTAATGTACGTAAATACATCTAGAGAAGAATGGCTTTGAGATAGAATACATGATATTACCTATATGAAAAAATCCCTTAGGCAAAAGAAGTGGCTTTTTGGAGGAGGGGTGCTAAGAGCGTGGGACTATACACACCTTGGAGGGGGCAGGCTGGTTTCTAGAAGCTTTTAGAGAGTTGTCCTTATCAAGGGCAGTACAGGTTGAACCGTGTGGGGTGCTTTGTTGTCACCATGACTGGGGAGATGTCCTTGGCGTTGGTGGGTAAGGCTCAGGGTTGGTAGATTTCCCTCCTAGTGAGCTGTTCTGCTCCAAATGCCAGTAACACCTGCTCTGAGACAGACTACTTCAGCCGAAGTATCCACCCTCTACCCCCTCGCCCGTGCTAACCTCCGCATCCCCATTTACAGCATCCTTATCGTATGGCACCTGTCCTCATCTCATCTCCTCTTGTGGAAAGTCTAGCCGTGCTCCAGCTTTCACCTTGCCTAATCGCCCCATGTCAGGACTGTGCAGGAACCGGATTTTCTGTGTTCTTCAGTGCCCGGTATATGCAGATGCATGGAGAGATTTTCTCTCAGAGCTGAAAGGTGCTTTTCCTTAAACACTCCCATATGTTTTCCCCATGCATTGGGCTGCTGAAAAGCACGTAACTGAGGTGTGCCTCAGCACCGTTCCCTCGCACCCCAGCATCCCTCCTCTAGCGTTGCCAGCGCAGCCAAGGGTCCTTTTCCCCGTGGGTCATGGTGGCTGATACGTAACAGGACACTTCTGTTTGCGGCCAGCAACGGGGATTAGCTGGCTCCTGAACCGTCCTGTTAACTCACCTGTGTCCCGTTTTGTCTTTACTGTCCAATAATGTACTAACCCTGACTGGCTGGCTTCTTTGGTCCCTAACTTCTACCGCGTAACTGAGAGTTTGAGCGCTCTGGGGCTCTGAATCTTTGTTTGGGGGGGGGGGGGCGGTATTTAAACCAGGCCCTCATTGTTATCTCACCGTCCCGTAGAAAAATACCCGCAGCCATATACACCAATGCAGCCTCTTGTAACTGAATTTTCAGAACCTGTGCGAGTCTGTGTTCTCCGCCTGCTGCAGGATCTGACTCTCAGGCTAGCCGTCCGTGGGCTCGGAGCCTCGTGCGGCAAGAGAATGGCATGATGGGGAGTTGGTTAGCATCCTGTGGTGCTGCCTCTGCTCTGCCGGCTCTGGAGGCTGGAGCGTCTGTCTTTCAGGGAGAGCGCCGAGGGTCCCGCCGCTCTCGGGGACAGGGCTGAGGGTCTCACTGCTCTCGGGGAGAGAGCCGAGGGTGACCCCACCCCACGCCTGTCTACACAGAGTGCAGGCTCCGTACCCAGCAGTGCAGCAGTCCTCTTACCAGCTGTCGGTCTCTCCCCCGATAACCTCAGCCACGCACTTCGTGTAACATTTGGTGAGACTTTCAGGTTTTCTAACGAAGCTAAAATCAAGGGTTTTTAATATCGGGCAAGGCAGAGTGAGAGGCAGAGTATGTTTCAAGGACGCATCTGGGTATAAACATAGAGGCGTCCCACGCGGTGCATCTCCACATGCCAAAGTAAGGTATCGTGACCTTTCCGTGTGGCTGCAATATATTCTCTTCCGAAAACACCTGGCCATTGAGAGTTCTTCCCTCCTGTGAAAGATTATAGGATCTTTGTTTAATCCATCCTCTTGGCATAACTGATTTGGGAGAAACCAAGGAGGACTGATCTGGAGGAAGGGGTCGGCATGACGCCTCCAAAGCGTTCTTGTCAGACTCGTGGGGAGCCCGACGCTGTTACCAGCCCCAGTAACCTCCTGCTCTTCACTTGTTCTTTCTTTCTTTCTTTCTTTTTAACTGTGGTAAGAACACTAAACGTGAGATCTCCACTCTGACATTTCTAAGTACACAGCATGGTACCATTATCCAGAGGCACAAGTCTGCCCAGCAGATCTCGAGAATTCCTTCATCTTGTAGAAGTGAAACTTTAAGCCCATCAGACGACAACTCCCCATTTCTCCCCTCCCCCAGCCCCTGGAAACTGCTGTTCTGTTCCAGGTTTCTACGAGTCTGACTATTTTTAGATGCCTCAGGTAAGGGCAATCATGCAGTCTTTATCTTCTTGGACTGGATTATTTCACTTAGCATCATGTCCTCCAGATTCACCTTCCAGATTAGTCTTGAAGTAGAGTTTGTTGTGCCTCCTTGTCTACCTGCCCCACATCTATCATCCTGGACCCTGGCGGGTTTTGCCTGTGAATTGTGAGTCCTTCATACCATCAGTGATGCACTTTCCTCACCACCTTTGCTGGTTTTGTCTTATACTTTGGTATCCTACTTTAATGGAGTACGAATCATGGTGCCTAGAGGGTAGGAACTTCCTTTGGAATACTGAAGAAGGGACCTCATCCAAAGGACGACAGAGATTTCAGACAGTGCATATTTTCAAGTCTAAACATGATCATGACTTAGAGAATCCACCTAGATAGATCAGACTTACTTACCTTTGGACCACAGAAATGATCAGATTGAAAGGTTAGGAATTTTGATTTCCTAATTTCTCATGATTGTTATTGATAGCGTTTATCTGTTTCCACACAGTTGCTGGTGGTTTCCCAGGCTTCATTCTATGTGTGTACCTCAAAGAGTGATTGTCTCGAGATTAGAAAAGAAGGAAGCTCCTCTAAACTTGAAACTCCTTCTGTGGCAGAACGAGGAAGAGAAACTCTGAAGAAAGAATAGTGGAGGTAGTGAAACAAAAGGAAAGACCTATGGGGCTCGTAGGCCGCCTAGAACCCGTAGATGTTCCTACTTTAGGCATAAAGCGAGACCCAGCCCTGGTGATGGAGATACTCGTGGTCACCACTCCCGGCGCAAAGCTGGTAGCCTTGCCCTCGCTGTTCCCGAAGTGTCCCTGCAGATTGAGCCTTGGTGCCATGCAGCTTCCACTGTGGCCTAATTCCATGAGATGCTGGGCACATTTTCTGGTATGAACTAGCGTTCTCCTGCCGCGGCCTTCTTGCAGTTCCTTAAACACACGGTGGTTTCTTCTGCATCAGGGGCATTGCACCGGCTTCTTCCTCTGCCAGGAGTGTTGAGGTCTCCTTGCAAGGCGTTCATCAATGAACACTTATCTTCCCGTTTTCAGCTCAAAAGGCACACACCTCAATGAACTTTTCCCGGATGTTGCAGATTGATGATGACCGCATGTTTCAGGCACTCAGAATACTCTGTTCCTTTTCATTGTACTTATTAAAATGTATAACTTATAGACGCATTTGTAATCATTTGCCTAATGTCTGTCTTCTCTACTGAGGGAAGACAGTCTTCCTTTCATTTCCCATTGTATCTTGGGTATCTCACGTAGCCCATGGAAAGTGGCAGATGCTCAGTACACAGTTCTTACCATTGAATGCAGTTAAGTATTCTTTGACCGCACGCACATTTTCTGTCTCTTATTCCTTCTAGAACTTCTTGGCTCCAGCCTATTTTTAACTATTTGGCCACCCACTCCTGGATGTACAATTGTATTTATGGGTGTCCAGTCTTGTTATTACCATAGGAACTTCTCTAAACCTTAGGCCTAGATTTCTTGGAGTCCTGTTTTCCTGTCAGTTTTTTCTGGCCTTTGCTCTAGGACAACCTTTTTCTTGAATTGTTTTCCACTCTGAGAATGAACCACTGCCATATCACTTTCTCACTATAATGGTGACTTTTGGCTTGATCTTTACTTCCAGAAGTATCCCTCCTTAACCTTGAAAAAAAAAGGCCCATAACATGGTGCATGACTCTGGATGGAGACAGTCATTTATGTTGAGTTGAATTTAGCTTAGGTGGTGGAAAGCAAGCATGAGCAAAAAAAAAAATTCACTCAACAACCATGCACACATAATTATCTTGAAGCAAGTGCTTTCAGCAGTCTGATTATCACCATTATATGATTTTAAGAACAAAGATCAGGAAAATCTAAAGACTAGTGTAAGTCATCCCAATAATAATGCCAGAATGTTAAGCCGGTTCAACATGCCTACCACAGACACTGAAGAAAAAGGATTTAGAGGTAAGTGAAGTAACATGTTTCAAAGACATTGTAGCTTCCCAAAGAGGAAACTTGAAAATCTCCTTAGGTTCTTCAATGTCTAATTAGGGGACTTTGAGGTAAACAGCCTGACAGAAATTAGGGTTACCACTTTATGGGCATACCTACACCCTTAGATCGTTGGAAACAATGATGACCCAGATTAAAAGTACTTGGTTCCAGCTGCAGTGTTGCCACTACCTATGTGACCTTAGTGAAATCATATTCTTTATGTGGACATGGATTCCCTTATCTGTAAAATTAAAGAATTAACCATTAAATTGCCTTCTAATTTTAAGTCATTAACATCATATAATTTTATATTAGCTGTTGCTACAAGTGTGTCTTCTTCTGACAGAATTGAGAGCCAGGTGAGAAGTACATGAACTCCTTTAAGAGGGGGCAGCTATACATCAGATAGATCCCAAGATATTCCTAGATTAGGCAAAGATCAAACATTCCAACATACATAAATATCTTTGATTGTATTTGAAAGAATCTTATAGATGAATCAAGGAAGAGGGAGAGTTACCCAGACTTAATCTATGTTCAGTGAACACATGTTATTTTGAGGGATGTGAACATCCTGACATCAACAGTGGAGAAAGCAATCTTAGTTTTTACAAGGATCTGAATGAATCAGCCTGAAAATGGCCATGTTCCCTTTTCCCTGTAAGTCTACACTTTAATATTCCAACTTCTCCATCATGAGCACCAAGGGTGTAACTCAGGTTGTTAAAATGCTCCCTTCCTGTTTTGCGTTCTGCTTAAAATTTTGCCATTGACGCGCCGTCCCAAATCCATGCTTTTTCCAAATTCCTCTGCTCCCTATTAATAACTTGATATAATTCTCTTTTGTTGAGCTCTGTATTATGCGCCTAATTTCTACCATTCACAAATATTCCCTCACCAACAGACTGCATCACTTCCATTCACTAACCAAGTCTGACCCAGTAGCCGCCATTTTCACTCCCCTTTTTGGAGGTGGGGGCCCTTGTAAAAGCTGCTCGATTTGTATGCTGAGCCTGATGTCACATGTCAGAGCTGCTCCGCTTCCACATCGGTTTGAGCCCCCTTTTCTAGTCATGGAGCTTTTGGAACTCATTTTCTGTTGGTGGAAATCCTTGTCCCGCTTCACAGTTTTGGCCTCATCAGTTCTAAGGAAGATGATCATGTTGGACTTTCGCATCCCTAAGACTGTGCATTAGGGTCTGAGATGGCCACAGTATAATGACGCATCCGAGTAGGTCTCCTAAGAAATCTGTCTCTACAGTTATTCACCGTCTTACCTTTTGGTATTATAGTCAAAGAGAGGAGGAGAACAGAAAGCAGTAAATGGAGTCTCATGGTTGAATGCCCGGTAGAGAAGTGGATAATCAGGAATAGCGGGATTCAGGGCCTTTTATTTACTTCTGGAGACTGAGGTTCCTTTTAGTCAGTGAAGCTTAACAAGTAAGAAAATAAAACAGCTTCCGCTGGAATATTTCCAAGCCCTGAACTCCCTAATTTGGTGACAAATTAACCTAACTGCTGGAGACCAGATGGCTAATCCTTTACTTTTTCTGTGGGCTCTCAAGTTTCTCAGAGGTCAGTATCTTTGGCCAGTCATCTTTTAAAGGGTCACTGAGTGTAATAGTCCTTGTCACCAAAGTCCTCTGAATTGCAAGGGAGCTCTTCCGCAGCAAACTCTTTTCCACAAGACGGATAAAATAATTGCCTACGGACCATTTCTGAAAAAAAAAGAAGCGATATTTTTAAGGTATTCCTTTAAAAGAGAGGCCAGTATCACATATGTACTATGTTCTTAGTAGCATCTGAAAGGTAAATACACTTAGTTCACATTGAAAACTAAAATTGTCTCATTTGTTATTAATCCTTTGTATAACTGTCCCATATGACAAGATTGATGAGATCAGGAGAGTCAAATAAAGAGCACAGTATTTCCTCAATAGCTGTGTATTGTCTAAACACTATATGCCGAAAGCTTAAAGAGGGACTTCCCTGGTGGTCCAGTGGTTAAGACTCCGTGCTTCCAATGCAGAGGGTGTGGGTTCAATCCTTGGTCAGGAAACTAAGATCCCACATGCATGGTATGACCAAAAAAATTTTTTTTTAAAATAAATAAGAGAATAAATTTTGGGGGAAAAAAACAAAAGCTTAAAGAGATCCCTAACCTTTCCCCCTACCCTACCGTATAGAAACAAAGTATAGAAAGCCTAAGTATATGCCTTTGGCCAATAACCAATTGACCTAAAACCAGTTTATCTAAAGTTAATTGACCTAATGATCAATGGCTTAATGACACATTTATCTAAATTTACTTATTTTTTCATTTATAAACTTTTATATGTGATATCAGCTTTTTACAGAAAAATTTTATATACTTTTATGTCTTCTATTATGACTACTTTTGATCACTTACATGTTTATTAACTAATGAGTTTATCTATTTTGAAAACTTGAGATACAGTTGACATATAACATTGTGTAACTTTAAGGTGTACGACATGTTGATGTGATACATTTATGTATTGCGGTGTGATTGCCACCACAGTGTTAGCTGACACCTCTATTAGGTCACATAATTATCATTTCTTCTGTGTAACGAGAACAATTAAGATGTGGTTTCCTATGACTTTGAGGTTTATCGTACAGTGTTGTTGACTATAATCACTATGTTGCCCATTAGATCTCCAGAACTTACTTATCTACTGGTTGTAAGTTTGTACCCTGAAACAGCATCTCCCCAATTCCCCCACTCCTGGCCCCTGGTAGCCACCATTCTACCCTCTGTTGTGATGAGTTTGGCTTTTTAGATTCCACATCAAAGTGAGATCACACACTATTTGTCTTTCTCTGTCAGACTCATCTCACTTAGCATAATGCCCTCCAGGTACTTCCATGCTGTTGCAAATGGCAGGATTTCATTTTTTTTCTCATGGGTGAATAATATTTCATTGTGTATACACACACACACACACACACACACACACACACACACACACTTCTTCATCTGCTGATGGACACTTGGGTTGTTGTCATATCTTGGCTATTGTGAATAATGCTGGAAAGATCACGGGAATGCAGATAATTCTTCAAGATCCTGATTTCATTTCCTTTGTATATATGCCCCAAAGTGGGATTGCTGGATCATAGGGTAACGCTATTTTTACTTTTTTGAGGAACCTCCACGCTTTTCCATAGTGGCTGCACCATTTCACATCCCACCAACAGTGCACAAAGGTTCTCTTTTCTCCACATCCTCACCAGCACTTGTTATTTCTTGTCTTCTTGATGACAGCCATTGTAATAGGTGTGAAGTAATCTTTCACTGTGGTTTTGATCTGCATTTCCTGATGATTAGTGATGCTGAGACTCTTTTCATGTACCTGTTGGTCATTTGTATGTTTGGGAAAATCTCTGTTTAGTTCCTCTGTTCATTTTTTTAAAACGGGGTTATTTGGATTTTGTTATTGAGTTGTATGAGTTCTTTATATATTTATAAATATTAACCCTTATCTGATATATCATTTGCAAATATTTTCTCCCATTGTGTAGATTGCCTTTTCATTTTTGTAGAGTGTTTCTTTTGCTGTGCAGAGCTTTTTAGTTTGATGTAATCCTGCTTGTTAATTTTTGCTTTTGTTGATTGTGTTTTTGGTGTCATATCCAAAAAATCGTTGCCAAGAAAATGTCAAGGAGATTTTTCCCTGTTTTCTTCTAGGAGTTTTATGGTATAAGGCCTTATGTTTAAGTCTTTAATTCATTTCAAGTTAATTTTTTGTGAGTGGTGTAAGGTAGGGGCACAGTTTCAGTGTTCTGCATGTGATTATCCAGTTTTCCCAATACCACTTGCTGGAGAGACTGTCATTTCCTTACTGAGTATTCTTGGCTCCCTCGTCAAGCATTAGTTGACTGTATATGCAGAGATTTATTTTTGGACTCTCTATTCTCTTCCTTTGGTCTCTGCATCTGTTTCTATGCCAAAAGCATTTTATTATTTTAATTTTTGATGCTATTTTAAGTAGAATTTCTTTTTATATTTTCTTTTCAGATATTTATTTGTTAGTGTATAGAAACACTACTGATTTTCACATGTTGATTTTGTATCCTGCAACTTTACTGAATTCATTGACTAGGTCTTACAGTTTTTTGGTGGACTCTTTAGGATTTCCTATATATAAAATGTCATCTGAAAATAGAGACAATTTTACTTGTTGGTTTCCAATTCTAAAAGCTTTTAATTTCTTTTTCTTGCTTGATTTCTCTGGTTAGGAATTCCAGTACTATGTTGAATAAGAGTGGTGAGAGTGGGCACCCTTGTCTTGTGCCTGATCTTAGAGTGAAAACTTGTAACCTTTCACCATTGAGTATGATTTTGGCTGTGGGTTTGTCATATATGGCCTTTATTATATTGAAATACTTTCCATCTATACCTAAGGTGTTACAAGATTTTATCATGAATGAATGTTAAATTTTGTCAAATGCTTTTTCTGCATCTATTTAGATGATTGCATGATTTTTATCTTTCATTCTATTAACTTGATGTATCACATTTATTGATTTGCATGTTATTAACCATCTTTGCATCCCAATGATAAATCCCATGTGATCATGGTGAATGATTCTTTTAATGTGCTGCTGAATTCAATTTAGTACTAGTATTTTATTGGGATTTTTGTATCTTTAGGTAGATTTGTCTGTAGTTTTCTTCTAGTGTCCTTTTCTGGCTTTGGTATGAGGATAATGCTGACCTCATAAAATGAGTTTGGGAGTGTTTTCACCTCTTCAGTTTTGGGGAGGAGTTTGAAAAGGACTGGCATTAATTCTTCCTTAAATGTTTGGTAAAATTCACCAGTGAAGCCATCTGGTTTTTGATTACTGAATTAATATCCCTTCTAGTAATTGGTCTGTTAAGATTTTCTATTTCTTCTTCATTCAGTCTTGGTAGGTTGTATATTTCTAAGAATTTATCCATTTCTTCTAGGTCTAGTTTCTTGGCATAGAGTTATCATAGTAGCCTCTTATGATCCTTTGGATTTTGGTGGTCTTGGTTGTAATGTTTACTTTTCATTCATAATTTTGTTGATATGGATCCTCTCTCTTTTTTTCCTTGTTTAGCCTAGCTAAAGGTTTGCCAGTTTTGTTTATCTTTTCAAAGAACCAACTCTTAGTTTTGTTAATCATTTCTGTTATGTTCCTGTTCTCTATTTCATTTATTTCTGCCTTAGTCTTTATTATTTCCTTCCTTCTGCTAACTTTGGTCTTGGTTTATTCTTCTTTTCCTAGTTCCTTGAAGCATGGAGTTAGGTTGTTTATTCGAGCTTTTTTCTTGTTTCTTGTTTTTGTTTTGTTTTTTTGGTGCTACGCGGGCCTCTCACTGCTGTGAGTTCTCCCTCTGTGGAGCACAGGCTCCAGATGCGCAGGCTCAGTGGCCATGACTCACGGGAACAGCTGCTCCACGGCATGTGGGATCTTCCTGGACTGGGGCACGAACCCGTGTCCCCTGCATTGGCAGGCGGACTCTCAACCACTGCGCCACCAGGGAAGCCCCTTTTCTTGTTTCTTAATACAGGCATTTACTGCTATGAACTTCCCTCTTAGAACAGCTTTTGCCGCATCCAATAAGTTTTCGTATATTGTGTTTCCATTTTTTTCTCTCAAGATATATGTATAATTTCCCCTTTAATTTCTTCTTTGATACATTGGTGGTTCAGGAGAGTATTGTTTAATTTTCATGTATTCATGAATTTTCCAGTTTTCCTCCTGTTACTGATTTCTACTTTCATACCACTGTGGTCAGAGAATATACGTAGGACTTCAGTCTTCTTGAATTTGCCAAGACTTGTTGTGTGGCCTAACATGTTATCTAGTTGAGAAAATGCTACATGTGCACCTATCTATCCATTGTTGAGAGTGGGGTAAATATATCATTTCATCCTCTCCTGGTCTGAAAAGTTTCTGTTGAGAATTCTGCCCTTCTGTTGAGGGCCTCCTGGGAAGTGGCCATGATGCTTGGGAAGCTAGATGTCCACATCAGGCTCTCTTTTTCCCACTGGAGAATCACAGGTCCACGGGGGCTTTCTTGGTCTGGTTCTGTGCCAGCCTTGGGGAGGGGTGATGAGGTTAGAGTGTAGCGATCCATTTACCTTCTAATACCATCCTTCTCAGTGTTCGCGGTCCAAAGAATTTCTTCAGACTCACCCCCTGTTCTGGGATTTTCACAGTGGTGTCTAATCTGTGGATATTTGCTAGTTTGTCTTCTTGTGAGGGAGACTGAAGTCAGGAACGACTTATATAACCATCTCAATAACCAAAAATAGGATACTGATGTCAGAAGGCAGGACCTACTGTCTAATGGAAAAATTACTTTCAGAGACCATAGGCTGCCCCTCCAATCGCTTTGCATCCCAGAGTACAAAGGTCTGGGGGTTAGAATGATTTCAAAAGAGGGGCCACCTACTGCCTGGTGCCACCTCACATTACGGACTCTCTTCCTGCAGCTGTGGTCCTCAGCAGCCCCAGGTACAGCTCCAGAAGTCCTTGATGTGGTGTGTGCTGTGCACAGCAAAGCTGTGGGTGCATGGCTGCCTCTGCCTAGATTTCAGAAGATGCTCTAGAGAGCTGTGGGTCCCAGGCAGAGAACTGCTGCTGAGGTGTGATCACCACTGACAGCCCCCCTTTAGGGCAAAGCCCAGTGGAGCCATATGCGCATGGTTCCCCCAAACTCCAGGCATGCAATTATAGCTCAGGAGAGCGGCCCGTGTACCCCTCAATGCAGGGAGCTGTGGGGGTGGGGCTGCTTGGAGCCTCGGAGGCCCCAGCCCTGCCCAGGAGTGTCTGGAGAATGGGACCTACGCCTGGATCTCTTGACTGCACTCCAGACTCTCATAAAGGTCTTTCCATCCGTGTATAGTTGTTAAATTAGCCTTTGTGTGAGAAGAGGGGGTCTGGGACCTGCTGTTCTGCAGGTTTGCTTCCTGGAATATTTATGACGATCCTCTCTATTCAGATATTCCTATTCTAGTGTTTAAAGTCTGAACAAAAGAATTGGAAGCGTGAAACACACACACACACACACACACACACACACACACATACACACACACACACACACACACACAGTGTCTCCCACAGAAGTTAGCCAACATGTTGAATTATTAAAGCAAGTGTGGCATGTCCAACCGTCAAAAGAATTTAGACAGGATGCTAAGGACTGATGTAAATTAAGTATAAGAAGGATATTTTTATTAAAAAGGATGAAAAAATGCCAGAGACAAGACTTTATTACTGTACATGACTAACTAAAAGGTATTTGTAGGGAGACAGACACAAGTCAGGAGATTATTCTATATTTGGCAAGAGAAAAACTATGACGAATACATCAGTGTTTCCAGAGTCTTTTGGAACACACCATGAGGTTGCTTCTTCTAGGGACTAGAGAGTCTGCTCATCCTGTTTTGATAGCACTTGTAATGTAGTCGAAGCCTGCTGTTCTTTAAGGTTTTGAAATCTTTCCTACGTACCTGTAAGGGTTTTGCTATTCTCTTATAATCCCCCATCCGCACCCCTGAACTGTGATTGCATCTCATTAGGATAACAGTCTTTCAGGTATTTTTTCCTTAGTTATTTAAGACATCATGTTTCCATGATAAATCAGGAAAACAAGCGGACTTGCCAGCAAATTCCGAATTCTAGATAACAGGTGCCATGGTGTTTTAAATGAGCTAAAGCCAGATTGAGGACCTCTTCTGAGCTCTGAGACTCACGAGCGCTCACAGGCAGCTAGTCTAAGCTGAGGCGCCCAATTCTGCGGAGTCCAGGTATAGATCAGTAATATAGGGGCGAGATTGACTTGGTAGAGAGTCCCGGTTTCCCACCTGTATCCAAAAAGGACATAGTCTTTGTAAACTAAACGCAACTCAGGTGAGGTGCTTATATCCATATTCTCGCCAGATGGTGGAGATGAGGTAGGGAGGGAGAAATGAAAGCAAACCATCCAGCTGTCTCACCACTTACACACTTAGTTCCTTACGTACAATATACCTCTGCTGTTTTAAGGTCAATTTTGCCCTAAATTGAGTAAAGATTATACCAAATTATTATGGGAAATGTCCATACTCTGAGAATAAAAAAAAAAACCATAAAGACTTCATAAATACTGCATTATAGGAAGAGAGAAAGGGAGTCTTCACTACCAGAGCACATTTCCTTAATCATCGAGGTTTTATATATGACTGAAAAGTAAGACTCCTTCTAAGAACTGCTTTGAGGTATATAGTTTACTCAAGTCCTAAGGACATTCAGGAAAGGAAAGTGAGACCTTATGACACTAGGGAGGAAGATGAAGTTGTAGCAGAAGTTGTGAAGCATCAAAAATCGATTTAAAAGGGGTATTGACAGCATACCCTTGGAAGAGGTTACTGTGTTTTTTACAGTAAAATGTTTAGGTTCTATAAAATGGAATTATTTGTGTTGAGGAGTAAAATATTGAGAATCTCTAAATGATCACAGTGTTTCCTCATAGCAGTAGAATATCAAAATCTTTGTTGTTGTTGTTGTTAAGTGGGGTTTTATTTGTTTGGGTACTTACTCCTGTTGGTCTTCAACCTTTCATTCTCCTTGTTTTCATCTCTTTCCAGTTATCTGCCATGCAGTTACAATCCTTACATATCATCCCAGATTATTTCCTCTTGCCTGATTCCAATTTTCTCCCCTTTCCCTGTTTATATCTCTTCCCCTCCCTGATATTTTCTAGATTTCTTCTATATTTGACCTTTGCATTTCCTTTGTACTCTCTGTGCATCTATTTAATTGTGTTGCATATAACTATATTTTCATCTTTGCAACTTGGTTAATCTTTTGATCTTTCTGTGACAAATTTTTTAAAAATTTGTCAAATAAATGGGCTTTCTTACCTCTAAAGAGATTGTTTGGATCTGAAAATGAGTCACAAAGAAGTAGTGTCTGGGTAGATTTTAAATCAATATGTATTTATTTATTTTTCTTGACAAGGGATAATAGAAGTTGATAATAAAGCTAGCAGTGTTTAATATGTATGTTTTAAATTTTTAGATACAAAGACATTTCCTTTTGATGTTTTTCCAAGTTTCATTTCAATTTATGCTTAATGGGTGGTTGATAATCTGAATAGATAATGGACGTTGGAATTGGCAGAAGAATCCACCACTGGCGACAGCATTTCCACCGTCTTCGGTAGGCACCAATTATATCCTGTTATCTTGCAGGTGTCTCTTCTGCAAAGGCCAGAGAGATTGAAACAGTGGTTTTCAGCAGAAGCCAAACCACTTCTTACTGCAGAAGAAGAGTCAGTGAGATGATTAGTCCATGAATGGAATATAAACCTGTAAACTTAAGCATGAGAGTAGAAGAGTTCTAGGAAGAGCATTTCTACATGGAGAAAAGAAGCTGGACAAAGGGTCCATTCAGTTGCTTCATCACATTCACTGACTCCTTTTTACCCAACAGCCAAAATATTAACAAACCCCTCCCTCCTTTTCTTATATGTTTTTGGCATTTTGTTAATGTAGTCTTCAAACATAACTTTGGTAAATGTCAAAGTGAAACAACGAGGGGATGGACAAAATATATGTTCTAAATACACCAGTGTCTTTATTATTTTAATCCTTTGTATGGATCTTCAACCAATATTTGCCAGATGTCTTCTATTCACCAGGCATTTTTCTTTGTACTAGCAATAGAACAGCGGAAATGGCAGAAATATCCTCACAGCACTTATATTCAGTGAGGAAAATCTGACCATACAAAAATAGAACGATAAGGTAATTTCAGAAAGTGATAAGTGGTCAGAACACAATAATACAGTAATGGGCCAGATATAGTCTGGAGGGTGGAGTTGATAAAATGGACCGAGAAAGGCTTTCTGAGGATACAGCATTTGAGCTGAGATGTGAATGCTGAAAATGAGATAGACAAGCAGATACCCACGTGAGGGTATGATAGGCATGTAGAATAGCAGGAGCAAGGTCCCTTGCTTAGTTTACTTGAAGCACAGAAAGACCTGTGTGGATGGAGCATATTGGGAAAAAAATAAGTTTGATGAGAAATGAGGTGACTTTGGTTAAACAGGATCAAGATCATTTTGCACTTGTAGGTCACAGGAAGCTTGCAGATCCATACAGCTATCATTGTAGCTGCCTTCCGTCAGCTTCTATGTGCTCGTTCTTTTCTTAAAATGTTTAGCATTTCCGGACTTCCCTGGTGGTCCAGTGGTAAAGAATATGCCTTCCAATGCAGGGGACGCGGGTTCGATCCCTGGTCAGAGAACGAAGATCCCACATGCCGTGGGGCAGCTGAGCCCATGCGCCACAACTACAGAGCCCACGCGCCCTGGATCCTGCGTGCCACAACTAGAGAAGAGAAAACCTGCACGCGACAACGAGAGAGAAGCCCACGTGCCTCAACAAAAGATCCCGCCTGCCTCAACGAAGATCCCGCCTGCCACAACTAAGACCTGATGCAGCCAAAAATAAATAAATAATAAATCTTAAAAAAAAAGAGAAAAGTTTAACATTTCACCTCCTCTTTCCTTTAGATAAGGGGTAGGGGAGGGTTTCAGGAAAAAAGAGCCTGTGGGTAGTCAGTCGTGGTACAGGTTTATTCTAAACAAATAGAAAACCTCTCAATCTCTTCATGCTTCAATGAGCTCAGAAAGAAGAAGTTATTTTTCCTTTCCAAATGTAGATGTGATCTACCTAACTCAAAGGACGGAGAAGTTTTCATCATGGAGTGTATCAGAGGAAAAGTAAGTTTGTGGACATTCTAAATAATCCTTTCAATTGTATCTAAAAAGTAAAGGGTATTAGAAAGCTGAAAATTGGTCATTGTGTCCAGACCATTTTATCCTCCAGATGACTTGTATGGTAGAAAAGCTAATTTAATAAATAACTCTCTAGTGGTAGAGCTGATGCCACAGTCCTCAACATAAACTGGCCTTCCAGTAGAAAATCCGCCTAAAACAAGAGTTAGGAAACAGACAGTTAATAGCTTCACTTTGGACTCATCCGTGTGTTGAGAATTTGCATAGTGTCAAGGTTTTACCACTCAAGAAATAACTCAAGGTCCATTTAATAATTATGGGGTCTATTAAATAAGATAATTTTTGGTGTCATCACATTAGTTTTATTTATATTTGCCTATCGAGGCCATTCCTAGCTAAGAATAATAAGTCAATATTTTTAGATTAAAATTTGGTGATGATGTTCCTGTTCACTGTGACAGAATGACGTAGACAATATACCCACTTAATCAAGTAACTTAAATGTGTATCTGAAGGGGAGAATGGAAAAGAAAATCAACATTGACACCTGAGAAACATTATTTTTTAACTAGGAAGAGAACGGTATTGCCTTAACCAAGTTAAAGTTTGTCTGAACACAAAATCCATGTAGTGTCTCATAGTACAATATCAACCTCGATCTCACGAAGGTCAGAAAGAAAAGAAGAACGTCCACGGTCGGCACTACATGAACATAGCTCTGACATGTTTGAACCACGCCAAAAGTCATAAGGAGGAAAGTCAGTGAGGGCTTGAGCCTGCTGTGTTTCCTCTCCTTCTGTAACTCCCCAGACGCCATTGGAATGGTGTAGGTAGCATTTTGAGAGAATCTATAGGGGTGCCAGAAATCCCCGCGTACCATCAATGCATCAGAAACTGAGAAATAACTGAAAGGTGCAAACCAAACATGATCAGGTTGAAAGAAAGATTTAAACTTTGCCAAGATTACAGGTTCAGTGCTCTCAAATGACTGCTGTTATAGAAAAAATAGACCCTAGAGAATATCTTTGAAATTTTTCTGTTCTTGAAAATGGTAGGGCAATTTCCTGAAATACTCCCTTCTTCAAGGAGAAAAGTCTGTGAACTGAAGCTTGAGCAGTAGGCCCTCTGTATTGGTCAGCTTGGTGAGTGCAGGGCTTTCCGGAAGGTCAGTGCTATCGTCACCCATCCTAATGGGGGACTGGCTCGGGTTTGCCACATTGCCAGTTGGTTAAGACTGGAACCCAGGAACTGAGACAAAGAGGGAAGAGGTTTCAGAGCAGTAGCTTTGGTTGGTAGCAGAGACACATTGTCAAATGAGACTGTAAGAAAATGGCAGGCTGAGTATAAGCAATGAATTCATTATGAAAGAAGATCAGGAAGGCCAGACACCGTTGAGTACAAGTTAATGGAATAAATAACATACTTGGATCCTCAGGAACTATTGGAGTCGCCCATGTGAGCAAAGAATTATGTTCCTGCCCTGACAAAGAGAGCAAGCTGGGTAATTTGTAGATCACAGTTTTTAAGAGCCCCTCAGAGATCTGGGTTCTCAAAGAAAGCTAGTTAACTAAAATCCAAAGTCATAAGGTCCTACTAAAATGGAGGGGGCGTGACATCACAAAGGGGACAGTGTATGTCTTTCGGGCACCTCTCAAAGGTCTTATCTTTATTCTCAGAACATGCTAGCTTCCGTTTCCAGACTATCTTCAACTTCTTCTGAAGTTTCACAGACTCTTCTCTCTAAAGGATTCTGGAAAATGACAAAACGAGTCACAGCTCATATTGTCCTCACGTGAAATAACACAAATGGAAAAAAAGAGCCATTTGCACTCTTGCTTGCTACAAATACTTAGCATATATACACTTGACCAGACACTGTGTCACTGGATCGGAGATGGAAGCATTGCCTGCTAGTGTGAACCACGTTTTCTTCCAGATAAGGATTCATTTTCTCGCCAATAAACTTGACCTTCAAAATAATGATTTGGGGTCACTCCAGCATACTATCACACATAGGGGACTGATGATTGTAGGCAGTGAAAATGGTAAATGCAGTAAAGTTTCCATGGAGGTGTATTTACACACACACACACACGCACACACACACACACACACATATATGTATATCTCCCATTTCCTTCACTCCTCAGCTCTTGGTCACCATGATTCTACTCAATATTTCTATTGAGTTTAACTGTTTTAGAGTCCACGTGTAAGTGAAATCATGCAGTATTTATCTTTCTCATTTCACTTAGCATAATGTCTCCACGTTCATCCACCTTGTTGCAAATATATATGTATATCAAATCATCATGTTGTACACCCTAAATACATACAAAGTTTATTTGACAATAAGGCTGGAAAAAACTTGTTAAAAAAAATGCAAAAAACCTTATGACCTGATTTTAGTCACAACATTACGATGTTGAAAGGGGACCTCATTTTGTTCCTGTCCAAATCTCAAACAAAGAAACACAAAACCAAACATTCTCATCACTGTGTTTCCTTTCTTGGTGAATGCCCTTTTACTTTATTCAGGAACCCAGTGCATCCATTTGTTCATTAAGTATAGTCAGTTATAGCTCTTCCATATTCCTTTCACTTGTCACCTTCTCTTAACCCAGAGTTTGCCGTCCAGTTGTTCTGTCTCAGCTCAGTCCCAGTGATCATTCCCTTCCAGGCCGCCCCTTCCTGTCTGTCTTCTTCGTTGCCCAAAGACAGGTGTCTAAACTCAGACGAGTTTGTCCATTCCATTATGAGGACAAGCCAGTGCATACAGCCCCTCCTACCTTAGCATGTGCCATCAGGGCACTCATGGGCGCCTCTGATTCTCCTCACCAGACTGCGGGCGTGATCGCTTCAGCTAACATCACTGTGCTTTAACCCACCACCATCAGTATACCGTGGTCATCACATCTCGGCGTCTTTCCTCATGTTATTTCATTTGTCTGAATTCCCCTCCACTCTCATCTCTAGTCCTCAGATTCACCTCACAAATCATTTTTCATTTATAAATATATACAATCATGATTTCTTTTGTAAAGTTGGTGTTATGTTGTGGGTTTTTTGTTTATACTTTGACTAATTTCACAAAAAGAATTAGTCCTCCTTCTCTGTAACCCCGTGTTTCCAAATAGTCATGCTTTAACTTTTCACTTATTTTGGTATAATCATTTTTCCTATGTTTGTCTCTTCCCATAAAACTTTAAGATCCTTGTGAGTAGTTATGTGGCTTATGTGTGTTTTAGACCTGAAACTCAGAAAAGTGACTGGAAGATAGTATATTCAGATATAAGATGACTGACAAATAACTTTATTGAAAACTGAATAAGCAGATATTTTCAAATGACCATTTGGAGTTGAAAAGTTAGAGGTGAAACTGCAAATTGGGAATCTCTTCCACAGAGGACTCAGAAGGAGGGATCAAAGTAAAAGATGAAGACATATAAGCAAAGAAAAGGAATAGGTGGGCCATGGGCTGGAACCAGCAGAAGAGAAGGAGGAAGAAGGTCGCCTCTGGACTGCTTGAGTCTCAGAGCTCAATAGATATAGATAGATTATAGATGATTGATAGATACAATAGATAATAAATAATAGATAGATAAATGATAGATATAGATAGATAGGTGGATACAGATAGATAGATACAGATATATAGGAACTGAAATGTCTCTTACAGAGACATTTCTCATGGAGTATTCATTGTTTTTCCTTCTTCCAACAATCAGCATAAAGTTGAAAAAGAACCATCATGTGTTTGTTTATCACAGGGAATACTCTTGAACTAATGATTGCTTCATATTTCTTTATTCTTTCTCTTTCCCTCATTCTCCCATTCTGTTCTCTCATCCATTCTCTCTCCCGCCCATCCCCTCCCCCGGTCTCCCAACCCCATCTCTCTCTCTTACACACACACAAACTCGCACACATAATTGTATGCAAGGTAGATAGGGTCACTTCCACGGCTACTTTAAATGTTGTTATACATTTATCTTTTTAACATATGGCTGGAAAAGACCTGAAATACAATTGTAACACCCTCATGATCCTCCCACCTGAACTTGTGCCCTATTAAAGCATGTTTGCTAGAGGACAGATGCATACTTGTATTATTCGCTATCTGTTGCTATATAGTGTATTACCAAGAGTCAGTAGCTTAAAACAGTAAGCAGTTACTAATGTAATTTATATGGTGAAACAGATAAGTGTCTCTGGCTCGAGAGCTCTTACAAGGTTGTTGTAAAATTGGGGGCCTGACTGGAGGTTCATCCTGAAGGCTGGGGTGCAAAGGAATCTGCTTCCAAGCTCACTCACTCACTCATGCAGTTGTTCACAGGCTTCACGTCTTCACTGGCCAATTGCTAACGTCGTCAGTCCCCTGCCACATGGGTCTTCCCATAAAGGAACCCAGCAGACCATGCGGATATCCTAAATCTGTGGGAAACGTATAACACTAACTCCTGCTTTCTCATCCATTGAGTTACCACCACATTGCATACTTTTGTCCCTGGAGATTTCCTGTGGAAGACTGAGTTATTCTCTTTCTGTTAGGCTCCACTAATCATGAACAAACCACAGGTCCAGGGAGCATCATAAAAGGCCATGGACCTGCTATGCTCAGTGACCCCAGGCCCCGACCATGTTGATGACGCTTCCCTTCAGCTGCCGTTCATCCATGAGACTCCATGTGCTTCTCTCCATGCTCCTCTTTTTGACTCTCTTATCCCCAGGTAAGGTGGTGGCTGATTACCTAGGTCTGCAGTTTAGAAGGCTATTGGGCAGGTCAGACAAGACCCTGGAATCAGTCTTACAGATTCGTAAACCTAGTATCAACAGCTTCCCTGGGATTACAATGGGGGAGGATAGGAAAGAGACCTTTCCTTTGCCATTAGCCAAATTGCCTGATGAGGTCACATTCCGCTTTATCCTTACTTTGTGTCTTGGGGTGCCTATGTGAGGCACAGCAATTTATTTGTAGGCAGGTAGATCTGAAAGGATTGGATTTCATCAGCATCTATCATTTTATCTATTCAGTGGGTCGGAAAAAGAGATGGACAGAGTCTTATCAACAGGGGTTAGTGCTAAGGCGTGTCCTGGGGAACTCTGTCCTGTAGGTGTTTGTCTCCTTAAGGAATGGAGACATCAGCATAACGAGTACAACTCTCGCTATGGGAGAGGCATGTCCATAACTGTAGGAGTAGGGTGAGCATTTTAAAAATCCAAACTAGACACTTTTGGAAAGTGAAAGAAGCAGTCTTTTTTGTTGTTGTTGTTGTTTTTGCGGTACGCGGGCCTCTCACTGTTGGGGCCTCTCCCGCTGCGGAGCACAGGCTCCGGATGCACAGGCCCAGCGGCCATGGCTCACGGGCCCAGCCGCTCCACGGCATGTGGGATCCTTCCGGACCGGGGCACCAACCTGTGTCCCCTGCATCGGCAGGCAGACTCAACCACTGCGCCACCAGGGAAGCCCAAAGAAGCAGTCTTATAACTGTATCAGAACTAAGGCATAAACCAGAACTGTCTCATCTAAACTGGCCACTGGGGCACTCTATGTAAATGGCACAGACCCAGAATAGGGTTTCAGAAAGAGGATTACGGTTCCCAGGGAGGGGTTACCAAGGAGATCAAGTGCTGGTCCACAGTCTAGGAAGGGATTCTCACGTTAAATAGCAGTCGCACGGCATAGGTACCCCAACATAAATCTAGCCTCGCAAAAGGAGGCAAGAAGGAGGAAAACACATTTTGGAATACTGACGCATGAGTTCTGTAGGAAGAAAATGACTGGGCTGGGAAATGGAGACAGCAACACAAAATGGGATACTCTGTGATCATGGACGCTTAGGGCTAAGACTGTCAATTAAAAGCTATCAGGCTCAAACTCGTCAGTTTTAGATAAGATGACTGAGGTCCACAGAAGTACTTCACAATCTGTAATTTAAGTATTCATACCTGCATCTGAAAACAATATGTCACGGTTGAGGAGGTTGATAGTCAATTCTGTAGAAAGAGTTTAAATAGTTTGTAGGTCATGTAAGACTAGCTGATAGCAGTGGGAGCAAACATATTAAGAAGACACATATTGGACACAGTGATCTCTGCACTTCTTTTTTCATTAAAGAGGAATTTGTTTAGAGTATACTAACTGTCAGGCTCTGCTCTAAATTTCCTATCGGCTATCGTATGATTTCAATGAAGACTATGACTAGAACAGAGAAAACTCTCCTGCTTGAATGGTGCTTCCAATGCTAACCTTTATGTTGTTCACATGCTGGTATTCTTTAACCTCTACTCAATTTACTTGCACTCTAAGGACAGACTGACTCAAGTGGCGTGGATTCATTTCCTCTTGACAGAACGGGCCATTAACAAGTCAGACCTATGTGGGCGTCTCCATGCCCCCTGACCAGGGAGGAGCTCTGAGAAAGAGGTTAGGACATGGGGAGGGGGAAGGGTAAGCTGGGACGAAGTGAGAGAGTGGCATGGACATACATACACTCCCAAACATAAAATAGATAGCTAGTGGGAAGCAGCCGCATAGCACAGGGAGATCAGCCTGGTGCTTTGTGACCACCTAGGTGGGATAGGGAGGGTGGGAGGGACACGCAAGAGGGAAGAGATATGGGGATATATGTATACGTATAGCTGATTCACTTTGTTATACAGCAGAAACTAACACAACACTGTAAAGCAATTTTACTCCAATAAAGATGTTGAAAAAAAAAAAACTGGAGGGCAAGTACTATTACAGTTTTAAGAACAACGTAACTTGAAATAAAATATATAAATATGCTGTCAAAATCTAAAGACTTGATAGAAATGGCTCTAAAATTCATGTCTGTAATTAGCCATAATATTAAGTAATACAGAACTTTTCCCTATCATTTGCTACTCTTTTAACTTTAAGATATAAGAAAAGAATTATCTATTTTTATTTGGGAAAAACATTTTTACATTTTACATTGTCTTACATAATAATTCCACGTTATATAAGAGTAATGTTAGCTTATCTGATCAGTAAACCAGTATAAGGAGTATTTTCATTATTTCCTTTCTAGTTATTAAAATGTTTTTGAATTACTTTATGCTTATTTCAATTTTCATTTGTTATTAAATTACAGTCACATGCATTATTATCAAACACACTTATCTGTGCTATTTTCAAATTGTTCAGGATCCTGAGAGGACTCATATGTAGTCAGTTCTTCTTTATGTTATGTGGAAAATAGAAACTGAGTTATATTTCACATTTATAATGTTTAGAATTGAAAGCGTTTGTAGATTTTACCTTAAAAATTGCTGTTTTAGGTGCGCTATAGTCTTACTGTATTTTTACTGCTTGATCTGTCAATTGTGAGTGAGCAGATGTCGTCTGTATTACTCTTTGTCAATTTATGGTTGGGTAACTAGACGTGTTACCTAGATGTGTTATCTAGGATGATAATAGCAGCAGTAACCGTAACAATGACAGGAGAAACAATAGTAGTAGCAGTTCTATCAGTCAGGATCCAGTCAATTAGAATATGCTAGTATTTTGGAAAAAGGGGATTTATGTCAGGATTTGTTCAAAGAGAATGCTGAGGGAACCCAGAAATAACTGCAGGAAGTAGATAACACCACTCAGTGGGACAACAAAACGGAAGCAACCAGGAGCCTGGGAAGGAGTCCTGTGACCGTCAGGCCTCGGAGGAGGGGCATGCTGTGCAGCTGTGCCTGGTGCCTCTGCAGCTCTAAGGGGAGGCCTTTCAGGGTCAGCCCTCAGATCTATGAGGAAGGGGCATCAACTAGCTGTTGCTGGCATCTGTTTGAGGACATGATGAAATTGGTCCTGGAGTGCCATGAGAAGGTGGGCCCTGGGGCCGACCGTTTCTCCTGGATGCAACCTGTCATTGCTGTAGCAGCAGTGACAGGAACAAAAATGAGGAAGGAAGTCCCTCCCCCTTCTCCAAGCTCTACATCCCCCTGTAGTGCCTGTCATTGAAGCCAATTGGCAAAGGAGTCTGGGAAATGTGATTTGCACAGTCCTGGTCCCAGCATCACTGGAGAGCATAGTATCAAGGAAATTGGAACAAAGAGACATTGGGGGAAGTGACGCCACAGTGGGTGCAATGTTATAAAGGTTGAGCAGTCAGATTTTCTTTGATGTGCAGATGTTTCAAGTAATTATGTTGTAAACGCATTTGTAATTTCCTTGACAGATTTTTTTAAAAGTATACATAGTTTAGATTCCTACTTTTTAAATATTTATTTATTTATTTGGTTGCACTTGTTGTTAGTTGCGGCAGGCATGCTCCTTAGTTGCGGCTCCAGGGCTCCTTAGTTGCAGCAGGCGGGCTCCTTAGTTGTAGCAGCCGGGCTCCTTAGTTGTGGCACGTGGGCTCCTTAGTTGTGGCATGCAAACTCTTAGTTGTGGCATGCATGTGGGTTCTAGTTCCCTGACCAGGGATCGAACCCTGGCCCCCTGCATTGGGAGTGCAGAGTCTTATCCACTGCAGGAGTCTTATCCACTTCCCCACCAGGGAAGTCCCTCCTCAACAGATTTTAAGTCGTCTAGGAAAACAATGTTCTAGGGCAAAATACAAAGAGAAGTATGGAAATGGGGATGAATTAAGTCAGATTCGTTCAGGCAATGGGATCTGATGCTAATTGGGTGAGAAGGTGGTTAGCACTGAAAAAGATGGAGAAGCAAAAACAGGAGAGAAACAATATGTAAGAATGAAAAATATCACCAATTATGCTGGAGTGTCTGAGAATTACTTTCACATGCTGCATGTCCATGAATTAAACGCACACCATTCTGAAGGATAGTTATGGGAGTGGGTGGATGCCTCACACCTATTTAGGGCTTTCCTAAGAAGGCTACAACATGCTCTTGAGACAAGATATTTATCCTCTTCTGGGTTTTGGTTCTTACCATTTTGTCAAAGCCTGTAGCAGAGTTTTTTCAATCTCAGCACTACTGACATTTTGGGTCAGATAATTCTTTGTCTTGAAGGTCATTTCTGTCATTGTAGGATGTTTAGTAACATCCTTGGTCTCTATCCACTAGGTGCCAGTAGCATATTTCTGGTTGTCACAACTGAAAGTATCTCTAGACATTGCCAATTATGTGCCGGGGGCAAAAGCATCTCCAGTTGAGAACTCTGGCTTATAGCATCTGTATCCTCATGCAGGGTTTGTTTTTCTTCTAGCCATTTGGACCAATCCTTAGGGCTAAGTTTTGGCTGTAGGGTCATCAGGTGGTAGCTGACATTGAATGAACCCAGGAAACAGTTTGGGTTATGTGAATACATCAGGAGCAGAGCCAGAGGGGATTTTTTTCCATCGCCCAGTATCAGTGCCCACTGTTTTATACTTTGAACTATAAGAGAGGGTGATGTAGGCTTTTCTGCATGACTGGACCTCCTCCAGATTTTTACCTGTCCCTGTAGTGGTGCCAGGCCTCAAAGGTACAGGAAAGGTATGGGGGTGGAAGCTGTGGTTACTCTGGAAGGCCGTGTTCTGGGTGGAGAAATATAGCAGGTTCTTGTAAGTGAACTCTATCCTGACATTCAAGCTTAACGAAAAGAAGACACAAGCTATTAGAAGTCAGATAAAGGGAGCAATAAAAGCAGAAGACAGGAACAGAATTGATATTTGTACTGTCTTTTAAGTCAGATTTATTGAGATGTCTCACACAACAGACATCTGAATTTTATTCCTTAAAAATTAGCTCAATTCTGTGAGATTTAAAAAATCCATCTAGTTGTATAACCAACACCACAGTCAATACATAGAACAGTTCTATTACCTACAAAATTCCCCTCACATCCTTTTGTGGTCAACGTCTCCTGTTCCTAGCCCCTGACAATGTCTTATCTTTCTGTCCCTGTAGTTTGTCTTTTCTTCTTTCTTATTTATTTCTTCTTAAGTGAGTTTTGTTAGTTTGTTTCTTTAAAAGAATTTGCCTATTTTCATTGATCTTGTTGGATTTATGGACATATGGTTATGCCTAATAATGCCTGGTTATTCATCTTATATCTGTAGGATATGATGTCCTTTCTTTCATGGCTGGCATTGGTAATCTGTTTTCTTTTTGTCTATCTCTCTCAGATCAGAATGGTAAGACATTTATAAATTTTATTCATCTTTTCAAAGAACCGATTTTTGATTTCTTTTTTGTTCTCTATTGATTTTCTGTTTAACTTCTTTTATTATTTACATTAATCTCCTTTTCTTGTTTTAGATTTAATTTGCTCTTCTTTAATGATATAAGCATTTGGATACTATACATTTATTTCAAAATGCTACTGGAGCTTTATTCCACACAGTTTGTTATGTTGTATTTTTACTCAATTCAAATGCTTATTCATTTTTATCCAGAAGTGTGTTGTTTAATTTCCAAATATATGGGAATTTTCTAGGTACTGAGTGTTGATTTCTGGTTTAATTCTAATAAGGTCACAGAGCATATTTTATATGATTTGGATAATTTTATGTCTATCAAGACTTGTTTTGTGGCCCAGAATACAGTTTATATTGGTAAGTGCACACTTAGAAAGAATGTTTATTCTGCTGTTGTTGTGGGAAGTTTTTAAACAATATTAATTAGATTGTTTGTTGTTAGTATTGTCCAGGTCTTTTATATACTTACTGAATTTTTGTCCTCTTATTTTATTGATTACTGAAAAAGAAATGATTTTTATTGAGATGTAAGTGACATACAACATTATATTTCAGGTATACAACATAATGATTCAATATATGTTGTATATATTGGGAAGTATATATTGGGAAGTGATCACCACAATAAGTCTAATTAACATCCATCACAGTGCATGGCTACAAACTTTTTCCTTGTGATGAGAACTTTAAGATCTACTCTCTTATCAACTTATCTACTCTCTTATCAAGCATGCAGTACAGTATTATTAGCTATAGTCACCCATGCTGTACGTTACGTCCCTAGGACTTATTTATTTATTTATTTATTTATTTTTGCGTTATGCAGGCCTCTCACTGTTGTGGCCTCTCCCGTTGCAGAGCACAGGCTCTGGAGGCACAGGCTCAGGGGCCATGGCCCGCGGGCCCAGCCGCTCCGCGGCATGTGGGATCCTCCCGGACAGGGGCACGAACCCATGTCCCCTGCATCGGCAGGCGGACTCTCAACCACTGCGCCACCAGGGAAGCCCTAGGACTTATTTATTTTATAACTGGAAGTTTGTATCTTTTGACCGTTTCACCCTTTTTACCCACCCCCAACCCCTTGACTCTAGTGACAACCAGTCTGTTCTTTGTATCTATGAGTTTGTTGTTTTTTTGGTTTGATTTTTCTTTTGGATTCCACATATAAATGAGATCATACAGTATTTAACTTATTGCACGTAGCATAATGCCATCAAGGTCCATCCATGTTGCCACAAATGGCAGGATTTCATTCTTTTCTATGGCTTAATAATATTTCATCATATATAATGTGTATCACATTTTCCTTATTCATTCATCTATAAGTGGACAAAGGTTTTTTCCATGTCTTGATTATTGTGAATAATGCAATGAACATGGGGGTGCAAATATATTTCTTTTTTTTTTTTAACATCTTTATTGGGGTATAATTGCTTTACAATGGTGTGTTAGTTTCTGCTTTATAACAAAGTGAATCAGTCATACATAAACATATGTTCCCATATGTCTTCCCTCTTGCGTCTCCCTCCCTCCCACCCTCCCTATCCCACCCCTCCAGGCTGTCACAACAAATATATTTCTGAGTTAGTGTTTCTGTTTCCTTAAAATAAACCCCAGAAGCAGAATTATTGTATCATATGGTAGTTTTATTTTTAAAATAGTCTTTGCACATGAAATAACCTTATATATAGAAAACCCTAAAAGACTCCATGAATAAATGTTAGAACTAATAAATGAATTAAGTAAAGTTTCAGGATACAAAATCAACATACAAAACTTAGTTGCATTTCTATATGTTAAAAATGAACTATCTGAAAAATTAAGAAAACAATTTTATTTGTGATAACATCAAAAACAATAAAAGACTTATAAGTAAATTTAACCAAAGAATTGAAACACCTATACACTGAAAATATAAGACAACAATGAAAGAAATTGAAGAAGATACAAATAAATGAAAAGATGTCCCAGAATAATTAATATTCTTAAAATATCCATGCTACTGAAAGCAATCTACAAATTTTGTGCAATTCCCGTCAAAATTCCAATGGCATTTTTCACAGAAAAAGAAAAAACAAATTCTAAAGTTCATATAGAACCACAGCAGAACCTGAATAGCCAAAGCCATCAG
Organism: Tursiops truncatus; assembly: GCF_011762595.2. Classification (NCBI taxonomy): domain Eukaryota; kingdom Metazoa; phylum Chordata; class Mammalia; order Artiodactyla; family Delphinidae; genus Tursiops; species Tursiops truncatus. Next base: position 6,068,413 of record NC_047054.1, read on the forward strand.
CTAGAAGAACAAAGCTGGAGCATCACAACTCCCTAATTTTAAACTGTATTACAAAGCTATATTAATCAAAACAGCATGTTATTGGCATAAAACAAACACGTAGACCGATAGAATAGAATCAAGAGCCTAGAAATGAACCCGCATATATATGGTCAACTAATATTTGACAAGGGAGTCAAGACTCCTCAATGGGGAAATGATAGTCTCTTTAATAAATGGTGTTGGGAAACATGCATTGGGCATATACATACACACAGAATGGAATATTGTTCAGTTATGAAAAAAAGAAGGAAATCCTATCATTTGCAGCAACGTAGACGAACTTTGAGAACATATGCTAACTGAAGTAAGTCAGACAGAGAAAGACAAATACCATATGATCTCATTTATATGTGGAATCTAAAAAAAATCCAAACTCGTAGAAACCGCAGGTAGATTGGTGGTTGCAGGGAGTGAGGTTGGGGTGAATGGGTGAAGGTGGTCAAAAGGTACAAGCTTCCAGCTGTAAGATGAATAAGTTCTGGAGATCTAATATACAGCCTGGTATATATAGTTAACAGTAAGTAATTTATTGTGTAACTGAAAGTTGATAAGAGAGTAGATCTTAAAAGTTTGCACCAGGCTTCTCTGGTGGCTCAGTGGTTGAGAGTCCGCCTGCCGATTCAGGGGACATGGGTTCGTGCCCCAGTCCGGGAAGATCCCACATGCCGCGGAGTGGCTGGGCCTGTGAGCCATGGCCGCTGAGCCTGTGCGTCCGGAGCCTGTGCTCCGCAACGGGAGAGGCCACAGCAGTGAGAGGCCCACGTACCGCAAAAAAAAAAAGTTTGCACCACACACAAAAAATTTCTAACTATCTGAGGTGATGGAAGTGTTAGATAACCTTATTGTGGTAACCATTTTGTGATAAATATGTATATTAAAAAATCGGACAAAGGACCAGAATAGACGTTTTTCCAAAGAAGTCATACAAAAGGCTAATCCGTATGTGAAAAATTGCTCAACATTACTATTCATCAGGGAAATGCAAGTCAAAACCACAGTGAGATACCATCCCACACCTGTTAGGATGGCTGTTGTCAAAAGATAAAAGAGAAGAAGTGTTGGTGAGAATGTGGAAAAAAGGGAACCCGGAGGACTGACTTTGAAAAGGGTGTGAGAATTGTCTTTTATCGGGGTGTTGCTCTGTCCACACTCAGCTTGCTGGCGAAATCTGGGAAATCCGATTATGCAGGTTTCCTGTGATCGGCCCTTTTGAGAGGGAGGGAGACCCCACAAGCCTGCATGGAATGAAGTCATGCATTTTCCAAGTGGAGAAGGAGAGTAGTGTCCCCAGATGAAGGGTGGAGGGCTGCCCGGGCCAGGCAAAAACCGTAGGTAAGAAAAAAGGCCCCCCACCCAACCTGGAGCTCATCCAGGCCATATAGAGAGATGGAGACCAAACCACGACCAAGTGAAAATACATCGTACGAATTCCTAAACTAGGTTTTGTGTTTGCAAGTTTTGTTTTTTTTATTTATTGAGAACTCACGAAGAATCCCTGTGAGAACAAAGACAGAAAGAGAGGCGAGAGCAAAAGCGAGCGAGGGAGTGAGGATAAAACATCCAAACAAACAAACAGCTTGAGAAGGGCGTCAGTGCTCCCTGGGTATAGCAGGGTCGACTTCAGGCACGTGCACCGTGGGCAGACGGCATGGTCGGCCGTCCACACGCCTCCCAGCCTGGATTTCTGAGTCGATGCAGAATTCCTGGCAGGAGCCGTTTGGAACGCTCACAGACTTCCTTGAAACCGGCCCTGCCTGCACAGAGAAGAGAGTTGTGGTAGCTATTTCCTGGTGTCCCTGAATTTTTATTGAATTACATGGGAGGAGGGAGTATCTGCAAACAGTCTTGTGTGGATTTTTCATTGTTACTTGATTTCTTAAAAATCTGCTTTCACACAAAAATTTGGATTTGGGGCATTGCTGTAAAATCGGACAATATTGAGTGCATCTGAGTAACGAAAGGCTAGCCGTGGGCAGCCCTGCCCCCACACCAGGGCACACACACCCCAGCTCTTCTGGGTCTTTCTCGATCCTTATTATCTGCTAACACCGATGACAGAGGTCAGTTTTTATTTAATATTAGTCTTCTACTGCTGGTTTTCCTAGAGTAGAAGAAACTTTTTAGAGATATCTCTCTTTCTATATGTGTGTGTGTATGTGTGTGTCTTTCAAAAGCGGAACTGAAATACAGATCCAAAGGATAATATACGTCAAGGAAATTATTAGAGAGGATATGTTTCCGGGGGAAGGGAACGATATTCCTACATATGTAACATGCAAACAGTGCCCATGTCAGTATCTCTTGCATCCTGGAGCTGCGCTCACTGCCTCTCTCCCTGGCTCTGGTCTTTGAGCTTGCAATCTGCTGCAGGAATCACTGCATACATTAAGATTCTTAAAGGCTAAACAAGCATCCTTGTTAAAAGCATTGACTAGTATTTGACTTCTTTCCTAATGTATTAGTGTTCGGGGGTGGGGTCATACACAATGAGGGGCTCAGTTTCGAAAGTGGCTTGATTCTGAGCCATCCCTGTATGTTACAAAGTGCACCTTTTCCCTGACAGCTTCTTAAGCTCTTTGCTGACATTAAGAGAGGTCTCCAAACCAACACTTCTAGATTTTCCTATTCTGGAACATAAAAGCCAATTCTTGAATAGCTTCAAATCAGTATAGGGCATTCATGGACATTCAACAAAAGTCCATTGAATTCAGCCGAAAATCAAATGCATTAACTTGAATTTAACTCTTTACTGTTCACAAGGCAATCATTAATGGATATTTGTTAAGCATCCACTGAATGTGAGGCCCTTACTGGGAAGCAGGCATACAAAGAAAAAAAGATACGATGGCCTTCGACTTCCGAAACATCATAGGCCAGTAACCTTGGCTGCTAGATAGTCCGGGGAAGAGTCAACTAGCCCTCAAAATAGAGTACTGGCACAAGGATGAGGGAGAGGTTTCGTGAGAGCCAGAGAGAAAGCACGACTGAAAGAAAGACAAAAGAAGTATCGCAGGGGTTGAGAGCTTAAGGCACTAGGCCTTGAAGGATCTGATGGTCAGAGCAGGCTTTGGAAGGAAAATCATGGGATCACATTAGTCCTAAGTGTTTGAGGCTGTCTATTCAAGGTTTTCATCTGCGTTTTTACCTGTAACCAGAATAGTAATATTCTGAGTGTGTGAGCGCAGAATATAGTGAAATATATCCACTACCCCTCACTCCGCAAGGAATTTGAGAGGAATAACAGGGCTGGAATTAAGTAGACTACCGCTCCTTATATGAGGACTGTCCCCAATCACGCATCTGTCTACTTTCCTGCTCCTTTCCAACCCCTGAGACCCTGAATTCTCAGGAAAAGGTAAGACAATCCTCTTGATGTAGAGCAGTAAGTTGCTCATCCCTCCTTAGAGCTACATGTCCCGGAGATATACGTCTGTGCCTGTACCTGTGACCCACGTTCGCATGCAGAATGCAGGGGGTGCACTCACTGCAGTGCCACCTTGACCCCTGTGTTTAAAGTTCTACTTTAGGAGAACAGATGTTGAAAAGGAAGAGGATAGCCCGAGGTTGGCATGGAGCCTTCAGGGGCATCATCAAGGCTGGGCGGGGCAGCGGGTTGGAGGTCTCTCGGACTCAGGGCAAGCCTTTCAAGGAGACCCCCCCACCCCGACCACTCCCTCTGCCCCTATAACTTTGGCATAGCTCTTACATCAGTATCTTAGGATGCTAATTTTTGCTGAAAGTAGAGGAGTTTTGGAGACCAAGTTTTAGTAGAAAAATGCCTCATTTTTTTGTTACCTAGATCTAGAAACTGCTAGTAAATTTGCCTAAATAATTCATCTTCAGTGCTGGAACAAAGAGGGTTTCAAGCGCTTGAAACACCCTTGGCTTCATGTCATCTAACTGAGAGCTGCTGTGGAGAACTACTGAGTCAGTGGCTGCAGGACTTCTCAGGTTTCCCACGAGACCCCTGCTCAGGGCAGAGGTGATGCAGATGTTGCTGTGAACACTGGACCCCTGTAAGGCCTCAGGCACCCTACTCTTACCAGAGCTTCAGTAGAGTTTGTTTTGTTACCTGGTGGGACTTGGCCCATAAAGAAGAGAATGGTAAGCCGGGGAACCGCAGTCCTCGTGGCTGCAGAGAGGAGAAAGCTTGGCTTCATTTCCAAGAGGCAGAGAAAACTTCCGTCTGCAGCTCCCTGGCACCAGCAGAATGTCTTTGGCCGGATATCAAGTGCCCTCCTGTACCTCATTAGGGTACTTGTGGACAGGAGCGTTCTATGCGCACAGAATGGCCTTTGCAAGAAGGCTGAGAATCCTTGTTTTGTTGGACGCTCAGTTCATTAGGGAGATGTGGGCGCACACTTTTGACCAGAAAACCCTGTTAAATGGGAACATAAGCTACAAACACTTTGGCTCCAGGTAAGGTGTGCGAGCGAAGAGCTATCTATATTCAGTTACAAGGAGTCAGGCTGTGTACAGACACCTGCTGGTTTAGTTAGTGACTAGACATTGTGTTAGTGAGCACTTCCCAGGCTTTGCTAGCCCTCCCCGTGATTAATCGCCCCACTCACTCCTGGTCCGAAAGCCCACATTGCTCTGCTCAGGATATACTGACCACACGTATGTTAGTTTGCTTAACAGATGCTTACCTCCCAATAAGGCGTGAGCTCCCTGTTGTTAAGACCAGACATCGCCCCTCAGGGCTGAGGAGGAAGTTGAATCCGGTGGTCATTTACTCTCAATAGCGCATCAAGTGCATACAACACTGGCAGGGCAGTCAGATGCCTCTGAACATGAAGGCAGGGGGTCTCTAGGCCTGCTTCTCCCCGGAGGTCCAGACATCGGCAGGAGGGCCGTTCCCCTTGAATCTCAGTAGCGCCCGTTCAGACCTAGATCTGTTGGGTCGCAATCAGGAGACTCTCAATCATTACGCATAAAAACAACTGGGAAAATTGCTTCTAAATGCGGACACGTCGACCCACTCCAGGCAATGTTAGTTTGGTAGGGTGCCTACAAGGCTAGGTACGCCTTCTAATGCCTAGAAGTCTGCATTTTTAACGAATTTCCCAGGAACCAATTCTGAAATGGATTCTGGAATACTCAGTGGAAAATATCAACTTAGATCACTTCTCAGCTTCTTTCTAGCTCTTATATTAGAGTATCCTAAGTGTTCTTGCCTTAGAATAAAACTCAGGCTTGGCTTTTATCACTGACAACAACATTTTGTGTGTGTGCGCACGCGCACACCTGCCTGTGTGCAGCACAGAAAGGTGAAGCGCACACCTTAATCTGTGCAAAATTAGATTCCAATTTTATAAAAACAACTCCGGAATTGGCCAGGACGAGTAACTAAATTGACAGAGCAATCTACCTGGAAGAAGGCTGTTGCGGTAATAGACCCTAGATGAGGCTCCAGACTAAAACAGTGTGAGTGACAGAGAGAGGGTGGAGAATGTTTGAGAGACGAAGTGTAGGGCCATGATGACGTTTCTAATGAAAGTGGGCACATGTGAGTCATCCAGTAAGTTTAACCTGAGTGCCTAAGTAAATGGTAACAGCGCTTACCTGGAAATGGTGCTGGACTGAGAGGCGCGGCGGGTGGTGACCCTCAGCCTGAGCAAGCCAGCTGCTCCGGGAGTTCTAGAACCACTTGTTGGCCTATGCCGCCCCCTGCTGGTCCAGAAACAGCTGTCACTGACACCGTCCTGTACCCCGCCTCTGAGATACACGGCAGCCAGCTGTCTGGACCCCAGGGTTCTGGAGGAAGAGCTGGCAGAGGGCATGCAGGTGTGAGGGCTGAGGCGAGGCTGGGGCTTCCGGTGGGTGTAGCTGGGGCTTGCGCTCCGACTGTGGGTCTGTGGTCCTGCGTTCCTCGCCTGCAGTTGCCGGGGTAGAACTTCTGAAATCAGTGGGTGTGGAGGGGTGGGCAGGCTCAGGACCGAAGTCCCTCTATCTCTGTCCCTTAGGACATCCCTGTGAGATTTGTCCTCCGGGGTTTGTGCCAGAGTTCCCAAGGTCACCTGTGTCCTCCTCGTCCTTGTTTTTGTATTCTCTTTTCCTCCTACATTCTGCCTTACTTTCTTTTCTCTTTGTGCAGACCTTGAACTCTGAAGCCAAAATATCCTATGAGGCCAGAAATTAGTACCTGGTCAGTCATACAGGAGAGTCTGTACTCTAATCTCCCATTACCTTAAGGTTTATTTTGATTCTCATTAATAGTGGTGGTATTATTATTATCTTTATGATGGCCCTCAATTTTTATTGTCATTGTTAGTCATTATTTATTAGTATTTTATTAGTATTTATTATTCATCATTATTTTATTAGTATTTATTAGTAACATTATTCATCTTTTTTTCTTATTATGGATGATTTTGTGGTCGATTTATAGAACATGAGGGCTTCTTGCAGCACTTAGACAAATCCGCGGGTGGTGGACAGGCATGTCGGCACCTCTGTGCCGTCCAGTTTAGTAACAGAATTTCTGGGGCCAATGAGGGGACTGAGAATGTTTCCAGAGGCGCAGGTGGTCCTAGAATGCCCTAACTGCACCTCAATTTTTGGCAGTGTTGGCTTTCTGGTTCTGAGCTGGGATAGAAAATACCTGCAGGGACAGGTGGTGACACTTTCTAGAAAGCCAAGAGCGGTATTGCCCCCTAGTGGACTTAGAAAAAATGTATAGAGGATTAGTTCAAGATGGCGGAGTAGAAGGATGTACTCTCACTCCCTCGTGCAAGAGCACCAGAATCACAACTACCTGCTGAACAATCATCAACAGGAAGACACTGGAACTCATCAAAAATGATATCCCACATCCAAAGACAAAGGAGAAGCCACAATGAGACAGTAGAGGGGCACACTCACAGTAAAATCAAATCCCATAACTGCTGGGTGGGTGACTCACAAACTGGAGAACACTTATACCACAGAAGTCCACCCACTGGAGTGAAGTTCACTGAAGTGAGCCCCACGTCAGGCTTCCCAACCTGGGGGTCTGGCAATGGGAGGAGGAATTCCTAGAGAATTAGACTTTGAAGGCTAGTGGGATTTGATTGCAGGACTTTGACAGGACTGGGGGAAACAGAGACTCCACTTTTGGAGGGCACACACAAAGTAGTGTGTGCATTGGGACCCAGGGAAAGGAGCAGTGACCCCATAGGAAACTGAACCAGACCTACCTGCTAGTGTTGGAGGGTCTCCTGCAGAGGCAGGGGGCAGCTGTGGCTCACCAAGGGACAAGGACACTGGCAGCAGAAGTTCTGGGAAGTCCTCCTTGGTGTGAGCCCTCCTGGAGTCCACCATTAGCTGCACCAAAGAGCCTGTAGTCTCCAGTGCTGGGTCGCCTCAGACCAAACAACCAACAGGGAGGGAACTCAGCCCCACCCATCAGCAGACAAGCAGATTAAAGTTTTACTGAGCTCCGCCCACCAGAGCAACACCCAGCTCTACCCACCACTAGTCCCTCCCATCAGGAAGCTTGCACAAGCCTCTTAGATAGCCTCATCCACCAGAGGGCAGACAGCAGAAGCAAGAAGAACTACCATCCAGCAGCCTGTGGAACAAAAACCACATTCATAGAAAGACAGACAAAATGAAAAGGCAGAGGACTATGTACCAGATGAAGGAACAAAATAAAACCCCAGAAAAACAACTAAATGAAGTGGAGATAGGCAACATTCCAGAAAAAGAATTCAGAATAATGATGGTGAAGATGATCCTGGACCTTGGAAAAAGAATGGAGGCAAAGATCGAGAAGATGCAAGAAATGATTAACAAAGACCTAGAAGAATTAAAGAACAAACAAACAGAGATGAACAATACAATAACTGGAATGAAAAATATACAAGAAGGAATCAATAGCAGAATAACTGAGGCAGAAGAACGGATAAGTGACTTGGAAGACAGAATGGTGGAATTCACTGCCACAGAACAGAATAAAGAAAAAAGAATGAAAAGAAATGACAGCCTAAGAGACTTCTGGGACAACATTAAACACACCAACATTCACATTATAGGGGTCCCAGAAGGAGAAGAAAGAAAGGACCTCAGAAAATATTTGACAAAATTATAGTCGAAAAATTCCCTAACATGCGAAGGGAAATAGCCACCCAAGTCCAGGAAGCACAGAGAGTCTCAGGCAGGATAAACCCAAGGAGAAACACACTGAGACACATAGTAATCAAACTGACAGAAATTAAAGACAAAGAAAAATTATTAAAAGCAACAAGGGAAAAACGACAGATAACATACAAGGGAACTCCCATAAGGTTAACAGCTGATTTCTCAGCAGAAACTCTACAGTCCAGAAGGGAGTGGCATGATATACTTAAAGTGATGAAAGGGAAGAACCTACAACCAAGATTTTTCTACCCCGCAAGGATCTCATTCAGAATTGACGGAGAAATCAAAAGCTTTACAGACAAGCAAAAGCTAAGAGAATTCAGCACCACCAAACCAGCTCTACAACTGATGCTAAAGGACCTTCTCTAAGTGGGAAACACAAGAGGAGAAAAGGGCCCACAAAAACAAACCCAAAACAATTAAGAAAATGGTCATAGGAACATACATACCAATAGTTACCTTAAACATGAATGGATTAAATGCTCCAGCCAAAAGTCACAGGCTCACTGAACAGATACAAAAACAAGACCCATATATATGCTGTGTACAAGAGACCCACTTCAGATCTAGGGACACATACAGACTGAAAGTGAGGGGATGGAAAAAGATATTCCATGCAAATGGAAATCAGAAGAAAGCTGGAGGTTCAACACTCATATCAGATAAAATAGACTTTAAAATAAGGACTGTTGCAAGAGACAGGGAAGGACACTACATAATGATCAAGGGATCAATCCAAGGAGACTGCTAACAGCTATAAAAGAGGAAATCGACAGTAACACAATAGTAGTGGGGGACTTTAACACCTCACTTATACCAATGGACAGATCATCCAGACAGAAAACTAATAAGGAAACACAAGCTTTAAATGATGCAATAGACCAGATAGATTTAATTGATATTTATAGGACATTCCATCAGAAAACAGCAGATTACACTTTCTTCTCCGTACTATGCCATCTGTATCTCCTCATCCCCTTAAGGCAATGTGTGTTCTACTGTCCATCTCTTTGGAGTTATGATTTTTCATCTTGGTAAAATGTACATAAACTTACCATTTTAATCATTTATGGTCATACAGTTCAGAGACATCAGGTACATTTACATTGTTGTGCAACCATCACCACCATTCGTCTCCAGAACTTTTTTCAGCTTCTCCAGGCAAAGAAGACAAGAATGCACATCCACAGTCAGCGTTCAGACATCAGACCTGAAGCCCCCAGCACTGCCCAGACCTCGCCTGCTGTCAGTCCTTCTCATTCTGGGCACCTTGAAGTCCAGGCCCCTCCATTTGCACCTACACTGTCCAAGGTCATCATCTGTATGCTTCCTGGCCAGCAAGGGCAAAAGGGACTGGCAGCACCAGTTTCCCAGTTGCCAGGTGGACTGAAAACTTTCTGCAGTTGCTTGGGTGAGCGAACCACATTCTCCATGCCTTCAGTGTTGGCATCGGCCTTTCCTGGGCACCCGTGGGAACTGAGATCATTCTAGAGGTTTGGGGGGGATAAGATGACCTCTGTGCACCTCCGTTTCCAGCTATGGTGGTTCCTGGGTTCCTGATCTGAAAAGAAAATTCTGAAGATGCTGGGGGCAGGGATGCCACCTCCAGCCTCTCAAGGAGGGCAAGAGTGGTTCCTGGGCCCCCAGAGTAACCTTGACAATGTGGCTATGGTGGGCAAGCATACCCTCTCTGACTTCCTGGGAGACACAGCTGTTTCTGGGCCCTCAAGAGGACTCGTCAGTTGTCCTATAGGCTCAGGTGGCCCATGGACATGCTCTTCGAAGCTCCCCTTCCAGCCTGGGCTGCTCACCTTTCCCTGAGGGGAACGTGCAGGATTTCATGAGCCTCGTCCAGCCAACAGGTGCCGGCAGTAAAGCTGTTGTCAAAGGGCTGCTGTGTGTGTGTCTGTGGGGAGAACCCTCAGGAATCATCTTCAGCAAATCCAAAACACTTTTGAATAGAGCAGTATGCAAAAGACCTCTATAATAAGTAGCGTAATAATAAAAATAATGATAATGATGATAGTGATGATGGTGTTAATGATATTAATGCTACGATGGCTGTTAATAATAATAATAATCAACTTAAGGAAATGGAGATTAGGAAACAGATTCCCCCAAGTGATTGACAAGGATTTACATTGTCACAGTTTAAGTGACCAACATAGGTAGACTAATGTATTTCTAATTACCCTCGTGATCATTATATTGATGAGTTAAAATAGAGGAGGAGCAAAAGTGTAGAAACAAAACCACAGGACGATAATCTTTTTGTTCAGTATTTTTTGGCCCTCCGTAAATACTGGCATTTGAGAAGGGAGTTCTGTCTACATAAAGTGTGAGCGTTGTACAGAAAATTTTCTTCCACATAATGGAAAACTTAATGTAAATGACACTATTAACTCATTGTTAATTCACTCCATTGCAAGGTGGATACATTCATGAACGACTTCCTTCTGAACTCTAAACCATCAAGGGAATCTGTTGGGAAAGATTGCCAAGGATATTCAGGGAATTAAGAAAGTGACCAGAAGTTTGCTTTTCATTTAAGAAGTGTCCCAAATGGCAGAAATCTTTTTGTTAAGTACAAACCATAATACATTAAGAATATTAGTACTTTGAAAATGTGCATGCCTAAAGGTACTTATAAATACACACACACACACACCCCACTTATTCCTGCGGTCTTCCTTTTATTCCTTTTGGAGGGGCTAGGCAAAATGTATCCTCATTACCCGAACGCTGTTTTCCTCTCTCAGCATATTTATGCATGATGCTGACAAGTAAACATATTTTAGGTCGTCTACAAATAGACCCTTCTGACCCTTATCTGGACAGCACCCTGGATATCATGGCAGCTCAGAGTGTGAACCACGCTTTGAGAGAGTTGGAGAAGCCCAAAAAGCTGGATGGGGAAGATGCCCATCATTGTAGTGTTTGTCTCAAGAAGGTGCCCGCCACCAAGAGGTTGACTTTGCACAGCACCCCAAGGTCCTGATCCTTGTGCTGAAGCAGTTCTTCGGATTTCACAGGTGACAAAATGGATAAGAAAGTTCTGTATCCCGGGTGTTTCGACTTGCAACCATACATGTCAGAGCAGAAGGCAGGACCACTGGATTATGTGTTCTGTGTGGTGCTGGTGCCCTCTGGGGGCAGTTGTCACCGACAACCCTACTTCTGTTACGTCAAAGCTGGGGACGGCCAGTGGTATAAAATGGACGATACCAAGGTCACCGCCTGTGACGTGGCTTCTGCCCTGAGCCAAAGTGCCTATGTCCTCTTTTACGTCCAGAAGACCTCATTGGAAGGAGACGGTGGGGGACCGTCACCGGGAGGGGCACCGACATCCCTGGGGCTGACCCCGCAGGCATGGATGCAGCCCACAGGGAACCTGGAAGAGACGCCAGCATCAGAGTTCCTGGGAACACCTGGAGGAAACAGATGTTCAAGAAATCACCTTAGAGCAGTGGAGATGCCGCCGAGAACACAACCGACCTCAGCCTGAACCTCAGGAAGATCGAGTCTCCCCTGCCTGCCCATGCTGTCGTGATTCACCCGTCGAAATATGGAGATGGGATGAAAATGAAACTTCCTGAACAGGAAAACTGCCGGCTCAACAATCCAACCAGAGGCACCCCGCCTCAGGGACCAGTAAACATCGACCACATCCCTTGTCTCAGAGGGAAGGACTTCCAAGAAGAAGAACGAGAAGAAGCTGAGGTCTCTGGATGCACTGCAGTAAGCTCTGCTGCACATCTGCAAACACACACGCCCAACACCCACAGTCACACACACACAAACCCAGTCGTGTATAGGAAATCGTGTTGCAGGTGTGAATAATCTAGTCTCGTGAAAGGACTGCGTGTCTGCAGTGTTCACAGGACACGATATTCAGTGGCAACTTGTGCCTCCTTCTCAGGAGTGTGGTGTACGCCGCAAAGCTACTGGAGCAGGTGGGGTTGATTACTGGGTCTGAGGACTTTCCACTTGTTCTGCGTTTGAAGACTCATTTGTTGACGGGGTGCAGGATGTCTGAATTTTTGCACTATGGAATTCTTATGAATCAGTTGAATGACTTTCCAGTATTGCACTTGGAGTGCATTAGTCAGAGATGGAGAATGGTATTAGCGCCAATTTTTCTAGGGGATTCGGTGTTGCACATACTTGGCAGTTGTCAAAAGAAGTCTGGTGGTGTGGACATACTTACTCTGAATATTTGGGGTTGAGTATGGATAATGAGCTGTGTGGCATCACCTGGGTAGATGGAAGGTACCCCACCATCTCAAAAGTGACAGCACGTGTTTCTGTTGAGCCCCAGATCAATGCTGTCTCACTAAACCCATCCTGTGTCCTGAAACCCTGTCCCCTGTATTTTCAGGTCCAAGAAAACCGAGCCCATCCCTAACAATTCCAATCCCAGATGGCTACGATGACAGACTCCTCTTCTTTAATCCTGTGATGTTCAGAAGATTCCATAAAATAGAACATGTGTCAGGGCCTATTCAGACGCTTTGAAATGCCAGAAGTAAGGATCAGTGGTGTTTTGTTTTGTGAGAATCTGTAAGGAAGTGCTGGGACAGGATGAGGTCATGAGATAAGGGAATATAAGGAATAAGGTCAGACCCGGGTCACAAAGAGAAAGGTCATTCCAGAAGTTCCCGTAGGTGTGGGCATGGCCCCGAGTGTGCCGGCTCTGCTTTCCCGATATTTTAACAACCTTGTGCCTTCAACCAGCAGCTGCCCTTGACGTACAGGCTTCTGCGGAGTGAAGATGCTCTCCCCAAACAGTTGTTCTGTGTGGAACATGGTTTCCTCTTCCCGGGAAGCCCTCTCTACACAGCTCGGTGAAATAAGATAGAGAGTATGATTGTGGAAGGAACTCTTCATCCACTTAGATCAATTCAGAGGTTTTGGGACAAAATAACAAAGAGATTTCTGAGGTCTGGGAGGGCAGACATGCCTGTCTCTCTAGCCCCAGGTGGTTTCCATCTGCAGACATAGGTTGAGGGGCCTCAAAAAGTGTAGGACTAGATAGATGTCTTTGAGACTTCCCCATGACCTTGCCTGACCAGGGTCGTGACATTCTGGGAAACATGACCAGTGGAGCTGAAGATCAGAGCTGTGTCACCACCAGGGCCTGAAAGGGTAGATGGGGTCGAGGGACGTTGGAAGAAGTGGAGCTGAGTTGTGTGGAAAGAGCTGTGGAGAAAGGGGACACTCAGAGAGTGGGGCTGAGTCTCTGCCCACTTTCCGAGGGTGCAGACCTGAATCCCTGTGTTTACAGGGGCATAAAGAAGACCAGACACCAACACTTGGCTCCTTTAGCCACAGACTTTATTGTTTGAATAGTTGCAACTATTATTCTATACACAAATTTTAATTTCTTCCAAACTCTACATTCTATATTGCTAGACCACTTTACTCTCCTTTTTATGCCACATTTTCATGAAGAGGTATTTCACCAGATCACAATTTGCCTGAATGTGTGTTAAAGGATTCTTTTAGAGGCTCCTTCTTCCACATACTCAAGTCATTTTTTTTCTGATGTAAAATCTAGCTATAGCTCCATTTTGATTTTTAGGATTGCTGCATCCTCAATGTGAGAATTTAATGTTGACTAAGAAATAAGTGACCACTGAAAATTTCCCTTCCTTCAGAACACTGAAGGTGTGATGTACAGTCTGAGCACACATGTACCGGAGAGGTTGCTCTATGAATAAAGAATTTCTCATGACCTTACATTGAATAACTTCTCCAGTATGAATTATTTATAAGTATGCTCTGGTGTTGCTCAGCAAACTTTCGTATTTCTCAAGTCTTCATCTTTGTTCTTGATTTAGTGTTTATTCTTTCACTGAGTTTCTTGTGCACATCAAACCTGGTGCTTGGCTGAATGTTTATTTACAGTTATTATAGTCTTAGTGGTTCTCCACTGGGAGTTGGCTCATGTTGACCATAATTATCAAAGGATAACTAGGGGTTGGTTATCCTCTGCTCAAGCCCTCTGGGACAGGGGTCCCCAACCCCCAGACCATGGACCAGTACTGGTCTGTGGCCTGTTAGGAACTAGGCCGCACAGCAGGATGTGAGCGGCGGGCAAGCAAGCAAAGGTTCATCTGCTGCCCCCCATAGCTTGCATCACCACCTGAACCATCCCCGTGGCCCCCCATCCGTGGAAAAATTGTCTTCCACGAAAGTGGTTCCTGGTGCCAGAAAGGCTGGGGACCACTGCTCTAGGGTCTTTAGAGTTGGGAGCTGTTGCTAAAAACACCCATACTGTATTTACAGAGTGAATTCTGCTAAGTTACCTGAGGTCAGGCCAATGACTAAAGGCTTTGCCACAGAGACAGGGCACATATGGATCCACATCCACAGGTGATGCCTGTCTGGACTGAGGAGCGTGATGCCTGAACAAGTGTCCATATTGATTACAGACAGAGTTTCTTTAGTGGGTGTGAACCTTGGTGTGGTTAAATGCTAAAGCTATGCTGGTGTTCCATCCACATTCCTCACATGTATGACGCCATGTCATCTCAGGTCAGAACGTCTACTGAGGGCCCTCCTGACTTTCTCTCCAGTGCTGAATTCCCTCATGTCGTCTAAGGGAAGAGTCGTGACTGAAGCATTTCCCACACCACTGACATTCATGGGGCTGCTCTCCAGTGTGGGTTCTCTCATGTCTTCTCAGGTTTGTACATTGACTGAAAGCATTCCCACACTGCTGACATTTATAGGGTTTCTCTCCTGTGTGGGTCCTTTTGTGCCGAGTCAATTCAGAACTGTGACTGAAGGCCTTCCCACACAGAAGACATATGTGTGGTTTCTCTCCAGTGTGGATTCTCTTGTGCTGACTAAGTCCAGAGCTCTGACTAAAGGCTTTCCCACACTTATGACATGCATAGTGCTTCTCTCTGGAATGGATTTTCTTATGTTTTCTAAGGTAAGAGATTTGATTAAAAGTTTTCTCACATAGATGGCATTTATATGGCTTCTCTCCTGTGTGAATTTTCTCATGTTCTTTCAGGTAGGAACTTTGACTGAAGACTTTCCCACACACATGACATTTATATGGTTTCTCTCCAGTGTGGATCCGCTTGTGATTTCTAAGGTTAGAACTTTGAAAAAAGCCACTTCCACAGAGATGACATTTATATGGTTTCTCTCCAGTATGAATCATCTTGTGTCGTCTGAGGCTAGAGGAATTACTAAAGGCTTTCCCACAGAAAGGACATTCACATGATTTACCTCTAGTGTGAATGTGACCCTGTCCGTCAAGGAATGACCCTTGACTAAGTGAATTTCCACACTGTTTGCTGACATTACGTTTCCTCCTTAAGTGAATTGATAAATGTTTAGGTGAAGATCTAGGAGTAAATTCATCACTCAAATCAGTCCATCCAACAGGATCCCGTTGCGTGTGAGAAACCTGTTATGGGAAGGAGATATGAGGCTGTTACTGGTTCACCCACATCCATGCAGACACTCATGCCTCTACATTTACACCCTAGAGCATCAGTTGTTAATAGTCTCCTGTTAAAATGTTTCCAGTGTCAGTTGCATACACATGTTGTGTTACTCCCCTGCAGGCACAAACATTCTCTTTTATTGTTTCCCAACCCAGATATCAGATGAATTTTGAAGATTTCAGTGTGTTTTAGAGACTATGAGATGAGCAATGTTAGTGCAACTGACTTTTTTTCTTAGGTTTCATGCTGCGGTTTTGAGCTCATATTAATTTCTTAACTGATTTTAACCTATCCAAAAATTTTCCCAGAAAGAGCTCAATCTCAGCTTAATTACATACCAGCAATTGTGCTCAATTACCAACTTATCTCACTGCCAGGTCCTTCATTTGGATGACTGGTGTTCCACCCATGAAACTTACCATTGGCATGGTGGCAAATATGTGCTTCCTGTAGACACTTTGCGTGAATATCATTTCTTGTAGTCTAAGCGGACTTTCACCATCTAAAGAAATGGAAAAAATATAGATTTTAGAATGGCATTAGGGAAATAGAAATGTAAACAAACACCAAGGTCCATGTGAGTATCTTTCAAAAGTTGGCACTTAGTTGGAGAAACAATGTATAATAAAGAAGTACTCAAGGTAGTAGAAATATTTTAAAAGTCATTGTCTATTAGAAAAAAACAGGATTAAAATATAAAAATGTAATGTGGTGGAAAGACATTGGGTCAGCAAATGATGGAAAACACATTAAATGGGGCGATCAGGACAAGAATCACTATGTGAAAGTTTAACTGCAGTGAGTTCACAAGCACCCTTTTCCCTAAAGAATAGAAAATGAAGGATTTTGAAGAATTTCAAAACATGAAGAATTTCAGCCCAGTGTCCTCACTTCCAGTTTAGAACATATCGCTCACATCATAAAACTTTCATTTGGTGTTTCCAAGGACTTAACACACTGACTGAAACTCTTTTTCAGTGAAGCACAGGCCCCTGATTCTTACCTGGACTCTGGCCTTGGAGGCATCCTGTTGCTTCACTCCACAGCTCTTTTCCTTGTTCGAGCTGGGAAATCACATCTGATTTGCTGATCTGATACCCTGTTTGATATGAAAAAGAAAAAAAGTGTTGGATTTTGAGTCTGGGCTAATTACCCTTTGCTGTGCTCAAGTCCAGGGTAAGGGAAAGAGGAAAATACAGAGATAATTGAAGGTCAGTGCAGGCAACAACATCTTCAACAGACAGAACAGTGAAGGTCCTTCAGCAGACCAGGAGGAAATCCAGAGCAGCAGCAAACACAGTGAGACCCTCTAGCGGCTGATGCCTGTGCACAAGTTCAAAGAGAGATTACAGAATCCTCAGTGTTTTCCAAATGGGAAAGATTGAAAGACTCTACAGTGGGCTGAATATTACTTTCAAACAGGAGCCAGTAAGGATACGCCTTACAGGAATCATCAAAATTATGTCATATACACGACTCTGGTCTCAAGCCTTCATGGAGTGACTAGAACAGAAGAATCATTTTTAAAATATTTGATCCATTTACTTATGCATTAAAATATCCATTGAATCCCCAGTTCTGTTCTGAGTGTAAACACTGAGTAGCCACAGAGATATGAAATGTGGCCAACATTACTTTCCAGTGTAGTAATGAAAAGTGCCGTGAAAAGAAACGTCTTCGTTTTAAGTAGTTATGAGGACTATCAAAGAAGCAGGAAGGACTTGGAGTGGGACACGGGGAAGCTGATCTAAATGCCTGTTCGGTGAGTGAATGAATGCAGTGAACACACGTGCACGTACATCCGTGTTGACAGACTCACCTACGGAGACCAGGTGGGTGATATTTTCCAGCATCACGTTTCTGAACAGGGTTTTCTGGGATGTGTCCAGCAGGGCCCACTCTTCCTGGGTGAAGTTGATCGCTACATCTTCAAACGTCACTGATTCCTAAAACATCGGGGATGTTCTGGTTTAGACAGAGCGGTCCCTACCACTGTCCAGGGTGGGAGGGTTGAGATGAGGAGGTGATGGGATCTGAGTGGATAAAGGATCACGCTCTGTGTGGGGTTCCCCTCGGTTCTCTGCCAGCGCTGAGCTGGTGTCTGCCTTTCAGGTACATTCACAGAAACCTACACACTCTGACATCATGAAGCTTTATTTCACAGAAATATCACTTGAAGTGTGTTATAATACAACAGTGAAGTTTTTCAATAACCTGGAAATTAGGACTTCCATACAGTTGATAGTGAAATATTCACTTGCGTATTCATAACTCAATCTCTCTTCCCTATTAATTTCAAGGAACTCTACAGATTCATGACAAGACAAACAATAACCATGATGGGCTACCTTGAAAACATGACTATTGGTTTAAATTATGTCACTAGAGGAACCTTTGACTCTCCAGATAGAAACTGCTTTCATTACTTCTTATGAGTGTTGAATCATCCAATATATTATTGTATGAGGGGTTTGCTGTCTAGCAAACCTGGGTTAAATACAAAACATTATTCTGCTAATCATGCCAATTTCACAGAACCATGAAGGGATCCTTCATGTTCCTCAGAACTGAACAACATTCATACAGAACTTGGTACCAGTACGTGCTCTCTTTCTCAACACTACAGGTCGCAGGTGTTCATAACAAACTCTGAGGTCAGATGGTTCAGAAGCATAAGCCGGGGACTCAGGTGGCTGGAGTGAAGGACAGACCTAGCCTGACCATCGCTGCACAGCATAAGGATTCCCATTCTTGACCTTCTCAGGGACCTTGACCTTAGTTATCACTGTTTCTCTTGTAATCTAGTCTCATCTCCATGCTGAGGGATGAAAGAAGCCTAGTGATTGGTTTTTCTCCAATTTTTCAAAAATCTATTAGAGAACCTAATTTTATTCTACCTACTGTACTGTTTCTCCTTTCTGTGCAGCACAGTTAAGAAAATACTCCTCCCTACACATTCCTCCCAGTTATCGAATATGAATAAAAGCTTAATTACTAAGAGGTGGAAGGTGTGAATGAGGGAACGATTGCTAATGGCACTTGGGGTGTAGCTTCAGGAGAAGGAGGCGTCGCTACTCACCAGAGGCTCCATTGTCAACAACTCAGTCGCCAGGAGTCTTTCTCGGAATTTCACTCACAGCCAATCCAAGCACTGAACACGCAAATCTGAGGATGGAGAAGAAGCCATGAGACTCCAGTCCTGTGCACAACTTCCAGACCCACCTGAAATGGAGCCCTGCACCTCCACCTGGCTGTGACCCCAGCCCAGCAAACGGAAACCAGTGGTGCATCCTAAGAACACGGTGCAGTCTCTTCTCTCCCAGATCCCATGTAAGAAGCTAGAGCTATGGTTGCTAAGACAGGAAGTCAAAGTTCAGAGAGCCTGCAAATAAGAATGTGCTAAGCATTGACTTTGTGTGTTCAGCAGCCTAGGGCATCCAGAAGCATTCAGTGTCCTCCTTGATTCAAACCCTCGGGAACCCTGACTCATGCCGGAGTACAGTTTGGTTTCCTCCTGTAGGAAACACTGGAAATCCCCAGATCATTCTTTTCCCTTATGCACCCACAGTGGTCCTCCAACACCCCTGGCAGCCCGCTGGAACCTCACTGCCTTCCAGCTCTCCCTCAACCCTGACTTTTAGTTCTGTCCCCCATCTACGTGGATATTAATCAGCCGAGGACCTATTTCAGGATGCGGTTAAACCAAGGGCTTATTCCACTTGGAGGAACCGTGGCACCCACCCTTCCGGTCTCGTCCTTAACATCCGCTGCTCCAGAAGGAAGCAGGGGTACACGAGTCATAGTGTTCCGGTCGTGGACTGTCTCAACCCTCTGTGTCAAGGTTGCTCAGAAATATAAAATGACTGAGGTTTTGGAGGAAATTGGTTTATTTACCAATTTACAAGTGACACACAAAGGTTCCAAAAACTTGAGTATATGACAGAGTTACACATCTAGAAGAAGGATCAGCTGTCATTTAATTTTGCTCAGCCTGTGTCCTGTGCTCAAATTCCTTTAGGGTAACAAAGATCACCTAGATTTTACCTGTAATACGACCTCTAATATTAGTTATCAGAAGAAGCTCCCTGTTATTTCTCTCTTCATGTTTATCACCCAGATATAGGGGAAACCTCTCCATATAGCCACACTCAATCCCCTCATTACATCCTATCTTGAAACAGAAATCTCTTCTAAAGATATTTGCTCTCAAGTTCCTTCTCTCCTGTCCCCCCTCCACAATCAAAGTGAAAGTGCATTTTTCTATCGAAAAAAAGAGAAGCCCTGGATTAATGCCAGCATCTGCTAACTGTGGATAAACACACTCAAGAAAAAGCGTTTAGTGATTGTATTATCCACAGCACCTAGGAAAATGCAAGGTGGGAGGGACTATCTAGGAAAACCAATCAAGACTTGGCCATGGGTTATACCTTTGGTTTTGACTTCAAGACAAATTTCAGAGGGAAATGAAACTTTCTCTTTCACTCTTAGAATATTTCTTCTATTGATAATAGGAATACGTAAATCCCTATGATATCCAGGGAAACCCCAGGCATATGCAAAAGAGCCGCCTTGCATCTAGAAGGTGGAACCTAGGCGACCCTGGCCATGTCCAGATTACAAGTTATAGGAATCAAAGGAGGTTAACATCTGTTAATTTAGGGGAAGAATTAAATATCTCAAGAGATTTATTTTACCTTGAGATAATTATTTCAACATAAAAATCTATCCCAAGACACATAAGAAATGAAATGAAAATCACTTGATGAAACCCATAAAAGGAAATTAATCCAGGGAAGCAGAAAATGAAGTATTTAGAAACAAATTAGTAAAAATATCAGATGTAGATCAACAGCCAATAGAACTTTCCAAGATGAAGAACATGCTCTACATATGCAATGTATGATACAGAAACTGCCACACACATGTGGTGACAGAACACTTGGAAATCTGGCTGGCACTACCAAGGATATGAAGTTTAGCTATTTAATTTCATTAATTTAAATGTTCATGCAGCTGGTCGTCACTGTATTGGGAGAGCACAAGTTTAGGATCTTAGGTTAGGCAGATGAAATAACTAAATAGATTCAAGACAACTGTGTTGGAGTGGGAAAAAGGGACATGTACAGTCAAGAGTAGGAAATGATGGTGGCAAAATACATGTTGACACAATATGATTCAGAGACTACAAGAAGCTACTTTGATAGGACAATTGTCTAGAGACAGATAGGACTTAACAACGTTTTCATGGGATGAAACAAACTCACATCTCACAGTTTGTAGGACTCACCAAAACCCCAGTTGCAGGAGCTGGTGAAGCCAGATAGATTCTGAGCTAAGTTCCACAGCAAGCAGCCAATTTCTCTTCCTCCAAAGCCCCAAACTGTCCAGCTTCTTCTTCTCTGGACAAATGCATCCCTTTGCCTGTCTGACTTTCCTTTATACCTGGATAACAGTTTATAACCCAATCTGGGCTACATTCCAGGATCCACCCTCTCAGAAGGTTACCGACCCTAATAGGTTTCAGTCTGTGAGCCACACCCTGTTCAATTTGATTGGATTTTCCAGACTAATCGGAAATTGTAATCCTCACACAGTGTTGGAGAGCAAAGATGTAAGGTCATGTCCAGGAATAGTGAGAAGATCCATTCATTCCCTTCTTCATCCGTAAACACTGTCGAGTGCATTCTCTATACTGGGAACCATTCTATGTCTACAAAATAACAGGGCATCAGACACACTGGGAATCTGTGGAAATGAAGCTGGGATTCCCTGGGAGAAATCTGGAATTAAAAATAAAATGCAAGATGAGGAACTGTGAAAACGTGAAATAATGAGGTGGCAAAATAAGATACATTGCTGGGATGCAGAACATGACTCTTAAGGCACTGGCCACATAGTACTTTGAAGAACATGTTAAGAATCTATTAACTATGCAAAGAAAAAGGGAAGACAATCTTATACTTTAGTTCTTGGTTAGTGGGGAAATCCATACAAATGTTCCTGCATAGTAAACTACTGTAAATAATTTTCCTTCCATGTCATTCGGAATCTATTTATACATTTTAGTGGAAATCTTACAGTTGTGGAGATGGCTGTTTAAGCTTAAAATTCCTGGTTCCTAAATGGAAAAATTAAACCAGGGGACATGGTGAGTATTTCATTGTATCCGAGGACATTTTGCTTGTATCATACAATGCCTGGCAATCCTATTATCTCATGTATTTCAATTCCATCTCCCATACACATTAAAGAGTATTTCACCTGAAACAAATATATTAAGGTAAATGAACTATACTTCAATTTTTTTAAAAAAAATATTTTAAACCTTCGCCATTACCCCTCAATCTCCAAGGACTCATCCTTTTCTCTTACAGTCATCAGATTATGTGTAACCTATTTCCCAAATGAAACTGATATTTTGGATGTAGATACTGTCCACCACAAGATTTAAAGTACTCTGTTACTGTCATTCACTACTTACGCCATCTTCCACCTAAAAGGAAGGGAATTGCCTTTCCTCTCAGCTCGGAAATTTACTTCTACCTTCGTGTTCTTTCCTATTCTCTCCTGCCACGTCAGAATGTATGTTATAATTTAAATTGAATTCACTTTATTTTTCACATTGGTTGATTTAAAATATTATAATAGTTTCTGTAAGGTCGGATCTTAACAAACGGCACCGCGAAACAGAGGAAAGCTTCAAGTGAGCTTTATTAGGGAGTGCTCCCGGGCGAGGTTCACTGGTCCGAGAGAAAGGGGCCAGAGAAGTCGCACCTGGGCGAGGGTTGGGCAAGATTTTATAGGGGAAGAAGGGAAAGGGGTGTGGTGAATCTGGGAGGGCACAGGGTATTCCTTATTTGGTGGTCTTTTCGGGTATCCTGGGGGACCGTTAGCCCTGCCCCTCGAAAGGCGGGAAGGCTGGGCTGGGTTCAAAGTCCCCAGGTCAGTTCCTGGAACTGGGTGGTCTGGAGAATTCGGTCTGTTACAACCTGTGAATCTGATTGTGTTCCCCTTCCTCGGGCCAGTTGGCCTTACATCCCGACATCTTTGGTGTAATGGGGCGGCGTTCTGAGCTCTGGCTACTTCATGCTCAATGGGGGCGTCAAAAGGGGAGTCGGGCGACCAGAGGTCCGAGGCTTAGGGGCGACCAGTGGGGGGTTCTGTAGGAAGCAAGGTGTAAGGACCGAGGAGCATTTGGGTTGTGGCCACCCGAGAGACTTCCTCCATGCGCCTGCGAAGGAACCTAAGAAAACAGGGAGCAAGCATGAACAAGATACAGATGAGAATTAAGGGGCCTAAGATTGGTGTTAGCCAGGTATAGAGGGTGGATCGCCACCAGTCGGGAATTGGGGAGGCGGACTGTTGGTGTTTGCGTTGGAGTTCTTCTCTTAAGCGATGGAGGGCTTTTACGTTTCGATGAGTCCTGTTTCATTGATGTAATAGCAGCATTCCTCCTGTAGGAAGAGGCAGGTACCTCCTTTGTTGGCCGTCAGGAGATCCAGGCGTCGTCGATTCTGGAGAGTGACTTGGGCTATGGAGGTGATTTGGTGCTGGAGAGAGGAGATGGAGCCGGCGGAGGCTTCAATGGCTAGCTGGAGTTTATGTTCTAAGTTGTGGGATGTTGAAACACTATGTGTTAGAGCTTCCCCCCACCCCGCCCCCGAGGCCTGCAGCGACCAGGGAGGAGGCGAGAGAGATGCCTGCGACCAGAGGAAGAAAGATAGCTCTTTTCCGTCGGGTAAAGGGCGGCGTGATTAGCGAGGAAAATTCGGCTTGGCTATACAGTGCGAGTTGTGGGACGAGAGTAACGGGGATACATGGGAAGGGGGAGGAAGAATTGATCTCTTTTGTGAGGGAACCATTGCACCACAAAAACATGCCTGGTGGTGCTTCAATTGATGTGCTTACCGTGAGGGATGAGTTGCAAAGAAACCCAGTATCAGCTAGATTTGGGCGGCTGCCGTAACAGATGGTGAGATTTTTTGAATCAAGGAATATGGGGACTTTTAACGGGGAAAAAGGTGGGTTTGGGGAGGTGTGGGAAGTAGAATTGAAGGGCTGGTCGAGTGGGACAGCAGCCAAGGGTGGCCGGCCAAGCGAGGCACATAGAAAGCAGTCGGAGATGTTACCTATTCCTGTGTGGTTGAGTATCTGTACTGCTTGATGGACGAGGGTCAACGAAGAAAAAGGATCCTCTTTGTGTTCGGGGTGAGGTAGTTGGTGTCTTAGGGCTTGTTCTGTTTCCTGGATGGCAGTGGCTTGTTCGCTCAACTGTTGGATAACTTTGGGAATCAAACTGATATATGAGCGAAAGACCCCGATAGAGCCCACGGGGTAGGCATCAGTTGCCCATCGGTAGATTTTTCCTTGTACCCCTTTTACCCATCTTGTGTCCCAGGGATCTTTGATGTTGATGAATAATTGACCCTTGCCATTTGTGGTGAGCAGGTGGGATTGTCGGAGCGAGCTCCTGGTACCTAGTTTTGCCACATGGATGTTACATGAGTGATAGGGGCACCCCCCATAGGTCTTATTCCACCATTGACAGTAGTCTCGGGTCTGATCGTAAGTGAAGCAGACAGCGGGGGTGGACCATCCCAGGGGAACACCTTCTGTGTTAGAGATGGGGATCTGGACTGTTACCAAGGCCTGGCACCCTTCTGGTTGGCAGTCTCCCGTGCCCAGGACTCGGGTGTGGGTCCGACCTTTAGCTTGCCATGTCCCGTGGACATGGAAGCACCATAGGGACATCTGGTGAGTCCTGGGTGGCAGGAGGAGCAGCAGGAGGAGAGACAGGGTGACGGACAAGCCGTAGTCTTGTAGACTCCGGTCTGGAGTGGGAAGGATGGTTTGCCATCAATACCCATGACCGAGATCTGGGAAGGAGAAACTGGCCCGGAATAAGTAGGCAGGACCGAATAGGTAGGGCCGTCCAAGTCTCTGGAGTTGGGGCCATTTTAAGGCGGGAAACATGGTGCCAGGAGGGGTGTCCCAAGAGTTTAGCGGCCGTGGGAGTGGTGAGGATCACCGTATGTGGGCCTGTCCACCGTGGCTTGAGAGATTGAGGGTGTAATTCTTTGAGGAGGATGCTATCGCCAGGTTGTAGAGGGAGAGAGGAAGTTTCAGAGACAGTCACTGTCGATAGATGACGGTCAGCGTGTTCGCGGAGAAGACGGCGAAGCAGGGAGAGGTAGGGAAGGTAGGAGGCTAGGGGTGGACTCTGGGTTGGTAGGTCGTGAAGGAGGAAAGGGCAGCCGTAAAGTAGTTCAAATGGACTGAGGCCAGTAGGAGTCCGAGGTGAGGCTCGGATTCGGGTAAGGGCTAGAGGAAGCAGGTCGGGCCATGAGACACGGACCTCAAGGGACAGTTTGGTGAGGTGGTCTTTTAAGATCCCATTGGCGCGTTCAACCTTACCAGATGATTGGAGATGGTAGGGGATGTGGAGTTTCCAGGTGATCTGGAGAGCCTCTGATACCTGTTGAACCACCTGAGAGACAAAGGCGGGTCCGTTTTCCTACTGAATGGAGACCGGCAGACCAAATCGGGGGATGATGTGTTGAAACAGGATGGTGGCGACTGTGTCTGACGTTTCTCGATCCTCGATCCAACCTGAAAAGGTGTCAATGAGAGTGAGCAGATATCGGAAGCGTTTGCAGCGGGGCATATGGGTAAAGTCGATCTGCCAGTCTTCACCAGGCCTATGTCCACGCATCTGGTGTGTAGGAATTCGGGGCCGTAGGCCTCCTTGTGGGGAGACGGATGCACAGGTTTGGCAGGCCATGTGAGTCTTTGAGATGGCCTCTCTAAGTCCTGGCAGATGAAAGAGGGGGTCCAAAAAAAGGAACATTGCTTTTGGACCAATGTGTAAGGATTTATGGTTGTCTGATAGGAGGCTGGCTGCTTGGGCCAGAGGTAGGGCAATTTTGTTGTCTATAAAAATCCATCCTTTGTTGTCTTTGTGTCCCCCTTTGGATAGTAAGGCAGTTCCTCGTGCGGGGTATATGTGGGTTGGGTAGGACTAGTAAAAAATAGGAGTGAGCTGGAGGATCCCCTTTTGTAAGCTCTCGGGCCACGGAATCGGCCTTCGAGTTACCTTGTGCTATTGGGTTGGATGGGAGTTGATGACCCCTGCAATGGATAATTGCTACTTCTTTAGGAAGCTGGAGGGCCTCCAGGAGTTTTGCAATGAGGGAAGCGTTGACCACTGGGGATCCCTTAGTGGTCAGAAATCCGCGTTCCCTCCATAGTGCTGAGTGGCTGTGTGCAATGACAAAGGCATATTTAGAGTCTGTGTAGATGTTAACCCTTTGGTCTTTGGAAAGGTTAAGGGCTCGTGTAAGTGCGATTAGTTCAGCCTTTTGGGAGGTCGTTCCTTCTGGGAGGCTGTTAGCCTCGATAATAGTTGAGATAGTTACCACCGCGTAGGCTGCCCGTCGGCGCCCGTCAGGACCGAGTATCGAACTACCGTCCACAAAGAGAGTGCGGTCCGGATTTGAAAGAGGGGTGTCAGAGAGTCCCTCTCTTGGTTTGAAGGCTTCTATGACATGAGGGCAGGAATGGGATGGAAAACCACCGGTGCCAGAGATAGGCAAGAGGGAGGCCGGGTTTAGGCCAGGGGAGAGGTCGAGGGAGATAGCAGGGTTTTCAATGAACAGTAGGTGGAACTCCTGGATGCGGGAGGGGCCCAGGAGGGAGAGAGACTTGTGGCCTAGGAGGTTGACCAGCCGGTGGGAGGAAAACACGGTTAGTGGGTGGGCCAGGGTCAGTTTGAGTGTTTGGTCAGTTCGGCTGCCGCTGCTAGGGCCCAAAGGCATGGCTGCCATCCCCGAATGGTTGGGTCTAGCTGTTTGGAGAGGTAAGCCACGGGGCGGTAGGAAGGCCCTACAGGCTGGGCAAGGAGCCCAGTGGCTATTCCGGCCCGTTCATCCACAAAAAGGTGAAAAGGTCAGTTTGGGTTGGGCAGAGAAAGGGGAGGAGAAGATATCAGAGCGTTACGGAGGGTGAGAAAGGCCTGTCGAACGGCGGAAGGAGAGGTGAGGGGTCATTGAGGGGTTTCTTTAGCGGCTAGATATAAGGGTTTAGTGAGGAGAGCAAAGTTAGGGATCCAGTGTCGGAAAAATCCTATAAGGCCCAAAAAGGAGAGAATTTGTTCCGCTGTTTCCGAAGGCTGGAGTTCATGGATAATACAGGTGCGATCGGCTGTTAGACCTTTTGTGGTAGGGGTAAGGTGGAGCCCCAGGTAGGTTACAGAAGATACAGATAACTGAGCCTTGGCTGGGGAGACCCGATAACCACGAGAGCCAAGGTAATTGAGGAGACCTGCAGTGTGTTGTCTTGAGAGGCTGAGAGATGGGCTACGAAGGAGGAGGTCATCTACATATTGAAGGAGTGTGCTGGGGGTAAGGGAGCAGGAAGTGAGGTCCCATGCCAGCGCCTGACCGAAGAGGTGAGGACTGTCGCGGAAGCCCTGGGGAAGAACTGTCCAGGTGAGCTGACTGGAAGTATGAGTATCCGGATCCGTCCAGGTAAAGGCGAAGAGGAAATAGGAGTCGGGATGTAGGGGGATAGTGAAAAAGGCATCTTTGAGATCCAGAACCGTAAAGTGGGTTGTGGATGGGGGGATATGGGAGAGCAAGGGGTATGGGTTTGGTACTACTGGGTGGAGAGGAATTATGGCCTCATTGATTAGTCGGAGGTCCTGGACCAGGCGATAATCCCCAGAGGCCTTGCGGGCAGACAGGATGGGGGTGTTGCAGAGAGAGTCAGTGGGGATAAGGAGTCCCTGGTTTAGGAGTCTGGTGATAATAGGTTGTAGGCCCCTAAGGTGAGTCTCAGAGATGGGAAATTGGGGCCTTGATGGAAATTTGGAGGGGTCCTTTAGGTGGATGAGGGCGGGGAAATGGTGTGTTGCTATTATGGGCTTAGAAGTATCCCAGACTTGGGGATTGATTGGGTTCGGTGTGATTGGAAGAGGGGGATAGGAGGGGGAGGGTTCTAGAGACAGGCCGAGGAGAGGAAGCAGGAGTTGGGAGAAGGGGACCTTAGGGTCAAGTTTAACCAGCTGGAGGGAGGCCCCTAAGTGGAAAAGGACATCTCGGCCTAGCAAGGGAACTGGGCAGGATGGTATGA
This sequence comes from Tursiops truncatus, assembly GCF_011762595.2. NCBI lineage: Eukaryota > Metazoa > Chordata > Mammalia > Artiodactyla > Delphinidae > Tursiops > Tursiops truncatus. The sequence goes on from NC_047054.1 coordinate 6,096,171, forward strand.
CTAAGAAGGAATGAGTAAAAGGAAGTCCTTCAATATGACATGGGAGTGGACCGGTCTGGAGCGGCAAGGATGGTTTGCCATCAATACCCATGACCGAGATCTGGGAAGGAGAAACTGGCCCGGAATAAGTAGGCAGGACCCAATAGGTAGCCCCCGGGGTCCACCAGAAATGAGATGGACTTACCCGCTACCTGTAGCGTTACCCTGGGCTCGGCGAGGGTGATGGGGGTCTTCGAGTCTGGGCGCCGTCAGTCGTCAGCCAATCCCAGCAGTTCAAGTGGGTCGGCCTGCCCCCCGTGTGGAGACGCTGAGGGAGGGCCAGTCGTAGGGCAGTCACTCTTCCAGTGGCCCATTAGCCCGCAGCTGGGACAGGGCTTAGAAGGAGGTCGGGGATTGGGACATTGGCGAGCCCAGTGGCCTTCTTTTCCGCATTTGAAGCAGGCCCCTGGCGGGGTTGCCTTTTGCGGACCCCGTGGATGCTGTGATCCATGGGAGATGGCCGGCCTTAGGGCGGCTACAAGAGCTTGGGTTTGGAGGGCCACCTTCTGGTGCATCCGAGCCTGTCGGCTGGATTCTGCCAAATCCTCACGGCCATTATAGACTTTAAAGGCCATCTTTACCAGATCTCGAATAGGGGTTTGAGGGCCGTCTTCTGCCCGTTTTAATTTCTTTTGGATGTCCGAGGCTGATTGGGTGATGAAATGGGTGGCCAGGACCGCTGCCCCTGCCGGGGTGTCGGGATCCAGCCAGGTGTAGAGAGTTAAGGCCTCTGTAAGGCGATTGAGAAAGATAGCTAGATTTTCATTAGGTTCTTGGGCTATCTCTTTTAGTTTTTTCAAAATTGACTGCCTTATGAGCGGCAGCCTGCATGCCAGCCAGGAGGCATTGGATCATGAGGTCACGTTTACGGCGGCCATCTTGGCCATCCTGAGAAGTCCAGCCTGGATCGGTGCCAGGTACGGCAGTCGCTCTGACAGGCATGGAGTTGTCGGGAAGGTGAACCTGATCTGCATGGTTTCGGGCAGCAGTTTGAATTCTTTCCCTCTCGTCAGGGGTCAGAGTAGAAGATAGGATCACAAAGATATCGTGCCAGGTCAGATCGTAAGCTTGAGAGAGATAGCGAAATTCTTTGATGTAGCGGGAAGAGTCGGCAGAAAAGGAGCCTAATCGCTTTTCTATCAGAGAGATCTTGGAGAGAAAAGGGAACATGAACTCTAACTAATCCTTCCGCTCCTGCTACCTCCCTCAGAGGGCAGAAAAGATTTGAATCTTGGGAGTCGTGAGAGCCTGTATGTTCACTAATTGGCGAAGCAAGGGGCGTGGGAGGAGAAACCGTTGAGGGAGGCGGGGGAGCGGTTGGAGGGGCCGGAGCGGGTTCGGGAGGAGGAGAGACCTTTTCAGGGTAGGGTGGAGGTTGGAGAGGAGCTCTGGAGCGGGGAGAGGCGAGAGATTCGGGTGGGTCGGCTAGTGGAGAGGGGTCATCGTCAAAGGAAATTAGGGCTTGAATGTAGGAGATGTCTGTTTGGCAAGAAGGATCTGGGAAGTGGAACAATCGACGCCGAGGGAAGGGCGGGAGCGCAAATACCAGAAGGCCTGAACATAGGGGACCTCAGACCATTTGCCCGTCCTGCAGCAGTAATTATCTAGATCACGGAGGATGTTAAAATCGAAAGTCCCTTCAGGAGGCCATTTGGATTGACTGTCTAGAGGATATTGTGGCCAGGCCACAGTGGAATAGAAAAGAAGCCGTCGGCGACGGAGATCTTGGGAGAAGCTGAGGGCTGTAAAATTGGCTAGGAGGCACCCCAGGGGCATCTTAGAATCTGGTTTCGATTGTGAGGTTCCCATGACCCCAGTCTGTCCCTGAGTGAATGGAGAGGGAGAGAGGCGTCCCTGGTCTCAGTCTCCAATTCACGGCAGGTCGGAGGGCGGTCAGGCGGTTGGGACGTCTCCACAGTTGCCGGAGGCCCGGAGAGAGGACGGAGGAGTCCCTGACGCGGCCGCGATTAAGGACAGGGAGTCCGGTGGGCAGGGACTCTGAGGGTCGGAGGGAACAAGGGAGGGGACTTACCCCGTTTTCTGCCGGATCGGGTGGATGAGTAGAGGTTCCCTGGTTGTCTCCTGGGGGAGGGGAGGAGCGGCCTGCGCGGGTTGTAACCCGCGGGGCTTGGTACCCCTCCCGGGTTTTGGCACCGGGATCTTAACAAACGGCACCGCGAAACGGGCGAGGTTCACTGGCCCGAGAGAAAGGGGTCAGAGAAGTCGCACCCGGGCGAGGGTTGGGCAAGATTTTATAGGGGAAGACGGGAAAGGGGTGTGGTGAATCTGGGAGGGCGCAGGGTATTCCTTATTTGGTGATCTTTTCGGGTATCGTGGGGGACGTTAGTCCCGCCCCTCGAAAGGCGGGAAGGCTGGGCTGGGTTCAAAGTCCCCAGGTCAGTTTCCGGAACTGGGTGGTCCGGAATGTCTCCAGGGCAGTTCCTGGAACTGGGTGGTCCGGAGAATTTCGGTCTGATGCAACCTGTGAATCTGATTGTGTTCCCCTGCCTCGGGCCAATTGGCCTTACAGTTTCAGGTGTACAACATAGTGACTTAATTATTTTAAACATTATACTTCATGACATATATACTTCATTTAAAGTTATAATGAAATATTTCCCGTGTGGTACAATTTATTTTTGTAGCTATGTTTTTTTTATTTTTATACATAGTAGTTAGTATCCCTTAATCTCATGTTTTTAATTTCCTCTCCCCCTTCCCTCTCCCCTTTGGTAAACACTAGTTTGTTCTCTATATCTGTGAGTCTGTCTCTGGTTTCTTATTTCATTTTGTTTTTCAGATTTCACATACAAGAGATAACGTACAGTATTTGTCTTTTTTTGTTTGTCGTATTTTTCTAATCATAAGACCCTCCAAGTCCATCCATGTTGTCACAAATGGCAAAATTTCATTCTTTTTATGGTAGGGTAATATTCCTTTGTATATATACAACACTTGTTATTTATCCATTCATCTGCTGATGGACACGCAAGTTGTTTCCATATCTTAGCTATTGTAAATAATGCAGCTGTGAACATTGGGGTGTATATATCTTTTCAAAATAGTGTTTTCGTTTTCTTGAGATGTATACCCGGGAATGGAATTGTTGGATCATATAGTAGTTCTATTTTTTAGTTCTTTTAGGAACCTCCATACTCTTTTCCATAGTACTAGGCCAATTTGTATTCCCACCAACAGTGTCCTAGGATTCCCTTTGCTCCGTATCCTGGACAACCTTTTCTGGCTGAAGAATTTTTTATGAGGGCATTCAGACAGGTGTGAGGTCATAGCTCACTGTGGGTTTGATATGCATGTCTCTAATGATTAACGATGTTGAGCATCTTTTCATGTGCGTGTGGCCATGTGAATTTCTTCTTTGTGAAAATAGCTGTTCAGGTCCTGTGCCCACTTTTCGGTTGGGCTGTTCGTTTTTTTGATACTGAGTTGTATGAGCTGTAAAACAACATGTACACCTTATTTTAAACCACTCCCTCTCTTTGAACCCTCGTCTTACCATTTAAATATGCTGTGGTATCACTCAACCTTAAATTTGAATTTAAAAAAAAAAAGGTAAAATTTTGAAGTCCTTTTATTCCCAATAGCTGCCCTCTCACTTTTAAAATCCAATTTGAGGGCAGAGTCCATCAATTTACATTTCTCCTCACCTCAAACAATCTTATTTTTTGTCTCCATTAATTCATGGATATTATTCTTTTATTTAAAAAAAAGTAAGTTTTTTCCAAAAAAATAATAAAGAAAATGGTCAGAAGAACGTAGGGGCAAGACGGGAATAAAGATGCAGACCTATTAGAGAATGGACTTGAGGATACGGGGAGGGGGAAGGGTAAGCTGGGACAAAGTGAGAGAGTGGCATGGACATATATACACTACCAAACGTAAAATAGATGGCTAGTGGGAAGCAGCCACATAGCACAGGGAGATCAGCTCCGTGTTTTGTGACCACCTAGAAGGGTGGGATAGGGAGGGTGGGAGGGAGGGAGATGCAAGAGGGAGGGGATATGGGGATATATGTATATGTATAACTAATTCACTTTGTTATAAAGCAGAAACTGACACACCATTGTAAAACAATTATACTCCAATAAAGATGTTAAAAAAAAAGTAAGTTTTTTACAACATAAAAATACAAACAGAATGAACCAACTTGTATAAACTGAATTTTGTTCCCCTCCCCCAAGTTCATATGTTGAAGCTCTAACATTTAATTCATCAGAACGTGAATGTATATGGACACAGAGTTAAAACTGTGATGAGATTAAGGTGAGCCCTTTAGGGTGGGTCCCTAATCCAATCAGACCTGTGCTCAAGAAGCAAAGTGAGAGACTGCAGAACTGTGTACCTCAAGGGCAAAGAGCAGCTGGTTGAAGGCGCGATGTGTATCTATTGATCAGTGGACCTGTGAGGGCCTGAGATGCTATATTTTTAATAAGTCTTAGGTTCCCCCCAAGCTTCTCTTTCTTCTCAGTTACATGAGCTTTGATCAGTAAAAATAAACGTTAAGATGATCTTCAAGGCTTAGAGATAAAAACCACGTACAGCATGTCTTATACGGTAGAACTTTATTAAAATTGAAAGAAAATTTGAAAACAAAGCTTTATAGTAACATTTAATGAAACATAAGAAGCAGAGCCGTGGGAGTGTCCCCACCGTGATTTACAGTGAAAGACTCCACAGAGTCCACGAGTCTCATCTCAGGACAGGGCACTGCTGACCTTCTGCAAAGCACAGCGTTGGGCCCTTTAGCCAGGTTCCAAAAGTTCAGACATTTGCACCAAATGCAGATTACTACCACAGCTTCCTATTTACACAATAGTTAAAAGTTACTCCTGGAATTTGCCTCAGGTACTTAAAATAGATTCAGACTGACAAACGACTTGCCATTCCAGCGTGATAAGCACCGTTTGACAGATGGCTCTAGTTCCATCAGGAGAAGGTGCAGTGCGTGCACGTGTGTGTCCCTGGGGCTTGTCTGGGTTTCCAGCACCGTTCGCCCAGCAGGGGTGCGGAATCGCTGCTTCTCCAGGAACAGCTGGTCTTTGTGACTCCCCCTCGTCAGGTGCACAGTCACCTCCAGGGCACCTGGGGAGTCCTACATGGAGGGAATGGAAAGTGATTGCGGCAGCCAGATAAGACCAGAAGAATCTGTCAGCTGAGCTCAGCCCACTTGCCAATCTGGCATCATGAGCTAAGCAGGTGGTGGTTGTATTAAACCATTAAGTTTTGGGGGATGGGGTCTTACAGAGTCAACTGATAAACTTTTAAATGACCCAGAAAATGGCTCAGCATATATGGAAAACAGAACAAGGTAAATTCCTAATTAAATATCCTGGCTTTCTCCCCTGCACACACGTCTGCCTGGTATAAGCACACCACAGGCCACATAAAACTACCTTCCCCAGCATTATGTTCATAGAAACCTCTCTTGTAGCACATAACGGAAACCCTGCCATTTCGACGTAAAGGCATCCCCCATTTCAGGTGCACCAGGCCCGCGCCCGACACACACGCCCGCTGTGCACACATCGTTCCGTCTCGGCTTCAACATGCACGTCTCTCCCAAATATTCTTATGCACAGTAATTACCATTTGTAAATACAGCACCAGGTCATTTCTTTATTTTCAGGAAATTATACAATAGAACTCACAGAGTTAAAGTAGTTGCCCTATTTCATTCTCCGGGCCCCTGTCCTCCGGGCCCTCATCGGCCCTTGCAGCATTTCTTTCTTCCACCGAAACAGGAACTGGCGGGTGTCCGGTGTATCGCGCAATAACATGGGCCCCATTCTGGAAGCATTAAGAGATTTTCTGTCTGGCCTGGACATAGGCTGTGGAGAGGAAAATATACGTCAGCTGCTCAGTAGGGAAGAATGTTCCCTGTGAAGGCTGGGCCACGTATGTGCCCTGAGCGGCCGGCCAGGTGGCCCCTTCTGCAGGTGGCTCTCTCGGAACCCGTGTTCCCTTCTGCCTCTGCTGCCCGTGCATCCTGGCTGGCAGGACAGGCTTGACTCCAAAAAGGCCAGATACTGAAGTGTCTGCCCCGAACGCGGATGCTGAGCGCCCCGGCCTGGGTCCACCTTGCTCGAGGGGCACAGGGGGATCTGCAACCTCGGGCCGTCTGATGAGAAGCTCAGCACGCTGTGCACTGCACGCCCCCGGACACGAAAGCGCGGGGACGTGTGGCCAGAGGCGCTGGGCAGAAGAAGCAGCGGGGTCAGGGGCCCTCGCCCCTGCATCCGGGGGCTCAGGAAGGGCTGGCATGGTGGGGAGTCAGAGGACACAAGGGATGAAAAAGGGCAGAAATAAGAGGCAGCAACCACCCCCTAAATGTCTGGGCTGCTTCACCTCACTGGTCCTCAGCAGAGCCTCTGGGCCCCTCCGGGCTCTGCAGGGGACACGACTGAGTGTTAGGACGCCCACCTGAAGGCACATTGCCAGGAGGCGTGGGGCCGGGGAGGACGCTGGTGTCTGCTCGGTCCAGCTTCCTCCCACACCCGGCCTCGCTCCGGGCGCGGCAGACAGCCCAGGAGCCCCAGGGACGCCCTCCGACCTGGGGCTTCTCCCCAAGGCCCGCTCCAGCTCCAACCACGTCTGCTGTCCCGAGAGCACGGCAGGGACACTCAGTTCACTCTCTCCCTGCCGCCCGTCGTTCCCGGGAAACGACCCTCCCTCTCAGTCTGTGGAGATGCTGAGGGGCGGTGTGCCAGGCAGTTAAGAAAGCGATGAGCGTTTCCCCCGAGACATTCTCTTTGGCTGACGTCCAGATTTATTTCTTGTTTCTAGACCCTGACCCACTCCCCAGTACAGCTTGGTCCCTATTCCCTGGGCATGAGACCCCCATGGCCCCCGTAAGCCTGGCTCCAGGGCTTACCTGAGGCAGACTGAGCGAAGGGGGTGCAGGAGGCCAGCAGCAGAAAGCAGAGGCGCCTCGCGGAGGGTCCTGGGTGGTGAGGAAGAAAGAGGGGGAGCCGGCGGCCGAGGTCCATGAGCTACTGGGGCCGGAGCAGCCTCTGTTTGCAGGTCTCCAGGCGCTTGCGCAAGAGGCACGTGGTCCAGAAACGTGATGATCCTAATTATATCAGAAGGATCCCTGTCTGTCCATGAGACGCATGCCAACGGAGCTGCCCCACTCCTGCGCCATGTCCCACACTGGGTGGGACAGGTGGGCAGAGTCTCCCTCCCTGCTCCAAGGCTGGATGCTCGACACACCCACCTGACTGCAGAGGTGTTCCAGACTGGACCCCTAACCTAGGTCTCAGCAAACTGGACAGCACATTCCCTGGGTCACAATGATTACTGGGCATGGGCTGCGGTGGAGACATCCATTACCGTGAAGTCCGTTGTGTTTGTTCAGTTGGTGGAGAAGGAAAAGCTCTTTTTCTCTGCAAGGATACAAATAAAACCAATGTCACCCAGGATTTTAGCTGCCATCTCGCTACTGTAAGGAAGTGGGTCTGAGAATAAATCAGACCCTGGTGAAAATACACTAGGTTCCTGGTGACACTGGGTCTGCACTGGATCCAGAGACCCTGGAGCCTGGCCTTCCTACTCTGGATCTTTCAGACAGCAGCCCTTGTTTGGTTAATCCAATCTGAACCAAGTTTCCGGTTGTTTGCAACTGCAGGCGTGTTGGCTGGCACAGTGCGTGATCTGGGGCTCCAAGCCAGGGCGCCGTCTCCATGCCCCGGTGCGGCCTGGCCACGATGGGGGCACTGGGAGGGTTGTTGAGGCCCCTGGGGGTAGAGCTTGCTTTTGTACCGATAGCTGTAGTAACACGTTCAGCATTTGCAACGGGGCTGGTGTGTGTGTTCTAGATTCCCTTTGGAAATTGGGGGGACCCTGGAAATGCTTGGGGAAGGTATCCCAGCTGCATATTCTCTTGCACATTTATGTGAGGTGCCTCTGTCTTTCCAGTCTGGAGTATAAGCAGGTTTGTCATGTAACGGTGGTCTCTAGAAAGTGGATGCATGCCTTCCTTGTTACCAGTTGCTCTGATAAGCCAGTCGGGACAAGATGGGATCCTTCTGAACCAGGATGTGAAGTCACTTCTTTCTGGGTTTGGAGGCTGTCTTCATCTCCTGATGGTGAAGTAAATAACTCCCCTCAAACTTGGTGGTTTAAAACCACAGGAATTTATTCTCTCAGAGCCCAGGAGGCCAGAAATCTGCCATCAGCTTGGGGCTGAAATCAAGGTGTGGGCGGGGCCACGCTGCCCCCAGAGGCTCTAAGGGAGGATCTTTCTTCACTGCTTCCATCTTCTGGAGGCCGTTGGCATCCGTCACGTGTGGCCGCGTCGCTCCCATCCTGGCCGCCGTGGTCCCGTTGCCCCTCCTCTCGCGTGGGTCTCACCTGCTATGCCACGTTCTTATGCCAAATGCACTGGCATTCAGGGCACAACCAGAGAGAATCCAGGATCATCTCCCCATCTCAAGATCCTTACCTGAATCACATCTGCGAAGATGCTTTTTCCAAATAAGGTCACACTCGCAGGACCCAGAGGTTAGGGCCTGGCACCGTGGGTGGCTCTTAGCCTGCTCCACAGACTTTCAGATAATGGCCGTTCTGTTGGCAAAGGAGTCCGGGAAGCAAGGCTTGGTGGTCACAGCGGTGCATCTGCCCCAGGCGGTAGCAGCAAAGTATCACCCACCAGAGCGGCAGCTACACCCAGAGAAGCCTCTGGAGCTGCCTCTTGCCCCAGGCCGGGAAGGTGGGAGCTCTGGAGAATACAAACCCCCGGCCGGGACACCATGGCCTCTTGCTTGGTGACTCCAGGGAAAGCATCAGGAAGCGGAGGGTCCGCTTCGATTTTGAAGCTCAAACTGGGAGACTGGGCCCTGCTTTGAATGCTCTGGCTCTCACTGGACTCTCCTTCCCAGGAGAACACACTTCCCAAGGCTGCACAAGCGATGGCTGGCAGAGGAGAATGTGACTGACGTTTATCGTGGTGTTCAAGCCGGCAGTCGGCTGCTCCCACGGTCAAACGGCCAGATAGATCTATTAGTTCCAGAGAGCTGGAGGAAGGCGAGCCTTCTATTCCTTTCATTGTTAAGAAGCCCCCAGGAACGCCAGGAGCTCTATTTCTTCCCCCTTTTACCATGTGTGAATGAGAGGTCTGTTTCTTGGATGGGTGATTATGGTCGCACGAGTTTTAAAGTGAAGTGAAAAGCGGCGTTCTCAGTCCAGGCACACAGAGGAGGATGATATCATCAAGGGCAGAGCAAGGTCACCAAAGGCAAGGGCTGTGCTTTACTTTCTTTACAATCTCACGTTTCCTACGGTAAAGCCGTGCCGCAGGTTTGCTGAGTGGAATGACAGTCATCCTCACTCCTGGGGTTTCTGCTCCAAAGTCTTCCACCACGGCAAGAATGGGCCCACTTTTCCCCACTAAGAGAGCGCTCAAATCTGCTGCAGCAGGCAAGGTGCCGGAGACACTTCCTGCCGGCGTGTCCGTGCGTCCTCACCTGGCTCAGGTGACGTATCTCGACGTGTGGGGGAAGCAGGTGCTCCTAGACCCGGAGAGGAACGAGTCGCCTGTATGAGGGTGAAGCGTCACTGCAGGAGGGAGAAGTCTGGGCAGGTCTGGTATCTTCTAGAAAGTCCCGTGGTGAGCCTGTAGATAATTTTCCTCTAAGCAGCACAGCGTGTCTCTGATCGGGTGCTAATGTCTGCCCGAGGAGAGGCACACAGCAGGGCGTGGCTGCAGGGGGGCTGGGACGGCCCCCAGACCTGTCCCAAAGCTCCGAGCTCCGAGGCCTCCGCTCCCACGTCTGGCCAAAGCAGCTGGACACGAGGTTTATATCAGAGCGTGGTTTGGAAATTAAACCAGCAAATGCGAGGGGTGAAAAATCCTTATAAAGTGCTTCTATAGGAAGAAAGGGACCCAGGAAAATGGAATTCTGCGGCGGGAGGCCCACGGGTCCAGTTTAACAGGCTTTTCAACCTGCTTTAGAGACCGCAGGCAGCAGCGTCCAGAAAATAGGCAGAAGTGTCTGTCAACCTCCCCCTCTGAGAGTCTGCAGGTGGCCTTGATGAAGGCCATACGCAGAGCCAGCCTGCAGGCCCACGCAGAGGTCAGCGCTGAGCGTCCCCTGGGCCGCAGAGCTCAGAGTCTAGCTGCTAACACAAGCCTGGTGTTGGGAGGGGGAAATCACACGCGCGCGCGTGCGCGGACACGCACACACACTCACGTACACGTGCACACGCCCTGAGCTTAGATTTTTCTGTTTACAGTAGCAGGGCCGAGGCATCGCTCACGGGAGTCTGTTTCAACCCAGCTGGATTAGAGTTGGTCCAGTTCCTTGCCCACCTCTCCACCTGGGGAGCTTTCAGGACACAACCTTTAGGGCCAACTGGAAACTCTCTCCTTCGGGCTTGCCCGTCTCAGTACCAGCAGAAGACCCAGGCAAGGGGGTTCCTCCCCGGGGCTCGGCTTTAAGGGGGTCTCCTCTCCTCTCCTCTCCTCTCATGTCCCTTCTCCCCTGTAAATCATCCTCTGGGTTCTGGTGACCCCAGAATTACTGACTGCCAGCAGGAGAGCACGCCGCCTCCTTGTGGGAGCGCAGGAGACCCTGGGGTGAGGGGTGGTCTGGAGTGTAGGAAGAAAGGGAGGGGCTGCCGGCCAAGGCCCCCGGCTCATCCTGAGGGCTTTCAGGAGTCCGAGGATCCTGGTTTCACCTGGCCGGCCAGGTTGCTGTGGACGTGTATCTGTTCCGTGGGAGGGGTAGGAGGTAGGAGCTTATTCAGCAATCTGATTTATAAACGTTAACTGTGAGTCACTTGTCACATGAGCCTCTGTGTGGGCTCCTCCCAGAGCCCAGGAATATTTGGGCGGCACTGGGTTGCCTCCAGGGAAAGTGACCCACCTCCAGCTGGGTCAGGACTAGGCTTCCAGCCCGCATCGATGCTGGGATGCAGCTCTCGTAAAATCATGGGCGTTTCGTGAGGCTCTGAATCTCAGGGCCCTCGTTGCTTCTCCTACAGCATCTCTCTGCTTCTCCCTGCGGCCAGCTGCCAAGGGCCGGAGAAGGACGTGTTTCTGACTGTCCCCATGCAGTGCCACTGCGTTTCTCATGGTTTATCTAATCTCTGGACTCGACCCAGATAGCAGAGAGGCAGGGCACTGGCACCCAAAGCAGCTCCAGCCCTGAGCTCTTGTTCCAAGGCAGCGGCCCCTGGGGGGAGACCACGAGGGGAGCCCACGGAACTCCAGAGAGTTCCGCACGGCCAGCCCCATCGAGGCACTGGAGCTGGAGGGAGCCGGCAAGACCTTCCTGGCTGCAGAACCACCGTGTGTTCTTCAGACAAAGCTATTCCGACTTGACTGCTGGGAATCCATCAAGTCCCTCAGTGGTCTGAAATATGTCTTCCTCAAGGTCCTGAACTGGAAGCAGCAGGGAGTTGGTTTTAGAAAATTAGAAGATGGAGACTTGATCGTTCAGAGCTCTTTGCCTTTCAGCTTACTGAGAAAGCCAAAGGGTGCTGTTGGCAGGTGGCACCCAGGTTACACTTATTTGTCTCTAGATGGCGCCAGAGAAGGGAAAGCCTGGACCACTTGCCCTTGGGACCAGGTGGAAATGGACTCTGAGCCTCTGCAAAGAGCCTGGACAGACGGACCCAGTGAGCCAGTGAAACTCAGGTGCTCGCTCGAAACTGCAGAGTTAGTAACAGGCAGAATTTCAGACCTGTGGCTCCTCCTTTAAAAAAAAAAAAAAAACGTGCCGTGAAAAAGAATTGCGAGCGGGCCGTTACTGTCAACACTGACATAGGAAGGGCCTGGTGGGCAGTGTGGACGCAGAGCCATGGAGAGGGACAGCCACCGAGGGCAGTTCAGAAACCCCCGGCTCCTTGCAGAGTGTTCAGCTTCTGCTTCTTCCCTTGGTCCAGTGGCAGCTACCAGGGCTGTTCACTGGCAAGTGTAGAGAGCGGGAGAGGACCCTGAGAGGTTCATACCAAAACACAGGGGGACAGTTCGATCCTGTGGGGCAGGTTCAAGTGCAAATATTGTAAGAGCCCAAGTCAAAGCGGCCATTCCGATGACAGCAGGAGAGGACAGTGCCACCACGTGCAGACGTGCACTCGCTCGCGTGAAATGCCAGCGCGCCCGGACCTGGACCCGGATCTGGACCTGGGAGGGTGAAGCAGGACAGCTCCTGAGGGACGGGGCTTGTAGGAGTGTAAGTGACCCCGTAGATTAAGGGACATGGAAAGTCCTCTGTGACTGTGTCCTTTGTTATGGCAAATGGCCAGCCAGGACGTTGCTTATTAAAAAAGAGAAAAGAATAATCATTGCAACAAGACTAAAACTCATGCCTTTTCTCTCTCTCCCCCCGCTTTTCCTTTATTTCTCTCTTTCTCTTTCTCCCTTTCTCTTTCTTGCTTCCTTCCTTTCTTTCTGTTCCTTCCCTCCCTCCCTCCCTCCCTCTCTCCTTTCTTTCTTTCCTTCCTCCCTCCCCTCCTTCCTTCTTCCTCTCCAAGGAGGTACGGCTGGGAGGTGGTGGGCGAGGGGTTTAGCCCAGGCGCCCTCCCCGTCCTGCGCCGTGAATGGTTTCTGAGGTTTTTCTCAGCGTGAACTGTACAATGGCTTTCTGTAGCTCTGAGATCTTCTGAGTCTCTGATTGCACACGCATTCTGCTTCAGCCCTGAGTCAGACTGTGCCACGGAGGGAAGCTCTTCAACCCACAGAAGCGGAAGAACCGGTTTGTTAGTGACAGGAGGAGCCGTGAGAAGCTGGGCTGGCCGGGCTCCTTAGCTCTGACCTGCTGGACAAGAGGATGACACATCTCCCTGCAACTGCTACACCTCCAAGAATAAGGCCTCGCACAGGGCAGAGAGCTGCACCAGCGAGTCCCGGGAGTCCCTGTGTGTCAGGGATTGGGCTATACCAGTCTACACGTGAGGTAGCCCACCGAGTCCTCACATCAACCCTGCGGGTAAATCTATCCTGGTCCTTTTTATATTCTCAAGAAAGCCAAGCATCAGGGACGTTGCTTGTCCAGAGACCCAGGTCTCTGCGACTTGGAAATCAGCGTGTGGTTCTAACACCACCTGGATTTCTGTGTGAACTACTTTGGTGGTGGGTCCTGGATGCTGGGGCCAGGCGTTCCCCAGTGCATCTAAGGGAGATGGACTCAGCAAGCGCAAAGTGTAAGGAGACGGTGAAAGAAACCGACCTGGGCACAGAGGACAAATGGAACCCAAACTCCGGGTAAGGCAGAGGCAGGAATAGTTCGGGGGTGAATGGTGAATGTGGTGGTGCGGCGGCCACTGCATGATTGCTGTCCCGGGATGGATCACCAATGTCCTGGGTGACAGGGAGTCTCTAACCACACTGTACCCCGGTTTCCATAGGCAGAGTCACTGGGCCGGTACTAAAGCCCCAAAGCCCACATTCTGCTCTGCACCAACTTTGGTGATGCAGGCGTGGGACCGGGCAGCCTGCCCCTCTCACCACCCACGGGGCCACCAGGCGAGCCCGCAGGGCTGGAGGGGAGGCGCTCGCTCTGCTTCCAGGGCGCACATGTCTGACCCGACGGCTCTTTCTCTGACAAGTGACAAAAACACGACATCTCGAGTGGACTGCACGGGTAGCTCCTGCCGCCCCCACAGCCATCCTGTCGTGGTCTGTTCGGCTGCCCCCAGGGCCAGGGAGTGATGGGCGAACCCGGGAGGGAGGCTGACAGTGAGGGGGCAACTTCCCAGCCCTGTGGTGGGTCTGTGGTCCCATCTGGTCCCATCCGCAGCTGGTGAGCTCTGGACGGAACCACGGTGCTCTGCCTCTCGAGGAGAGCCTGTCTCCTGTCCTGTCCTGGAATCTCCTTCTCTTCTTTGAGTTCCTGTACACAGTGACCACTGCAGGGGCCCCCGAGTCTGTTTGCTTGTCGATAAGGGAATTCACACCAATGAATCAGGTCCCTGGGATGTTGAAAGAGGGAAGATTCGGAGGTCTAATATGTCCAAAGGCAGGTGTGAGCTCGCAGAGACTCTGCTAACGAGTGATTGAGGTCTGCACTCTGGACCGGCGCCATGAGGCTGTCAGTCTGCACTCGGTTGGTTGAAACAAGCCACACTGTTCATCGGTCAGAAGAGTCTGAATTTAGGTGTGTGAGGTGCTGTCACACTGGGTCACTCCCGGTTCTTAGTCATTGATCAGTTCTGGTTGGTTAGAAATAGCTGGATTGCAATCAGCCTTCAGGTTGGGTGTGCTCCAGGCAAGGGCTGCTCTAGATGAAAACATTTCCCTTTACATCCCTCAAGCATCTGCAGAACTCAGCAGCCTTTCCTTAGACAGGTCACCTCTGAGCCCAGCATCTCCTAAAGTTACTCCAAGAAACCCCCTCTCTGGATCTTAAAGGACCCCTCCCTTCTCTCCCTTAGGAGGGGGGATATGTTGCTCCTTAATCTAAGGAGAGGGAGAGGATGTAAATCTGCCCCCAGGATGATTGGGGGTGTTCTGTACTCACTGAGGAGGGGTAGAATGGTGGTTCTGATGAGGCCACAGGGGTGAGGCAGGTGGGCTGTGGACCTAAACTGTACTCGGGAGTCAGAATGGCACATATGCCATGAGTGCGATTCTGAAATAAAGTACACGGGCCATCCAAGACTGGAGAAGTATGAGGGAAAGATAGGTCAACAGCAGATTTGATTGGAAGAGTGGTATTTTAAGCAATTTTTTTTCTCATTACTGTTTTGTAATTTGTTTGATTGTGACAGGAAAATATTTTTCTACTCATGTTTGTGAATTTTCAGGGTTTGGTTGGGGTAAGACAGCCTTGATCAAAATAGTAATGGTACAAGAACTTCGTCAGTGGAGAGCGCGCTTTCTCAGACCTGCCCAAGCAGGACGGTCGTGCCCCCCACTGAAAGGGGACCTAATTCCCATCAAGACCTGTTGTTGTCCAAGCTTTGGGACTTACAGTAATAAAGACCTTAGGTGGCTTTTGTCTGTAAGTTGTGTTTAGCCTGTGATCTATCAGAGGAAATAAAAGCTGGGGAGTTAGGTATTTCTCCTAAGCCTTCATAATACTATGATTTTACAAATTATTATTTTTCAATATTTTTGGATATTTCTATATTTTGGGAAGTACTTCTAAAGTATTCATTGAAAAAGCATATATATATGTAAATTTATATACATATGTAATAATAGATATATATTTGTTAGAAACACCCATTTCCATAGTAGTTCTCAGTCTAAACATTGGGCAGAATCAGCATAGTCTCCTACACCAGAGGTTGGAAAACTATGGCCCTTGGACCGAATCTGCCATGCTGTCTGTTTTTGTAAATAAAGTTTTATTGAAACACAGCCACTCCCATTTGTTTATGTATTATCCATGGCTTTCTCTTTACAGTGGCAGAGTTCTGTGGTGACAGTTACCACATGACTGGCAAAATTGAAGATATTTATTATCTGTCCCTTTAGAGAAAATGTTTGCAGACCCATGTGCTAAACCACTGACATCACGATCTAATCCTACATGGTGACAACCGGCGAGTCATTGAATAGAAGTGTCACCAGGGTCCACTGATGCAGAAGGTCTGGGACTTATGTTTGTGGAAACATTCTTTAACAGAGCTGCAGTGGGAGGGCTGTGCCCACGGACAGTCCAGTTCACCAGAGTCTAACTCCCTGCAAGTTCCAGCAAAAGAAATTCTTACTAAGACAAAGCGTACTTTCCCCCCATCATATTACATTATACCTCCACTCTCATCCTTTCTTTTCACTTAACAAACTAAATGTAAAAACCAACAATAACCATTTTGATGACTTTCAAACCAAGGCTTCAAGAGAGAAAAACGGTGCTGGCCAAAATGGGAGAGGGGCAGTTATAATGATAAGCCCTGACATTTCCTTTCTCCCTGCTCTTTCTTCCCTGCCTCCCTCCCTCCCTTCCCGTTCCTTCCTTCCTTCCTTCCTTTCTTTCTTTCTTTCTTTCTTTCTCCCTCTCTCTCTCTCCCTCCCTCCCTCCCTCCCTCCCTTTCTTTCTTTCTTTTTCTTTTTTCTTTCTTTCTTTTTCTTTCTTTCTTTCTTTCTCTCCCTCCCTCCCTCCCTCCCTCCCTTCCTTTCTTTCTTTCTCTTTCTTCTTCCTTTCTTTCTTTTTAAAATTCTCACTTACGACATATCAAATATATAATGAATCCCAATATTCTTACTTCCTAGCTTCAGTATTTCTCAACATTTTCCAGATCCTTTTTCAGGTCCATACTTTTCATGTCTTCATTTCTTTATTTCATTTCTTTTTGCTGGAGTGTTTTAAAGCAAATCCAAGATATCATGTCATTTCACCTATCAGTACTTCAGTCAGCATCTTTAACTGATGAGGCGCTTTCTCTTCCAACATAACTGCCACCCCTAATTAAATCCATAAGAAGCCTTTGATATTACCCAGGCCATATTCAAATTTACCTGACCAGCTCAGAAATGTTTTCTTGCGATTGGTCTGTTCAATACAGGATCCAAACAAGGCCCACCCATTGGTTGCTTCTTTCCTCTCTTTTTCTGTAATGGTAATTCTTATTTTTCCTCATGCCTTTGAGTTTGTTGGAGAAACCAGGTCGCTTTTCCCGTATAACGTCTCATGCTCTGGGTTTGACTGATTGTTCCCTCGAGCTGTCGTTTTACTTGTTTCTCTAACTTTTGTATTTCCTGTGAATTATTGGTTATATGTGGCAAGTTGATTAGTTGTAGGTTCAGCTGCTTGAGAAATAAAATATTGCCTGCAGTCATCAGTGACTGCAGCCACCCCTGACGGTGAGCCCTGAGAAAGCTCAGGATGAGAAAACATAGGGTACTGGCCCCAGACAGCTGAGGTGCGTAGCAAAGGAACGATTTCAGAAGGGAGCCCCGACTCTTGCATCTTCCCATACATAGAAAAGCACTTAACTTCAGATGTCTAGTTTCTTTTTATTATCAGTAGCTTTTTGTTCTGATTACCTGGTCCTATTAAAAACTCCTATATATCCTGGCATATATCCTGGGTTCCCCATTTCCTCTTTGGAACAGTTTTCTCAGCGTTTATCTGAGAGGCTGCCTCCCGGGCTTGAAGTCCTAAGAACGTCTGCTGAATAAAACATAACACTCAACTTTTAGGTTGTGCCTTTTTTTTCATGCTTTTGGCCAGAATATTTCACAGGTGGTGGTGTGTGCTTCCTTTACATCACAACAGGAGGTCCCTGAACCTCTGGTCCTGCCACTTTTAGTGAGGGGACCAGGTGAGTCATTGAGTTTAGTTGAGTTAGCCTGAACCCTCTGTTATCAAATTCCCCACCAAGCTTTCCAACAAATGGTTTTAAAGCCATCCATTGACAATTGTTTTAGATCTATGATTTCATTCAGGGGTGCAAAACAGTGATTTTCCAATTCTACCATCCTGTCGACTTAAAAAAAATACACACAACCTAAAAATGGAGAGCTGTGTTTTATTTGGCAGAAATTTTTAGGACTTCAAGCCCGGGAGGGAGCATCTCAAGTAACCCTGAGAGAACTGCTCAGAGGAGGCCAGGGCGGGGAGCCAGGTTATATAGGAGCTTTGCAACGAAAGGCAGGTAGTCTGAATGTCAAAGAATTATTGTTAATTAAGGAAAACCAGATATCTCCAGTTAAGGAATTTAGCGCTTTTCTATGTATGGGAAAATACAGGAATCTGGGCCCCCTGAAATCATTCCTTTGATATGCACCTCAGCTATCTGGGGCCAGTATCCTGTGTTTTTACATCCTGAGTTTCCTCAGGGCTCATGGTAGGGAGTGGCTGCAGTCTGATGGCTGCTAGATGGCAGGCATTCTTTCCTTCCTGAGTTTCCTCCGGGCTCACGTTGGAGGGCTGCAATAGCTGATGACTGTGACATCCTTTGTTTACTGATACGGCAGGAAATATTCCATTGCTCAATCCCTTCTTCATTTATTAGCTGGAAATTTTCTATAAATAAGATATTTCCTTCATATAATTCTTGCTTATCCTAAAATGCAGTTTGTACTGGAAGGGCAGAATAAATGCTTGATCTTCTCTCCTATGTACCAATTTCCAGAGTGAAGTTGGCACCTTAACAAACTCCAATTATAAATAATATTGTTTCTTAAGTATCATTCTGACCTCATGTATTTGATGTGTTTAAAATATAATTTAATATTATACTTTTATATATTTAATGTGTTTATATATTTTAAATACTTAATCAATTGTAGTCATGATTCTCTGCTGTGATGAAAAATGTTCCATCCTTTTGCCCAGTGAGTCCCTGTCAATTTGCAGCCAGTGTTCTACGGCCGCGACCCATCAGCCTTTGTAGCTTCCCTACTTTCGAGCACAACAACATACCCCTGGCTCATCTTGTACATCTTCTGCTCCAGACCTGGACTCTTCTGTTTCTGTAAGACATCCTGGTTCTTCCTCGTGGGAAAGAGTAGTGACCCATGGCCTGTGTGCTCGGGGTACTCATTGTCACTGCACTTTTAGGTGCAGGGGCTGAGAAATACACACTTCTGTTAAGAGGGAGAAAAGCCAGGGTTTTAGAGTGATAATCCCAATTCGAATTTAAGACTACGGGATTTTAATATAACCTTTTAACTTTATATGAATCTTCTCTTACATCGAAAATCTTGGTTCTGATTTTTTTCATCCCCCCCAACTTTCGTTTTGAAAAGCTTCAGACGGACACACACAGGCAAGCATAGTACAGAGCGTACTGGTACACCCTCCCTCTGGATCCACCAGCTGTAATCGCGTTGCAACTTGTATTGGCTTTGAGCTATTACAGAGGAAGTTGCCAGCACCGTGACATTTCAGCCCTAAATACTTCAGCACATACCTCCTAGGAGCAGGCCATTCTTCCACAGAATGGCAGTGCGGGAAACCAACACTGACGCAGTTCTTGTAGAAGTTGCTCTGAGGAGGGGCGCGGGTTCACACGGCTTTGGTTTTTCCATTGGACAACAATAATGTCTTCCATCTTCAAAATAGACATTTGACACTCTGCATACATTTTACAGAAATTGTACATGTATTTTATGAAAACTAAGTTCTTAAAAAGTACAACAGGAAGCAACGACCTTTCACCATTTTTCACGTTCAGCTCTGCTCCTTTTCCGAATGACATGCTCGCACCTCTTGTTTTCACTTATTAACTTTAAACACCGTCTGTTATCCCATAAACCACGAGGATTTAGTTGATACTACCCAACCCCCTCCCCCTTTTATGTCCAAATAAGAGCGCATGTTATTATTTCTAGTTATTTTATTGGTTTAGTTTATGCCTTTATATAATATGCTCATTGTCATAGTCTGGGTTGCTATAGCAAGATACCGTAGGCTGGGTGACTTAGACAAGAAACATTTATTTCTCACAGTTCCGGAGGCTGGAAGTTGGAGATCAGGGTGCCAGCATGCTTAGGTTCCGGCGAGAGCTGCTTCCTGGCCTGTGGGCAGCTGCCTTCTCCTTGTTCCCTTCGAGGGCAGAGAGAAAGAGACCATCTCTCCTGTCCCTTCTTATGAGAATTCCATTCATGAGGCTCTACCTCGTGATCTAATCCCTTCTTAAAGCCCTCACCTCCAAGTTCTACTACATTGGGGATTAGGCTTCCACGTGTACATTTGGGGAGGACATAGCACTTCTACATCTATTTCTCATGCAACAACTTTAGACAACGTCCCTGATTACCCACCATGTACAACAAGACGCCTCTCCCTGTCTCTCCTTCCCCATCTACCTTCCAACTGCTCTCAGTTATCCATTGATGCAGCCATGTCGTTACCAACTGTATTCTAACCTGTAACCTTAAAGAAATCTTTGCCGCATCGTCCGTAGTTGATTCTAAGGGTTGAAAAGGAAGAAATAATTGTATATTTGGACCACAGTTATGTCACGGAGATGTTTTCCAGAAGCTATTAAATATTGTGCGTATGTGTGTGTATTACATTATTATCTTGTGAAATTTACTCAGCTGTTTAGCCTACAATCCGATACATGGCGTCCCTTCCACCCACAGCATCCTAGAACTCAAATCTCCTTTCTCAGGTTGTCCTGCTTGGTCCTTAGGTCCGTGGAGTTACCGCCTGGGGATTTCACTTTCCATCAGCCTTGGGTTAGAGGCTGTGTATGGACGCGTGTCTAATAGTCGGGGCCACTTTGGCTCCAATAACACATAAACTCTCAAAGTTTAGTGACTTAACACCCTAGAAGTGCTTTCCTGGCGCATGTGAGAACATACCGTGGCTGTTCCTGCTTCGGAGGGGACTTTCTCCACGTCACCATT
Organism: Tursiops truncatus; assembly: GCF_011762595.2. Classification (NCBI taxonomy): domain Eukaryota; kingdom Metazoa; phylum Chordata; class Mammalia; order Artiodactyla; family Delphinidae; genus Tursiops; species Tursiops truncatus. The sequence continues at coordinate 6,116,476 of NC_047054.1, forward strand.
TAGGACTTTTTGTCCCTCTGGTGGCTCCACCAGCTCCTGTGGTCTCTGGGAACTTGGGGAACTTAGGGGACCTTCATCTACATGTCAGATTTTCTTTTTTGTTGTTAACCATTTGGGATGGAAATGTTTCTTAAAGGCATCACAGCAGGGAACTTAGGGGACCTTCATCTACATGTCAAATTTTCTTTTTTGTTGTTAACCATTTGGGATGGAAATGTTTCTTAAAGGCATCACAGCATTTCTCTGCTTTATTAAATATTGCACTGAACTAAACCACTTTATTTTGTCAACAATCCATAAGTGGCTGTCTTCTTTGCATTCTCTGAGGTTTCCCCAGGGCATTTTATTAGCACTGTATGACTACAATATCTCCTTTCATCCATTTGATGATACTAATAACAATTTTTACAAGTTCTCTTTTGTTCCAGGACTAACAGTACTTTCTCAGAGGCAATTTGCATTTGTTTAAGGTGGCTTTCTTCATCGTGCCTGTGGTTGGCCTCACCTGTCTTCTTTTTTCTTGGTTGTGTGTTCCCAGTTAAGGATAAAGATCTGCGTTGTGTTCTAGGTAGGAAGAGTGTATTTCCTAAGGTATTCTGTTGGAAGACCTGTTTCCTCATAAGCTTTTTCTTTGACAGACAAAACCAAGTGGGAACCTTGACATGGATAGGTCATGCTGATAAGAGATCTTTGTTTTCAAGCACAAATATGGGATGTCTGCCCAGCAGAATGAGAACTCCTCTAAGGTGCCATTAAAGATGCCTTGGGCTTCCCTGGCGGCACAGTGGTTGAGAGTCCGCCTGCTGATGCAGGGGACACGGGTTTGTGCTGCGGTCCGGGAAGATCCCACATGCCGCGGAGCAGCTGGGCCCATGAGCCATGGCCGCTGAGCCTGCGCGTCCGGAGCCTGTGCTCCACAACGGGAGAGGCCACAACAGTGAGAGGCCCGCGTACCGCAAAAAAAAAAAAAAAAAAAAAAGATGCCTTGATGTTTGATTTTCTGTGCCAACTGGGCTGGAACACGGTGCCCAGGTATTTGGTTGAACATTAATGGGAGTGCTTCCATGAAGGTGATTTCGGGGTGAGATTAACATTTGTTTTGTGTTCTTTTATGAGATGGTCAGTCAGGTGAGGCCACAAGAGGAGCCAGAGGAGAGGCTCAGGAAGAAAAAGTTTATTATCCTCACAGGTCCTAGAGATGGGAGGAGAGCACACTCCGCAGGGCCACATGGGGAAACAGTAGTGTGGGCAGGAGACAGAGTCCAGAACCTTTATTAGGGTTTCCATGGGAAAACAAGGCAGGATAGGGAATTAGGTGAGGATCGGCTAGTGTGAATAATTTTGGTGAGCTTTAAGTCACAGGCAACTAGCTTTCTCTAGTTGCCCTGGCATGATGCAGGCAGAAGAATGTCATCTCCTGTAAAGTGGGAGCCACATAGAGGGGGCCTGGCTCCGGACTGCGTAGCTGGCATAGCAAACGCGTGCTCCCAGCTGGACCCTTTGCTCTAAGCATCGATTAGCACCAGGAAATCCAGTTTCTTCCCAGCCAGAAAAGGTGTTTTTTTGTTTTGGGTTTTTTGTTTGTTTGTTGCTTTTTTAAAAAGATACCAAACCATCATAATATACAGAAAATAAAATGTATACAACACAACCTTGAAATCAGGGGACTCTGAGTGCAGCAGACTGCCCTCCGTAATGTGGGTGGGCCTCATCTGATTAGTGGAAGCCCTTGATAGAAGAAAGACGGACCTCCCCCAAGAAGAAAGGAGTTCTTCCAGCAGCCTGCCTTTGGACTCAAACTGCAGCTCTTTTCTGTATCTCTAGCCTGTAGGCCTCCCCATTAGATTCTGGGCTCACTAAGTCTCCACAGTCCTATGAGTCAATTCCTTAAAGTAAATCTCCTCCTGTATATACACACACATCCTGTTGGTTCTGCTTCTGCAGAGAACCCTGACTAACACAGATGCCTTTACTCTGAAGGCTAACATGTATGTGAGTAGCTCCAGTTCTCCCCTTGTTCATTCTTTTTTATCGGAGAAAGTTCCCCCTTTTGGGGAAACTTGTGACGAAACCTTGAATGGCTGAGACTCGCTAGTGCCCGTGAAAACAAGAACGCGTGGAATGCCATGGCAGGTCTCTCTGCTTGATTGGGTGACGTGCCTTATAGGCCCACGAGCCATGGAAGCCAGGATGCCACATTGTTCCCAATGTGGAGCTAGACGAATTCACTATCAAACGCTGGTTTGAAGCAAAGCGAGGGTGCGTTTTGCCTTGTGCGTGACGCCGCCTTCCTGGGAAGTACCTCGGTGACTGAGGTGGGGATTGGCAGGATGACTCTGCAGCTCCCGTGCCTGTCTGTGCAGGTAGATAGTGTGCCTTAGCGGTGATTATGCGTTGCATCCTTTCCCAGAGATCTGGGCAGCCATGTCCAGCTTTGCTGACACAACTGCAGTGATGGGAGAGGTCCTCCCTAATCAATTTATGTTGGCATTCAAGTAATTCTTGACCGGAGTACCCAGCGTATCGCTCATGATAGGCAAGTGCGGACTCGCTCACTAATGTAAACTAGGCTTCCATCCACCATAGCACGCTAAAAGGCAACAGTAGTTAAGAGGGGAGGGCGTCCTTCAAACGCATTCAGGCAACACCGGTCTTCTCCAGTGGACACTTTTCCCACTCAGAGCTGTCAGCGTGTTTAATGACTGTGAAGGTACGTGATTCAGCAATTCCTTAATGACAGCCACGGTGATAAAGGGTTGGATCTGGGTCTGTATGTACAGCTTACTCAAATCCATACTTGCCCTTCATCTAGACAGATGCTGTAATAGGAACCATGAAATTGGGCCTTTCAGTCATTCAGGAGTGAGGTGCCTCGTAGGCAGCCCCATGCACCGCCCCCCCCCCCCCCCCCCACCGCTTAACTTCAAAGCCATCTTCCCTCCAGGCTGGTTCAGGCGATATCTTTTGCGTTCCAGTTTCACCAAAGGAGGGTGACACTGGCACACAGGTGTAGGTGAATGCAAAAGGTCCGAGGAGATTTGGGTGGAGGAGAGAAGGCGGAGAGGAGATGGGACATCTCCTTTAAAACTTGCTGCCCCCTGAGGAATGTAAGTCCTGGGGCCAAATGCTGTTGGGCTGGGAAGGGCTGTAAGAACCCTGCTCGTCATTCTGGTCTGAGCCTGTAGTCTCTGGCAACAGGGCTATTGATGTGACGCCGCCACCTTCCCGAGATGGTCAGTGACCTCTTTGTGGCTGGGGATAAGTGGAATATCGCCTACCATGTCAGTAAACAAAGGATGTCACAGTCATCAGCGATTGCAACCACAGCCAACGGGGGAGCTGCTGAGCCCTGAGGGAACTCAGGAAGGAAAGAATGCCTGCCATCTAGCCGCCATCAGACTGCTGCCACTCCCTACCATGAGCCCTGAGGAAACTCAGGATGGGAACACACAGGATACTGGCCCCAGATAGCTGAGGTGCATATCAAAGGAATGATTTCAGGGAGCCCAGACTCTTGCATCTTCCCATACACAGAAAAGAGCTAAGTTAAATTCCTTAACTTGGGATATCTGGTTTTCTTTAATTAACAATAATCTTTTGACGTTCCTGACTACCTGCCCTTTGTTGCAAAACTTCTGTATAACCTGGCTCCCCCCTCGCTTCCTGGGAGAAGTTCTCTCAGGGTTACCTGAGATGCTGCCTCCCGGGCTTGAAGTCCTAAACTTTCCCGCCAAACAAAACATAACTCTCAACTTTTAGGGTGTGAATATTTTTTTAAGTCAACAGATGATTTCTTAGCCTTTCAGGAGTCGGGGGAGGCCTGGACGCAGTGTAATGAACACTTGCCGTGTTCCTGTTACAGAGAACGCCCGAGTAGCGGTTACTGTGCACAGCATAATGGCATCTCCTCTGCCTTTCCCTCACAAAAGAGGGGTGTGGCATCTAAATCCATCACTGGGGGATGGGGGCAAATTTTTGGGGGGGGGCGGCTGTGCCACGTGGCTTGCAGGATCTTAGTTCCTTAACCAGGGATTGAACCTGGGTCCGGGGCAGTGAAAACGAGGAGTCCTAACCACTGGACCGCCAGGGAATTCCCCCAAAGTTTTTCTAATGTTTGATTTTTATTTGTGCTTGCAGTTTATCGAAGTGGAATGTGGAATTGCTGTTGCCTGATGAAGGAGAGGACAGAAGCACACGGATCATCAGGAGTTGTAAGAAATTTATTGGAAAAAAGGGAAGGCAGCTCCCTCTTCCCCATCAGTGGGTGTCTACAGGCCTAAAGGTGCAGAAATGATGAAAGGCGGGGCAGTGGTCGTAGAGGATGCTTTTCTAAGTGACATGTAAATAGACCACGTGATTGTGCTGGAGTGAAGAATGGACACCCGGGAGCCCTACTATTAGGCCTACAGAGTGAAATAGGAATAGCTTTATGGTCCCAGCGAAGGTTCTCAAATGCTGAGGTTATCCAACCCACAACCCACTGCCCCCGGCCCAGGGAGGAGAAAGGGCAGCGGTTCTGGCCTCTGCAGATGGGCAGGCAGCTGAGACCGCTGAATCAGGGGTGAACTTCTGCTGGGACAGAGGGAGGCCTGAAGCTGTGTCATCTCGTCATCAGGTGTCCTTAGTCTCACGTGGACCCCCTGCATCCCTCCTGTGTAGATCTGCTGATGAAACAAAGTGGCAGTGAAACAGGTCACAGCCTAGTCAGCATCCCCCAGTCCCATCCTGGACAGGCTTTGTGGCTCAGCCTGTCTGCCCTTCTGACCTTCATACTTTCTGAACTTCTTCTAAAAGGAGACACAAGACTCATATTGGTCTGAAGGACGTACGCCTCGAAAAAACCTTCTTTTATTCAAACAACAGTTACAAGTACTTCACTTGGCTTCTGGGTCCCCTCTGCCCATGCTCCAGCCCAAAGTCAACGGATGCAGCACTTGGCTTTTTTGCCGTAACAGGTGCCTTCAATCTTTTGGAAGAGCGGGCAGGAGGAGAAGTTGCAGGTCCCCCCTTTCTTGACACATATGTAGTGGTCGGACCTCTGGCCGAAACCCGTAAGCAGGTTAACACCTATGAGAAGGGAAAGAGAGCACTTCAGACTCCGGGCTTGCAGCCACAGGGACTTCAGAACACTCGGTGAAAGCAGAACAGACAACCCTTTGCAGAGCACGTCACAGGGGTTTCCCTTCCAAGAGCTTTGCACTCAGTTGATCTGTGAGGCTGCTCATGAAATAAGGCATCTAAAGAGACCCCTCCATCCGAGGTCTGTGCCAGCTGTGGCCAAACAGTGGGCAGCCAGAGATGAACAGCAGGGTTCTGAGCGGGCTTTCTCCTGCCCAGGGAGCTTTGGTGTACAGGGAATTCACGTTAGTCCCCAGATAGGTATTCGACCACTTTGTACTGTTGCCATCCTCTGTTTCAGAAATGCAGAAGCATCTTTCGAATTCCAGGAGCATTCCTGAACTTTCCTTTTACTCCTGTGCTGTTTAGTTACATCATTCCCTCCAGCTTGAATCCCTGCCCACCCCCCACCCCCACCCCCATCACCGTGTCTGCTGCAATCTATGATCCTTTAATGTCAGGTTAAAATTATAGCTACTCTATAAAGCTTTCATCATTTTCCCAGTTGGAATTTATTTTGTCTTCCTCCCCGTCACAGAATCTCATAATTTGAAGACCTCTAGACTCGTCTTCCACTGTATCCAGCAGAAAAAGCTGCCCTCTGATACCCCTGGCAAGCAGCTATCTAGCCATTATTTTGTGTCTCTCTGTTGCCAGGTGTTATGGCCTGAAACCCCCCCACAATGTTCCCCCCCCCATTCATAGTTGAAGCCCTAAGCCCCCGAGGACCTCAGAATGTGACTGTATTTGGAGATGGGGCCTTCAAAGAACTGATTGCGGTTAAAGGAGGTATATGGGTGATCACTAATCAATAGTGTCCTTGTAAGACGAGGAAATTTGGACACACAAAGGGACACAAGTGATGTGTCAGCACAAAGAGGAAAGGCCGTGTGAGGACAGAAGGCGGCCCTCTGTCAGCCGAGGAGGGAGGCGTCAGGAGAAACCAAACCAACACCTTGATCTTGAACTTTTACCGCCCAGAACTACGAGAAGCGAGCGTCTGTTGTTTACGCCGCCCACCCTGGAGCAGACACCCTGGGAGACAGGCTTCTAATCTCTGCCTGCCGGACACTTGGTTTTCATACTGATGGAAACTGTCCTCTCAGTAACTTCCAGCTAGTGGCGCTTTTCCTGCTTTATACAGACAAGTCTAAGCACTCTTTCAGAAGGCTGTCCCATTTTCAGTCATTCTGCTGCCTTAAAAGTCTTCTTTTTCTCATTTTTCTCAGTGTCTAGTTTCCAGACACTTCACAACCCTGTTCATTCTCCTCTGGATGTGTTCAGTTCATGGATAGACTTCCTTAAGTTTGAGGCCTGGAATAAACACAAAATACTTTAGACGTGTCCCGTCTACCAAGAGCAAAAAGAGGCTTCATCTCATTTTCTTCACTACAGAGCTGTGCTGTGCAATGTGGTGGCCACCAGCTATGTGCGGTCACATATTTTAATTAATTGAAACTACATCACCCACATTGCAAGTGCTTGATGGCCACGTGTGGCTAGTGGTTACTGCACTGGACCATGCAGTGGTAGAATATTTCCATCATCACAGAACATCTCATTGGACTGTGTTGCCATGGAGATGGAAGGGCACTGAGAGACACGCTGGTCCCACCGTCCGAGGGAAGCATCTTAGGCCAAGGCCACACAGTTGCTCACACAAAACACAGTCTCCTGACCTCCAGCCTGTATTCTTTCTGTACATTGTATTGGTTCCCGCCAAGGCTGTTCAAGATTGTTCCAGGTTTTAAAAGCCTCACCACAATATCGACCTCCAGTAAGATCATAGTCAACTAGACTCTCTCAATCTCCAGTTCCAGCTTTTGTTGCTCTTCATTGGAAGATGTCAGAGCTGGAAAGATACTCAGTCCAACCCCTGCTGCAAGATTGAATCCTTCCTTCAGTACGTCCTCCAAGTGATCGTTATTAGGAAGATGGATCAAGCTAATGAATGTGAAAGCCCTTTGAAATCAGAAGGTCTGCACTTTCTTTTTCTTGTTGTTGTTGGTATGTGTGTGTGTGTGTGTGTATTTATACCAACATTTAAATATATGTATATTTAATGTTATATTTACCCTTCCTTTTGTTGGGTAAACAGAGGAGACCCAAATACAACCAACTGTGGCTTTTTAGACCTCAGAGCTCAACTACTTCCACCTCTCTGTGATTCTCTCCCTAGATGAAGACGCTGAGGTCTGGCTATGCCCCCCAGGGCATGCAGTTGGCCACAGGCGGAGCCAGGACCAGAGGCAGCTCCCATGACCCCCACCAGTTCTCACTCCACCTCTCTGCTAGTGAATTGTGGTGCCACCGCGCTCAGCGGGAACTCATTTCTGGCGTTATCTTTCAGGATCTAGTACATTATTGGACCCCAAAGAAATAACAACATATTTCATGTCAGGGTACTTTGGTTACATTCCTTGTTCTAGAATGAATTTGTGTGATTTTTAGCAAAGCACTCAAACTTTCTGAGCCCCAGCTTCTCAAATTTAAAATTGAGGAGACTAGATTATGTGATCTCATCCATTTCTAAGATTCTGAAGCTGGTCGTCTTTCCTTTGGTGGGGAACTAACACGTTTATGGTTGCATTTAATCCTCCAAGGAATGTATCACTTTTTCCTAACTTACAGACAGGGAAACTGAGGCCCAGGGAGATTCAATGTTCCCATAATCTAATCAGCCAATGATTATATTATCTTAATAGATGCAGAGAGATATTGGAAAAAAAATCAACATTGATTCATGATAAAAAAAAAAAAGCTGCTAGCAAATAAGAAACTGGAGGAAACTTCCCTAATCTGATAAAGAGTACCTACAGAAGCCTACAACATATAGTACACTTAATGGTCAAGTATTGAAAACATTCCATGAGATTGGCAATCAGACCAGCATAACTGCTATTGTCATTACCATTCCACATTGTACTTGAAGTACTGGCCAGGGGGATAAGACAAAAAAAAAAAAAAAAAAGGTACAAGGGTTGGAAAGGAAGAAATAAAATTGTCTCTATTTGCAGACATTATGATTATATGTAGGCAATCCAAAAGGAATGAACAGGCACATTTAGCAAATTTGCTGAGATCAACATACAAAAAAGAAAAAAATGAATTTTACTTCTGTATATTAGCAACCAACAGAAAAAAGGAGATAAAATAAAAACACCATATAGAAGAGCATAAAATATGCCTAGTTATAAATCTAAGAAATTATGTGCAATACCTCTATCTATAAAGAATACAGTATTTTTTGAATTTAAAGAGGCCCTAAATAAGTAGAAATACTATGTTTAAGCATTGGAGGATTAATTATTTTTAAAATGTTAATTTTCCCCAAAGTAAGCTGCAGATTTAACCCAATACCATAAAATCCCAAGAGATTTCTTTCAGTGAAACTTGATGAGCTGATTCTAAAACATATATGGAAATTCCAAGGACCAAGAATAGCCAAGACGCTCATAGAAGAGAAGGCGGGAGAATTTGCTTTACTGGATTTTGAGACTAATTACAGAGCCACTGTAATTGGACGGTGTGGTGAGGATACGAGGGCAGACAAATACAGAAGCAGGACAGCAGAAGGAGATACATGCATATGTGGAGAGTTGAAGTAGAACAACAGTGGCTCCGCAGAACAGTGGAGAAAAATGGTCTTCTCAGTGGGTGGTTCTGGGACAATTGGATATTCATAGTGGAAAAAAAAACCCTTTACTCTTAGCTCGGACCATACGTGCACACTAAAAACCACTGCCAGATGGTTATAAGCCTAAATGTAAAAGGAAAAACAGTAAAAGCCCCCAGAAAACGCCACTGAACACTTTCTTTGTGCCTTTGGGGTAAAAAAAGATTTCTTAAGGTACAAAAACGCTAACCCTAAAGGAAAAGATATGACACGTTTAACCACATTAAAATAATGTGGAAAACCTCTGCTTAAGGAAAGTTTCCATTCAGAGAGTGAAAAATTAAGGCACAAGGTAGGAGAAGATATTTCTAATACTTACAACCAACAAAGAGCTTCTGTGCAGAATATATAAAGAGCTACTACAAATCATTAAGAAAAGACAGATAATCTGATAGAACATATGGGCAGAAGACAAACAGGTACTTCACAAAAGATATCCAAGTGGCCAGTAATTATACACAAAAGTACTCAACTTATTATTTATCAGGGAAATGCAAATTAAATCGCCAATGCTATGCCACTCCCCTCACCAGATGGCTAAAATTTTAAAGTGATTGACATTATCAAGCATTGACATAGATATGGAAGAACAGGCACTTTCATTCATTGGTTGTAGGAGCGTAAGTTGATATATACGCTTTTGGAGAACAGTTTGGCATTATTCATTAAAATTCAGTAGTATAAGCACATGCTACGACCCAGCAATGCCACCACCTCTTGACACGTAGTCAGTTGAAATGTATACACAAACCAAGCTATATTATTCAGCATGAATGTTAACATGGTAAAACTATAAGAAATATGGGAAGTTATGACCATAAAAGTCAAGTGATGATTGCTTTTGGGGGAAGGAGGGATTTGTTACTGAGAAGCCTGGAGGAGAGCCTCTTAGGTGCTGGCCAAGTTCTAGTTCTTGGCTCACACTGTGGTTACAGGAGTGCTTGTTTTATAATAATTCATTAAATTATACATTCGAGTTTTATGTACTTTTCTGGATACATGTTATATTTTACAATTAAAAATTAAAACAATAAGAGTTGCTTTTGAAAAGGTCTTCCGTGTATTCCTAGCACTGTGGGCCTCCTGGGCTATGTGCTGTGTACACCCTCTCCCATCATGCCTTGGTCCGTTTCCGTCCACTCCCCGGGCATGCAAGCTCCTTGGATAACTCACAGCCCCGCTCTTCTCCTCCCCTTTCCCAAGAATGATAGTACGTCTCTAGACTTGCGCTCATTCTTATCTTGGTCCTTATTCAGCTGGTCTGAGAAATACAGTCCAACACATCATGTGGCGGCCTCTGGAGCGCCGTGAACCAGAGGAACATGGAAAAGAGGGAGCGCGCTTATAGGTAAGAATGAAGGATGAGGAGGGGTGAAGGGAGCAGGCCTGTTAGGAAAGCAGGCTTGTACCAGCTTCTATGCTTGCCGTGAAAAGAGAGACTCTCAAATACTACACAGTTATTAGGCCAATTATAGCTGGACTCTTAATAATCCCACCCAAGTGCAACTACACCACCAGCTGTTTTTTAAGTCAACTGTAATAATAGGTGTTGGCTGAATGAAGGGCTGTTGTGATTAAGTAGCAGGAAATTAACTAGAAAATAAGTACCAGTGGGTCAGTCCCAGAAGAAAATGAGAGGAAGAATGTTCACGGCAGTGAACACAGCAGAGGCTTGACTGTTACAGAGTCATCAGGAAATATATCTGCCTGAGGGGCATGGACAGCTGTCAGTGCTGCGGAGACGGGACACAGCCTGTGCAGGTCAGATGGTGGAGGTTCAAGGAAAAGGGCAGGTGAAAAAGTCTACAGAGAAGAAGATACATTGGAAACATGGAGGGATCTTTGGACTTTATATAAAAGAGCCACGAAAATAAAATTTCTTAAAGAGCCTTTCAGAGAGACAGGAGCGGGGAGCTCTGAGATTGGGCGTGTGGTCCTCAGGCCACGGGCAGCGGACCCTGTTCCCCGGCACTCTCCTCTGAAGTTGGATTGACAGTATACAGTTGGAGGTGCAAGTGAAGTTTTGGAACAATGTCAGAAGGGAAAATTGGGGAGCTTTTGACTAAAATATAAATTTCTTGTCCTAAAAGACCACCAGGCTAAAGCGGAGTGAGGTGCCGAAATGACAAGGGTTTTGGAGAAGAAGAGGCCTGAGCTCTACCCCTGCCGGGACCCCTACCCCCTGCCCTGGAGGACTGCACCGCATAAGCAGCAGAAACGCACAGGCGTGGAGAAAGTCAGGAGCCAGAACAGGGTTGGCGGCACCCATGGATCTGAGATGTGAGAGGAGCAGACAGAGACACAGGTCTGAGAATCCGTAGGGTGCAATGAAGATTTGCCAGCGCTGGCCGTGGGGTCCCACACCTGTGGTGACGCATACAGGGACTTATCCGTGGGAAGCGACGTGAGACTGGTCGTCTCGGAATGTGGGCCTGGGCCAGTCAGCTGGGCTCTTTCCCCAGTCAGGACAAGGTGGCTGGTTGGCAGTGGGCCAGGGGAAGGGTTGCCCACGAGTGAGTGGGTTCCCTCCCATTGCGGACATCACAATAGAGGTCGCTTGTCCACTTAGGAGACGTGCTGGTGGCTCAGGCGGTCAGTGGAGGCCAGAGGGGGTCGGACTTCACCTCTGTGGATCTTTTCAAGATATCTGGGGAAGAAATCAAATATATACAAGGCACTCCTGCAAAACAAATAACAGAACTCCAAACCAAGTGAAAACTCAGGGCCCCTCTTCCACAGACGGGTCACCCATGACGTCCCTGTTCCTAGAAACGCTTGCCGGCCACTGATAACCAGCAGTGCCTCCTATTAAGGTCATGAAAGCTTTAAGTCACTTCCATCTAGATTATCCTTAGGATAAATTGATTTGCTGGTGACATATCCAGAGGTCTCTGGGAGGTGTGGGAAAAGAATATAGGAGTTCGAGTCAGAGCTGGATTCAAGTCCTTGGTATTCGCGGGCTGAGTATTTGAAAAGTCAGCCTCTCTGAGATTCCCTGCAAAAACCATCTCTAACGTGGGGAGAGTCGTCCCTGCATGACGGATGCAGATGCTGGGGACACTTAGTGAGATGTTTTCGGAGTTGCTCGTGGCACTATGAAGTACCACAGCCGGTGCCGTGTGACCGGCGTTTCTGAGGATGACTCTGTTTCCCCTGCATTGCTAATGGGGTGCCTCTGTCGGGTCTGCTTCGTAGGAATCGGGGCTTGTGTCTGAGGCACCGGGGAGCGTGTTTTTCCGGATGGGATCCGAGGCCGTAGCAGGCACATTCCTGGTGCTGTTGCCAGAGTTCTGCGAGGTGGAAGGAATTCGGGCCAGCAGGTCAGAATGACACACTCTGCGACACTCAGGTGTGAGCAGGGCCAGGTGGAGATCCAGGGTCACAGGACGTTGGGCTGGGACTTGTTTTGCCTCATCCGTCACTTTAAAGGTGAGGAAACAGAGGCCCAGACTCCCGGGAATGCACATGGTATCCGTGTCCGGAGGGAAAGGAAAGAAGAGGACTGAGGATTGGGCCATGACTCTATCAGTGGCATTAATTTTGGTTAACTTGCTGATCACCTGGCAAAAGCGCAGCCGTGGGCCCTGTTTACAGGAAGACCGTCCTCACTGTCCCCCTGTATCTACTGTCCTCTCCTCTGATCAACCTCCACACGACAGCAAACCAGTCTCTTTTTTTTTTAAATTATTTATTTATTTTCGGCTGCGTTGGGTCTTCGTTGCTGTGCGCGGGCTTTCTCTAGTTGCGGCGAGCGGAGCTACTCTTCATTGCGGTGCGTGGGCTTCTTACTGTGGTGGCTTCTCTTCTTGTGGAGCACGGGCTGTAGGTGCACAGGCTCAGTAGCTGTGGCATGCAGGCTCAGTAGTTGTGGCTCGTGGGCTCTAGAGTGCAGGCTCAGTAGTTGTGGTGCACGGGCTGTAGAGCTCAGGCTCTGGAACACAGGCTCAGTAGTTGTGGCTCGTGGGCTCTAGAGCACAGGCCCAGTAGCTGTGGCTCGCAGGCTCTAGAGCGCAGGCTCAGTAGCTGTGGCTTGCGGGTTCTAGAGTTTAGGCTCAGTAGTTGTGGCTCACAGGCTCTGGAGCACAGGCTCAGTAGTTGTGGCGCACAGGCTTAGTTGCTCTGTGACATGTGGGATCTTCCCGGACCAGGGCTCAAACCCGTATCCCCTGCATTGGCAGGTGGATTCTTAACCACCAGGGAAGCCCAGCAAACCGGTCTCTTAAAAAAGCCGTTTCTGATTCTGTCACTCGTGGGTTTAAAACCCCCTGGGGCTCACTTGCACCCAGATGCGTTTCCTGCTGCCTCAGCCCTCACTGGATCTGCCCCCGCATCACCATCCTGGCTCCTCTCTGCTCCCTGGCACGCTCTGTGCCTTGAGCGGCCTGCAGTGTTGCAGCTGAGGGCCTGGGAGTCCCTGCTCTGCTACCAGTCATGTGACTTCATTATTGTTATTTACCCAGAAAATGGGAATAATGATTCTTCCTCCCCCACGGGGCCACTGGGAGGACTAAACTAAAAGCGAGAGCTATGGTTTTCTATTTCTCTTCATCTCTAGGCTTTCACACCAGCTATCCTTTCCGTCTGCTTTGTCCTTGACTTCTCTCCTTTCACTGGTTTAGTTAATTCAGGGCTGCAAATCCAGCTGCCCACTGCAGCCAGGCGGGTAACACAAATCTGTGACGTGGGCTGAGGTGAGGCATTAGGGACCGGTGGGGTCTGCAGTGACATGGGGAGGGAGTCCCGTCTGGAGGCACAGCCGCTGTTTAGTTGCAGCTCACTGTTGCCATGTAGGAATGTTGCCACATCTTTTGTGTTTTTAAGAGAAGATAACATTTACACGGTTCTGTATTTAAACTGGATAACCAACAAGGACCTACTCTGTAGTACAGGGAACTCTGCTCAATATTATGTAACAACCTAAATGGGAAAAGAATTTGAAAAAGAATAGATACATGTATATGTATAACTGAATCACCTTGCTGTACACCTGAAACTAACACAACATTGTTAATCAACTATATTCCAATATAAAATTAAAAGTTTTAAAACTTTTCTAAATTTTAAAAAAGAGAAGATAAAAATCAGATTTTCTTTTCTTTTTTGTTTTTTTTTTGGTGGCATATCCTGACTTTTAAATGTTGGGAGGAAATTAAAAGAAATATTTCTTTGAAAGTATCATGAACACCAAAATGACTTACAATTTTCCGTCCCTTAGCTTCCTCAAGGCCAGGTCAGCTCTCACTGTCATGTGTTCTCCTAGCGTCCTGCACTTAACAGCATTTCACAACATGGTTGCCATTAGTTAAGTAATTATGTAATCGGTTTTCTCGTCCCACTCTGTTTCTGGAATGTGTAGAGATGAGACCCAGGGCTGTGTTTCCTGGCGCATCCCCTGTTCCTGGGCAACACCTGCCCACAGCAGCTCTTAACCAAACACTCCTTGAATCAGTGAGGGAACAACGTCAACCTGTCTTGATTTCTCAACACCTCGGCTGGGGTCCCATCCAGTAGATGCAGGGACCTGGGTCGCCTTGTCATTGTGACATCATTCTGCATTCACAGAAAGACCATTTGAATAAGATACAAGTGGGCAACCCATATTTTTTTTTTTTTTTCTGACAGAGATGAAAACTGCTAAAGGGAACGTCAAGTCTTAGGATCTCCTGTAGTGACCACAGAACACTGGTTCCCCCGGGTCACGTGGGCCTCGATTTCCCCACCTGTGAAATGACCAGGTCTAAGGGCTCTTCCAGAAAAGGAGTGAACTGACCCGCGCGGGGGCTCAGCGTTGCTGAGCAGCCCCCGCTCCCTCCCTGCAGTGACCCCGCAACTGTGCGGCCCACGGGCAGGGTGGGTATGGTAGGGGCAGCTGCAGCAGCTGCGACAACCCCTGCACAGCAGTGAGGACGCAATGACCAGAAGCGCAACCGGTGCCTGAGGGTAAAGCAGAGACCTGCGCTGTGGCCCCGGGGGACTCAGGCTGGGGGCACCTGTGTGTTCCAACGCGGAAGACACCTGGGGCTCTTTCCACCCAGATAACAGCATCCAGACAGCACGACATCCCCCAGAAGACACTCGTGTCGAGTTTGCCCTTGCCTGTGGCCCTCTTTTAAGATGCAAACGTCTTGGGACAGTAGAGGCACTGCAGAGGTGGTGCTTGCCGTGCAAGGACCTCGGCCGCTCGCAGCCTCCCAGCCTGAGCTGGGAGGTGGAGGGTGGGTGCTAATCTTGCCTTTCTAGAAGACGAGCTGGGGTCAGCAACTGGTCCTGAGGGCCCCGGTCCCCATCCTGGGAATCCATTCACTGATAGTTCTGTCCAGACAGGGCCTGCCTGGCGTCGGAGGACAGCGTCTGAGCTGATCCCGCGTGCACTGAGTGCTGCACGATGTTAGCTGATGATTCAGGAGTGATTAGTAAGTTTATCTGCTCCTGCACATACCCTTGGGGACACTTTCATTTTCTGAACTCTGCATGAGATGCTCATAATCATATTTACATGTCATAGACTGAAAAGAGCTCTTCACGTTAACAGAGTGACTTTCAAACATTTTGAGTGTACCTGAGCTGCAGTAAGAGATTTTGCACGGCTACTCAGTACGAACACACACGCAATGAGATGAGTGTGATAAAACAGAGGAGACGCTGACTGCGTGGCGTGCACTGGTATTTTCTATTCTTTTGAGAAAACAAGGTTGCAACTCACTAAATTAATTTCTCCACCTCTCTTATGCATTCCACCTGGAAACCTTAAAACTCTGCATTGGAATACCTCTGAACCCAGTTGTCCGAGGGGAACACTGAGGCACCCCTGGAGCAAATTAGGCACGTCTGCACACTAAAATGATGGCCTGGAGAAAAGCACAAGTGGGTCTTTCAGAGAATTCCAGAGCTCTAACACTTTTAGAGCCACCTGCCACAGCGCGCTCAACTCGCAGATGCGGAAACTAAAACCCAGAATGTGAGACTCGCTCAAGATCACTTAGTGAGTGAGCGACGGGGCTGGGGTAAAGTGTATCCCGATTCTGCCAGAAGAGTCTCACCTTCTCTTACGTCAGGGGCACTGCTGCCTTGACCCAGGGGAGCTGGGCCTGCCACAGAGCTCCCCTGCTCTGCACTGGGGAATGGCCCACCCTGGAGGATGTGAACCGATTTCTCAAGGAAGGTGGATCTGACTGCCTGCACACAGGTGAGTCAAGGATTCCAGCTGAGCTGGTCTTGTGGGCGGGGCGGGAAGCATCTGCTTGCAGCAGGCCACCTGGGAGAGCCCACCCCGGGACCTGGAGAGAGATGGCGTGGCAGCCTGCAGCTCTCGGCTGCCTCGGACCCTGACCTCTCAGGGTGAGGAGACGTTCTGCAGAGGGAATAGGTGATCCCCTTCCCCATAGGATACTTTCAGGATGCCCGAGACAAAGACAGGGCTGGGAGGTGCTGCGAGCTGCCTGGCGTGGGCCTCACATCCTTGCCAAGTGCAGAGGGAAGGGAGCCCTAAGGGACAGACAGAGAGACGGGAGTCTGGCCCTCCTGCAGCTCGGCTGCCCTCAGGCACCGGGGAGAATCGGCCTGGGGATGCTCCAGGCAGGCGCGCTTGCCCCTAGCGGCCGGGATGGCCCAGACCCTGCAGGCTCGGTAGGCTTCTGCCCACGGCCTTCTGCCCCCAGCAGGCCGCTCAGCCTCGAGGATGCCTTCCTGCTGATCTGTCCTGGGGACACAGAGGCCGCTATTCTTAGACTCAGCCCCAAGTCCCAGCCCCGGGGCGGGCGCTGCAGCAGGTCCCCAGCTCACCTGTGGCCAGCTGTGAAAAGAGGAGGCCGAGAGTCAGCAGCAGCAGGTAGAGGACCCTCATGGTGGTGGCAGGTGGCCCGGATCCCCGGGGAGGGCAGAGGCTTCTTGGAGGCTGAGCTCTCAGAGGCTTCCAGCGGCTGCAGTGTCACTGTATTTATAGGGCTAGAGGATTGCACAATCGCACATACTGATGAAGGGTGGTGTCGCAATCCTTAGAGTGAAACGCTAAGAAATAACCCTTCACGGCAAGCCCTGAGTCAGCCGGGAGTCACGTGGACACACTTTTCTCTGTCTGGCTGCAGCTGGACCCAGCTCTCGGCCTGCAGGCGTGGAGGCAGTCCTCCGGTTCTGTTTTGAGTCTCAGCTGGGCAGTTCAGCTGCCGTTCCCAGAACAGGAGCTCCTGCTAGAACCCCTGTCTCTGGGATGGCTCAGGGAGCCCCGAGAGGCGGCCCCGGGGAGGCACTGAGCCTGGTGGCTGCCCGGCTGCCATCCGGTGTCAGGCCCTTTAGCTGATGAGACCCCAGACTTCACCCTCTTCCCTTATAAAAGCCGAGCCCGTCCTTTTAACCTTTAGGGATGGAATTTTCCTCAGGCCCAAGGTTGACTATTACTAGCCTTTTGAGCTTCTGTTGTTTTTAAAATTAAGATATCTCTGAAATCCTTTTTAATCTATGGGCCTCTTATATCACTGAAATTTATTTTTTTTTTATCAAGACAATTTTTTTAGAGCAGTTTTAAGTGCACAGCAAAATTGAGGGGAAGGTACAGAGAGGTCCCATATACCCCCAGCCCTGCCCATGCACAGACTCCCCCGCTAGCTACAGCCCTCACCAGATGGTATGTGTATTACAGTAACGAACCTCCGCTGACCCGTCATTGTCACCCGAAGTCTGGAGTTGACATTCGGGTTCACTCTTGGTGTTATACATCCTGTGGGTTTGGACAAATGGACAGTGACAGGTAGCCATCATTATAGCATCCTACAGAATAGCTCCGCTGGCCTAAACACCCTCCGTGCTGTCTCTTCATTCCTCCCATGTGTGCTCAGCTGCTGACAACCACTGATCCTTTTACTGCCTCTACTGTTTTGCCTTTTCCAGAGCGTCATATAGTTGGAAGCACACAGCATGTAGCCTTTTCAGATTGGCCTCCTTCACATAAACATGCATTTACATTTCCTCGAGGTCTTTTCATGGCTCGATAACTCATGTCTTTTACTATTCCATTGTAGATGTAATATAGTTTATTTATCAAGTCACCTACTTAGGCTTCCAAGTTTGGGCAGTTATGAATCCAGCTGCTATAAACATTTGTGTGCAAGTTTTTGTCTGGGCATAAGTTTTCGGTTCCTTTGGATAACTACCAAGGAGTGCGATGGCTAGATCGTATGGTAAGGGTATGTTTAGTTTTGTAAGAAACTGTCTGTCTTTCGAAGTGGCTGCACCATTTTGCATTCTCAGCAGCAGTGACGAGAGTTCCTGTTGTTCGACATCCTCACTGGCATTTTTTTTTTTTTTTTTTTCGCGGTACGCGGGCCTCTCACTGTTGTGGCCTCTCCCGTTGCGGAGCACAGGCTCCGGACGCGCAGGCTCAGCGGCCATGGCTCACGCGCCCAGCCGCTCCGCGGCATGTGGGATCTTCCCGGACCAGAGCACAAACCCGTGTCCCCTGCATCAGCAGGCGGACTCTCAACCACTGCGCCACCAGGGAAGCCCCTCACTGGCATTTGGTGTTGTCTGTGGTCTGTACCTTGGCCATTCAAAAACATGTGTAGTGGTATCTCATTGTTCTAATCTGCATTTCCCTGATGATGTATGAAACGGAGCATCTTTTCATATCCAGCCTTTCTTTCTCCCAAGAAATGAGTTTCCAGGAAGCTTCCAACTGTGGCTTCTCCCAGAAGGCGAATCCCTAATGTGGCCCCTTGGAGTCAGGAGGCCCGGGGTCCAGACTGGGCTGAGTCTTCCTGAGCTGCCTGGATTGAAACTTATTCTTTCAACTGTCAAACTGGGATGCTGTGTTAGCTAATCTCTAAGCAGCTCTCAAGTTCTCATCAATTCTAAAGATTTAAAAAATATTTTCTTTATCGTTAATTTTCATTGTAATTCTGTCGGCAACTTTCCTGATGTCTCTGTCAGGGTTCTTATTTGCAGGCATGAGAAGCAGCTCTGGCTGACTGAGCAAGAGAGGAGTTTGTTAAGAGGATGTGGGGTAGGGCTTCCCTGGTGGCGCAGTGGTTGAGAGTCTGCCTGCCGATGCAGGGGACATGGGTTCATGGCCCCGTCTGGGAAGATCCCACATGCCGCGGAGTGGCTGGGCCTGTGAGCCATGGCCACTGAGCCTGCACGTCCGGAACCTGTGCTCTGCAACGGGAGAGGCCACAACAGTGAGAGGCCCGCGTACCGCAAAAAAAAAAAAAAAGAGGATATGGGGTAGCTCACAGAATCACTGGGTGCCTGAAGAACCTGGCTTATAAGCTCTGCTTCCAGAAACAGTGTCCAACCTCCTGCAAGGGACTGGTCCGAGGAGGACACTGTGCTGCAGCCACTGCGCGTGAGACAGAGGAGCTTGACTTTGCAGCTGCTGCTGCCGCGAGCAGAGCGCCATCTGTACCACAACGCCACGCGCCTTGCGGACACTTCCACTGCACCCCTACCAGTGAGAGACAGAGACGGAGGGAGGGAGGGAGGCTGGGGGGAGAGAAACAGAGAGAGACAGAGAAAGAAAGAAAAGGAAAGAGAAAAAGAGAGATCAAGGCAGAGAGAAATGGAGAAAGTTAGAGGGAACTAAAAAGAGAGAGAAATAACAAGAGATAACAAAGACAGAGGCAGAGAAATAAAATGAGAGACATAAAGAAATAGAGAAGCACACGTACAGAGACAGAGAGAAGGAAGCGCAGGATCAGGTCTCCTCTTCCCCGCCCTTTTCACCTTGAGCCCCACCTTTGACGCTACTGTACCACCTGCCTGGGTCTGAACCCCACTTGCCGGGTCTGGTTGGCAGAACCTTGGTCATAGGACCAGGCAGGAGAGCCTGGGAAGGCAAGAATGTGGCATGTTCAGCATCTTCGGAGGGTCCTTTCAGCCTCCCGCTAAGCTCCGACAGTGAAGAATTCCCCAAACACTCAAAGGGGTGAAGCAGTCACGTGGACAAAAGAAATGCAAGCGTTCATCACACTCAAACTCATTCATTCTTTCACTCACTGATTCAAGTGTATGTATTCGGTTCCCATTACGTACCAGGCGATCTTTAGGGGCTTGGGGTGCAGTGAGGAACAAGCTTTCTAGTGGTTTCCTGCAAAAGTCTAGTTGGGGAGACAGATGAGGGGACAGACGGTTGCCATGACGCTTGCTAGGTGCTCTGATGGGTGGCCTGTGGGGACCACGGGCCAAGGCCAGTATCTGAGGCAGTGTATGTGAGTTGAGGCTTTCAGTGTCATCTGAACAGTTTTGGTTTTCTCCTTAAGCAGTAGGGAGGCCACGGACGACCTGAATCAGAGGAAACACATGAAGCAGTTGCTGGTTTAGAAAGCGTCTCAGGGAAGTGTGGAAGTGGATGGAGAGGGGCAGGATTGGACTCTGCAAGGCAAGGGAAGAGCTGGTGCGGGGTCTTAGCTAAGGTCGTGAAGGGGAGATGAAAGGACACGTGGATTCAGGGGACGTTAAGAAGCAAAAGTCCAGCAGACACGGAAGGAGACAGAATGAGCGAGTTCTGGCTCGGTGTAGGTAAAAGGTGGTGTCACGGACTGAGGCAGGATAAACAGGAAGAGGAGGTGATTCAGGGAAATGATGGTGAGTTGCATATACGTTTGCACGGAAAGAGTGCCTCACGTTGGGCTCCCCTAGAAGAGTGTGAACCGAGAATTTGAGTGAACATGGGGACTTGGGAGACGTAAAGGATGAGGTGAGGGGAGAGTCGGTGTGAAGAAGAGGAAGCAGATAGAAGTGTGTTATTAAGGCCACCGTTGACCACAGGAGCTTTGTACCCCCAATGCCTCTTACTCCGTGGTTAAAACTGCTCTTAGCGGGATGCTAATTCCTAGGCGTCGTGGCCCCAACATTCAGAAGGATAAGGGGCGAGCTGCCTGGGGCCAAGAGGCAGGGGCTGGCTTTTGGAAGGCAGTGATTTGCGTGGAGTTTGGGGGAACGGGAGCCCCAGAAGGGTCTGCTGCTACGAGATGCGCGGGTATCCGCATGGGGGTCTTGCTGGCATCACACCTATGGGCTTGGCTCTCTGCCGACAGAGTCGGAAGGTACACCTGGTTCCGAACTTATCAGCTTCTGTGGGTCACTTGAAGCCCTGGTAGTGAATGAAATCCTTAGGAAAATAAAGTTGTTTAAAAATCCCAGAGAACACTGACTTTCGAGGAAGGAGGGGAGAAAACCATGGACGAGGGGGTAGCAGTCAGGGGAGGGAACATCTTTAGAGGAGGGAGGGGCAACCTCTGTCAGAGGCAGAAAACTTCTCATGCAAAAAAGCGCCTGCTTCTCTGTTTCCACTCCGGCTCTGGGTTTGTCCTTTACTGCTGACACCGGAGGACTTCATCTCCACTCTTTCACTCTTGGTGCTGTCGTAACATTTGCTTTCGGTATTTTCCGCAGTCCTTCTATGCGGTTAGGACGGTGTGTCTGGGTGGCAGGTCTGCGTGGCCGTGTCCCCGCGTCCAGCAGCGGCCGGAAGCTCCGGCGGCCGGGTCCAAAGTGGATGTGATGAGGGGACGCCGCTCCAGGGAGCCTGAGGTCAGGGGAGGGGCCGCCCGGCGCCGGCCCTCTGCCTAGGCTGCAAAGGAGCCACAAGAAAAGTGGCCGTTCCATGTATTTGAAGGGGATGAGACGTCTCAGCCGCAGAATAAGGCGGAAACCTGGGCCCTTGGCTGTGTATTTGGGGGTGTGCTGGGGGCGGGGCGTGTGGTCGAATGGGGGTGTAGGAGGCTGGATTAAAGGGATTACGGCACAGAGTCTGTGTTTGCACGCGAGCCTCTAACCTTCGGTCTCCCTGTTCTCATCAGCATCAGGAAGCTCCAGGCTTCCACGTTCGAGATCACGGTTCCTGGGGAGGCCCGGCCCTCCTCGTTTCCCTCCCTGCTGTTCTCCGTTCAGAGCCGGCTGGGCCTGGCCCACACAGGCCGGGACAACCTCTTGGCTCGAGTTGCCCCATTTGTGAAGTAGGGAGATTCAGACAGCGCCCCCCAGGTCGGAGCAGCTGGCGTTTGTGGTGTTTGCACAGATCGCTGGAGGGACTGGCAGTGACCTTGCGTTGCGTTGAGCTCGTGAGAATAAAAACAGGTGCATTCTGACGGCTCACGGGAGCCAGGCCAGCCCACATGCCCTGCATGAATATTCAACCTGGATCACTCCTTATCAGAGTCACACTTGATTGCATTTCAACAATATTTATGACATCACAACAACAACTCCTGAGCACAGCAGGAGTGAAGAACGTGCTTTGCTCTTGGGGGGCTGGTCGCTCCTGTGGGTGAGCCATGCCCTTGTCCCCTGCCACCTCCTCTGAGAAGCCCTCCCTGACCTCCACCCCTTGTCCTAGAAGCGCCTGGTACTTCCGAGCTGCCCCATCGCACCTTCCTTCCCTGTCACAGTGACTGTCATGTCCTCTGCATGCTTGCTGTGAGGTTTGAGGGAGGGGCTGAGTGGGGATCCCCATCATCTCCACCCCCCAGGCTCTGGTGTCCGGCATAGATAACCAGTCGCCAGAGGAAATGAATGAAACGAGTGCTGCTGTGGACTGAAAGGTGTCCCCCAGAATTCCTGTGCTCAGGCCCTGTCTTTGGAGACGGGGCCTTTAAGGGGGAAATTACGGTTAAATGACGTCACAAGGCCTGATCCCATCGGATGGGTGGTCTTGCAAGAAGGGAAGAGCACCACGTCTCTCTGCCACATGAGCGCACGGGGAGAAGGCCGCCTCCAGAACTGTGAGGCATAAGCTTCTGTTGTTCGAGCACCCAGCCTGTGTGTTTTGTTACAGCAGCCATAGCTGACTGATACAAGTGTCCGCACTTTGGTTAACCCTTCGTTTCCTAGGACCTCACTCCTGGCAGCACCCCAACGTCCCGGCACCCAGATGATGTTCCCTCTCTAAACGTCACAGCCCGCATTTGTTTGCATCCTAATAGCGTGCCAGGATTTCAATCTAAGATGGAACCAGAGGATATAAAACGGAAAAGCTCACGCATGTGTCCTCAGAAACAGAAAACTGAAGGACTGAGAAACAGAGCTCCCGTAAATGCCCCGTTTACAGAAAAGCGACAGTATTGGAGCAGGGACTTGGTCAAGGGCTGCCTCATATCAGCCTTGGAAAGTTTGCTTATGATTTCCGGAGGTCTGGAAAAGAAATGACCTAGGTTGGGCTGAATTGAGCTTTGCCTGCCTGGACTGGTTTGGTCTGCTCAGGGGACTTTTAGGACTGGTCCCTTTTTTAAAAATTGTTTTTATTTTAATAGACGCTAACTGGACTCTCCCCTGTTTACGTTTCCTGCCCGTAAATACAGCCTGCTCCACAGCCTTAACGGACTCGCTTATGGCTCGCTACAGTTCACGTGTCCTGAATTGCAATTCCTCTGCTATTCCCGAATAAACTCACCTTTTTGACAGTTTTGAGCTTGCCTTGGTTCACCTCTTTTTGTGGGTCCGTGATAGCTATTTTCATACTGTTCTCCTGTGTCTGAAAACAGACTCAAGTTCTCTGTTTCCAGTTTGAGGCCACCTCTGAAGGGCCTGTGTTCCTTACTGCTTCTGGGGCAAGGCGATCATCAACACACTTTACCATAAAAGGCACGTGTCAGGCTCTTTTCAGGGAGAAACTTGAGATTTAAGCACATTTGTGTGGGGTAAAAGAAAAAGAAACGCTATGTGTGTGTGTGTGCACGTTCGCAGTTGTAAATGCAGGGAGAAAAGTCCAGAGCCTAAGAAGAAAATCACCAAACGTTACCAGTATTTGCTTCTGGGAAAGGAAAGGGGGTTCCTGCCTGTATTCCCGCTGTACATTTCCATTCCGATTACTCCACTGATGGATGTCACGTTTTGCTTTGAGGCTGCATGTGGCCCAGAATTTCCAGCACTTGCCCCTGTTCTCTAGCTGTCACCTGACCTTGATGACAGCTGGCGGGGTCGTCGTCCTTGGCTGGCTGGTCTCTAGGACACGTCTCCTCGCAGGCTGCGTGGCCCGCCGCTCCCCAGAGGCAGGAGCTGCCTGTGTCAGGTGTTGACCACACCTTCGGAGCATGAGACCTGGTCGGGGGGCGGTGGGACAGGGGCCTGATGGTAGCACCTGCCTTGGGCCCTACCTGCTGAAGATCGAACCCGACTCCGTGGGGCTGAGCTCGTTTCAGGCCCACCTTGGGGACCCTTCTGGAGTCGGTCTCAGCTGTGGATGCTAGAGCTGGCTAGCCTGATGGGCAGAGCCGGACGGAGCCCCCGACCCCAGGCCAGGTTCGCCGCGGGGCCTCCCACCCTTGCGCCTGCAGCGAACCACGAGGGGTCTGGAGGGGAGCTGGATCAGACCCCGAGTCAGACGGACTGGATTTCAGTTCTGTACCTCCACCTAGAGGCCGGGCCAACCGGACATGGCATTTAGCTGCCCTTCTGCGCCGCAGGAAAGATAGACCAGAGGGCTGTGTGGCTTTAACACGTTTGTGCCTAGAAAGTAGTTGACAGGCGGGAGGGTTTAGTAAGTGCTGTTCTTACAGCTCCTGTTTCTGTTCTTTCTAACATAATGAAGCATCGTTATCCCCACTTGCCTGGATGACACACCTGGACGGGCAGAGAGTAAGAAACAGCTCATGGGCAGTAGGTCCTGGATCGAACCCAGAGCATCGGTGTAGCACAGCCGTCCTGACTGAACTCAGGCCCCAGGCAGAAGCTGAGAGTGCTGAGAGTGTTTTCTTGGAGGTCATCCCCGATGTTGGTTTTATTTACAAAAACAATACAAACGTGGCAAAAAGCTAAAACAACACTGACGCGTATCAACAGAAACTGAAAGTGGCCTGGAATTCTACCTCCCTCAGAAGGAAGGATGGCTAACAATTTGGTTTCTCTCAGTCCATGCCAGTGTCCTGTGTACACACGGAGGTACCTCTCCACCAGGCCTCTATGCATACGTATATATCTTAAAGGGAACATACTGTAACCCAGGTCTGCAGCATGCTTGATTCCCACTTTTCATTTGGACCTCTTTCTATATCATTGGATCAACTTCATTTTTATAACACATGTACAATATGTGTGAATTCCACGGACAGTGGAATACTTCTGGAAAATTGACTTACGTTTGAAAGTTCTGGTAAGACATACATAAGATAAAGTTGACCGATGTAGCCGTTTTTAAGTGCCCAGCTCAGGGCCCTTAAGTACATCCACACTGTAGCGCAAACGTCCCCACAGTCCATCTCCAGAACGGCTCATCCCTCCAAAGGGAAACTCTGTGCCCAGGAAACAGGAACGCCGCCTCCTCCTTGCCCTTCGCCTCGGGTAACCACCCTTCCACTTTCCGTCTCTGTGAATCTGGTTACTCTGTGAGGACTCTAAGTACTTCCTATGAGTGACTTCATGTAGGTGGAATCGTACAGTAGTTGTCCTTTTGCAACTGGCTTATTTCACTTAACGTAATTCTTCAAGGTTCACTCGCGTTGTAGCATGTGTCATAATTTCCCCCCTTTTGAAGGCTGAATAATATTTCGGAGCACTTTGAAGAAACACAAGACGGGTAGTAATTCTTTTTTGTTTAAGGCATTTTTAAAAATTGCAGTAGAGTTGATTTACAATGTTGTTTTAATGACTGCTGTGCAGCAAGGTGACTCAGTTGTACATATATACGTTCTTTTTTTAAAATAGTCTTTTCCTTTATGGTTTATCGTAGGATATTGAGTAGAGTTCCCTGGGAGTGATGCTACAATCCAGAAAAATCTCTAGTAAACGGCCTCCTGTCTTTTCTGCACTCACACCCTCTTCCTCTACTGAGTAGGGCAAACCTCAGAGATGGCGGTGTCGTGAATAGATGCTCTTGACTCCCACCCCACCTGCCTAGTAATCCTCCTGGGATGTGCTACAATGCCTCTGGCTTCTTTTCCAGAATTGAGTGTCGGACAGTGTCCCTCACTGGATATAAACACGATAAAGGTACCATTTAAGGTCATAACCCTCGTGCTCCCCTCAGGCAGGGGCAGACGTGCTCTGACACGTGGGACTGAGGGCAGAGCCTGCTGGTCAGTCACAGGTATCACCTTTCCACGAGGAAGCCCAGAACGGCCGCTTGCTACCAGTTACAGCTGTAGCCTCCCGATATCTGAGCTGGAAGGGACTCCAGCGCTGACTCTGGAGAATTTCTGCATCCCGTGGAAATGGGGATTTTTGGGGGGTAGGAGGGTTTCGCTGACCATGTGTGTGTCCGCCTGGCACTCGGGTCTGGCTCTCCGGTCTAGCTAGGGAGGGCCGTGCCGCCCAGGGAGGCCATACAGTCTTTTCACCCTTGAAGGTGAGCCCACAGGGCTCGCCAAGGTCCTTGATTTATGGGACCTGCTTTTGTTTCACACGACAGCGAACAATACCTGCCGGTTGCCGAACACCTGCCAGGTTGATTTTTAGCATTACCATTGTTGAGAACAAAGGCTGTTGGAAACATCCCAGAAACTGCGGGGGCTGATTGGTCCATCCAGTTTATTCTGGGTGTGGAGGAAAAGACCTGCCAGACCGTAAATGAAGTAGAACCAGTTTTGTGTGTGCAACTATCCATTCCCATCAGACGTTCCCCCCAAATCATTTCCTGCTGTAACCAGCTCTTCCCACGGGTAATTGGTGCGCTGACCTTCCAGACATAAGAATGCTTAATGACGTCAGAAATCTGGAGCTGCCAAAGTCATCAGGATCTGGGAAAGCCTGTGCTGGAGCCGTAAGGAGGCAGGGTGTTCTGGGGGGAGGCCCCTCTGGATGAAGAGGCGGGGACCCTCCTGAATCAGGGCTCAGGTACATCTGGGCGTGGAGGATCTCATATGTTACAGGCCATCCGCCATCCTCGGTTTCCCATCTGGTAGAAGAAGAGGGTGAATTATATGGGGTTTTTTTTTTAGGGACCAGTTTCCAAACTAGGCAGCCCATCAGAATCACCTGGGACACCTTCACAAAATAGCTCCTGAATGAGAATTGCCCACAGTGAGACTCTAGAGTCTATCTTTTTAACACGCTCCCCAGATAACCGAGGCTCAGGCAATACCACGTGCTCTGTGCTCTCACACACCTGCCATAGTCCTTAGACTCACCAATGCACAGTTTTCCATTTAACATTTTGAAGTTGGGGTGAATCTTACAATTGATAATTAATAACAACATAAATATAATAAATTATAATATAATAATGATAGCAATGAATGTAATGACTCTTCCCTCCCCCCATCAAAAAAAAGTGGTTAAAGAATTGTGAATGTTGCATTCAGTGGTATTTCTAAATTAAGGCAACACCACCTCATCTCATTTCTATGTTTACAGCAACCTTACAAAGCAGGTGTTGGGGAAGTATTTATCCCCTCTTCCCAGTAGAAGCAGACTCGAGTAGGTTGGGCAGGATATTGATGTATTGATTCAGTCAGTATTAATAATAAGCATCTTCCCCATGAGAGGTGCTGGGTTAGGTTTGGGGGTGCAGAGATGAACAAGGAACTGGTTTCCATCTCAAGGAGCTCAGAGGCTCGTGGGGACATAGCTGTACCCATGGCTGGTTCAAATAGCGGCGCCAGAAGGGCCCATGGGAGCCGTGGGGAAAGAGTGATTAGCTCTGACCTGGGGGTTAGTAGTGGACCCACTTCCCCTCCTTCCCACTTTCGCTCTATGGCCCTCACGCACCCAAGGGACTTATCAGAGTCAACGCCATGTGGAGGAAAGAGCTTGGACTCTGGTTATAATCTGCATGTTACCACTTTATTCATCCAACAAATGCTTGGAAGGCTTTTTTATCAATGTGGAGCCCAGCACCAAAAAAAAAAAAAAAAGATGGACAAGACAGACACGAGCCTTCATTCTTAGCCTGACACACAAATATTAAATAATTTTGCACGTATTAAATTCTCTGCAAGAGGAACATATTGTAGCATCCATGGGAGACCAGGGTCTCGGGCCTCATTTGGGTGTGAGGTTAGTCCCTTTAGAGCTTGGGATTTTGAGGCTGAGATTGAAAAGATGAGCAGAGGTTGTCCAGGCAGAAGGAGTGGTACAGGGAGAGCGAGGGGAAGAGCGGGAATAGGGAACGGGACAAACCGGCATTATTGCATTTAGGAGGCGACAGAGGTGCCTTACAGCAAGAGCTGGGAGGTGACAGGGTGACGGGAAGGGGTGAGGGCGGCAGGGGGAAGGGCTTAGAGGCCTGCTGAGAATTTGGGACCTCCCTCCAGGACAATGGGAAACCAGCGAAAGGTTTGTGTCTTTTAAAAGTACTTACTGTGGTAAAATACACATCGCATAAATGTCAGCATTTTAACCATGTTTAAGTGCACAGTTCAGTGGCTTTAAGTACATCCATACCGTTGTGCGGCCATCACCGCCATCCATCTCCAGAACGTCATCGTCCCGAAGTGAAATTAAACAGTGACGCCCCAATCTCCCCCTTCCCGGCCCTGTGACCTGCCTCCATGAATTTGACTGCCTCAGGTCCTTCCTGTAAGAGGCGTCACACAGCAGTCGCCCTATTGTGTCCGGCTTATTTCACAGAGCACAGTGTTGTCAGGTTCATCCGTATCGTAGCGTCATCAGAGTTTCCTTCCTCTTTAAGCCTTCACAGCATTCCGTCACATGTATAGACCACATTTTGCTTATCCAGTCATTGGTTGGTGGACACCTATTACAAGGTTTTAAGGCAGAAAGTAACAGTCCCATTTAGGTCTCCCAGCTAGGAGGGGGAATCAGAAGATTCATCAAAAGGTTTATTTGGGTGTGGGGAGCGAGGGAGAGTCAAGCGCGTATTACCCCTAGGGGACGGGGCTGCCATTTTCAAGGAGGAGGTGCAGGTGAGGGGTTGAGCTGTGGGTACGTGGCGTTTCGGAAGCACGGGGCCATCCGAGCGCGGATTTATAGATCTGGAGTTCAGTCTAAGCGGGAGGCTCAGATGGGAAAGTCGTCAGCAGTCGAGATCACAGTCAAAGTAGCCATCGAAGCCGAGGGGTGCATGTCATTCCCCAGGGCGAGGGCGCAGAGTGAAAGCAGAGAGGTCCAGGGGGATATCCCTGGGCGACTGTGATGTTTAAGGTCTAGTTGAGTTGGACCATCTGACCAAGAATGGTGAGCTAGAACATTCAGAGGGTACAGAACCAGAGGAGTGTGCTGTCATGAAAGCCGGGGAAGAAGAAGGGCTTCCAGGAAGAAGGAAGTTAGTTAAGGGAAGACCAAACATGTCCATTGATTTCAGCAGCACAGAAGTAATTGGTTACGTGGGTGAAGGCAACTTACGACACACACCAGACAGGGGTGGATGGAGAAACCAAGGACACTGATACAAGGGAGGTTACCAGCTGTGTGTCCTTGGTCTAGTTGTTCAACCTCTCTGAGCCTTTATTTCTGAATCTGCAAAATGGTGAGTAGTGGATGCTCAAAAGACTCCCAACAACTCATTACAGCCGTGCACTCCGGGGTGGTAGGGACCCTACCTACCGGAGGTTGGTTGAGGGGATGTCGCTACCTCCCAAGCTGAGGCAGGGTCCCAGGAGCAGCAGGTGACCTTGACCTGGTGGCTGACTCCCCCCTTTCCCCGATCCATAGCAAGACAACAAAAGAGGCATCTTGAGGAGTTGGCGAGTGTCGTTCTCAACACCTGTACTCGGGTCTTTAAAGGGATGGGGGATTGGGAGTGAACATAGAGGGCCAGCCTCTTCTGCTGCAGACAAATATCTCTGGTGTTTGGTTTCTGGGAAGCCAGTGGAGGAGAAAGGAGACCGGGCTTTGGTCTGAGCTCTGGGGGTTACTGGCCGTGCGACCTTGGCATGCCACTGCTCTCCACCTGCAGAGTTCTTACCTGTGAGATGGAGGCTTCGCCAGCTAGAAAATTCTGGAATGCATTCCTCACTGCTGGTGTGTTTGTATTACAAAGAGGTCCCTACCAGAGAAGGTTGTTGTGCTCCCTTGGACGAAAAGATGCTTCTGCAAAAAGCCAAGTACGTGCCTAGCTATAGTCACAGTTAACTTCCAAAACAACTCTGTGATCTGGGTACCGTTAGTCCCATTGAAGAGAGGATGATACCTAAGGCTCAGCGGCCAATGACTTGCCCAAGCAGGAGAGACAACGTTTGTTCCAGGCGGCAGTAAGGTATGTTTGGGCAGGAATCATGACTTTAAGCCATAATGGACCACTTGCTTCTCCTGCAAAAGGAATCAGTGGAGTAGGCCGCTGCCTGCAGGAACCCCCAATATTCTCTCCTGTCTTGGAAGTAAATCTAACCTGGTATTCAGAGACACCCATTCCTTGATGTAATCAAATTTCCTGGTTTATATTCCATTTCTCCCCCGAATCCCATTATTTCTCTGCTCTAGTCTCACTGACCCCCTCTGGATCCTGCTTTTCCTGCTTTTTAGACCTTTGGGCTACTTACTTGGGCCTGGGAGACCCTTTTCTCGGGACACACACAGTTGAAATTCTGTCCATCCGTCAAGGCCCGTGACCCTTTCTTGATCTCCTAATAGCTGTGACATTTTCCTCCTTCGGGGTCTTTACTGTATTTCATACTACTCTCAGGGTTTTATGTTTGTCTGCCTTGAGCGAGCGTCATCTGTCTGTTTACCACCTTCGTATTAGAACAGTGAGTCTTTGAATGTCCTACACGCTGAGCCCATGACGATAGCTGGCACATAACGGAGGCTCAGCGGCTGCTTGAAACGCATCCATCCTTAACTGGTCTCGGGCTTGTGTGTGCACTCATCCATCCAGTACCTGACTGTTAGGGTCTGTGCAAGGTCTCATGCTAGGGGTAACGTTACAACAATGAATACGATATTTCACTGACTCTGGCTTGGAAGAAATGTCCCATCAAATACCCACTTGTTTCTTCTGGGTGCCGCTTAACGGCTGGCACGTTTGCATGGTGTGTAATGCTTCCGATGAGCTGTCAGACCTCACGGTTCCTCGGTCGGAAGGGTGCTGACCTCTTCTGGTATTTGCTCCAGGTATAGTCCCACGAGGGCAGGAAGGATAGGAGGACAAGGTGAAGGCCTAAGTAGGGCAGGGCCAGGACATGGCAGTCTGAAAGAGGTGTCCGGGAACACCGGGGAGAGAAGAAAGAATCCAAGATCTCCCCGCAGGCCACGTGGCTTCTGGAGTTCCCACCAGGCTGGCAAGGTGAAGGCGGCATTTGCTCTCAAGCCATGGAGCTCAGAGCGCCGCAGGTTGGCTACTGGGCAGGTGAGCGCCCCTGTGCTGGGCATCAGGACCAGGCAGGAGACAGGTCGTCCTGGCCCGGGTCTACACAGTCCCACTCCGCCACCACCTGTGGACTTGAAAATCCAACTTCCTTGCAACGTGTCCGGCACTAAAGCAGGTATGATTTTTTAACAGTGTTGAGAGCGGAGTGTGTCCGAACAGTCCTGGAGCAGCTTCTTAGCAGGACAAAAGGGGAGGCGCTGCCTACCCGGCACCCCTGCCTTCCCCTCCTCCCCCCAGAGCTGCGTCCCCTTGGTGAAGCGTCCCCTTGGTGACCCTGGCCAGTGCTGAATGCTGGGTGCTGGGTCCCCAGTAAATTATTACATGCCTGCAGTAAACACACTGGCTCTGAGCCAGACTTTGGGTTGTTTTTTTTTTTTTTTTTTTTCTTGTTATTTAACAAATATTTATCGCAGACAAATATTTGTGCCAGACATTATGTCTGAGAATAAACAACACCTTTCTGGGAACACTCCTAACAGCGATCATGTTACGTGTTGGTCATTTGTAGGCAGAGCTGGAAAAACTACACAATTCTTGCCATTTGGATCTATTTTTCCAAACCCCTTGCACACCACCTGCTTGTTATCCACGAGCCAGGCTTTCTCATCGTGGGAAACTGCTTGTACTGTCTCCAGACAGGTGCTGCTGGGCGCTTACTCACATCGTAGAAAACCAAGCCAGATTCTCCAACAAGGGTGCAACCAGAATCCTCAGCAAGTCCCTCCCTGGGCCCTGGTTTCCTGCTTATTAAGAATGAGTTTATAGGGCTTCCCTGGTGGCGCAGGGGTTAAGAATCTGCCTGCCGATGCAGGGCACTCGGGTTCGAGCCCTGGTCCGGAAAGATCCCGCATGCCGCAGGGCAACTAAGCCCGTGCGCCACAACTACTGAGCCTGCGCTCTAGAGCCCGTGAGACACAACTACTGAGCCCGCGTGCCACAACTTCTGAAGGCTGCGTGTGTAGAGCCCGTGCTCCGCAACAAGAGAAGCCACCGCAGTGAGAAGCCCGCGCACCGCAACGAAGAGTAGCCCCCGCTCGCCGCAACTGGAGAAAGCCCACGCGCAGCAACGAAGACCCAATGCAGCCAAAAATGAATGAATAAATAAATAAATTTATTAAAAAATAAGGAATGAGTTTACAAAACAGAAAACAAACTTATGGTTACCAAAGGGGAGTGGGGGAGGAATAAAGTAGGATTTGGGGATTAATGTATACAAACTACTATATATAAAATAGATAACCAACGAGGACCTACTGTATAGCACAGGGAACTATACTCAATATCTTGTAATAACCTATAATGGAAGAGAATGTAAAAAAAGAATATATATATGTATATATAACAGAATCACTTTACCATACACCTGAAACTAACACAACATTGTAAATCAGCTATATTTCAATTAAAAAAAATTTTTTTTTAATGAGTTTATAGGGCTTCCCTGGTGGCGCAGTGGTTGAGAGTCCACCTGCCGATGCAGGGGACGCGGGTTCGTGTCCCGGTCCGGGAAGATCCCACATGCCGCAGAGCAGCTGGGCCCGTGAGCCATGGCCGCTGAGCCTGCGCGTCCGGAGCCTGTGCTCCGCAACGGGAGAGGCCACAACAGTGAGAGCCCCGCGTACTGCCAAAAAAAAAAAAAAAGAGTTTATAAAATAGATAAACAACAAGGACCTTTTGTATAGCACAGGGAACTATTCAGTATCTTGTAATAGCCTATAATGGAAAAGAATCTGAAAAAGAATATATATACATACATATATAACTGAATCACTTTGCTGTACACCTGAAACTAACACAACATGTTAAATCAACTATACTTCAATAAAAAAATTTTTTTTTTAAAGAATGAGTTTGGCCCATACAATCTCTAAGGTCCTTTATCTTTTTGCGTTTTCGTCTGTAACGTGGGATGAAGCCTCTCCTTCGTGTGGAGTTTATGCGCCGAGGAAGCCTTCGTTGCATCCAGGCTGGGTTACGGGACCAGGCAGTCCGGTATAGCATGGTGGACCTGCTGTCCTGGTTATCCTCCCAGAGGAACCAGGTGGCCTCGGGCAAGTAACTTTCCATGCCTCCGTTTCCCCATTTGTAAAATGGTGGTAATAAGCGTCTCTACGGCCCCTGACCCAGCCCACGGCGGCACAGGAAGGACCCGGGTCTCTGGAGGGAATTGGCTGTGGCAGGGTTTGGGAGGGGCTGGAAAGGCAGGTGTGCTCATAAGCTTACAGAGCTCGTCGCAATGTTCCAAGGGCCTTCTAGATCGACTGCCGTACCTGTGCCGCAGAAAGGACGCAGTCTCGTACAAAATCCACTTTCTGAACAAGAGTGTGGAGGGCTGGAGGGACAGCCATGCGCGTGGAGAGCCACTATTCAGCCTTCCCCTGGGAGAAGCCCCGGCGTTTTCCCCCAGATTAAGGCAGGCTGAGTGTGCTGTGGCTTTTCTCCAGGCAGCCCTCATGTTTCTTCTTTGCCCTCAGCGTTTCTGCTTCCAGAAAAAGCTAGATGGACTGGGTAGTTCTTTGCTGCGGGAGATGCCCTGTGCCTTGTAGCAGGAGGTGTTCAGGGCACGTCTGGCCCCGACCCCCTGGTTGCCGGTCGCACCCTCCATCGTGGAAGTCGAAAATGTCTCCAGACGTTGTTCGATGTCTTCAGAGACAGGGGGAGTGAAAGACAGAATCTCTCCTGGTTGAGACCGCAGCTCGCAGGAGGATCTGAAGTTCCTGGGTTGGGGGGTGCTTGTCCCAGGGGAGCAGCTGCTCAGGAGGTGCACGCAGACATCCGTCCAGTGCTGGGAGGGTTTGCTGAGTGAAGGAGGCTGCGTGGTGTCCTCAGTAAAGTCTAGGATTGGGTTTAAGTCCTTGCCTGGCCGCCCACCAGCTGTGAGATCCTGGACAAGGCGGTCATTCAAATGTTCTGAGCCTCAGTTTCCCACCGTTCAAGGCTGTGGAGAGTGACAAAGTCCAGCTCACAGGATAGTGTAGGATAAATGAGATGCTATGGCACTGCTCCACGCATGTAAGTCACCATTATTATCAGAAGGTAAATGGAACGCGTTCTTTACTATTGTGGGTGGCCAGACTTGAAGCAAGGGGCAGATTTTAGTGAGACATAAGCTCTAGTAAGTAAAATGTTTCAACACTCGGGTGGCCATTCAGAGGGTAGTGAGACCTCCTTTCGAGGAGGTATTCAAGCCAAAGCTTGAAGGCTATCTGTCCCCTTATCTAAAATGGGCTTTGTTTTGTTCCCTTGTTTCCCCTTGGTCCAGATCTTTCTTGCTCCTTTGTTCTGAAGGAAAGACCTTTGTCAGCCTCTAAGAAACCCAAGACTTTACTAGCGGTTAGGGAGGGAGGGTGTTTTCTGAGAAGTGACGTCTCAGAGATGACAGTATACATTGGTTCTGGGCCATCTGTGTGGCACTCAGGCTCTGGAAAAGAAAGCGTTCCTCAAGGGCCCTGGGCTAGAAGGAGCTTCAAGACATATGCTGTCCGGGTAACTGAGGCAGGAGGCCCCTAGCGCTCACAACCACCGTTGTGCATCGCGAAGTGGGTGCAGCACGTGTTGGCAGAAGAAGCAACGGGTCCTGTTTCGGGTCAAGGTGTGAAAATACATTATTAGTCGTCAACAGCTGTTGGACACCTAGTCAGAACGCGGACCTCGGTTTTTCTGGATGTGCCCATCCTCCCCCGTGGCCCGTGGAGCAGTGGAAAGACGGGCCGAATGGCGGCGCAGTAGTTTGTTTTTGACGGAACTTTTCCTCTTGATGACAGTGTGATTCACGTGCAGTGACAGTTGTTTACGATCGCCGAGGTTCTCGGATGGTAAAAATCATCATCTCAAATGTACCTCATTAGTCTTTGTAGAGCTGCACCTCTAGTGAAATAATGCAAATTTCCCATTTTTAATACATTAACCCTTACTTCTAAGACTGAGTTAGAAGAGGAGTTTTCAACGCGGGCTGACTTTGCCTCCCAGGGGACATTTGGAAATTTCTGGAGACATTTTTGTCATAACCCAGGGGGAGGTGTTAGTAGCATCTGGTGCACGAGGCCGAGGATACTGTTAAGCGTCTAAGCATCGTACGGTGCAGGGAACAGCCCTCGGGACCAAGGACCATCTGCTCAGAGTGACAACAGTGCTGAGGTTGAGAAGCCCCAGGTGAAAGACAGGTCACATCTTTCAGCTCTACCTCTTATTATCCTGTTCCGATTCATGCTGTGCCCATGTCACCTGCCACGGTGCCACGGCGTGCCTGGGTTCCAGGAACGAGGATTCATTGTGAGGTCAGTGGAAACAACCTGGATGTTGTGGGCTTGATCTTATCCAAGATAATTAGCAGGAGAGCCAGCCACGCACGGATCTGTTTCCCTTTACTCACCGGCAAACAGCTGCGGAGCTCCTAGCCCACGGCGGCCGTGCTGTGGCCCAGGCCTGCCCTCTCACCAGCCGGGACCCGCAGGCAGCGGGCACAGGAAACAGGGGCTGGGCAGGAGCGTGTGACATAAGGGCCGGGGAGGTGAGGTGGGAGATGTCCCTGCCCTGCTCTGAGGTTCTGAGCCATCACCGGGCTTTACAAACAATCCTGGGGGTGGGTCACAGCTACGGAAACCAGGGCGGGGGGCACAAACAGCGTTAACAAGGAGCCTTTCTGATCGAATAAATGTGCGTGAATTACTCTTAAACAGCCAACACAATTTTTCGTTCTTGGACGTCAACCATTTCCTTTGAATCGAAGTATCACTGGTTGGTCCATTCATCCCACGACGTCCGTTGACCATATGCTGTGTGTCTGGGACCCTGCTTGCCCCAGGGTCGGTCACGAGCAGGGGTGCGGGGCTGCCCCGGCACCATCACGCCGTCCGCTTCACGCGTGGGCCTGGGTCCATTTGCCAACATGGGGAACTGCTGTGAGATTCGGGATCCTCGGTCTGGAGGCCGTGACTGGCGAGACTGGAGAGGTTTCTCAGACGCCCACGAGCGAGGCCTCTCACTGCTCCCCCGGGGTCCAGGCTGCAGGGGGCACGAGGCTGTGGTCAAGGGCTGCAGCCCAGCCGGCGATACTCCTGCAGGGCCCCCCTGTTTGGACAAGTGGTGGCTCTGTCTCTGATCCGACTCAGACAATTCGAGGACAACCAGGGCCCCTTGATACTGGAACACTTACTGTAGTGGATGAGATTAACCTAGAGGGAGAGATGGACAGCAGACACAAATGGTGCACACCTGTGTGTGTGTGTGTGTGTGTGTGTGTGTGTGTGTGTGTGCGTGTGCAGGAAAGAATCAGTGTGTGAGAAAACCGAGGCAGCAGAAAGCATGACGGAGGTAGTTTCGAGGGTGGGTCAGGGCAAGCATCTCTGAGGAGGGAGCCTGTGAGCTGAGTTGTGGACAGGACGAGGGCGCGAGCTCTGTGCGGGCTTTGGACCGAGAGTCGTCTCACTGCTGCTTCCCAAACCTGCTCCTGTGTGCACACAGCTACATGCATGTGCACACGTGTGCACGCCACACAGACATATACCACACATACATACGATTTCATGACAGGTAGAAATAAAATTGTCAAGACTGTTACTATGTGAATATTTCTGGTAGACTTTGTTTTTTAATTAATTAATTTATTTATTTTGGGCTGTGTTGGGTCTTCGTTGCTGCACGCGGGCTTTCTCTAGTTGCGGCGAGCGGGGCTACTCTTCGTTGTGGTGCACGGGCTTCTCATTGCAATGGCTTCTCTTGTAGCAGAGCACGGGCTCTAGGTGCACAGGCTTCAGTAGTTATGGCACGAGAGCTCAGTAGTTGTGGCACGAGGGCTCAGTAGTTGTGGCACGTGGGCTCAGTAGTTGTGGCTCGCAGGCTCTAGAGCGTAGGCTCAGTAGTTGTGGCGCACGGGCTTAGTTGCTCTGCGGCATGTGGGATCTTCCCGGACCGGGGCTCGAACCCGTGTCCCCTGCATCGGCAGGCGGATTCTTAACCACTGAGCCACCAGGGAAGCCCTCTGGTAGACGTTGAATGGTGTTTTCTAAACTCCTATGACACGCCTGAGAGTTGGTCACAGAGCGTAGGTGTCTCAGGGGGCACAGAGCGTAGGTGTCTCAGGGGGCACAGAGCGTAGGTGTCTCGGGGCAGGGACACGGTTTCAGAAGCAACTCTGCCACCTTCTTCACCTTCAACATGTGAAGGACTTTCCAGCAGACTTCAGACTCGCCGATGGCTTAAAGGCCACATCAAGGTCAAATAAACTCAGTGATTGAGAAAACTTTGCTTAGCAAACAAACAAAAGACCCGTCTTATGGATCTTATGCAGGCTGGTGCAAAAGCAAAATGATGATATAGTTTAAAATTTTCTTGTTAAAGAACGAAAAAAGACAGAGCCTAGAAACTTCCAAGAAAGGTTATTTAGTGAAGAAATCTGCCTCGTGCTCTGGAATCGTGTGTGTTTGTTTTTGTGTATCGTTCTCATATCAGTCCAATCAGAGAAGCAAGTCAACCTGACGTCACTTTCCAAAGTTAATAATGTCATTTTTCTTGCATTAAATTAACGATTCTTGGGCTTCCCTGGTGACGCGGTGGTTGAGAGTCCGCCTGCCGATGCAGGGGACACGGGTTCGTGCCCCGGTCTGGGAAGATCCCACCTGCCGCGGAGCGGCTGGGCCCGTCAGCCGTGGCTGCTGAGCCTGCCCGTCCGGAGCCTGTGCTCCGCAAAGGGAGAGGCCACAGCGGTGAGAGGCCCGCGTACCGCAAAAAAAAAAAAAAAAAAATTAACGGTTCTTTTTTTTCTCAATGGACCTGAGTCACAGTCTCTCTTTCCATTCCCTGGGACGTGATGCTGTCCCATCTGAAGCGGCAGAAGGACCTGTTCGTTCCGCCTCTCTGAAGGGAAGTGGAATCCCCTCTCCCTTCAGGAAAATTTACATTATTTCACTAGAGATGCAGCTATGTCAAGACTAATGAGGTAAATTTGAAATGGTTATTTTTGCAATGTGAGAATCTCAAAGATCATAAACAGCTGTCACTGCATGTGAACCACAGGAAAAGTTCTGTCAAAAATGTTTAACCAACAAAACGCTTCACTTTTCTGTAAGTTAAAAAACAAGGTTAGTCACAGTATTCTAAAACTGCCCCTGACCAGCCAGAACTGCTTATTCCTGCTACAGGCCATGTTCTTAATGATCTTCGTACTTTCCGGCGGTACAGTCATGAGAACAAAGGGCAGTTAAACACTTGGAAGACAGAGTTCTGCAGACCCTGACAGCATGTTTCCTAAATTAACTGCACAGCAGCAAAAAGTGATCACTGAACAGCTTCTGTCGTGGGTAGACTGTTCGAATTTTAAATTCCTTCAAATACAATCCGTGCATAGGAAATGCAGATCCAGAGTCTGTTTCTTTCATGGAAGGGTAATTCCCATGAAACCACTGCTTGATGGAACTGAGGAAGTGATGAAGACAAAATCTAAAAATATAGAGTTACTTTCTTCATTTTGTATAAAAGCTAAAAAAGAAGATTCTGAGTTTGTTGACGAGTTTGTTTGTAACCTTTCTTCTTTCATTTCTGTGGATATCCTGGTGAGACTGTGTTGCCTTATAGGTGTTCTCGAAGCAAAGCACAGACATAGTTTAAGTACCTAGTATTCCCTGCAGGTAGCACAGTCCTCACCCTGACTTGGATACACTAACAAGCACAAAGCAGACTTCAACCCTGGAGGGAGACAGTGTTCTTTCAGAATGTTCATAGGCCTTCACTATGGGTAATCAGCATTTCACACGTAATTTTTGTTGAATCTCAATTAAGGAAGGACAGAACACACAAACAGAACAGTGACTGTCTGTGTTCAGTGCCTGTAGGCACACTTCCAATGGACAATGCGTGCGGAGATCATTTTCCTTTTTTTCTGGGTGATGTTTGTTCTGATTATCCTTATTGGAATGCAATTTTATGTTTGTTGAATCGAACAATAAAAATAAGACTAATTATTTGTACGCCTTTTAAAAAATGACAGTCGGCATACACAAACAATAGAAGTTTTCTCCAGGGAGCGTTTGGGAAGCACAGCTCTTAAGGATGTGATGATCCGGAGGGGAGGTGATGGGCAGAACCCGGGTTCTGATGGCTAGGCAGATGGAGCGGGGCTGCCAGCTCCGTGGGCACATTTTGGCCAACTTAGCTTTCTTTCTGGGATTTGGATTTCTTTGTTTTCTCTGAAATTGCTTTCTCTTTAAAAAGGTTGTGGTGGTAGAAACCTGGAATCCCTGGCGGGGTGCCTAGAAGGACCATTTCCACAAGCAAACAAGCCGCGCTGGCTGACGGTCCTGGCGCAGGATGGGGCATGCTGTCGCCCTCTAGTGGTCGGACGGAGACCTGCACACACTCCACCTCCTGGGGATCGCCTTCCGCTCTCTTGTACTCTGGAGCCTTAAAAAAACTCCTGTCCCTTTTTTTTTTTTTTTAACATCTTTATTGGAGTATAATTGCTTTACAATGGTGTATTAGTTTCTGCTGTATAACAAAGTGAATCACCTATACATATACATATATCCCCATATCCCCTCCCTTTTGCGTCTCCCTCCCACCCTCCCTATCCCACCCGCCTAGGTGGTCACAAAGCACCGAGCTGATCTCCCTGTGCTATGCGGCTGCTTCCCACTAGCCATCTATTTTACATTTGGTAGTGTATGTATGTCCATGCCACTCTCTCACTTCATCCCAGCTTACTGTTCCCCCTCCCTGTGTCCTCAGGTCCATTCTCTATGTCTGTGTCTTTATTCCTGTCCTGCCCCTAGGTTCTTCAGAACCAATTCTTTTTTTTTTTTTTTTTAGATTCCATATATATGTGTTACCATATGGTATTTGTTTTTCTCTTTGTGACTTACTTCACTCTGTATGACCCACTCTAGGTCCATCCACCTCACTACAAATAACTCAATTTTGTTTCTTTTTATGGCTGAGTAATATTCCATTGTATGGACAGATCATCCAAAATGAAAATAAATAAGGAAACACAAGCCTTAAATGATACATTAAACAAGATGGACTTAATTGATATTTATAGGACATTCCATCCAAAAACAACAGAATACACATTCTTCTCAAGTGCTCATGGAACATTCTCCAGGATAGATCGTATCTTGGGTCACAAATCAAGCCTTGGTAAATTTAAGAAAATTGAAATTGTATCAAGTATCTTTTCCAACCACAACGCTATGAGACTAGATATCAATTACAGGAAAAAATCGGTAAAAAAACCCACAAACATATGGAGGCTAAACAACACTCTACTAAATAACCAAGAGATCACTGAAGAAATCAAAGAGGATAAACTCCCGTCTCTTTTGATTAACATGAAAACCCTACACTTACATCCTCCCTTCTTGTCCCAGAGATTCTTAGGGATGCCTGCCTGGAATTCACTCAACTTGCTGCATGTCTTCGTCAGCTAAGGTTTGATCCCATCTTTCTTGAAGCTTGTAAAAAAAATTAAAGGTTCCCCCCCATATATCAATTAAAGATAATACTGTAACCTTGAATATACTTACATAAACAGCCTCACCTCGGCAAGATTCTCATCTCTTACAGGGCCACACATTCCTGAATGACGATCCATGCTTCAGGTCGTGCTGAACATCCCCATTCCTTCAAGTTTTCCTATTACTTTAAATTGCATGTTTTAGGGACGGTGATGGAGGTTCTGTGAAACAGGTTTCCATCGCTCTGGCTCCTTTGGCTTCCCTCCCTCCCCCTTCTCACCTCTCTTCCTACATCCTTAGCCTGTCTTGTCTTGCGGAGGGAAAACCGCTAATAGGAGTGGAAACCCAGCCCCCAGCATGCGTGGACGCTGCTTCCCGGCGAGTTAGCTGTGTTAAGTCGTTTATTTCACCCGTACAGCCTCGGGTCTGCGGTAAGAGCTTAGCGATGGGCGGTGTGTCCACTCTGCTCGGGTGGGCTCAGGAGGTGGGGTTTCTTCCCGTGGACCCTGAGAGGGAGGGAAGTAATGGAGACCACGCGTCCCGTGGTGTGGCTTCAGAGGAACCCTGACGTCCATCACCCACCGGCTCCGCAGAAGCTCTTCCCGAGTCCCTGCCGTTCCCAGGAGTGGCTGCTCCCCGAGCTTCCCCAGCTCCTCTGCTCACTCCCTAGGCACCCCAGCTTCCCCGGCCTCGACTTCTGGGTCACCCTTCTCGCTGTGCGCTTTCCGAGCTTCTTCTGCACGTTTCTCTGAGCGGCTTGTCTCTGTGGTTTAGTCAGTTTCATGCGGGGCTGCAGGCCCCTGTGGTCCACTTCACGCTCACCCAACCTCAGCTGCAGCCTGGGGCCACATTTCGGGGAGGAGGCTTAGAAATTTTCCAGGACTGTCTCATGTGTGGGGGGGGCGGGAAGGTTCCAGAAGGTTCTGGAACCCAGGTAAAGTTACTCCAGGGCCTCGACAACCACAGCCCCTCCCTGTGGGGCTCTCTGGGGGTGCCTCCCAGCTTCTTCCCCATCACTCGTTTGGACTTGGATGTGCCTCCGTCAGGTTCTCCAGAGAAACAGCCCATTTCTTTAGTTTACAGAATTGGCTCGCGCCATCATGGAGGTTTGGCAAGTCCCTCGCCATCACAAAAGACATCCAGTGGGGTAGACCAGCAGGACCCAGGGAAGAGCCGACGCTGGAGTTCAAGGCTAAAGGCCGGCCGCGGGCAGAATTCCTTCTTTCTGGGGGAAGGTCCGTCTCTGTTCTGTCCGGGACTTCAACTGATTGGATGAGGCCCACCCACGTCAGGAAGGAGTAATAATAACCTGCTTTATCAAAGTCCACCCATTTAAATGTAAATCTCATCCCCAAACACCCTCATAGGTACAACCAGAATAACGTTTGGCCAGACGCCTGGGCCAGCAGGGCCTAGCCAAGTGGACACATAAAACGAACCGTTGCAGGGAGTTTCTCAGGGGTGCCGTTCTCTGTCATCGGTCTCCCTCTTCCTTACGGTGTGGGTTTCCAGCTGTCAGAAGCTTTGAGTCGGATGGCATTTGAGGCCCCTCAGAAATGTTGGCCATACCCTGGGGCAGTCCTGGAGGCTCTGGTCTTGAGTCCGGACACCTATTTCATACTCAGAGGCTTTGTCACATCAGGAAAGCATTTCAGTTTCACGAGCCTCCTCTGTGGACCAGGAATCGTTATGTTCCTCTCGCGGGTTTGTGTAGAGAAGGAAATGAGGGAGTACGTAGGAGAGCGCTTTTAAGCCGTATGTTAGATTGCGACCTATAGTATTGCAGTCACCCCCCCGCTTCCTTGGAGAAGGTCTCCTCTGTTTGCTCACTGCCCGGTCCAGGCACACGAAAGCATCGGCGGACAAGAGGCTGAGTCTTGGCGAGAAGGCACCCTGGGGAGAGTGCAGGGCTCTGTTTATCAGGTGCGTCTGGCTCAGGAGAAGGCTGGGAAACCTCCCTGCTGGGGCTCCTGCACCTGCTTCCTGCTCCATCCGGGCTGTCGTCACCTCTGGCTACATCTGCCCATCGGGTGGAGACAGGGTACCACTTTCTCCTCCCCGCCAGGCCGGCAACCAGGCCGGAGGGGATGCCGAGGCCCCGCGTCAGGATCGATGTCCTGAGGCTGCTCGGAGCAGAGCGGGGAAGGCCCGGGGAGCACCCTCGAGGTCTTCAGAGGCGAGAAGGGGCAGCAGAGACAAGGGAGAGGAATTCCACCTTCCTCCGGTTCTGTCAAAGCGCTTCCTGTTTCTAGGCTTGAGTTACTCTCTATCTGGTTCACATCTCAGGGCTCCTAAGGGCCTGAGGAGACGGAGAGTAAACAGACCCAGTCTTGGGTTTTCAAGACCTCGTGGGTGAAATCTGGGTCAACGGGTAACCAGACATCCAGCTGGTCCGGAACGGCAAGGACATCATTCTGTCTTTCTGGTGAGAGAACAAGAGTTCAGTCGGGCAGACCTGTCCTGTCAGGATGGAGTTAGTAAACGCGTCAGATCAGAGCCGGTGAGAACGGAGCTGCCAGCATCTGGTTTTCTCATCAAAGAGAATAGACGTGCCATCCCGGGGCCATCTGCTTCGTGGCCCGCCCTGCGTTAGTGCCCCGCCGGGGAGCAGACTGGGGGCTTCTATGGCTCCAAAGCTGGAGGAGGATTTTACAAGAGACTCTTGGGACCTCGCCATCTGCCTCTTTTTCTCCTTTTCTTCCCCTGCTTCCCTCCCTCCTTTCATTCCTATTTTCTCTCCTTAAAAATATTAACTATCCTTGCCCTGGACAATTTTCTTCACTCCCCCTACATCCTCCAGAGATTTCTCTCAGGACTCATAAACAGCGGTGGTAGCCCACATTCCTAGACCCGAAGTGGGTTTTCTCTTGCTCTAACTTGTCAAAGAGAAATCTTGACATGAACTAAATCATCTCAATTTTGGATCCCACAAGAGTGGTAGACTCAATCCCAGCATCACGGAAGCACTGGGTGTTGGTGTTGTCATTAAAACTCCCTCAATTCCTTCACTGGACACAGACTCGTTTCTGACCCCCAAGGACATCTGGGCTGAAACTACAACTTGTGCTTAATGCATGAGATGAAATTTCTAATCAAGTCCTGGGAGAAAAAGCAAAGGTTTTTACGGAAGAAATCACATGGAAAGAAAAAAGATGGAAGCATCTATTTAAAAAAACAAACAAAACAGAAAAAACTTTCTTTAAAAACTATTTTTGAAAAACCTTGTTTCATTTTTGGATATTGAGGAAGTTGATCTGTGGCGTGAGAAAGGAGGAATAAGAGAAATGAGAATGGAGAAAACAGGGGAAATGAGTAGAAATAAGCTAATTTTTGCACTGTGGTAACTGAGAAAGAGTTTGCAAAATAAAAGTCATCCACCACAGGATTACCCCATGACATTGTTTTGTTTTGTTTTGTTTTTTGCGGTATGCGGGCCTCTCACTGCTGTGGCCTCTCCTGTTGCGGAGCACAGGCTCCGGACACGCAGGCTCAGCGGCCATGGCTCACGGGCCCAGCCACTCCGCGGCATGTGGGATCTTCCCGGACCGGGGCACGAACCCGCGTCCCCTGCATCGGCAGGCGGACTCTCAACCACTGCGCCACCAGGGAGGCCCCCCATGACATTATTGTGACCTTGTCTGGCCACAGTTTCTTCCTCTGTGAAGTGAGGAAGTTGGCTTAGATGATGTCTGAAGGTTCTAGTGATTGTGAGTCAATGCCATTCATTGAGAGAAGAAAGTAGCAAGTCTGTACATCAGAATCGAGGAGGTTAATGATCATTGGTACAGATTTATGATGTTAAGATTGAGAAACCATTGAGAAGTAACCACAAAAAAATCAAAATGGGTAAGAGTTCAACTTGTGGGCTAGTGACAAAATTATTACACAAAATCCACAGCTTTCCCTATGCAAACAGTAGTCAATTATTAAATATAACGAAAGAAGAATTGGCTCAGATAGAAAAGCCATAAAATATCTAGGAATCAAGTTACAAAAAACATTCTGCATCTATACAAAGAAGCTTATTGAAGGACACAGAAAGGCTGTATTAAGAGAAGACAAAAATGTGTAAAGGAAAAATCTTGTTCTTAGAAAGACTCGATCACCCACGTCATTTTTTTTTCTTTAATAAGACCAGTAATTTCAATGCAGCCTCAGTCAACAAAGCAATAACATTATGTTCAACTTGATGGAGTAATTTAAAAGTTATTTTGTAAGAGAGAATCATTGAGAGTAGCCATGTGTTCTGAAAAAGACTGATGAGGGAGATTTAGTTAACTTGAACCCTAGGAGCTGTGTTAGTTTAGATCACATAGTGCTGCCACAGGAGGGGACAAAGAGAAGAGTGGATGGGAATAGGACTGTCTCTGACCAGGACTAAGTAGGCACTTGATACCAGACAGGCTGGGATTTAGGTGCTCTGATGAATGTGCAAAATGTCCCATCCGGCCTCCCCAGGATGGCCTGCTGTACTCGGAACATCGGGCTGGCCTG
The DNA here is from genome assembly GCF_011762595.2 of Tursiops truncatus. Lineage (NCBI taxonomy): Eukaryota > Metazoa > Chordata > Mammalia > Artiodactyla > Delphinidae > Tursiops > Tursiops truncatus. Next base: position 6,161,402 of record NC_047054.1, read on the forward strand.
CTGTACTCGGAATATCGGGCTGGCCTGCTGTACTCGGAACATCGGGCTGGCCCTGATCATCTTCAGCTCCTTCCAATCACGTATGATTTTGTTTCTCTTCTGTGCAAGACTCAGTTTCCTAAGAGGATGAGACGTGAACTCAGACATGTGCCTTCTATATGAGACAGCATAGGAGTGAGAGCATGTCTGTAGGCTCAGGAAATTCATGTTTCTGGATGGAGCAAGAAACAGTTTTCATGTCACTGCTGGGGATTCAAGTCTGTCACAGCTTTTCAGAATAGCCTCCATTCCAGGACTGAAAGAATTAAGTGCAGAACTGACCAGGGCTACAGACAGAATTGGGTAAACACACTAACAAAGCAAATATCTTTAAGGAAAACCAAACACGACCAAGTAAAAAGTAATCATTCAGAGTAGCCATAAATTTTGGCTATTAGATAAGCAAGCACAAAGCAAGAAGCAAGCCAGAAACAATTTTTGCAACACATACAATAAAGGATTAAGGACTTTAAATAGGCACCGGATTTTTAGAAGTCAGCAAGAAAAGATGAATAGAAAAATTAGAAAAATGGATAGTGCAAGAGACAAAAATGACCAATGAACATTAAAAAGATGTTCAACCTCAGAAACAATTTTAAAAGGATGTATTAAAACAAACAGGAAATATTATTATTCACTCATACAATTTAGAAAAATTGAAGCAATTGATAATAACCAATACTAATGAGAATATCGACCATCAAATATATTTTTATGCATTGTAAGTAAGGGGATAAAGTGGTTCAACAGTTTCTAGAGTGGGCAATTGGGCAAAACCCATTAAAACTTGACATGTGCACATAAGCTGAGATTTCACTTGTAGGAATTTATACAAAAGGAAGCACTACATAAATTTCTAAAGATATATGTATAGTCATACAAATATATGAGGCAAATTCATTTGAATGGATATTAAAGAATTCGCAAGATCATATTTAAGTGGAAAAAACACACAGTGGCACTGGTGGTGAAGTATGATTCTATATTTTAAATTAAAAATAAATATTTACACAATTTTATTTGCCAAGGAAAAGAACTGAAATACTCTGAACTGTAAGTAGAGTTTATAACAGAAGGGGCTATAGGGTTTCTTTAAATCTTCCATCATTTACACTTCTTTATTACTTGAAATTTTCTGATGTGTATTATTTTTATATCAGAAAAATTATAATAGATTTAAATGAAGGTAAATGTTAACATTCAAATCCTAGGGACAATTTGGTGTATTTTCCCACTAATTTTTAGCCAATATGAACTCTTTCTGCCTTTAACGTGGATTCCCTAGGAAGGTTATAACTAACCCACCGCCATTCTGTTTTTGTTTTTGTTTTGTTTTGTTTTGTTTTGCGGTACGCGGGCCTCTCACTGTTGTGGCCTCTCCCGTTGCGGAGCACAGGCTCCGGACGCGCAGGCTCAGCGGCCATGGCCCACGGGCCCAGCCGCTCCGCGGCATGTGGGATCTTCCCGGACCGGGGCACGAACCCGCGTCCCCTGCATCGGCAGGCGGACTCTCAACCACTGCGCCACCAGGGAAGCCCCCCAACGCTATTCTGGATCTTCCTTTCAAGGAGCCCTGGAAGATCCGATCAACCTGCCACAAGGTCTTTTCTAATGAACTTCCTCCCCCGTGAGCGACCGTCCTCATTCTCCGTTGGCAGCAGCGTGACTCCCGGCCCTGCCGCTCGCCTTGGAGGCTCCGGCCCCTGCCTCACCTGGACACCGTCTCCGTAGATGTGGTCACAGGAGCGCCTCAGCCCCGGATTTGAGAGGAACACAAGGCGAGCGACAGCTGGGACTCAGGGAGCAAGAAAACGCAGTGCAGTGGCGGCTCCTGCCGAGGGGAGCGTGGGGCCCCGGGGGTTGAGGAGTGCGTCTCTGCACGAATCCCGGGATGCCACGAGTTCCTCGGGCTTCTGGCTTCGACCTCCTGATTCTTCCCGGCCGTCCGGGACCTCAGCTCCAGAACAGTGAGGCTTCTCCACGCCCTCCTTGCCACCTTCTTGGTCGTCTTCCAGGTACTGCCCGGTAAATACCAACCACGACGATGCCTTGTCTTATCATTATTTTGTTTTTTCCTTCCCTAAGTCAACCATCGTCAGAAAGTAAAGCATTAGGGAGCTACTCATAGGTCACCTCCATGCCCAAAATCAGCTATTGAAAAATTAGAGAATAAACCGGTGGTTGTGTCTTCATGAGTTAAAAGTCTTGTTTGATGGTAAACTTCTGCCCACTCCCCTTTCCTTCCAATGACCTGGGGGATTTGAGAACCACATCAGTTGAATCACTTGGTTGGTACAACCCAGTGTGGAGCCAAAGTCCCTTTATTCTGGCCTAGACTGGAGACCTCTTGCCACGCATGCCACGGTGGCGACCTTGAGTCTCGCTGGGCGAGGGTTCTGTCTGATGAGCCTGTGAGAGCTGGCGGGGTTTTGTATGGCGAGGAGGTGGGGTGATCCGTGAGGCACAGTGGGCGTGGTCACTGACCCCGCGGTTAAGGCCCAGTCGTTCCCATCTTACGTCGGAACAAGAGCGTGAAGAGACATGAGGGGGACACTTGCTGTTGGTGTCTAGCTGGGGAAGATGGGGATTCCATCTAGATGCTGAGATCTCCAGCTTTCCTCGTGGGATTTCCAGCTTCCTACAAACATCTTTTCACTTTCCAGGCAGCAGTAGGGCGCTCCATTTTGAAAGACCCTGCTTTCTTCGGGGTGGGATCTGCCTGAAGCAAGGGACACCGAGCTGTGAGCCCTTCAGGGGACCCTGCCGAGCATTCGCCGTTTGCGGCAAAATAAGGAGGAGCTGATGGAGGAACCCGAGCCAAGGGATGCCGGCGAGAGAGCCGGAGCGAGGCTCCTTGGGTCCAAATAAGAGCGAACGATTCTCAAGGCGCACAATCGACTATTTTATCATTAGGATCGACTAAAGGGACCGCTTTCCCATGGAAGGGTAGGCAGTGGGAGGGAGACAATTATAAGAATTAAATTTACATTATGCTTTAAATTTTGCCAAGCGTTCTCATAACATATGTAATCCTTCAACCATTTCGGTTTACCAATCCCGTTTCGGTTTACCAATCCCGTTTCGGTTTACCAATCCCATTTCACCGATGTAGAAAACAAAGCTTGGCATGGTTAATAAATAACTCACCCAAGAGGACAACAAAGGAAGGAACATAATCTGAGAGTTTTCTTTTGGCTGTCGGACAGGTGTCTGTTGGGCAGGAGAGGGGAGTTATGGTTTCCTTAACAATCTCAGGGAGGCTGGATATGAGAGAATCACTACGGTGGCGTAAGGGGAGGCGGGGAGGGGTCGGGTCTTGGTCCTGGGACACTCCCACCCCAGGCTGTACTGAGTAGAGTGCAGGGTGGGAAGGGGCACGTGCTAAGGGGCGTTGTGGCATTGGGGACGTGCAGGCTGGAAGCACGTGGATACAGAGACTACCCAGAAGCATCAGTCCGCGTGGAGATGCGCGAAGAAGCCTGCTGGAAGCCGGGATTTGCAATGGCAGGTCAGAAGGCTTCTGCCCAAGGCTGGAGTCCTCAGGGAGGGGTGATAACTTTGTGTCTTGCTTGTTCACCTTTCTTGTCTAGGGCATGGCGTCCGCTGTACTTTGCTGAGTAGGTCGCCTCTCCACTACAGGTGTCACTGTCCCTCCCTCTGGTGAGGGAACAAGCCTTGACACGACGGGCTTTCTGCAGTTTACAAAGCACATCTAGGAAAGGAGAGGGGAGCAGGAATAGTGCCAAGTGCCCAGGAACTTGGAGGACAAAAGGAAGAACGACAAGATACACTAACGTTCTTCCAAAACCTAAACAATCACATGGGAAAGAAAAGCGTGTGCTCGGCATTGTGGTGATGTAACAAGGAAGACCAACACTATAGTTGGGTCCCAATCAATGAATAATTAAAGAAAATTCAGAGCAGGTTTACAGCTGAACAGTGGGCTAGGATCAGTGTACGTCAGCGTCTGTAAAGATATCCAGATACAGTTCCTAATGTAGTTTCTCCACTTGTTCTTACTCGGCACTGATTTCCTGTATGTTCTGCCTACAGGGATCGTCGTAGGACTTTGAATATTCCTGGTGTCTGCAACGTAAGTCCGCAGTGTGCCCCGTCAGAATAGTTTATCTGTCCATGAGTGGAATGGTCTTTTAATTTTTCCATTACACAAGTAATGCATACTGGCCTTTTGCAAAACATCAAGAATCTAAAAATTATGTAGAAAAAAACCCATTATAATCCATTTCATGCTTCCTTTAGAATATAAATTAGTTTTTCTCCAGATGGATAATCAATCAACTCTGCATGATTTATTAAAGAAATAGTCCACCTCCCTGCCTCCCCACTCGTGTAAAGGCTGCTTTTATCAATAACTAGCTGTCAGCGTCTGCGTGGTCTGTCGGTGGCTTCTGTGTTTTGTCTCAGGGATTGTTTTTGTTCTTCGGTCAATGCCACATATTTCAAGCCGCAGCATCATCATAAATTATAACTGGTAGTGAAAGTCACCATGTTGCTCTTTATGAAAATAACCTTGTTTATTCTTGCACGTTTTCCCTTTACAGTGAATTTTAAAATCAGCTGGTTAATGTAAAAATCTTTATTTTTACATCCTAATTTCTAAATTGTCACTAGTCTATGGAAAGTTATGAGCCAATTTATCATTCTTTTAAGATGCTATAGTAACTTTCACTTGATTCTAATAGCCAGTCCTTATGGAAGGAGACCAGTAGAACATCCTGCAGTGATCCCTCCAGGGGACCAGCCTCTGATGCTGGGACTGATCAAAGAGCTTCCATTTCCTGAGCACCGTAGAGCCCGGGGTCCTTGGTTCTCAACATTCCGGGGGTCGGGAGAGGCACCAGGACACTCCTTACTAGCCCCAAAAGAGCAGTTGGGCGGCACCATATGTTCCACAGAGGCCCAGGGAGGCTGAGAGAAGGCAGGTAGCTGCTGGCTTCCCAGGGGCGCCTGTGGGTCGGGTTGGAGGTCCTGGGTGGGCCAAGGCTGCTGAGGTTTCCCTCCCCACCCGGGGACACCGTCTCCAGCCCCCGCGGCCTGTTGCCTTTGACTCGGGGCCTCGGGGGCTTCATTAGCTCCAGGGGTCCTTTGGGCTCTTGACTCTCCCAGAGGAGGAAGCCTTCCCGTCCTATTCTTCCAGCACCCACATCTGGGGACAGCTGAGGAAGGGTGAGCCACAGCTGTCTTCCAGGCCTAGCCTCCCTGCCCCAAGCTTCGAGGGAGAGGATCCCCTTCCTCCTTCCCTGGTCACTGCTACTGCAGCCTGCATCCTCTCCAGACCCTCACCACGGAGGAGATGTGGCCCGTGAGCGTGACATAACCCGGCAGCGGTAGGAAACACTCCCTTCTGTGAAGGGGAAGCAGACTGGGCCGTAAGGGAACAGCAGGACTGGCTCAAGTGCCCAAAGTTTGCTGAGGGCATGGGAATCGGCCATGTTATTTAATTTACTGAGAGGAGTGGAATAGGCAGCTTTTTTCCCCTCCCTCTTCCCCTGACCAGAATAAAGTTTATTAAATTATTTTTTTAAAAAAACGAACATCCTGCAGTAGTAAAGAATTCAGGATCTGGAATCAGATTCCTGATTCCAATCTTTATCTTACCACATACAAACTTTATCACCATGCTGAATACCTCTAGTCTTATTTTTCCTCATGCATGCCTTTAGGGATAATATTAGTACCTGCATAAGGTAAGGCTGGTTTTCTTTTGCTTGTAGGAAGCCTGTCGTAATCACCTTCAACACGTTCCTCTTGGCTGGATTACATAAATGTGGGATGAGTCATCAGTCATCATCTTGGGATAAGAGGGGAAGCACAAAAATCCTTGAGCCGGTCACTCTGAAGACACTTGACTTCACAGAAAATGGAGATTAGGTCTGATATAAATACACCACCATATGCAAAATAGCTATAGCGAATGGGAACCTGCTGTATAGCGTAGGGAGCTCAGCTCGGCGCTCTGTGGTGACCCGGATGGGTGGGATGGGTGTGGGGAGGGAGGTTCAAGAGGGAGGCGATATATGTGTACATATAACTGATTCACTTCACTGTACAGCAGAGACTAACACAATCGTGTAAAGCAATTATACTCCAGTTAAAAAACAAAACCCAGAATAAGGGGGATCATTTTTTATGAGGGGCCCAAGATTTTCTGGGTGAGAAAAAAATGGAAATCTCAGCCCAGCTCCTGGGATTCTATGTGAGGGTCGGCGCAGCCAAAGCCCTGTGACAGAGGCAAGAGACAACAGGTTAAGGAAAACTAAGGCGTGGGCAGCTGCATGGCCGTTAGCATCACTCACGCCATCTTGGGCCCGAACAGCTCCTCCTGTCCTTCTGCCGATCCTACCCAGGACCGGACTGTGCAGTGAATCACTTCTCTGTCGTCAAGGGCCTTGTAGTTAATAGATATTGTTAATAATCATTAGGACCAGGTAGCCTCTATGCTGTGGGAGCCCCCAAACAATGGTGAAAACCTTCCCTGACGTATTCCCATGAGACTAGCTACCCTTTCACAAATCTTAACTTGGGAAAGCACATCCTATTTCCAACCACCGACCCGCATATTCCAGGTTAGCTATAAGTTGGTCCATGGCCCCTTGGAGGGCGGAGTGAGCTGTGAAAACTCCAGGATCTCACCCTGTAAGTAAGGTACCCTCCGCAACAAAGTGATCCACTGATTATACCGAGCGGCCTGCCTCGTGTTTTGGTCTCAAGATGCCTTTTCAGTTTGGTGGGCAAATTTCATTCCTTTCAGCCTCCAACAGGGGCACTGAAGCCCCTGCCTCAAGACAGGGCCTGACTTGAGAAGAGAACTTGTTTTTTTTTTGTTTTTTTGTTTGCAGTACGCGGGCCTCTCACTGTCGTGAGGCTGTATGTGTCAACCCAAGAGAAGTGTTTAAAGTCTCTGATCCCAGCTTCCAAATTACAGCATAAAATTTCGGTTCATGACAAGCTCTTGAAGACTGGCCTTGTCCTGTCAACAAGCAAGTAGGAGGGACGACGTGAGGACAAGGAGGTGCGTGAGACAGAATACTTTCCTGACCAGTACATTTTGGAGGTTCCTGGTTGGACTGTATTATTCCTTCCCCTGTATAGCGATCTCAAGACTTTCTTCCAAAAACAGATATTTTTGTTCTTTCTACGGGTTGTGGACACAGTAAAATGCTTAATTTATGTGACACGTACAAGTGTATGCCTGAAGAGGAAAAGAAACCGTATTCTTCCCATGCCAGGGATGTGCCCTGGTAGGAGCTTCTGTTGTAAGAATGAAGTGAACTGAAGAATTCACGTTTAAGGGATCAGCCCTGAATTAAATTGGAAAGCTGAGACCTCATATCGTTTTCTTTATTCACTCACTCATTTATTTTGTGAACACCTACTGTGTGCTAGGAACTGTACTGGTAGCTAAGGATATGGATTCAATACTTCTCTTATCCAAGTTGGGTGAATCAAGGATGTCTTCCCAGTGAAGGCCATATATGAGTTGAGTCCTTAAAAAATGAGTAAGAAAAAAAAAAAAAATGAGTAAGAATTAGGCAGAGAAAGTTGAGGGAAAGTGGCCTAAGTGTGTTCCACTGTGAGGAGAACAAAATATGCCAGAAACATGACTGCCATTATGTTAGGGGTTAGTTTGAGAATCGGGATGTGGTAAGAGATGAAACTAGAGGAAGTATGGCCAAAGGATGGAGGACTTGAGACACTAGAGAAATTTTGCTTCATCCCTTTAAGCTACAGGGAAACATTGAAGAATTTTACATGGAGGTGAGGAGGGGTTGGAAGCTGGAGAGATGGAAACCCAGAGGCCAGTTAAGGTATGATGCAGTGACTGAAGTGTAAATGTTTGAGGTTAAAGGGTGTGAATTAAGACGTTTCCACAGAGACCGGCATTGAAGGTTGGTTATTTAAAAGGTACCTGGGGAGTAGAAGCATGAGGGTTTGGTCATTGAGGGCGGGAAGTGAGAAAGACGATTTCTGTTAAGTCTGGCTCGCTGGGGGATGGAGTTTCCAGGAGTTGAGTCCCTAGCCTGGAGTTTAAAGGAGGGATCAAGACTGGAGATAATGGGGACTTCCCTGGTGGTCCAGTGGTTAAGAATCTGCCTTCCAATCCAGGGGAGTCGGGTTCAATCCCTGGTCGGGGAACTAAGATCCCGCACGCCACAGGGCAACTTAATAAGCCTGCGCGCCGTAACTACTGAGCCCATGCACTCCGGAGCCACAACTAGAGAGAAGCCCGCATGCCGCAATAACTAACTAACTAACTAAATAAATAAATAAGAAGGAGAATGGAGGTAATGATTTCTGAGACATGAGGATTCTTCCGGGTGATAAATGAAACCTCACAGGCCAGGCGTCCAGCAGAGACTGAGAGTAATAGAGCTGAGAAGCAGAAGCCGGAGGTACCGAAGGAGCAGGCAGGTTGAGATGTGACCTGTGGCAGCTTCAACTGCAGCCATGCCGGTAAATGGCCCTTCTGTTTCCCATCTGGCATCACGGTGAGCAATTCAAAATTGCCAATGATCTCTGGGGTAAAAACCATTCTGATTACAGCTCCGACCCTAATTGCCTATTTCAACAATCATGTGTAACTTGAATCTCTATTTCTGTTCCAAGATCCTATCCAGGATACCACATTTAGTTACCATCTTTCCATAGTTTCTGGGCTGTGACAATTTCTCAGACAATTTTTTGGATGACTTTGGCAGTTTTGAGGAGTACCATTGGGATACTTTGTAGAATACCCCTCAGTTTGTGTTTGATATTTTTCTCACGATTAGACCAGGGTTATAAGTATGTTTGTCACGGTCTGCATTCTGTTTTTCTGTCCACATCGAGTTGATTCTTTTTTTTTTTTTGATTTACATATAGTCAAATTCAAATTTTGTGGTGTAGAGTTCTAAGGTATTTGCAAATGCAGAGAGCTGTGTACACACTACCATACTTCTCTACAGATTACTCTTCACAGACCACCCCTCCTGGGACCCCCTAACCCTGAGCAGCACTGGTCTGGCTTCTAACTCTACAGGTTTGCTCTTCAAGGGGGTCGTGTAAAAGGAATCAAACAATCTGTAGCCGTCCATCTGGCTTCTTTAGCTCAGCAGAAGGCCTTTAAGATCCCTCTGTGATATTCATGAGTCAGTCATTTCTTTATGGCTACATGATATTCATGAGTCAGTCATTTCTTTATGGCTACATAATATTCTATGGTCTGATGTATCAAAATTAATTCACTCGTTGAAGGACCTCTGTGTTTACCATTTTGGGCAATTATAAATTAAGCTGCTATACACATGCGCATACAGGGTTTTGACAGGAACATACATTTTTCTTCTCTCAAGTCATATGGTAAGCGCACGCTTAACTTTACAAGAGACAGCCGAACGATTTTCCAAAGGAGCCTTAGCATTTTGCATCCCCAGCGGCAGTGTATAAGAGTTGGATTTGTTTCCAAAAAAAAAAGGTTGATAAGAAAAAAGATGACCAAGAAATTGTATCCTGACTGTTTCAGAACAGGAGATACTAAATTATTGCTGAAGATTGAATTTCCCAGCCTAATCGGCAGGCTTCTGCTATACAACTCAAGTCTTATCTGTTCTGAAGACAATCCCTTGTGTTCTAAGAAAGTGGTTCTAAAGGAATCTCACTATTTGGAAAGGCACCTTTGGAGAGAAGAAAATAGCCATTACCTCACTAAATCTTGGTTTTCTGAAAAAACAGTGGGTTGGTTTCTGTTGTCTGAGTTCCAGTTCTACGGGTTGTTGCCTAAGTACCAGCTTAAATCTTTCTGCACCTTCAAGCCCTTCGGATCAACTTATATCCTGGCTCTTCAGTAATCAATTGGGAGCCATTGCTTGATACCCAAGAGTCATTAAGGGTATGAAAATGAGAACGAAGTGAGAACAAAGCCTCAGTGACTTTTCATACTATAATCTCACACACACACACACACACACACACACTCACACACACACTCAAAGCTCCTATCCCCAATCCATACATTTATAGACATATATTAACAGGTTATAGGTGGCTTGGAGAACATCCATTTCAGTAGTTACAGGTGCAGAGACTGAGACCTAGAAAAGGAAAGGCCTGTCTAATGTTAATCAGCTAATGAGTGGTGTGACCAGACTTAGAACTTAAATCTCTCCCATCCGATTCAGGACCTCCCGTGCCCACAGAAACACCCACGCAGGGTCCATGGGAGTGGTGATGCTTTTATTAAGCAGAAATCAGTGGCGGTGAGCGTCTCGTGCTGCTCTGGGGATGCTTGGGTGCTGAAACTAGGCTCTGCAGCAGTGTTTCTTCCGACTTCTGCATTCTGCAGGCAGGATGGTGCACCCGTGGGTTGTTTGATGTTTGCAGACACCACCCATTTTTCCACATTCAGAGTTTTTCATCTTTTTTTCATTCCCTGAAAAGGAAGTGGAGGTGAAAAAACAAAACAAAACAAAACAAAGAAATAAAGGCATGTTTAACCAAAGCTACCAAAATTCATCTTATATAGCAAGGAACTCCAAACTGCAGTCCACAGGGACACAACTGGCCCTCTCCTTGTTTTGGTGTGACTTACAAGCTTAGAGTGTTTTTTACTTTTTCTTTAATTGTGGAAAAAAATCTCAGAAGGGGCCATAAGACCGTTCTGAGGTCTTATGTGTCTGTGGTCACTTTCACTCTGCAACAGAGATGAATCCTCATGACAGAGACCTCATAGTCCACCGAGCCTAAGATATGTATTACCTGCCCCGCCCTTTACAGAAAAAACGTATTGACCTCTGTGGTATAGTGTCTTTCCTCTTTAGATGAAGAAACTTTAGGTCAGAGAAAGCAAGTAACTTAATTGGGCCACAAATTAGGGACATACTTCATTTCACATGTCCTTCATAAAAGTTTCCTCAAGGGCCTTCCTCTTTCCCAAAAGGGCAAAATCTTACAAGCACACAGCACAAATTAGACAATAAGTGTTGTGGTGAGAATTCTCACTCCTAAATACTGTGCCTCCTATGTCGCTGCAATGAGGGCTGCACGGATATTGTAAATGTCGCCGCCGTGGCGTGTAGTGAGCAGAAAGCAGGGCGAGAGGAGAGAGAACCTAAATAATGTCTTAAGTCAAGAGAGCAAACGACAGAGAGTCATGAGGAAACAATGAATAAGAAGAGTTTCCATCCGAGGTTATAGCTTTTAGGGGAACTATGTTGTGATGGGAAAAGCGTCCGCAACCAGGAACTGGGAGACCTGGCCTCTGAGTCCTGCTTCACCACAAGTAACGAGAGTTTTCTTTCAGGAGCTGCAGATTCTCCTAATTTTTCTTAAGAAGGCAAGGTAAAAATAATGATATAAATGCTATTATAAATGTAATTCATATAGATTTATATTCCTATTGTAAATATGAATGAATGAATATGTTATATCCATATATTTAACCTTATTATTCATATTATATAAATATGAATATATCATGTCAATACCGACATCTCCATCTTCATCTATATCTATATTTATATCCATAAGCACACGCACATCCACATCTGTATCTGTCTGTTGTTTAACTTCATTACGCTATTCACCAACTAGGTCTGAGTCTCTCTTTTCTTGGCACAAAGTGGGATTCACCTTTTATGTGATTAAGGGGGTCTAGGACTTGCTTGGTTAATGAATTTTGAACAGAACTGATGTTTCCCTACAGGGCGGGAGCCCTCAATTGCCATCATGAGAGTCCTCAGAGCTCTTTCCTTTGACGCAGAGACCAGCAGCCTTCATGATGGGAGCTGCTCCGTCAGGAGGGTCGGAGCGGCTACGGTGAGTAGAGCACCCCGTGGCCGTCACGGGTTGGTATCATTTGAGCGAGAATTAAACTTCTGCTCCTTCAAGATGCTAAGATTTGGAGGCTGCTGTCACCACAGCATAGCCTGGCACGTGCTGACATGCGTAGGTTTGCCAGGTAAGACGCAGGACACTCAGTTTAATTTGAATTTCAGATGAACAACAATTAATCTTTTAGTCTAAGTATGACCCACGTGCTGCATGGATCATACTCAAGCTAAAAACAGTTGTTGTTTATATATAATCCAGTAAGTAAATCTGTTTTCTGGGATTGTTGAATATTTAATAAAAACATGGGCTTTGGAATCAAACCCACTTGGGCCTGAGTTAAAGTCTTCCTTACGTACAACCTGCACGACTTTGAACAAGTTACTTCATTTCTTAATCTCATCGGTAGAATGGGGCTAAAAATACCTACCCCATAAATATTGTTATGAGGAATACATTTGGGGCAACACATGAAAAGTTTTGTGTTGATAAAGAGGAAGTGGTCAATCGTATTTGCTATTAGTTATTCACGTGGAAATGATTTGTAAGCTGTAAAGTCCCCTGAGACTGTTGTCTATCACCATGACTACTTATAGGTTCGCTACCAACTAATTAAGGGCAATCACAGGAGAATATTTTGCATTTCTTTAAGCTTCTCTTTCCTTATTTGTAAAATAGAGCATGTTGTCTATGCTATGCTTCTTTCAGGTATGATATTATCCAGTGGCTACATAGATCAGCGCATTCCTGGATGACGAATCAACTTGACCTTCCCTACTCCAGGCTCCGAGGTCATCCACCATATATCATCCCACCAGTTGGATCCACAGCTTACCTGATGTTGTCTGGATAAGACATACAAGTAAGAGAAAGAGAAGGTATAGTAGCCTCATGATGGGAAAGGAATTTTCAGGATTCCAGGTGGAACTGGCAGTGTCAGTGGGGGCAGGTGATCTGGGAAAGAATTTGAAAAATTCAACTAGAGAGAAAAGGCTTATATTCCTACTAAAGACGTTCGGTTAGGGCCTGAGTGTAACTTGAGGACGTTCAGTGTTTCTGCATTGATTCTCACTTCTGCTTATGGCTCTGAAGTTTGGTGGGGTTTTTTGAGAAAAATCAATAAAAACTGAACTCTTAGCAAATCATTCATGCATTCACCTTTACTGCATGTCTCTGCTCCTGTCCGTTTCTCCTTTCAGAATAAACACCACCCCCTCACACGTTTTAGAATTTAAAAAGGAAAGGAATTTTGGAAGTTGAAATGATCTCTCCATTTTTACTCTCAAAAATGTTTTGCTACCATTTTAAGGGGAGAATTGATCCATCATAAGCAAGCTTACCATGCCAAGGTCTTGTACAGACCACCACCAGGTGAGGCTTTAAGGGCTGGAGGCATTACGTCAATGTATTCTTGAGTTAAAAGCACAGAAGTATACAAGGTAAACCATTGACATTTCTCTCCATCTCTTCCTTCTCGTCATCTCAGTTTTGCTTTATAGTGTTTATAGCTCTCTTTTTCACTGTATGTAAATTTCTAAAGTAACAAGTCCTGTTTTATTATCTCACATTCTCAGCACCTTGAACAGTGCCTGACAGAGAACAGGTAGTCAAATATTTGTTTATGTGAATAGGTCCTAGTATGGAAGAATCAATTTATGGGTGAATGAATAAATGGATGGAGGGAGGAAATAAGGGAGGGAGAAAAGAAAGAAAGGCTCAGACATAATCTTTGGGTTTTGAGGGTCTGGTGAGAGCCCATTAACTTCCTTTATCCAAAAGTGTTTCTGAGCACAGACACCCACCCACTCACCCATTCCCGATATAATATGTCAAAGTATGTCATAGTATCTGGTCTTCACTCATCTCCCTCTCTTCTATCTTAAATGAACTGAATATGTTCTGACATTTTCTCTCTGTCCAGAAGCAACTTGGCAATAAAAGGTTTTCGCTTGTTATCTTTTGATCAGCATTTGAATCTCTCACTAAGTGGAGATCTATTTTAATTTAGTGATGTTGACTGAAAAATAGAATAAGTGTTTGTAGTAATCTGCTTACGTAAGTCAGACTTAATTCTACAGACTAGCTGTGAGGTTTTACTTCCTGGGCCCCAGCACCATACTACTTTTATTATAATTAATAATAAATAATAGAAAAGAAAGTATAGACTAAAAGCTTGTGTCCACATTTCCACCTCCTATACTTTTATACCGAAAGCTATCCTTTTTATTGACTCCCTAAATATGCATGTATTCCCACCCCTTCTTCAACCACGGATGTTTCTCTCCTGAAAACCTACCTTGCAATTGGCTTCTTCACCCTCCTCAGGCTGTCTGCTGCCTGTCCATTCAGGCAGGGACACCTGCGAGCACCTGTCCGTTGCCACATAATTAGGGGTCAGATCAACAGTGGGCAAAGGAAGGGCTGAGTGAGGTCATAAAGGATGTATTATGATCCCCTGTTGACTGGAGTCATCTTGGTGGAGTGGTGGAGTGTTCTGAAACCCCCTGAGAGGGTCGGAGAGGAAGTGGGGTCTGCAGACACGCCTCCCAAAGGGTTTTGCTGAAAAACTAAGCACAAACAAGATCGAGCTGCTGAATGCTGTAGTGTCAAGGAAGAGGTGTTTGGTTGGCTTTTTTTTTTTTTTTGCGGTACGCGGGCCTCTCACCGCTGCGGCCTCTCTCGCTGGGGAAGCACAGGCTCCGGACGCGCAGGCTCAGCGGCCATGGCTCACGGGCCCAGCCGCTCCGCGGCATGTGGGATCTTCCCGGACCGGGGCACGAACCCGCGTCCCCTGCATCGGCAGGCGGACTCTCAACCACTGCGCCACCAGGGAAGCCCGCTGTTTGGTTGCTTTTAGTTTTTATAGATTCAGTAGAAGGGGACAAGGGGTAGAGCTGGTTTGGGTCTCGCCCACGAGTAAGCAAGGGAAACGAGATGCAGGACGCAGGTGGAGAGGTTTGCCTTGGACCAGAGCGTGAGCCCATTAATTCATGATTCACATGGAAAAGCCACCCTCTTCTTGCTACTGAAATCAGAAGAGTGTTCCTCCCTTGCAGGAGTCATAATAAGACACTTAGAAATGTTATGGCAAGAAAACACTGACAGACATTTTAGGATAACACTTAAAAGTTAAGAAAAAATTAAAAATTGAAATTCCACTAAAGAATATGATAAAAGTCTAATAAACAGTACAACCAAATCACACTTAAAACCAGATAAAGGTTGTATGATAATAAATTAAGCTAAAGAATAAAGGTTAAGAATAAAAGGGATGTCAGATACAGGAGGCATGAGACTGATTTACAACCACAGCCATGGGATTAAAAGGAGGAAAAGGAACAAGAACTCAGAACTGGGAACAAAAATGAAACGTTCAAATTAGAAGAAGTAGAATAAGGACTTGGAAAGTCAAGGAAAAGCTTGAATGTTGGGAAACAGATAAAATAAAGTTTTGGTTGAATTCCTGGGCAAAGGAAAACTGTCGAAGGGTTTTAAGAACATTAATGTTTGAAAATATGATTTATAGGATCTCTTTCAAGCTATCACATAAATTTTGTGTGTGTGGCTAAGGAAGAGATTAAGAAAACTTAATGTAACCCTACAGACAATGAAGACTTGGGTGATAGGAATAAAATTCCAATGGAATGATTTTACTCCTTCCTGCATTTGGGGGCAGGAATCTTTGTGGAACCCGTGAAACCACAGGGCACAGACGGCATGCTCTGCCCCTCAACCTGAGGTTTGATCTCCACCCAATAAATCCCAAAGTGCAGTCTTGAAAGGAGAGCCTTTCACATGACACTGAGCCCAGGGACCCTCTGAGGGACGGGAAGTTGGCAGGTACACCCTGGGCTTTTGTGTTAAGAAATAAATATAAAAATGTGTACAATATTCAACAATACTGGCTATTGCCCATTAAAAGTCTGGCCTCACTGAACCAATCTGGGATCTTTGGTGCTATACCCTTTATGCTCTCAGCATATAATTTTTAAGTAGTAACATAAGGCTGACGAGTTTAAGAAATAAATATCGTAACCAAAACAACACCAAAAAGCCACGAGGAAACATCAGAGTGATTTAGCACTGAGAATCAAAACATTTATTCTGGGGCTTCCCTGGTGGCGCAGTGGTTGAGAGTCCGCCTGCCGATGCAGGGGATACGGGTTCGTGCCCCAGTCCGGGAAGATCCCACATGCCGCGGAGCGGCTGGGCCCGTGAGCCGTGGCCGCTGAGCCTGCGCGTCCGGAGCCTGTGCTCCGCAACGGGAGAGGCCACAGCAGTGAGAGGCTGCGTACCGCAAAAAAAAAAAAAAAAAAAAAAAAAAAACACGTTTATTCTAGGAAGCTCCTCTCCAATTGGCGAAAGTAAGATAATTTATAAAATGCTGCTTAAGCATAAACATTGAAGGCAACTATGCAGGCACTAAAACAGCACTTAGTTTCCATTTTCTTTACCTTGTGTAACTCTGCCTCACTATTTTGTCTCATTGGGAGAGAACTGCTGAGACCCATGGGCAATGCTGTCCCGTAGGACTTTCTGTGATGATGGACATGTTCTACGTCTGTAATGACCAATGTGGCAGCCACTGGCCACATGTGGTTATCAAGCACTCAAAATGTGGCGGGTGTGACTGAGGATCTGAATTTTAAATTCGATTTACTTTTAATTAATTAAAATGAAAAGTTAAATAACCACCCATGGCTAGTGTCTACTGTATATAAGACAGCACAGGCTTAGGCATCAGAGCAATATAGTACTCAGCTCAAGGTTAGACCTTTCCTGGTCCACAGCCATCTCTTTTCCATTCTTGCTGCCTATCTGAGTGCCTGGCCCATTGTAGACACTTAGTATCTGAAATGAAGGTGTTTCTATTTGTCATTGTTAAAACTGTTGGTTTCTTTTTCCTCATGGTTTGAGAATTCCTCTCTGCTTGGGAGATACCAATTTACTAGAATGTCAGAGCTGGAAGATACATTACAGCCCTTCCAGTTCAGGAAGTCTAGTCTAGTCTGGCCGTGATGACTGAATGTTTCGGGAGTGCTGTGTTGAGAAAGATTCTGAGGCTGCATGGAGCCATCTCGCTGAGAGCGAATGCGCGTCCGGAGCCTGTGCTCCACAACAGGAGAGGCCACAACGGTGAGAGCCCTGCGTACCGCAAAAAAAAAAAAAAAAAAACCATGAACCGAAGGTAGCGCTTTCAGGGACATGTCCTGGAGGACCTTCCCGCTGAGAAGGCAAAGCACGGAGTGCTCCAAACGGCAGTTCTCCAAGTCCAGGCTGAGCCTTACTACCCTCTGGGATTCTCTGATTACCCAGAGACTCTACCCTTTAAATATAAAGATTTATTTATTAATTAATTTATTATTATTTTTTTAATGGAAATCTTTTTTCTTTTTTTTTGATGTGGACCATTTTCAAAGTCTTTATTGAATTTGTTACAACGTTGCTCCCATTTTATGTTTTGGCTTTTTGCCCCCGAGTCATGTGGGATCTTAGCTCCCTGACCAGGGATTGAACCCGTACCCCCAGCATTGGAAGGCAAAGTCTTTACCACTGGACTGCCAGGGAAGTCCCAATTATAAAGATTTATAAAGCAACATTCTGCACTTCTGTCCTTGGACGAAATCAAATTTTTTGCCTTTATTGAAACAGAAGAGTCGCCTAACAGAGGCTTCCTCTGTTTCCTCCACATGAAAAACAGTGAGGAGATGGAATTAGGAGCTGGTGACTCACACATAATGGCTCAGAAGCGGCCGGGAATTGTGCAGGAAGGTTCTCAGACTCCTTCAACACCAAAGGACACAGTGCTGGGTTCTCGTGAGCAATCCATACAGTTTATTTAGTCTGATCGTGTGGAGACAGGGATGAGGGACAGAGAGAGGGAGAGACAGAAGACAGTGACTATCCTGTCCTTTCCACCTGCTCATCCCTCTGGCTTCCGGGGCCCAGCTTACCTGACACAGGCAACAGGAACACGAAGGAGGTAATGGAGCCTCATGCTGGCATCTGGGGAGCTTTACAGCAGCTGACACTGGAGAGGAGGCTGGGCTTTGCCCTTTTTCAAGGTTCCAGGTTACCCGGAGAATTCAGTATTGCTACAGATCTGGTAATTACAGAGCCTCTGCCCTGTGTCTCATGGGAAGGGCCTTCAGAACACAAAGCAGAGTCAGTCACCCTTATGCTAATCAGGCCATGGGAAACCCCAGGAAGACCTTTTCTGCTGCCCTTGGGACCAGAAACTTCTTCCTGCACTGAGTTCAGCTGAAGGGTGGGGGGTGGGCTGAGGGGCGGGGCCTGTCTCCCCTGGGGAACAGACTTCTTGCCCCTCATTTGCTTTCCCCTGGGATCTTTGAATCTGCCCACTTTGTTTTTTCCTGAGAGTCTGGGATTGTTTCAGGCCAAACCAGGAACTAGTCCATCCCAAGGCAATTTCAGTCTGTGGGCATGAAACAGGGCTTGCTGAAACCCAGCGTCCCTAGAGATAGCCACATTTTTCCAGGCCCAAGGAGAGCTTTGGGACACTGAGGGAAGAGAGACCCCCACCTAGGCAACATTCATGTGAAAGTCTCCCAAAATGTGTCATCATCTCAATGGGACAGGTGGTGGCGCAGATGCGCGCTCCGTTTCCGTTCAACAGGGAAAGATTGGAAGGATGATGCTGTCACTGGACGCATCTCCTCGGTCTAATATCACGAAGCAGGGACAGCCGTGGAGATCCCTCAACTGGGTTACTCAGGGCGACATCTGTCACTAAGTGACTTTAGTATTTGAGAGCCTGTGGCCTGTCTGCTTTTCAGAAATGCCAAAGCTCGTGATCAAACTTGCCACTTGGATCTTGTGGTGAAGCTCAGAGTGGAACTGCAAGTCCTTTATGCCCCCTGGGGGACCCAGTCCTGAAGGAGCCCCTGGAGCTTCAGGTCTGTTCGAGGTCTCCCGCTGTGGCTCAGAGCCTCTGAGGCTCAGCAAAGCCAATGGAGGCCGCCAGGAGCGGACAGAGCCCCGTGCCTGGCCCCCGGGGGGTAGGGTTTTTCTGAGGGAAAATAGGTTGTATTAATCGTGAGTCCTTCCGCTTTAGCTCTAAATGATGTTTGAGAGAGATGGACATCTACTTATGCATAATTATCTATAAATAATATATGTATCTATTTATAGATTTTGCAAGCAAAATCTCTACTACAGGGTCAATTGGATAAGTGCTATAATACAGCACTGGAAAAAGAAGTAAAACTGAATCGTGGTCTACTTTCTTCTTTTAAAATGCTGTGTTTTAAAGATCTATGGTTTGCAGCACAGCAGAGATTTTTTTTTTAAAGGAAGCTGATGATGTTGTCTTATGTGCAAAACCGGGCATGCCTTTCCACAGCAGGAAGTCTCTGAAGGGGAGTGAAAAAGACGGCTGGACAGGGTGCCGTAGGGAGTTTCAGAGGAGTTCCCCTCCAAGCTTCTGGTGTAGTCACTATTGGGACACAGGGACACGGCCCTTGTAAGGAATTTTGATGACTGCAGCTGCTTCTTTTCCTTGGCAAGGTCTAAGGATGACTCCTTTGCAGCTATGTTTATCCTGGAGATAAAGCCAAGGGGCATTTTTGTCCATCGAGGCAGGATCCTGTTGCTTCAGCAAGGAGGTCACACACTAGTGAAAATATGCAGTGTCTCACCAGAAACCAGAGCTGTAGTTATAGGATTGGGGGAAGGGTTGATTTTAGGTAAAATCTAAATGAATTTTTAGTTTTCACAGGCTCAAAGCAAAACAAGGCTGTGTGGAAAATGGTTACCATCATGCCTGGGCTGAAAGGTAACTCATGGTCCCATTCTTTAAAGGGAACATAAAGGCTATGTCCTCACCCCTTTTCACCTGTGACTAGGAAATTCATGCAGTGTCTCTCTGGCAAAGTGGCTCAGTTCTCCAAGCAAGAAGGGGTGTCCCGGGCTTCCCTGGTGGCACAGTGGTTGGGAGTCCACCTGCCGATGCAGGGGACGCAGGTTTGTGCCCCGGTCCGGGAAGATCCCACGTGCCACGGAGCAGTTAAGCTACAATTAATACATCTTCTTCTCACCTAGTAAACATGTTTTTTGTTTCTTTTTGTGTTTGATTTATTTCGCTTGGCATAATGTCCTCCAGGTTCGTCTGTGTTGTCACAAATGGCAGGATTTTCTTCTTTTTATGGCTGAATAATATTCCATTATATTATATTAGAATATAATATACTCCACATTTATTGGAATATATTATATTGGAATATAATATATTCCACATTTATTGGAATATATTATATATTATTATTACCTCCAATATATGTATTCACATTTTCCTTATCCATTCATCTATTAATGGGCATTTAGGTTGTTTCCATATCTTGGCTATTGTGAATAATGCTGCAATGAAGATGAGGGTACAGATATCTCTTTGAGATTCTGATTTTATTTCCTTTGGGTATATACTCAGAAGTGGGATTTTGCTGGATCATATGGTAGCTCAATTTTTAGTTTTTTTAGGAAACCTCCATACTGTTTTCCATAATGGCTGGATCAATTTACATTCCTATCAAAAGTATACAAGGGTTCCCTTTTCTCCACATTCTTGCCAATATCTTTCATCTTTTTTTTTTTTTTTTTTGCTAGTAGCCAACCTTACAGATGTGAGGTGATATTGTGGTTTTGACTTGCATTTCCCTGATGATTAGTGACATTGAGCATCTTTTTCTAAACCTGTTGGCTATGAGCAGCAAAAGAAACAATCGACAAAATGAAACAATTAACAAAATGAAAAGGCAACCTACAGAATGGGAGAAAATACTTGCAAATCATATGTCTAACAAGGTGTTAATATACAAAATGTATAAGAAACTCATACAACTCAATAACGAAACAACAACCTGATTAAAAAATGGGCAAAGGAAATGAATAGACATTTTTCTAAAAAGGACCTACAAATGGAATTGGAATTTGGCTAGAGATTGCATTGTATCTGTAGTTGCTTTTGGTAGTACACCTTAAATTAAAAAAAAATAATAAGAGCTTTACCTTGTAGGAGGTAATGAATGTGGGTGTAGATCACTGCCACCTGTGGCAACTCCTTGTTTACATAATGCTGAGATGCAGAACTGTTCTCATTTTCCTACTTGCCTGGAGGGTGGGCATACACCTGAGGCATCTTGTAATTCCCTTTTTCCCCCCTTAATGAACCTAGTGAGAGCTCTACCAATTGTGTTGATCCTCTCAAAGTATCAGCTTTTAAAAAAACTTTTTCTACTGTTGTTCAACTCTTCTATATCTGATACTTTGTCTGCTTTTTCTTTTCATGACAAGCAGAAGAGTGCTGAAATACCCAATTGTAATTGTTAATTTGTCTGTTTCTCCTCTTATTTCTATAAGTTTTTCTTTAAGAACTTTAAAATTCTGTTGCTAGGTACATTCTGATTCAGTATTAACATGTGTTCCTTTTTTTAAGATTTTTTTGATGTGGACCATTTTTAAAGTCTTTATTGAATTTGTTACAATATTGCTTCTGTTTTATGTTTTGGTTTCTTGGCCCCGAGGCATGTGGTTCCCCTAACAGTTTCCCCCTGAGAGACTTCATACTCAAGATACTTCTTGGAAATTGAGGCAGAGGTCTTTCTTCTGTAACTATTTCCTTCTGAGAGTGAGTGTAGTCTGCCTAGTAGAGTTGAAGTCTCTCTCCACCTGATCTTAATCGACATATTCTGTGCCCCAAACTGGCATTTACCCTTGTAGTAGCAACAATTTAGCCTTAAGCTGTTGGACTCTGTCCAACAGAGATTAACCTGGTAAACAGTTGAAACAGACAGGGGCCAAACAGGAAGCCTAACAGGGTGGTCATCGTCAGGCCCAGAAAAGAAAGGCAAAATTTGGGGTGAGGGCTGCAGGGTGTGACTGTTTTCTGATAGTTGGTGAGGAGGTAACAGGGTGGTGCTCCAGGAATGTTGGGCTCAGCCTGAAGTTACCATCCTCCACCTGGGCGGGGTCCCTTTTCTGCAGAAGATCTCAAAAATGTTGTTATGTATACTCCTTGAAAGGGAACCAGGACCATGACCTACAAGGCTCACCAGGATGTGAGTCTTGTATGATTAAAATCTCAATCCCTTGGTCTGCCATTTTGGTGTAACAGACCCAATTAGAAGTAGTTGGAGGAGTGACAACTGGAATTTTAATAGACAAAATAAATCTTATTCCCTGAGGAAATCAGAAGAATAAGCCTGAAACCCAGTCTGTACCTTGCACCTTGGGGAGAATTGTAGCCGGGTAGCCAGTTGTTTACTTTTATCTAAGTAGGTTTGAACTTCTGATGTGGTGTTAACTTATACATAACAGGAGCTATTGGCCACCAAACATCTTCTTTTATTTATTTTTTTATTAATATCTGACCTAACACAATTTCATTGTCTAAAAATTTAATAGTTACAAGAGGATACCTTGAAACCATAAGGCTGCAGCTACCAGCTGCCAGCAGGCATTGTTTTGAGAATGGCTGGTGGCATCCCAAGTCTGACACAGCTCAGAAAACTCAAGTTCTTAGCAGTATTTGCTAAGTATTCTTCTTAGTTCTTAGCAAGAACTTGTCTGAAATCACATCCATAATGCCTGAACCGCACTGGATGTCTGAACTGCAGCTACTCCATTTTGACTTTCAGTTGCATTTCTCTCCTTAATGGCCAAAGTGGATGTCAACATTAATCATTTGAGTGCTTTTCTAGATATGAGAAGATGCAAGAATTTGGGCTCATAAAAATCTTCTGACAGTATCTAACTATCTGAAGGCCTGTTCTACTAGTTTTTCCAGAGCACAGAGAGCCTCATTTCTGATCTCCACCCTGAACTCCTTTCAGGAGGTGTTGAAGGTCAGCAGTTGCAGCAGGTCATGGTTTAATCCTTGTAGAGGTAGATGGCAAGTGCCAATTTGTAGGTGACAGGACATCCTCACGGTCATAACTTTGACCGTGCTTTGGGAGGCATTTCATCCCATGGTGCTAGGAATGCTCATTCCCAGGTCTGGTGAAGATTTTGCTGATAGGCTACTCAGTGTGCTGTTACTGGACTAGGCCTTAATAGTAGACAAAAGTCTTTGGACCACCTGTCTTAGTAGTCTATTTTGGTCCAGGAAAGTATTCCCTCTTGCTGCTGCTTCTTCCCATATCTAGAGTTACACTATCACAATCACTGATACGAGATTTTGCTTGTTGCTCTGATGGAGCTGGAGTAATACAGAAAATTTTATATTTATGGCCAGGGTCAGAGCAGGTATTATTAATTGGCTACATGAGGGGATCCCACCTAGTAATATCAACAGTGGCTTGAACAGGACTATAATTTTTTCTTTAAAATAAATTTCCTAAGGGCTAACCAATGACAGCCTTGGAATGAAGAAATCCACCAAGGTAACCCAGAAGTACTAGACACAGGCAATTGGCCACAAAACCGACAATTGGAATGATTTTTAAAACTAGCATAGGATCATGCCTATGACAGAAAAACATTTGATTCATATGCGAGCATCCAAGAAGTCAAGAAAACATTATAAATGATCATACGAGTCAGGTCCAGGGTCTTGTGCAAGCTGTCTACTTCTGATGTCGTCTTCTTCTCATCCTGTTGTCAGTGTAGTTTCGCCTCGGTTTGAGCATGGTTTTAAGGTGATTTTGAGGTCAGCTATCCCCTCTATAGGCCTGTCCAGTGCAGGGGCCCTTTGTGAGTGGAAATTAATCCAAGAGTCAATTCCCTTCAGTTTCACTGTGCATGGGCTATGTAAGAGTACCTGATAAGGGTCCTTCCATCTAGGTTGGAGATAGTTCTTAAATTATGTCTTTTCCAGTATGCATAATTCCCTGGTTGCAGGTCGTGGGGCATCTGATCTTCATCCAAAGACGGATTACTGAGATAAGCTTCAGAAACAGACTTAGAGTGTCCTTTTAATAATTCAATTAGACTTTACACTAATATAACATAACAGCAAGGAACTACGTGAGAGGTGAGTCTTTGTAAATTCAGACCTCCATTAACAAAACTGGAATTTAATATTCACTGAAACATAATCTTTTTCTCTCTAAAATTGCCCTCATTTTTTACCAAAGATAAAGAAATTAAGACTAGTTTGTTTGCAGAATAGGTCTGATCTCAATAAACTTGGCCTGATGATTTATATAACTGTAATTGATCATACAGACTCTTTTTTTTTTTTTTTTTTTTTTGCTGAATCTTTTATAAGAAGTCTCAGGCTGAACTTTTAAAAGACCTCTCCAGGCTAGGAAAGTCAAGCCAAGGGCTTATCACAGATTTTGCTTAACAGATTTAGGTGAATTCATCCCTTTTCAAGGTCACCAAAATACCTTGAGATTTCTGTACCTGTTAGTGAGTGGCCTTCCTAATTTATCTGATAAAGCTGATGGGAACCTAAGAGTTTCCAATGTCTGGAGGAAGAGAGAGAGAGAAAAGATACATGTTTCAGTTCTGCTTACAAATGTATAATTTACCAAATTACTGTAAGTCGTAATTAGTTTGAGGGGAAGGTTTTCCTTCCACCTAGAAAACACAGGTTTAAACCAGTAATTTTTCAGATAGAAACCATAAAATTTATAACCATATTCACCAGTTCACTCAGTCCTATGTAACTAATCCTTTCTATTAACAGATTTATGAAGTCATCAGGTTTCCCATTAGAATTTTTCAATTTCTTACCCAGTTCAGCTTTCTGGTCTGAAAGTCAGAAACTTATATTTATCCAAAAGCCCTTTCTATAAATCCTCTTGAAGAGGAAGCATTTTTGCAAAGGCATCAGAATAAAACCATAACTAAAGACAATGACAAAAGAATTACAAGAAGGTACGTTTAAAATCTGATTACAATGCAATTGACAAAGAAACTTGATTACTGTCGTGACATATAACACTTTAAGATAATAACTAGAATTATGACTGATAACATTTTATCAGAACATATCACATTTTTAGGAATCACATATAATTTCTAGAATATCTATATTAGTAACATTTAGCATACAATACAACCTAAAAAGATGTATTACTCATTTGACAACACCTCCTATCTAATTTAACATACCAAATGAACCTAATTAGTTTAATATCTCTCTTTGGGATGTTTCAGGGGCCCTTTGAAGCATCCCAAAGTTAGCCAGAGGTCAAAGAAACTTCATTACAATTTGATTTGGGAAGTTTTGTCAAAAAAATATCAAAAAGGTTTAGAACACTCAGTCACATGGGATCAGGGGGACCCCTTCCAGGGCCCGAGAGTGGGCTCTTGTCTAACACTCAGAAGTGCATTGTCCGAGGAGACACGCATGCTGACAAAGCAGGAGACTTTATTGGGAAGGGGCGCCCGGGTGGAGAGCAGCAGGGTCATGGAACCCAGGAGAATGCTGTACCGCAGGGCTCGCAGTCTTGGGTTTTATGTAATGAGGTTTGTTTCCAGGTTGTCTCTGGCCAATCACTCTGACTCAGGGTCCTTCCTCGTGGTGCACGCATCACTCAGCCAAGATGGATTCCAGTGCAAAGGACTCTGGGAGGTTGGCAGGACATATGGACTGGTGTCTCCTCTCTCCTTTTGACCTTTCCCGAATTCTTCCTGCTGGTGGTAGCTTGTTAGTTCTGTGTTCCTTATCAGGACCTCCTGTTGTAAGATAACTCATGCAAGTGGTTACTATCCTACCTGGTCAAGGCGGGCAGTTTCAGTCAGTGGTTCCCCTAACAAATGACCATCTCTCTCCTGAAGACAGCGTCTAGAGTCTTAGCATCACACTTTATTCCATCATGTAGAGCCAGATTTCCGTCTGGTATCATTTTCCTTCTGCCTGAATAATTTTTTTTTAATATAGAACAAGTTTGCTGCTCAGGAATTTTCTTAGCATTTTGTTGTTGTTATTATGTTTAAAGTTTTTACCTTATTTGAAAATAATAGACTTCATTTTTGAGAGCAGTTTTAGAACTGAATGAAAGGTACAGAGATTTCCCATATACCCTCAGGAGCCCCACCCCCATCCTGATGCCCCTTGCTGGTCTTCTGTCCTGGAAATGAGGATGTCCTGTGCTGTTTGAACTTTGATCCCAGTCTCTTCGACTCAGAAGAATTGCTGGTCTGTTTGGGTTCTTCCTCTCTATGCTTTAGCCTGGAAATCTGTCTCCTGTAGAGGCTGGAGACTTCTAAGTTTCACCTCACTTGTTTTCATCTCTCCTCAATCATCGTCCTGCACTGCTTGTGTCCAGTGTCTGAAACAGTGGTTTGACACATTTTGTCTGGTTCCTTAGCTGTGTACTGTAAGAGGGCAGTTCCTGCAGCAGTTTTTTTTTTTTTTTTTTTTATGATGAATCGTGGGGTCCAAGCTCTTGTCCTTGAGTGTCCGCTCCCCTCTTCCTACGAGCCCAGTGCCTTGACTGGGGGCTAGAATCGGAGGCAATGAGCCTCCCACTCCATTGGCTTGAATCATTCCGTATCAGCCTCGAGAGACCACTAAATACTTAGTTGGAGCAATGGCTCCAACCCCTTGGAATGTACTTCAACTCACTAAACACTTGTTGAGCAGCTTTTGTGTCAAGACACTTAGGCCAGAAGTGATTAAGACAAGGTCCTTGCCCTTCAAAATCCTTCGACCAAATATGGAGATTGGAAATATGCAAATGTATACGATGCAAAAATTAAGCAAGACTCAGCTGGAGTACTTAAGTCAGAGCCCTGTGGTGAGTCAGGGGAAAGGCTGTATTTGTTTGGGAAATCAGCTGTGTTTTCCAGAAGGAGGTAGAATTTGAGATGGCCCCTGAGAGGTGGCTTAAAGTTTGGAGACAAAGCTAGAGGAGAGATTATATGCCAGACATGAGGTCAGCCAGAACAGAGGCAAGGATGAGAGGAAAACCAGTGGAATGGTTGAGGAAGAGTCAGGCTTCCCACTTCTCTGAGGTGTAAAGTGTTCAGAGGGACCTGGGAAAAACCCTGAGGGATGCACTGAAGTTTCAGAGGTAGATTTTTTTTTTACATCTTTATTGGAGTATAATTGCTTTACAATGTTGTGTTAGTTTGTGCTGTATAACAAAGTGAATCAGCTATACGTATACATATGTTCCCATATCTCTCCCCTCTTGCGTCTGCCTCCCACCCTATCCCACCCCTCTAGGTGGTCACAAAGCACCGAGCTGATCTCCCTGTGCTATGCGGCTGCTTCCCACTAGCTATCTATTTCACGTTTGGTAGTGTATATGTGTCCATGCCATTCTCTCACTTCATCCCAGCTTCCCCTTCCCCTTCCCCATGTCCTCAAGTCCATTCTTTACATCTGCGTCATTATTCCTGTCCTGCCCCTAGGTTCGTCAGAACCATTTTTTTTTAGATTCCATATATATGTGTTAGCATATGGTATTTGTTTTTCTCTTTCTGACTTACTTCACTCTGTATGACAGACTCTAGGTCCATCCACCTCACTACAAATAATTTTGTTCCTTTTTATGGCTGAGTAATACTCCACTGTATATATGTGCCACATCTTCTTTATCCATTCATCTGTCAATGGACACTTAGGTTACTTCCATGTCCTGGCTATTGTAAATAGAGCTGCAATGAACATTGTGGTACATGTCTCTTTTTGAATTATGGTTTTCTCTAGGGTATATGCCCAGTAGTGGGATTGCTGGGTCGTATGGTAGTTCTATTTTTAGTTTTTTAAGGAACCTCCATACTGTTCTCCATAGTGGCTGTGTCAATTTACATTCCCACCAGCAGTGCAAGAGGGTTCCTTTTTCTCCACACTCCCTTATCTTTGATAAAGGAGACAAGAATATATAATGGAGAAAATACAGCCTCTTCAATAAGTGGTGCTGGGAAAACTGGACAGCTACATGTAAAAGAATGAAATTAGAACACTCCCTAACACCACACACAAAAATAAACTCCAAATGGATTAAAGACCTAAATGTAAGGCCAGACACTATAAAACTCTTAGAGGAAAACATAGGCAGAACACTCTATGACATACATCACAGCAAGATCCTTTTTGACCCACCTCCTAGAGAAATGGAAATAAAAACAAAAATAAACAAATGGGACCTAATGAAACTTAAAAGCTTTTGCACAGCAAAGGAAATCATAAGCAAGATGAAAAAACAACCCTCAGAATGGGAGAAACTATTTGCAAATGAAGCAACTGACAAAGGATTAATCTCCAAAATATACAAGCAGCTCATGCAGCTCAATAACAAAAAAACAACCCAATCCAAAAATGGGCAGAAGACCTAAATAGACATTTCTCCAGAGAAGATATACAGATTGCCAACAAGCACATGAAAGGATGCTCAACATCACTAATCATTAGAGAAATGCAAATCAAAAGCACAATGAGATATCATCTCACACCAGTCAGAATGGCCATCATCAAAAAATGAGACATAGATTTGATGGGGAGAGGCTATGGCTTATAGATGAACTGGAAACTCAAAATGGGTGACAAGTAAGTGAAGAAAATATTTCAGGAAGAACGAGGAGTCCTGTGTCACTGGGGTGCAAGATTTGCAAAAGAGGAATAAAGTCTGATAACCCTGGGAACATCAGTTCAGATCCTCTTGCTCTAGAGATAATACTTTATTTGAATTAAAGGTGAGTCACCAGCACTTCCTAAGTTGCCTGTTTGGTAACAACTAGCACAACAACCAGAATTAAAAGAAAAAAAAATAATCCACCTTCTAATTTTTTTGTGAAAAATCTTTAATTTGATTTGGCTTCTATAGACCCCGCAGGAGCATTTTCACACTTGGCAACGTTCTCATCGCGCTTCTGGATTTTTCATCTCTCCCTTCGGCAGCATTTTCGACCACTGTGGGAACAAAGGCCTAAGGGTATCTCCCTCGGAAGACAGCCAAACAGAGCACACCGGCCGCCTCTCACTCTGCAATAATACTTTTGTAATATATTTACGATTGTTCCACTGCCTGCAATGAAGAAACGGAAAGCACGGGAAGGTTTTAGGAAGTGCAAGACCTAGGCTTTTGGAATTCCTCACGTAACTGATCTGTGGCCTTTCTTTTATTTCTTTTTCCTTTTTCTATGCCATCAGGAGTAAAGTAGAAGGTGGGACTAAGCAACTAACAACGCGTCCATGGGTTCAGCTCAGTCATAAACCGCCGGAGTGCTGAGAAAGTGGCATGACCACAGGCAGCCCCCCTCGTGAACTGACACCTGGGAGGCCGGGGCCACGGTGGTCCCCCGGGACTCTCTAGAGGCCAAAAGACTCTACCACCAACCACTAAGCTAATAAAAGGGAAGTCTGTGCTTCTGTTCTCGACTGTCAATTTTTCCTCTTGGTATTAAAGTTTTACATCACTTTCCTCCTGTCTCATTAACAGGTATAACGGCCTTCCCGGGAAGGGGTGGCTTTTGTGATCTGGTTTTTCTCTTAAGAGTGAATCAGAAGAGATCGAGACTCTTACTTTAAGGTTCTTAATGGTCTTTGTCAGAAAGAAAAAAATTGGTTATGTCTAGTTCCCAGACAATAAATCTGTTTGGTCTAAAATTCCCAGAAGAATGGAGAGGGCTGACTCTGACTTATATATTCTCAATCCTTTCAGCCCTCTCATTTCCCAGCCCCTCTTACCTGAAACAGGCAGCAAGAACAAGAAGAACAACACGAAGAGAAGGTAGTAGACCCTCATGGCTGGCCGGCTTCGCAGCTGCGACTGGACAGGAGGGTGCACTGGCTCACTTTATAAAGGCTCCAGGTCCACAGCCACAGGGAGAAGCATTCAAAAGCTGCAATTCCTGTAATATTACAGCTGTGACAATATGATGTATTTCCTGATGCTTCATGCCAAGGTACCTTACAAAGCAGACCACGCCCATTCCTCCCAGGAGTTAATTACAGACCTAAGCGGGACACAGAGCTTGATGCGAGCGCAGGGCTGTCCTGACGCCTCTGCGCTCTGGGTGCTCGTGTACGTCTGGCTCAGGTCTGGCTGCCAGCACAGGTGGGAAAGACCTGCCTGCTCCTGCGTATGGAGTCCTAGGACGTGCAGCTGGGAGCTCACCTGTCTCCACTGTGGTCCTTCTAAGTGTTTGCCTCTTCCTAAAGTCCTGCGAGAGCCCGAGGGCCACTGGGAACCACATCGGTACAGTCCAAGACTGGTATATTCGGAATCTAGGCGTAAACTGGGGCTAGGCCACACCCTGAGCCTGCACGGATACGCCTGAAATTGCTCTGAAAACAGGATCAGCTTCTAAGCAGTGTGGGAAGGGAGGAAAAGTGGGCTACATTCCAGAGACCCTGCCCTTATGCCCCTTGGCCTGTGACGGGGTGTTGCCCCTTGGGTGAAGCACAGCTTATGTACTTCATTGTTGTCTGAAAACCACCAAGTCATGAGTCAAGAAGGCGCCTCATTTTCCTTTATCAGGGGAAGCTGATGTTGGGGTGATACATTTGATGGACTGACATCTCCTCCTCATTGGCGACACTCCCTATACAAATGAGGAGCTTTGGAAGATACACTTACAACCTCTGGTTACTCCTGTGTCATGAGCATTCAAGGGGTCAGGTGATTTCCACTGGATATAGATTCAATATTTAGGGGGCCAACTGCTTTTTAAAAAAATTATCAGGCTTAACTTAAGAAATCCAATCAGTGGGTTATACTCGATAGATTATTTCCTTGGAAGCTGAAATCATCATGGTGTTGGCTGGCTGTTGCTTTGTGTGAAAGCAATTGTAATGGGCCCACCAGGGTTCTGGGGTGTCTTAGATCTAGGACTGTGGGTTCAGGATCCTCTTGTACCTATCGGATTCTGTAAGCAAATTCTGAACTCCTGCTATAGATAAAGTACCATGTGCTTGGGGTGGGTGAGGGGATAGAAGGGATAAAATACAGAGGGGCCAGTTCCGGTGCTTTCTCTCAGGGAACTCCCATGTAGACGGGCATAGAATCGAATAAACCATAGAGAATGGACTTTAATAAGGGCCATAATAAGGGTTCAAGCACAAGGCTGTAGAAATGTAGAAGAAAGGTAATTCATGCTGAAAGGCAAGTTTGGAGAGCAGATTTAAGAAGAATGTCGAGTTGTAGACACTTCATACTTTTAAATTCTAACTTCCCTCATCAGTTCAGGATTTGAGACAAAGTAGACATTTTTATTTTAATTAGTTAATTAGTTGAAATATAGTTGATGTACAATATTATATGTTACAGGTATACAATATAGTGAGTCACACTTTTATTTTTTTTTATTTTTTATTTTTTTTCATTTTAACATCTTTATTGGAGTATAATTGCTTTACAATGGTATGTTAGTTTCAGCTTCACAACAAAATGAATCAGTTATTAGTCACACTTTTAAAAATATAAAATACTGGCTATATTCCCTGTATTATAATGTTGTTAATATAAAATATTGGCTATATTCCCCATATTGTACAATATATCCTTGTAGCTTATTTTATACATAATAGTTTGTACCTCTTACTCCCCTCTCCCTATCTGCCCCTCCCCCCTCCCCTCCCCCCACTGGTAACTGCTAGTTTGTTCTTTATATCTGTGAGTCTGCTTTTTTGTGATGTTTACTAGTTTGTTGCATTTTTTAGATTCCACAAATAAGCAATATTGTACAGTATTTGTCTTTCTCTGTCTGACTTACTTCACTTAGCATGATATCCTCCAAGTCCATCCATGTTGCTGCAAATGGCATTATTTTGTTCCTTCTATGGCTGAGTAGTATTCCATTATGTACAAGTACCACATCTTCCTTGTCTGTTCACCTGTTGATGGACACTTAGTTTGCTTCCATGTCTTGGCAATTGTAAATACTGCTGCTATGAACACTGGGGTGTATGTATCTTCTCTAATTAGTGGGTTTAGCTTTTTTTTGAATATACACCCAGGAATGGAATTGCTGGGTCATATGGTAGTTATACCGTTTTCCACAGAGGCTGCGCTAATTTGATTCCCCAATGCAGACATGTTTAACCGGGGAAGGAGGCTAATTCCGGGTGGGCAGGTGCTGACTGGGTAAGAGTCTCACTCGGCCTCACAGGGGGTAAAAGAGATAGCTGCAGGGGTGTCACCGAGAATTAGGACCAGCTCTCCGCCCAGGCGCGGGGCTGGAGTCCTCAGAGCTCTGGTTACCGGTGAGGACTTACTTTCCCACTTGGAGAGCAGACCTCCACGGTGAGCCCAGGGTCTAACCTGTCCCTTCAAAGCAGGGAGGGCTCTCCAAGGCAACACCACTGTTTCCTAAGAGGTTCTTTGGGAGAGAAAGTACTATGGCAGTGGTACTCACCCCACTCGCAAAATGAAGTTTGAGGAACATTTCTGTATTTTACGATGTTTATAAAAGTTACTCTTATTTGTGGTAAAAATTCAAACAATAGGAGAGTGAGACTGTTCACTTCTCTGCCCTGGGGAGACACTGGTAACTCTGATTTGCCTTCTTTTTGACTTATTATAGCTTTTTTTATGTCACCAATACTTGTGGCCTCTCAAGCAATAGCAGTTACACGTTTACCATTGAGTAATTCACACATGCCTGTGAGTCTGACATTGACAAGAACAGCAGCGACTCCCAGGGCCGAGAGGGCCTAGACTCGCAGGGCTTGGAGATGCAGACCCTGCTGACTGGATGTGCTGGGTTTTCTCCCTGCTGTGAGTCAGCAGTTTTCTATGTTGATTAGGTGGAGAGAGGAGAGACTTGAGTAATTCAACTATTTTCGCTCATGTCAGACTTTCCTCTCATCTCCTCTAATCCTTTATTTATTTTTTAAACTCTGGTTTTAAACTATGGAGCAGAGATTTGGTAGATCAAAGTTTTTGGTCCAGGGGCAGTACTATGTGGAGTGCAGAGGTCCAGGTTGGAGTGAGACGTTCCCATTTACCTCTCAGCTCTATCATTTATTATTTGGGTTTACCTGAATAAATTCCTTAAGCTCTTTGAGCATCTGTACCTCAGCAGTAAAGCACAGAGAGTAATCAATGTCCTGTTTAGTCCACAGTGAAAGCCCTATGAGTTAATGATATAAAATTGACTTGTAAACTGCAAATTACCACGGATCACCCATGTGGTCTGGGGAAGAATAACCAATGAGGTCTGGTTACCAATAACAAGGTAGGGCAAAGGTTGTGGCACGGGTTCCCTTGCAGGATTTCCACTCTTCTTTATCTTCACAGAGTCTAAGTGTGACTCAGCCGCTCTCCTTTGCAGCCATTTTAATCTTGTCATGACCACTGTTATTTAAGTTATATGGGCAAGGATACGCATTATCCCATTTTACAGATGAGGAAACTGAGGCTCAGAGAGGTTGAGTGACTTTCCTTAGGCCAGCCAGCTAGTAAATGGCAGTGCCCTGAGCTGTAGGGAACTGTGTACATTTCCCAGCCACTCCTGACCTCCAGGTACCATGTAGGTTTGCCAAAGGGATGCACTGGTAGAAGATGAGAAGGCAGGACTTGGTGAGAAGCCGGGATATTTATCTTCCTGAACTTCAGAAGGCATCTCCTCTGTGCTTTCAATTTTGGCCAGAAAGCTACTTCATCCATGGGCCTGGCTTCCACAGGCAGGTCCACCACGACCCCAGCTTCTGCTGCACAGTCCATATCCCAGGCTTTGGGAAGGTTACCTCCTTCCTGTCTTTGTCCCCCTAGCCCCAGGGATAGTAGTGCCTTTCTGCTGTTGCAAATGCTGAAGTGACTCACCATAGGCTTGATTTCTCAGCCTATCACCTCTATAACCAGTTGTCCATATTAAACCCCTCCCATGTGAGATTCTTATATTTACCTCAATTTCCCTTGTTGCATTTTGACCACCTTCCAAGTCCATGCTGTAAATCATAACGCTATGAAAGTTCTGTTCATTCTTCCCCTTCTGGTGCCAATACTACGTTGTCAC
This sequence comes from Tursiops truncatus, assembly GCF_011762595.2. Classification (NCBI taxonomy): domain Eukaryota; kingdom Metazoa; phylum Chordata; class Mammalia; order Artiodactyla; family Delphinidae; genus Tursiops; species Tursiops truncatus. The sequence continues at coordinate 6,195,140 of NC_047054.1, forward strand.
CAGCTAGAATACTTTGCTACACACTGCCCTCCTGTCTACTTTATCAACATCTTAAGATTTAGCATAAAATGGGAGCTTTGAGATGATGGTATAGAGTTGCTGGTTGCTACCAACTAATTGTGGCCCTTTGTTTATACATTCTCCCAGTTGTGTGCTTCCCATTGTAGGTGAGGCAGCTTCTAGAATTCCAAGATATCACTGTTATCTTAGCTTAATTATTTTTCTCCAGAAGAATGTAAGCAAGAAAACAGGAGAGGGCTTCCCTGGTGGCGCAGTGGTTGAGAGTCCGCCTGCCGATGCAGGGGACACGGGTTCGTGCCCCGGTCTGGGAAGATCCCACATGCCGCGGGGGCCCGTGAGCTATGACCGCTGAGCCTGCACGTCCGGAGCCTGTGCTCCGCAACGGGAGAGGCCACAACAGTGAGAGGCCCGCGTAGCGCAAAAAAAAAAAAAAGAAAAAAAGAAAACAGGAGAGACAAAACCTTGCCTTAACTATGTAACCACAGACTGCCTTTTCTTCTGGAAGGGTGGCAAACTGTAGGCTTTTAGTTTTGGAGGTATTTTGTTTTGTCTCCGTGGAGGTTTAGAAATTAGCTTACCACTTACTCTTATTCCCATGCTTCATACATTAATATATTTGCATATTTCCTATAGGCATCTGAGCCGTTACTCCTGCTTTAAAAGATACGGTCTTCCCTTCAAACCCAAGTCAGAAAAAGCTACATTTCAACATGGGGATGTGGACCAGGAAGGCAAAGGCTGTATTTCACACTAGGTGACTGAGCTGTCTCCACCAAACCCCCTGGGTGTGGACTAATACTTTACGTCATCTTCAGGCAGCAAGTATTCCTGGCATTTCGGCATCTCCCAGGCATGAGCAAACATGGTTGACCCTTTAGCTTCCTGAAAATACTCTTGAATTGTGAACATTTTATTTGACATTTTGCTCCATCCACTGTACAAAAAAAATAGAGGAAATATCAATAGAAAGGTGAAGGGAGGAAGTGCAAAGAACAGACAAGTGTGGGCGTGAGGGATACCTGGCTCACCATGAGTCATGGACTCCTATCTGCTTGACCAGGTGGAGCAGAGCCAGAGACACAACTGTTCACCCCAGGAGCCAGAGCACATGGTGGGGAGATGGGGCAAGTTAGGGAACAGTGAACCGTCTAGTCTAGCCAAGTGGACAAGCGTGGGGACAAGTTTGCATTGATTTGGTAGTGGGGGTGATGAGAAGAACTCAAGAAAAATTAGATCTAAGGTTTTTTTTTAACATCTTTATTGGAGTAAAATTGCTTTACAATGGTGTGTTAGTTTCTGCTGTATAACAAAGTGAATCAGCTATACATATACATATGTCCCCATATCCCCTCCCTCTTGCGTCTCCCTATCCCACCCTTCTAGGTGGTCACAAAGTACCGAGCTGTAGATCTAAGATTTAAATGATCTAAAATGCTGAACTTGGATTTCCCTGGTGGTGCAGTGGTTAAGAATCCGCCTGCCAATGCAGGGGACACGGGTTTGAGCCCTGGTCTGGGAAGATCCCACATTCCGCGGAGCAACAAATCCCGTGTGCCACAACTACCGAGCCTGTGCTCTAGAGCCCGTGAGCCACAACTACTAAAGCCCACGTGCCACAGCTACTAAAGCCCACGTGCCACAACTACTGAAGCCCACATGCCACAACTACTGAAGCCCACGCACCTAGAGCCCGTGCTCCGCAAGGAAGAGTAGCCCCCACTCACCGCAACTAGAGAAAGCCCACTTGCAGCAACAAAGACCCAATGCAGCCAGCAATAAATAAATAAATAAATGTTAAAAATAAAAATAAATAAATAAATAAAATGCTGACCTCTCCAGCATCTCCAATAAAGACCGAGGAGAAGGGCTGAGAAAGCCGTGCTTACAATTAGGCCAATGGGCCTGGTGGTAACTCTTCCAAAAATCTTTGTGTGTTAAAGACCATTTACATAATCTACCTCCAAGTGGTGTCTATCAATGGCTCTGGGAGTGTGGCCATTGTGAGACAGGCCACTGATGCCAGGGACCTTTGCTGGATCTCGGCCACTCTGTCCTATTCCTCCACACCTCAGCAGCAAGGTGGTTCTCAGCACAGCTAGACATAGACCAGAGGGAAGAACTCTCAGTAGAGGCAGTGTGCCTGTTTTCTCCTCCCAGGAGCTTTTTTTTTTTTTTGTGGTATGCGGGCCTCTCACTGTTATGGCCTTTCCCGTTGCTGAGCACAGGCTCCGGACGCGCAGGCTCAGCGGCCATGGCTCACGGGCCCAGCCGCTCCGCGGCATGTGGGATCCTCCCGGACCGGGGCACGAACCCATGTCCCCTGCATTGGCAGGCGGACTCTCAACCACTGCGCCACCAGGGAAGCCCCACCCAGGAGCTTTGAATTAAGGTTCAAAGACTGTTGAGGAAGGCCGTGGGCATATCTTCTCAGTGGTCTCTCACTGAGAGTCACTAAGACTCTGTATTGTCCAAATACTAAAATCACCATACATTGCCATTTCTAGTCCTCATTTCTTTATATGAAAAATAAATTAATTTGAAGAGGTGATGCTTAAGATCCTCTTTGGCTACATCACTAAGGCTTCTTTTCAAGGTTCTCTGCACCCACCACGTCTTACCTTCATACAGCCATTTCCCACTCCTCTGAACGTGGACCACTCTAAGCCAGCCAGACCCATTGATGCCTCACCATTGCCTTGATGACGGACTATCGCTCAGGATTTTACTCATGGGTCCAGCAGACACAGAGATACTTCTTAGCTTTGGGAAAGGGCGAATAAACTGGCAAAGTGATTCTGTGTCCATATTCTGCACCACCTCTGCATAGAGCACTCCTCTCAGGTGCTACTTGGGTCACAAGTCCAAATCCTCTCAAATTACCCTCCCTGACTTTGCTTCAAGTGAGGACCACACTTGATGTTGCCTAAGAATATTACAAGAACAGGAAAAAAAATGAGAGCCACTGCATGGGGAACAGAACCTGTCAGGAGGGAAGAGGAAGGAGCTTGTGTTGTCTTCAGTGGTGAACACTTGGGCAGTGCCTACTTTGTGTCTGCTGGAAGGGAAGAGTTCACTGCAGAAGAGACCTTGGGTTCACTGTATGAACGTTCATATTATACTCAGGCTGGAGCTTAAAGGGTAGACTCTTCATTTCTGGACACACCCAGGTTGACTCCTGCCAGGGGGAGAAATGTCTCCTGAATTAATACAGCTTTAAAAAATTTTGGGCTATTCCCTGTATTTCTCTTTGTAGCTTAGACACCTGATGATGTCTTTTTTTTGTGGAAGAAGATACCCTGATGGTTTAGAGTACACAAATTAAGCAAAGATGTAAAAGACATACGCAGGGCTCTAAAAATTAATTCTTTCTCTCACCAAGTATTTTTAACTTATGGGAATGGAGGGTACAGGAGCCAACTCTCCTCAGTGAATCTCCATGTTCCAGGTTCTCCCTCAAATTTGTATGTTTTTACTGTTCTCGCTTCTTTCTTTCTGTTTTAGAGGGAGTATTTCTCTTTTCCGAGGCTCTTCTTTCTATACCTTTAGAATCCACCTCTTTTAACCATATACCATTATTTATCCTCTTTCTCTCTCAAGCCACTTTCTTACCCCCTCTTTCTCTACCAGCTCCGTTGTTATGGCCCATAATCGCACTTAATTCTCTACTTAAAAATAATCTCTCCTTGACCCTTTTTTCCCCTCAAACCATTACTTCACTGTCTTTGCTCATTTATTATCAAATTTCTCAAGAGTGGTCTATACCAGTATATATTCCCTCAACCAACTGGTCCCAATTTATTGCTTCCCGGCATCTGTCTCAAGAAATACATCAGAAGCACTCTCTCCAAGTTCAACAATGACTTTGGCATCTCCAATCCAATGGCTTCTTTGCCAGTAATCATTTGATTTGATCTCTTTGCGACATGGGACTTGTGGGGCTACTTTCAATCTTGAAACCTGTCCCTCTACTTCAACTCAACATCCAAAAAACTTTGTGGATAGTGACTCTATTTTAGGACCTTGGGACCTGGTGCCTTGACAGATACATCGATAAACAATATTTAGTCTCTGGGCTCTGTGCCCTTCACTAATGGTGGAAAGACACAGGCATTTGACATGGTAACACATAATATAAAAGACATACACTTTCCAATTTCCTCCTATCATTTGATTGCTATCTTTGGTTTATTATGGAATTTTTCCTCTTTCTGTTCTCCAAGGCCATAAAAGCGAACATCTTCAAGAATTTAATATTATCACAGCAATGATAATAATGGTCGTCATTATCATGATAATTGACATTTATTGAGCACAGACTACATGCAGACCCCATGCCGAGCAATCTATATGCATTTATTTTATTTGAATTGTGCAATAATTCAATAAGGTTAATATAATTATCTGCATTTCACAGTTGAGGAAGCCAAGACTTAGAGAAGCTAGATAAGGTATCCCATCATCTTTATATATTTAATTCTTTCTGATTCTTCTCTTTTCCTAATTACTCAAATTCAATCAGGGTGTCCAGTCAATTCATTCCACACAGCTGTTTGCACAACCTACAGAGCCCTGCTCACATACCAGTTCCTCACGATGCTGACCACCCTGGCTGAAAGTGATTGCTCTCTACTCTGCATTTATCCCGGGCATATTTTGTACTATACTTGGAGCTATTGCCAAACTCCTTAGTAAATGTCATATACTATCACTATTTGTGAACATTTCTTATCACCTTTAATAGATGGTGTCTTTTTACTTGCGTCCTTGTGTTAATGAGAAAGTAGATATTCATGACCTACATTGCTTTCATCCTTTGAATAATCGGAGGTATTTTCAAACTAGGAAACTTAGAAAAAAATATATAATAAAGGAGAAATAATACCAGAAGAGTTAGGAAGTAGAGAACCTCAGCAGGCAATGCAAAGTCAACAAAGGACTTACAAAGGACAACAATCTGAATGAATTTATATTTTAGCAAAAAATTTACAGCAAATATAATATGGAGGTTGGGTTAGAGGATTATGAGGCTAAAGGTCAGGAGATCAAGAGCTGAACTGAGGGCTCTTTAGTTCCCAAAAACAATGGGTTAAAGAGACAGACTTGAGAGCGAGAACCAACCAGAAGGTAGAATCCAAAGTTGGTACGATTGAGCGTGAGAGAAGGAATTAAGGGTGAGAGGAAGCAGGCTAGGAAGACCGCCAGTGTTCTGTTCAGGGGACAGGTAGATGGTGGTATCATCAATAGGGAGAGACAGTCAAGGTGGTGACCCCCGGCAGGCATGAAGGGAGACATGCTCTGGAGAGAGAGAGCCAGGCTGAAGACGTGACACCTTCTAACCAGCTCAAGCTATTTGAGGAATTTGAAGCCTTAGCGGTAATGTGATGCTGTGTGCATTTTCCCAGAGTCTAAAATCACACCCAACAAGGTGGGGCTGATCTCTTGACTCCTGAGGGCAAAAATCAAGGCTATTGCATCAAAAATTCATATAAGGTCACCCTAAAGACCTCCTACCTATCTGACAGCAATGTTTTCATCCCAAGAAGAATGAAGTGTGCATGGCGCTTTACTTTCTGTTTATACTTCTACACTTTAATCAGATTCTTTGACTGCATTTCACGCTCAACCCCAGTGAAAGCTCACCAGACAGCAGCTCTTGGTGCTAGCCTACACGGTCTGCTGGCTGCTTCTCTGAGCAGGAATTTTAGGGCATAGGTGGCTCTTAGAAAACAGCTATGTAGTAAACTCGTCAATGGCCCAGGGGCTGGGGTGGAGGAAGAAATGTATCCAAAGGCAAGAGGACTCCAGGGAAAATTTTTGAAAATGTAGGACTTCCGGCACTGTTATATAATCAGAACTGATACTTGAAATGAACCTATTGGCTGTTGCTGAAATAAGCAATGGGAAACCATCAAATGCTTTACACATAATGACTGGCATCTCCTGAACTGTTATGTACCTAGCACTGTAACTGGTGCTATAAAGCTTTTTTTTTTTTTGTGGTACGTGGGCCTCTCACTGCTGTGGCCTCTCCCGTTGCGGAGCACAGGCTCCGGACGCGCAGGCTCAGCGGCCATGGCTCACGGGCCCAGCCGCTCCGCGGCATGTGGGATCTTCCCGGACCGGGGCGCGAACCCGTGTCCCCTGCATCGGCAGGCGGACTCTCAACCACTGCACCACCAGGGAAGCCCCCCTGCTTCTATTCATAAACCTTGCCGCCAAGCCCGGGAATGACTCGTCCTTTGAAGGTTCATGCGGAATGAGTAACAGAGATAAGAATCAACCCGCATTTTCTGTGGGGAGAAGAGCTCAAGGGGGGAGGGCTTCAAATCTTATCGAGGACTAACCTTTCTCACATCCCCATGAGGTAGGCATAGGGCGGTGAGTGCGCCTTCCCTCCATAGGAGGAAATAGAACCGAGCTGAAATGGTCAAGCCCATGCTTCTAGGGGAGTTAATCCACTATTTAAAAGTGACTGTTTTCTTGCTTTGTTATCATTAGCAACAAGATCTCAAGAGTTAAAGGGATCTGCAAGGTCATGTAACAAAATGCCTCACCTGACGGTTGACTCCTGCCTCTTCTGCAACACTTCTAACGTTGGTGAACTCAGTGTTCCCAAAAGGATCCCACTTTACTTTCAGCTGCTATGCCTATCATTTTACTTTTCTCCTTATTGAGCCAAACGACGCTTCCCTAAAACTTGTCTCATTGTTCGTGTCTGGATTCCTGGTTCTCAGAAACCTCCCTCCCCTCTTTCTTCCTTTCTTCCCTTCCTGTTTTCTTTCTCTTTTAAATTAATTAGACCATGTCCTTTTTATTTTATTTTTGACTTTCTGATTTTTAAATTTGAGTTATAATCGACAAATAAAATTGTAAGGTCATGATGTGTACGTTGTAATGATTCAAAGCATGGGCACGGGCTTCCCTGGTGGCGCAGTGGTTGAGAGTCCGCCTGCCGATGCAGGGGACGCGGGTTCGTGCCCCGGTCCGGGAAGATCCCACATGCCGCGGAGCGGCTGGGCCCGTGAGCCATGGCCGCTGAGCCTGCGCGTCCGGAGCCTGTGCTCCGCAACGGGAGAGGCCACAACAGTGAGAGGCCCGTGTACCGCAAAAAAACAAAAAAAACTAAGAGCTTATACCCTTTTCTCAAATGGTGCTTCGGTAGTTGTTTGGATAGAGCACTGAAGAGCTGCTCCCAGAGCAGGGGGTGGGGGCCTGTGGAGGCATGCATCACTATGCCAGCAGGAAGCGGGCAGCAAAGGGAAGGTGGGACCACGTACCCACGAGACCCTTACCCTCCATGGCGTGGTCAGGGTGGGCGCTGGCACCTGGAGAGGAAAATTGCTGGAGTGGAAGATCCTGGAACAAAGCTTTCTGTCATCATGGTGCTTCTTCATCCTTCTTTTCATGAAGAGCTGTCTCTCCAGCAAATTCCTTTCCCAAGACTCATGGTGTCTTCCTTCCACATGAGCGGATGCCAGAATGACAGGGAGCAAAGGGGAAGGGCACCAGGGGTGTGAAGTCTCACAGTGAGCCAGCCTGGGGCTCCCTGGCTTCACCTCTGCCCGCCCAGCTGATGGCGGAGCCGTGGTGACTCACGGAACAGGATGTTCAGGTGTGACGCTTGACGCTAGGTGTGGTGCAGTTCCAGGCGAGCGCCGTGAAAAACTGGAAAAGCTGCACATTTCACTTTACTGTCGTCACTGTGTTGTTCCAGGGAGGAAGCTGGGGGGGCAGAGACGGGGCAGCTACCAGCCCAAGTCGGTGTCTCGAGCCAGAGGAGTGTCTTCACCCTTCAGAAACCGTCTCCTTTAGCCCTGTGGTTCTCAGTACCACCTTGGCAGCATTTAAGAATTACATATGGCGCCCAAGGCACCACCTGTAGGGATGACTGACTGAGTAGTGTGGGTCCTTAGCTAATTCTGTAAAGGGACCTGAGTGAAACTACTGTGCATCCAGAGCTGAGAACCATGGCCTCAGGTAGAGAATCGTGGTTCCCTTACATCCTCTCCAGCAGCTTCACTATCTTTTCCCTGCAGTAACATGACTCTGCCCATCACCACATCCCCCCACTAAGTAAGGCTCCGAAGGAGTGGCAGACAGAGCGGAGCTGCAGTGGACGCTGGTCATTTCACACGATCCACAGACCCGCTAACGATCTGTGAGAGGGAAGGCTAGCCTTCCTGCTCAGAGACAGGGACAGCGCTCTCGGAGGAGACATGTCATATGATGCACTTCACGTCAGAGAGGGAGGCGTATTCTAGAGGGCAAACCTCACTCGGGGGCCCGCGTTTGTACCCAGAAAGATAGTGCTGTACGAGGAGAGACGCCAGGTGGGAGACACCCCGTTTCAGAGAGAGCATTCCCTGAGGAGAAACGTGGGATCCTGGGCTTTGACCTCAGAGAGGTCAGCAGCTCTCTTTGAAGACAAGGCCTGGTGGCCTGCTCTTGTTCTCAGACAGACAGAGATCACAATAAAAAGAAATGCCAGGGCATCCCTGGTGGCACGGTGGTTAAGAATCCTCCTGCCAATGCAGGGGACACGGGTTACAGCCCTGGTCCCGGAAGATCCCACATGCTGCGGAGCCACTAAGCCCGTGTGCCACAACTACTCAGCCTTCGCTCTAGAGCCCACGAGCTACAACTACTGAGCCTGCGAGCTACAACTACTGATCCCACATGCCACAACTACTGAAGCCTGCGCGCCTAGAGCCCGTGCTCCGCAACAGGAGAAGCCACTGCAATGAGAAGCCCGCACACCAAAATGAAGAGTAGCCCTGCTTGCTGCAACTAGAGAACGCCGGTGTGCAGCAATGAAGACCCAAAGCAGCCAAAAATAAATAAATTAATTAATAAAGTAAAAAAAAAAAAAAAGAAACGCCAGAGGATTGGCCATTTTCCTTCGACAGCCTTCTAGGAGGAGAGGCACCCAATGGACAGGGAAGAGAGCTCCCTGAGGAGAGAGGCGGGGGGGGGGCCGGACTCCCCTCAGTCAGAGAGGGTGCTCCTCGAGGAGAAACTCAGCGGGGATGGCAGCTGAGTGTTTCAGAAGGAGGGGCAGATCTCTCCAAGGAGAAGTGCACTGGCTGGCTTTCCACCTCAGAGAGAGACCGTGCCCTGAGGAGAAAGGCCAGGTTGGCGGTGCTGTACCTCAGAAGAGGAGAGGGCCCTTTATGAGGAGAAATCCCGAATGGCCGGCCTTGTTTCTCAGATGGAGAGAAAGCGCTCTGAGGAGGAAAGACAGCTCCCCTTTTCAGACAGACAGACAGACAGAACTCTATGAGGTGAAAGGCTGCATGCTTCCCTTCTGCCCTGTGAGAGATTCACTGCTTCCTCTGGTGATGGGTTGTACGCCCTGCCTCTCTTCAGGGAGAGAGCACACACTGCTGGGGACTGTGAATGTTCAGCGGCTTCTAGGCCCTGTTTGTCAGGGAGAGAAACAGGAAGCGGCAGGAGGAGTCCCTTGATAGCCCCCCACATCTGGGGGGCTGTCTTGCCAGACGCCATCTGCTGAGGAGAGACGCCAGGTGGGTGACACCCCATTTCAGACAGAGAGAGCATTCCCTGAGGAGAAACGTGGGATCCTGGGCCTTGACCTCAGAGAGGTCAGCAGCTCTCTTTGCAGACAAGGCCTGGTGGCTTGTCTTAACTTGTCTTAAAGTTAAGAGCTTTCTCTTAACTTCCTGTCTTTCTTTTTGTCTTTTCTCCTTCTTCTTCTGCCTCTGAAATGTACTGGACTTGAGCTACAAGCTCGAGACAAATGGTGGACAGGCCTCAGGCCCTGGGCTTCCAAGGGCGCATCAGGCAAGCAGAGGAGCGTGGCTGCCGGCGGGGGATGGTGTTCGCCCCAGGTGTCCTCGGGCAGTGCAGCAGGGGCCCCAGGTCACTTGGGGGCGCTGTGCCGTGTCCCAGCAGGTGCCGTGTCAGCCTAGGCCTGAAGGGCAAAGACTGGACGTGGGTGAGCATCGCCAGGGCCTCGGAAGCAGAACGTACAAAATCCAGGAGGTAAAAGATCAAAGGAAGTCCCAGAGCTTCAGGCCGCTTGGGCGGGTTGGAGCTCAGCAAGGGGACAGCTGAAGCTGGGGTCACCCGGGTTTTGGTGTGAGGGGTCTCGTAGTCCGTGTTGGAGCGGCTCAGGGCCCCACATGAGGACAGGCAATAGCCCTTGGAGACTTTGGGGCAGAAGTGAGGGTCGGGGCCTCGGAAGGTCTGGTCTGGCTGCAGACTCCCGAGTTTGGAGGATCCTTATTTCACCCCCAAGAGAGGGATGTAGCCCGGGACCATGGGTGGATTTCTGAGTTTCCAGGGCCTTGGCTTCCCTGACTCCTCCGTACGTGATCGGGCTCTACTAGGTTCTTCCAGAGGAGATGGCATCATTTGCGTTTCGTGGAGGCGGGTTCTGTCCCAGAAGAGGAAGTTGACAGGCTGCGCTAGTGCAACACGATCGTCAATGTGTACGGCCTGTGGCCCACTTTGGAGAGTTTTCGTGTTGTTTTGTTAAAATTCCATCGCAGCCTTTTCCTGCTGCATTGCCTCCAAGGCCGGCGTGGGTTTCAGAAGGCAGAGGATTGCTCTGGAAGTGTGAGCAGGCAGGGCTTGGCCCGAGAGATGGTCCATGGTATTAGCACAGTCACCTCCACAGCACGCGGTTGTCGCAGGGTAGGACCTGGTGGCGACAATCTCCTTCAGAGGCAGGTGAGGGAGCAAGCTTGTCACCTCTCTCTGCAGTTTACCTGTGTTCAAAGACCCCAAGACATGGGGAGGGCAAACATGTTCGTCTGAAGAGTCCAGATGACCCTGACAAAGATTATCGACATTGAACTCGGCTGAGGGACTGTTTCACCCTTGAGGGGTTTAAAAATCCACTCAGGCTATAATTGTACAGGGAAAGACCTTGTGTAAATGGGTCCGTGTGTATGCATGTCTGTATTCTGATCACTAAATTACTCCACCCGCTGGTATTCAAATGTGATGTGTACTATTTCCACGTTGAAAAGCAATCTCAAATCATTCTATGTCTTACTTGAATCGAGAAGTTTCCACCATTAACTAACAAAATTAATCACCCACAGAGGCCCAATGCTCTATCATTCACAAGGAATTTGAACTCAGCGGATACAAATATATGCCCACATTTCAAATGAGGAGCCTGACAGGCATGACGGTTGCAGGACTGGAATTTGGGGTTTTGACTCCTCAGTCAAGAGTCTTTCCATGACACTGTGCTCCTTATCGGGAGATGGTTTTGTTAAATGACCTCTTGGGCCCCTTTTCCGTCTACGATTGTGTGTCTGAGGGGCCGGGCCAGGCAGGCGAATACTTGTCGTGGAGACTCAGGGTCCAGGAGGGCTCTTCAGGGCTTCTCCCAGCCTTGTTTCTCTAGTTCTGCTGCCTACGGTGGGGGAGCAGGGAGCCCCCGAAAATGAATGGGTCACGTGCTCAGCTGTGAGGCTATGTAATAGGGCAGAGCTAGTAAGGTCTTTGTCCCACTTTCTGACCAGTTGTGAGAGAAGAGGGGGGATGCAGGCTTTAGGCTGTGACAGGGATGCGGCAGTCGTCACGGTGTGGTGTCCCCAGTCCCCTGGTGGCTCCCACGTCCTGTCCTTGGGGCAGAAAGGACAGCAGTGGTAGATTGAAGGTTGGTGTTTGAGGCTTGGATTAATTGATTCATTTCTTCACCTCTTTCACACTGACTGTGCTTGGCTGGTCGCTAAAGTTCCATAGAGGAGTAAGACCCAGACCCGTCCTGAGGCTTTCACAGGCCAGCGAGGAAGCAGCCATGTAAATAAGTAACAGCAGCACAGTGATAGATCCCAACATGGGGGGCACCGAAGAGCCTGTGGGGGCACAGAGCTCCAGCAACAGATTCCGCTGTGCAGTGTGCGGGGGGGGGGGGGGGGGGGGGGCGGGAGGGTCCTGAGTGGAGGGACACTGGAGCCCGCTGGAGTGGAGGGAAGGACTGCCCTGTCCTTCCTAGCTGCTACTGGCCATCTCAGAAGAGGAAGAGGCACAGTGGGAGATAATTATACTTAGCTCAGAAAAGGGAGCCGTGGGGGATGTATAAAGACTTTGCAGGTATGAACACTGCTGGGCCCCTCTGTCTCTCACCGGCTGCCTGGGGCCCAGGATCTCGCCACCAGGAACAGTCCAGGCCCTCCTGGGGCCAGCAGAGGGTCCCGGCTCCCAGCTCCACTTCCACCCAGAGAAGAGACTAGCCAGAATCCCAGGCATGCCCCTGCCCCCCTGCCCCGGCCCCAGCTATCCCTGATCACCGATGAGGCACTGATTCTACACCCACATGCTAAGCTGTCATGGCTCTCAGAGGTCTAGACCAGCTACCTCATTTTATTTTTGAGGAAACTAAGGTCAAGTGAAGGGACTAGAGGCAGAACCAGACCCAGGTTCCCCAGTATTCTGGGCCCTGGCCCATTCCTTTGTGTGTGTGTTTGTTTAGTCGTTAGTGGACAGAGAGATGCCCATGGAATGACAGGACTCCTGGCTGAGTATGTGTCTGCCTGTCCTGAAGCACGAAGACCTGTCGTGTTTCACCTGGGAGCAAAAGCTAAGCCTGTTTCAAATCCCTTCCCAGGCAGGCATTCCCTCCAAGGCCGGCACTGCTCCTCCATCCTTTGAAGGGACGACAAAGGGCTCCACAGAGATGCCTGTGATTAAGAGAGACCCCACTCCATGCAGCCCCACGCGTCTGTCTGATTCCATTTAGAAAACAGCCACGAGTAAGTTTAGGAGAGCCTGGGGAGAGGCCGAGGCATTATACCAAATGTTCATTGAAACTTGAGCTGGGAATCAAGACAGGAACCAGAAGGAGATTTTCTTGGTGACTCTTAAAGTAAGTTCAGCTTATCTGTGAGCAAACTGGACTCGAGCAGTGAACAGAAATACGGAAAGAAGGTATCCTACCACGCTCTGTAATTAGCCTAGAAAGAGCTTGGCTCCTGGTCTCCGACATCAGGACATTTGCTTTTATTATTCTTTTACATTTCTTACTTGTAATGAATGTTCATTGCTCTTTGCATAACTGGTTCAACGATATGGTATGAGTGACAACTTCCAGCAGGATTTGGAGAAACGCAAAGGACCACGGGCTGAAGCGGCAAGGAATCTTCACGAACAAGAGCCCTGCCTTGCTTTGTTCACTCAGATATATGTTCTTCAGAGGTAACATAGAACAATGGGCACTTGATTGGTCAGATATGCCAGGAATCCACTTAGGAACCGCTCACCTGGGGAAGTTCACTTAGCCTCTGATTTTCAGGAATCCACTTAGGAACCGCTCACCTGGGGAAGTTCACTTAGCCTCTGATTTTCAGGAATCCACTTACGAACTGCTCACCTGGGGAAGTTCACTTAGCCTCTGATTTTCAGGAATCCACTTAGGAACCACTCACCTGGGGAAGTTCACTTAGCCTTCTGATTTTCAGGAATCCACTCACGAACTGCTCACCTGGGGAAGTTCACTTAAGCCTCTGATTTTCATTTCCTTTCCATCCCTAAAATGGAACTGCCTCAACCTGACTATATTCTCCATTAGATTGTGTGTTAATCAGCTGAGATAACCTAAGACTAAATGTTTGAAAATTTTAAAAAATCCTATTTACATGTGACTTGTTGTTATTATTTCTTGAGGAGTCTATGGAAAGGGGACAAGGCACATTATAGTCTGGGAATAAGTAGGATGAAGCTGGGATTGGGTTTGATGAGAGGAAAGATGTCATTTGGTGGAAAAGAGACCAGTAGATTGGCTGCATTTCTGTCTCTCTGAAGATGAGATCAGCTTGGTTTCTGGTCTACCCTATTTGTGGGTAGGTAAGAGACAGTCCCTGGACCAGGGAAAGGAGGTGGATATTATAAAATTCTGAGACTTTTTTTTTTTTTTTTTATGCGGTACGTGGGCCTCTCACCACTGTGGCCCCTCCTGTTGCAGAGCACAGGCTCTGGAGCCGCAGGCTCAGTGGCCATGGCTCACGGGCCCAGCTGCTCCGCAGCATGTGGGATCCTCCCAGACCGGGGCACGAACCCGTGTCCCCTACATCGGCAGGCAGACTCTCAACCACTGCACCACCAGGGAAGCCCCTCTGAGACTCTTTAAAAAAAAAAACAAACAGAAAAAGACAAAGTAGGTAAGCTTTTAGGAAAAATCTTTTATAAGACCTTCACCACTGGTACTGGAGTCATTCAACAAATATTTATTGAGCACCTACTACAAGCCACACATTCTTCTAAGCCCTTAGGATACCTCAAGATCCCATCTGCCTTCTGGAAGCTTACATTTTAGGGGCTAGATCTGCCACCCATCTCTGGTTTATTTTATTTATTTATTTTTTCTTCCTCTGTATGTGGTATGCAGCACCTATTCCAGGGATCAGAGCAGATTTCAGCTTTTTTCTCACCAGCATAGCAGAAAAAAAGTCTGCAGGTTCCATGTTGCATAAGACAGATAACATTTCTAATTGCAGGTGGAATGTCCCCTATTGATACAATAAATTAGAGCTGATATTTAGTTCATATAGCAAAAGAATAAAGCATGACCCCAGCCCACAGGCCAACTCCACACGGTTATTATATGCTTAAAAAAATGAAGTGTCTGGACAGGTTCCAGTTTAACTGGGCTTCAGTTTCTTAGCTTTAAAACAGGGACAATAATCCATATCTCAAAATTTTATCAGGAAGATATATATATAATACATACATTTTTATATGTTATTGTACTGTATCAGGCTTCTCAAGCTTCCTGGTGATGGATGTAAGCTAATGCAACAGGGAGAAGCAGAGAGAGTTTTGGAGAACAGAGTCGCATGATTGGATGGGTGGGTCTTGGTCTCTAGGAAAATAGGAAATCGTTCTGATTCTCAGCTTGTGGCCTAATTTTCAGCTTTACAGCCTACAGTGAAAAAAAGAAAAGAAAACCGAGCTCTCCTCACCATAACTTGTGGACTTGTAGGTCAAGCACAACTACCCAACGTTCCCATAAGGAAAGCATTTTCTATTTGTCACAAGAAAAAAAAATGGAACTACATGTGGTGATGGCTGTTGGCTAGACTTCTTATGGTAATTATTTTGCAATATCTACAAATATTGAATCATTATGTTGTACACCTGAAACTAATGTAATATTATATGTCGATTATATTTCAATTTTAAAAAAGAAAGCATTTTCTATTTGGGAATGAGATGGTTGAAAGAAAGGTCTTATGTCAGGTCTGCAAATGCCAATCTATCATGACTCAGAAAACCAAAACACCCACCGTGTTGGTCTTACCTGATTTAAAAAACAACCTTGCGCAATATCTCAGCTCCAAATGGGGTGTACTCTCTGATGCCATGTCATCTCAGCTCCGTCATGGCTTTTTGGGGAGGACAGCCGAGTGAAGAGATGGGCTGCACATCTAATGAAGATCAAAGAAGCACAGACTAGGGATCTGGAGACCTGGACTGGCCTTCCTTCTTCCGGTAACTAATGATTTCTCCTTGGACAACTCATTTACCTGGCTATGGCTCAGTTTTCCTCTGTAAAATCGGCTCTCTGTGAAAGCTGGAGGAATGCCAGTGTCAGGATGAATAACTGCTATGACTGTGATTGTCAGTTGCACCGCAGGACAGTGGCGTTTCTCGGGAGCGTGGTTTCCTCTCTCTGTAAAGTGTGGGGTTTCCATAGAAGAGCATTCATTCCCTTCCAGCTCTGACATCTGTATGACTGTCATTTCTTTCCGCAACCTTTTCTCAGACTGTGATGAATGCTTTCTATTTGTATCGGAACAAAGTTGACCCTTTGACTTGGGTTATGACCCTGAAAACTCATACTTAGCTTTTAAAAACCTCTTTATAGGGAAGATCAAAATGGTCCAGAGCTGAGCCCCAAAGGGGTCCACCTGCACCCACCAACAACACACAGATACACACCCAATCCCCCCTCCACGGACACACAAATCAATGAAATTCCTGTACTGCCTTCCCTAGGCTCTCCCAGCTCATCCCTCCTGGCTGGGAACAGCTTCCTACCTTAACCAGGAGATATTTACCTGAGTTCATTTGGACCAAACAGAAGAGAACAGCGAACAGAAAGAGGACCTTCATGTTTTAAGGTTCCCTCAGGTCTCCCCGCCCTCCTGTGCAGAAAAGCAAATCTGATGAGAGAGCCAAGTGGAGTGGAGAGGAGAGGGACAAAAATAGGACATTTATAGGTTTTTAGGAACACTACTCAGGAATGAGCACATTTATCTGGTCTACTGACTAAGGCTGTGGGCAGAAGTTACTCAGATACCTGGATTCCTTGACCCCAAATCCTATACAGTCCTGGCTCCTTAATCTGTGTCCAGTTCCCACAGATCTGACAGGAGTGAGCTGAGCTCAGGTTACGTGATCGCAGCCCTGGAGAGCTGGAGGACCAATGGGTGGGGCTTCCCACCTCTTCCCCCCATATGAGCCCCAAGGTGTTCACTGTCCCCCTGCCTAAGAGAATGTTAGCTTCTAGCAGTTAAATCCACTTGAGTCCATATATCTAATATTAAAAACAAACAAACTTAAAAGTTGAAGAAACTTGTATTAGTCACAGGAGAACCAGATGGGTTTTTCTATGGAAATAATCTTTTGAGAAATTGCTGCAGCATGAATAGCTGGAATTCAGTCTTGCCAAATTCCCTCCAGCGTGAACTTCAAAATTTTCAAAGAAAATAGAAGAGATTTTAACTCACATATTTCACATTAAAAATATTAAGGGTATAAATGAGGCAACTGAAATTTGAAAATACAGTGTTACTATGCTTTCTGATGTTCACATGAGAGAACATATATTCCAGTCAAAGGTATCTGGGAGTAATAAAAATTGATTTTCCACTAGTTAAAAGCAAAATCCACATATCTCCTAAAAAGCACACTTTTTACAAGCCTCATTATCCATACTTGACACAAAGCATTCAGAAATAGAAAATGAGGGGACTTCCCTGGTGGCACAGTGGTTAAGAATCCACCTGCCAATGCGGCGGGTTCGAGCCCTGGTCCGGGAAAATCCCACATGCTGCGGAACAACTAAGCCCGGGCGCCACAACTACTGAGCCTGCACTCTAGAGCCCGTGAGCCACAACTCCTGAAGCCTTGGTGCCACAACTACTGAAGCCCGCCCGCCTAGAGGCCGTGCTCCGCAACAAGAGAAGCCACCGCAATGAGAAGCACGCGCAGTGCAATGAAGAGTAGCCGCCGCTCGCCGCAGCTAGAGAAAGCCCATGCACAGCAACGAAGACCCAGTGCAGCCAAAAATTTAAAAAAAGGAAATAGAAAACGAAAACATAGATTAAAAGATCTCATTTTAGGACTTCCCTGGTGGTCCAGTGGTAAAGACTCTGTCTTCCAATGCAGGGGATGCCACAACTACTGAGCTCGCGTGCCTCAACTAGAGAGCCCACGCCGCAATGAATGGTCCCGCACGCTGCAACTAAGACCCAATGCAGCCAAAAATAACAATAAATAAATATTTAAAATAAAATATCTCATTTTTCAAATTAAAAATACTTTCAAAACAATAAATAAAAAATACTTTCAGGTAACTTAGGTAATAAAGAAAACTCTGAAATTACAATATATTAAGACAATAACGACTTAAGCAATGTGTAGGATGTCATTCACGTCTCAAAGGTATCACAGGACTCACAGGACACGCTCCCAAAAGGGATTTTTGACTTAAATCATTTTCTATTTTTTGAGAAGGAAAGGTCTCCGCATTCAGCACAAGTGGCCTCCCAACTCTAAGCTTTTACCCTGAAGCACCGTCAACATCTAACTTGAAGGAAGGTGTGCGCACCGCCCCTCACCAGACGCGGGACGCCCTCCCGCCCACGCGGAGAGTCAGTTTCCGTGCGCGGCTGTACCCACTGACCGGAAACTCCCTGGGGGCGGGGCGGAGGGCGCAGGTCATGGCCCCACGCAAGCCCCTCCTCCCTGGCCCCGCCCCCCGACTCGCAATTTCCGGCTGAGCCGGAAGCAGCTCTTCTGGCCCGAAGGACCGTTACCTGCCGTGTGTTTCAGTATTTCTCGTTCAAACTCTCTCGTGGATACCCACAGCGCCGCGTCCTCCACACCCGGAGTCCCGGGCCCCTCGACCGCTACCGTCCCCGCCCGCGGGGAGCCCCGCCTAGTCGGGGGGAGCTCTGCTGCCGGGGCCGGACCTGAATCTGTTCCGGTAAAATCGCTGCGCGGCTGGTCCTCGCCCGACCTTTCTGCCCCAGTTCTTCTCACCGTCTCCGCTCCCCACCCCGCGCCTTGTCAGGTCCCTCTCGGTGTGTATTCTCCGGCCTTGGAGGGCGGCGTCGGGCCGTCCCGCCTCCTCCCGACCCTGCGTCCTGCAGCCCCCTGTCCTCTCCTGAATCTGCGTCCCCATCCTGGCTCCATTCTGGGGCCCAGCCCTGCCGCTCTCCAGGCGTTCCCGTCACAGTCACCTCTTCAGAGAGGCCCCTGAGCCCAGCGCTGGGGGCGTTCATCCGTCCCCGCCCCGTGACACCCCGCGGTCTCGAATCCCATCCCACCCGGCCGTGCCTGCAGGGTGTGTTTACATTCCCGGGGCCGCCCTGGAAAGCGTGCTCTTGCTGTGCAGGGGCTGCTGCATTCAATTCCTGCGACTGCAGAGGTGCGGCAGGGGGATGACGAGAAAGGAGCGAGATCAAGGGAGAACCAGGGAGACAGAGTGAGATAGTAAAAGCAGGGGTGAATTGAGGTTGGGGGAGTGGGTCCCATGGGCTTGAAAAGACCCGCTAAGAGTGAAGGAGAATGACCTGGGCAGCAGGGGAATAAATGAAAATAGACCAAAAGAGGATCAGCAGAGACGGAAGAGGGCAGAGACGGGGAGGGAGTTACGAGCACCAGTAGCGGCGGGGGCAAGAGAAAGGTAGATCCCGGATTCATTAGTTGTGTTTTTAAATTTCCAGCTTACAGTCCCGTTTACAGGTATTGTGTCAGAGTCCGATGATGAGGTCTCAGTGGTTTTCCAGTCTTCATCACATGTTGAAAATATTCTTCAGTGCTTAGCAAGTAATTTTACACTATTTCAGTGTGTTCTTACTAAGGATATCGGTAATTTTCTATGTCAACAGTCAAAACCTAGATTAACCACTTAGTCTGATATTCAACATCTTTATCCCCTTTTATGAGCTTTTAACTTAGTGGGCTGTGAACTGAAATTTCCAGCCAAGTATATATTCCCTTTGTCGTGTCTCTGAAAGTGATCAAGGGTGAGCTGGATTGTCCTCAGAAGTAGTTGGAAGAGAGCCCTTCTGTTCCTCGCTGAGCTGTTTCCATTGCTGACCTCCTTTCGTGTTTTCCAGTGCTACCAATTAGGTCTTCTTAAGATCATAAATTTCTTTTTATATTTTATTTTTGGCTGCGTTGGGTCTTCATTACTGCACGTGGGGTTTCTCTAGTTGCGGCGAGCGGGGGCTGCTCTTCATTGCCATGCGCAGGCTTCTCCTCGCGGTGGTTTCTCGTTGCAGAGCACGGGCTCTAGGCGGGCGGGCTTCAGTAGTTGTGGCACACGGGCTCAGTAGTTGCGGCACATGGGCCCTAGAGTGTGCGGGCTTCAGTAGTTGTGGCTCGCGGGCTCTAGAGCGCAGGCTCAGTAGCTGTGGCTCACGGGCTTAGTTGCTCCGTGGCATGTGGGGTCTTCCGGACCAGGGCTTGAACCCGTGTCCCCTGCATTGGCAGGCAGATTCTCAACTGCTGCGCCACCAGGGAAGCCCCGTGTCATATTTTGATGGTTTTAATGTGATGTTCTTCTGGAAAAGAGGAGTCAAATACTTGAGATTATTGTGATTAAAATCGTGAAAGGAAGTGGCTCTTGCTCAGGAATAGGAAATGTGATTTTTAGGAGCAGGCAGGGGTGAGAAGGCCAAACCCTGCACTGTCTCATCCAGGCCGTGTCATTCCTGTGAGGACAGACCTGGTTCCTCTCAGCCGGCCTTTCCTGCTGACCCCCTTGCCTGCTCCAACCCAGCAGGGGGTCACGAGGCCACTCGACAAGGGAGGGCCCGGACTTCACAAACTAAGCGAAGATCAAAAGTCTCTCTCCAGTGAGGCGCGAGAAGAGGGCACTTGATTCTGAAGGGAGCCGGAAGAAAGAGCAAGAATGCTGTCGAGGGCCAAGGAGCCGGGGATGGGAGGGAGACTGAGAAGCTCGGGAACAAGAGGAAGGGAAACGTCTTCCCGTCCTCACTCGAGGTGACCCTGGGCTCAGCAGGTACGGAGGAGACCGTGGGGGCGCTCACACTCACTGCTGCCACGGAGTATGTGGGCTTCCGTAGGATGGGAGGGCGTTCTGAGGAAATGGAAAAACCCATCTGCCCGCCTCCTGTGTAACACTTCTGAGTCCCTGTGGTTGCACTGGCCGCAGGGGACGGTCTTTGCCACTTAGTGAGTCCCTTCCTGTGGCTGAGGCGTAGGGAGCTGGTGTGAGAGGCACACCCTCCGCACCGAGGGAGGATCTCAAGGCTGATTTTGGCTGAGAAAGAGGCTTTCCACGTGTCTTTATTAATTCCTTGATTTGACTGTCAAAACTTTCATTGATTTCTGTCAAATAATCTGTTTCTCCGTTTTCGTCTTTAATCTTTTATTTAAGCTTTTGTTTCTTTTAACTTTATCTTCTTAATTTGTAACAATTTGAAATGACAACTCACTCTTGTTTCCTTTTACTTTCTCTTGGTTTATAAAGTTGAACAAGCCCTCTCTGCTTCTATTAAGTGTATTTAAAGTTAAACACTTTTTCCAGGTAACAACTGTGGCCCTATTCTATGGAGTTGATATGTTCATTCTTCATGGTGATGATGACTCGAATTGGCAATGGTCATTCGATTGTATTGTAACCCTGTTGTTTAAACTGTCATTGTCTTTCAGATTGTTAGTTTTGTTTGTACTACCTGATTATTGTTTATTTTCATTTTCATTTTACTGTGGTAAGCATATGTGGCCTATTTGATATATTCTCTTTTGCATTTAGCTAAAATTTTCTCTGTGGCTAATTACAAAGTCAAATTTGATGTGTGCACTGGATGTACTGAAGTCTCTACGTTGGAATAAGTGGGGATAAAAAGTCTCTACATTTTGGATGTACACGCATATACACACACGTTCATTAAAGTATGTGTGTATGTGTCTTCCAGGGAATCTGGCCTCCTGGGAAGAAGGCCAGACTCAGGGACCATGCCCTGCCCACTAGCCCTGCAAAGCTCCACCTGCTCTGAACAATAAGACTAGAGCGCTTTCTCAGCCCCGTCTCTGCGCTTTCTGCCACTGCCCCACCCTACAGCCTAGAGGTATGTATCATTACTTTGGGATCTTGCCTCTGAGCCTGGGACAGTTGGTGGGCAACTGGATAGTCCCTCCCTGCCCTCCTGTGCTTGCAGGACTGTAGCGCGGCGTGAGCAGTTGCCTGGTTCTGGGCACACTCAGAAAATACCGCACAGCCTCCAGGCAGCAAGGACCTCCTCTTTAGCTTTCCACGCGTGTTCTCTTGTACCTGTTCCAGGGCCTCCGAGGGGTCTTAGGAAGTTGTTCATTGAGCCTGGCCAGCCATGGACTCCCTCCCCAGGCCTTGCAGGCAGGCTCAAATGGTTGCTGGTCCCCAAGATGACTTAGAATGTTTTCTAGAGGCTCAGGCAGGCCAGAATGTCCTCATCTAGTCTGTCCTGTCAAAATGGCCACTCCAGGCCTCCTGAGACAAACTTGGGAAATTTGTGGACACTCGTTTCTGGAAAGGGCACTGGAAGTGACTTGAAAGCATCTGTGTGTTTGTATTTTGTGGAACCCTCTGTAGTCCGCTTCAGTAAACTCGATACCCTGCGTGGATAGAGAAAGCTGATTCAGTGTTTTTTAACAAGAGTGATAAATCATAATTGTTGTAATAAGTACAATCACGGTGATTAACATCAATAATGAAAATGGTCCTAATGACAAGAGCAATAATAAGAAGAAACTGAAGGAGATGGGAGAATAGACTACAGACCTCAGTGAATGAGTGATCAGATACCCAGTAGGACTTGGGGTGGTTCGAATCAGAGTCCTAGGTCTGCTCCTTGAAACGTGTTCTCTGAAGGTGAAGGACAAGCAGCAAAAGAGAAAAAGAAACACCGGAAGTGGGGCATAGGTGAAAGCAAGGGCTCCTAGGAGATCATCTGCAGGTCAGACTTTCCAGGAAGAGAGGAGCCCAGGTCCAGGGCCTCCCTGCCGCCCCATCCCATCCCCTGGACATCTGGCAGGAGTGGGGATCTCCCTGGAAGGCAGGGATCCCTGCTCCCCTACGAGGAATGTTAAGCCCCAGCACTCTCAGCCCTGAGTTCTGGCTGCCTGTCTGCCATCTGCTCTTCCTGGGTCCTTCAGTATCTGTGCACCTCTGTTCCAGTATCTCTGCCGGGGGCTGCTGGAAGGTGTCATCTCCCTTCCTCTGGCTGGCAGGAAGCATGGGAATAAAACACCAGATGAAAAAGGGGGCAATAACTATGAACAAATCAGAGGATGGGAAAGATTTTTAATCATATGAATACTTATAAACTATAGACACTCAAAACAATCCATTCAGAGCCAGAGCTAGATCCCATTCTACCTGGAATAGACTTTATGAAGAACTCCGTGAGATCCTCCATGGTAGAAGGATGGTTTAAGGGAAGATGCAGTAACATGTGGCACTCTGTGGACAAGAAGATAAAGTTGAGCCAGAGACTCTTCTTAAAAATGCCATGAAATTTGGTGTAACTACAGAAAGCAGGAAATTCATATTAACTTCCTGTAAAAACTCCTCCAAAACAGGCATAGCATATGAACACTCATTGCCCAGAAGTGCTCAAAGAAATGGATGTACCTCTGTAAACATACGAAGGTGCACAGACATATAGATATGGACACAGGGGAATAGCTGTCTATCTGACAGTGGGAGGGCAAAGTATTGAAACAATGATACAATTATGTAAACATGCCTTGCTTAATCTTCTCTGACTGGTAACATGAACAAAGTGAAAAATCCTACTTCATATGATGAAAGAAAACTGGATTCTCATACGTTGCAGATAGAACAAAAGTGTGCTACATTTGGGGGTTAGCAACCAGGCAATATCTGTTCACTTTTAAAATACACATGAGCCCACAACTAGAATGCATCTTCTGCCAGTCTCCCTCAAAGTAATAAACTCATTATTAATTAAGAATGCCAAGTATTCATTCATGTTGACATCACTAAGAGGCAGGAGAAGCCAACTTAAAATCAAGCAGTGAGCAAATGGTTGATTAATTTGAGGTTCATTCCTGTATTGGAACAATAGAGAAATTTAAGGAATAAATTCTGTCTCTGGCAGAACACTCAGAGAGCACTCCAGCCTCATTTTTTTTCAGTTTTTTTTTAATTGTGATAAAATACACATAGCATTTACCATCTTAACCATTTTACGTGTACAGTTCAGTGGTGTTAGGTGGTATTACGTTTATTCATACTGTTGTCCAAACTATCACCACCATTCATATCTAGAACTCTTTTCATTTTGCAAAACTGAAACTAAATCCATTAAACAATAAATAGCTTCCTGTTCCCTCCTTCCGCGTCTCCTGTCAACCATCATTCTGCATTCTGTCTCTGTTATACTGTATTGTTCTATGTATTCCTTTTTTGTATGTTTTAATACTTCTTTATTGAATTAAATCATAACATTATTTTGTCATATCATTTCCTTTGTTATCTTTACCATTAACATGGATTTTATAGGTTGACATGTCTTTCACATCTTTCAGTTTCTCTCTAAGCCTTTCAGTAGTTTTTACTTAATCCTTACTTAATTCTTTTTTCTTTTGCTGATTTTAAAGCCTGTCATCCATGTAAATTAATGACTTTTTAGCATTGTCATTTTCCTTTCTCTTGTCTCCCACTGTGATCTTTTCTCTTAAATTATTAATAAATCTTAATTTATTTTACTTTGGAAGTTTTGGAGCTCTGTCAAGTCATTTTTCTTTCTTCTGTTGTCTTATAATGTCTTTCATTTTTGTAATTACGCTTTGAAGTTCTGTTAGGGTTTTTAATAGTTTGTAGTCCATTACTAAACTTATTGGATAGTTTTCTTTAAATTAATTAATTTATTTATTTTTGGCTGCATTGGGTCTTCGTTGCTGCGTGCAGGCTTTCTCTAGTTGCGGCGAGCAGGGGCTGCTCTTCGATGCGGTGCGCCGGCTTCTCATTGCAGTGGCTTCTCTTGTTGCGGAGCACGGGCTCTAGGCGTGCAGGCTTCAGTAGTTGTGGCTCGTGGGCTCAGTAGTTGTGGCCTGTGGGCTCTAGAGCGCAGGCTCAGTAGTTGTGGTGCGCGGGCTTCTCATCGCAGTGGCTTCTCTTGTTGCAGACACGGGCTCTAGGCGTGTGGGCTTCAGCATTTGTGGCTCGTGGGCTCAGTAGTTGTGGCTTGTGGGCTCTAGAGCACAGGCTCAGTAATTGTGGTGCATGGGCTTAGTTGCCCCGCGGCATGTGGGATCTTCTCCGACCAGGGCTCAAACCCGTGTCCCCTGCATTGGCAGGTGGATTCTTTCTCTCTCTTTTTTTTTTTTTTTTTTGCATTACGTGGGCCTCTCACTGTTGTGGCCTCTCCCGTTACGGAGCACAGGCTCCGGACGCGCAGGCTCAGCGGCCATGGCTCACGGGCCCAACCGCTCCGCGGCATGTGGGATCTTCCCGGACCGGGGCACGAATCCGTGTCCCCTGCATCGGCAGGCGGACTCCCAACCACTGCGCCACCAGGGAAGCCCTGGCAGGTGGATTCTTAACCACTGCACCACCAGGGAAGCCCCTGGATAATTTTTAAATAATGTTTTGCTCCAAGGCATAGGGTTCCTTGAATATTAATATTCAATTTTTTTTTACCCCAACCTCTCTTATGCTTTAGTCTTTTAATAGTTACTGCTTTGGTTATTTTTTCCAAGTTATTTTCATTGAGTTCAGTTCTCCTTAAGCCACATCAGTTCATGGTAGTAGTTTGGAGAGAATAGCAGGAACTCCTCCTGGCTCAAAGAAATGACTTTAACACAGGACATTTGGAAAGTTTGTGGGACCTGGTATTTATTTTTTTGTAGTGAGGGGCTGCTTTTATTTACAGTTCTCATCCACTCATGACCTTCTTTGATGCCTTCTATTTGGAAGTGTGGGCAAAGCACAGTGATATCTAGGTACATTCCTTCCCACTCACAGGGCTGTTCTGTTTCATGTGCATCGTGGTTCCCTGGATGTCCCTGGATGTCCTTAGAAGAAAAATCCTCAAGATAAAAAAAAATATTTTATGTTTCAATTTAAATCTGCCCTGAAGTCAAAACCTAACGTAATCCCATGGACAGTGCCTTATTAGTCTTCCTAGATTTTCCTTCCTTGTCCTTGGATTCTCCCATATGCTCTCGATAACTCAGTAGGTAAACCGTATTTATGGAGTATCTTCTGGAGATTGTGAACTGTCCTAGGTATTGACTACCTTTCCCCAGTTATCAGATCCTTGCATTAATCTGGGGTTTTCCTTTCAGATCTGATTGAAAGTACTCTCCTCCCTGCTGGGTGACTCACAGAGGAAAATAAGAAGAAACAGTGCCCAGAATCCAGCTATCACGCCACCCACCCACCCACAGACATTTAAATAACCCTCTAGATCCTCAGTCCCCTCAACTCACCCTAGAAGGTTCCAGTTCCTCATCAGAGTGCATGCATACAACGGGCAGAGAGCAAAGCTCGAGAACCACCCTGGCACTACTTGTCTCTGTGATGCTGAAGACATTCTCCTTCCTGTGTGTTACAGAGAAGATTCACATTTCCAGGTATGGACCCATGTCTGGGGGAGGGGCGTCCTCACTATTCTGAAGATCAGGTACCTCAGAGCTTGGGGTAGAGGCAGGTGTTTGAGGGGTGTAGAACGTAGGACCCAGTCCAAGTGCACTAAAACGGAAACACTGGGATAAGAGCTTGGGGCACAACTGGAGCAGGGCTTCCAACCACTCTCTGGCCTTGTGGTCACGGAGGAGGACAGCAGGGGCCTCGGAGGGGAAACCATGGGCTCGCGTCAGTTTCCGAGATCAATGTCAGTTTTCTCTCTGCAGAGTTTGTAAGCTTTGGAAGATGCTAGTTGAACATTCTGCACTATGGAGATGTGTACCTGACACCTTACAAGGTACGTATGGCCTCTATTTGGGAAAATGCTTGAGGGTCTCTGCTGTAAACCGGGCATGGCAGTTCTTACACAAAACCCATGCTGGGCTCCTTGGAGCAGGTATATATGACGGCTCGGTGAGCTTTGATATTGTCCAGGGGCCCTGAATATCTGTCATTCCACTCCCTGATTCAGGTTGAACGCGGTTGATTTTTGTCCTTTGATCATCGGAATGCTTGGGTGTTGCAGGGAGAGGCCCCGGTTGTCAGGCATCTCTTCCAGAGACACGTGAGAGCAGGGTTCCAATCACTGAGTGTGGGGCTCTACATGATCTGAAGCATAAAGCCTTCTGAAATCATTCCATCTTTAATTAAGGAAGCTGGGAAGAGGTACCCTCACCAAACTGAACTCTAGTTGCATGTTCTATACTTGAGGAAATTCCCGATCACCAATGCCCAGTCCTCACAAGTGTGGAACTATACAACTGTGAAATTTCAGAGTCACGGATCTTCAAGGAAAGTGACTTCTCTCCACTGCTTTTCTAACACAACCTTGTCCTGGACCCTCTTCTTACCTTCCAAGGCAGGCAGATGATGAACCTGCCCAGGCTGCAGGCTCTGTGTTTCCTGGAGTTGGTGGACATTCCCCTCGTGCCTGACTAGGGGCTCATGATGGCTGTCTCTGAAGTTGATTGACTCCACAGCCTAAAACTGGTGAACTCCTTCTCGTCAGGTGGATTCCTGCAGGCAGTAACCCAGCATCTTCAGAAGCTCAGTATGAGAGTGGGCTCAACAACCAAAGTATTGTCTCAACTAGAAAGGATGGATTCCCTGCTATAACTGGAACTAAAATATTCCTCCCAGCACTGAAGACTTCCTCTCTGCTTCTAACGTCCTCTCTGTTGGCCTCAGAATGCCAGATTCCAAGTCCTGCAGCTCCTGGAAGTCCACACCTCAGGCCAGGGGAGGGAGGATGCCGGGGCTCTTCTGCAGGAGGCGCTGCTACGCTGTGCGGTCACTTTCAATTCCAGGCCACACTCGCCTGCCAGGTGGTGGAAGCGACGCCCCCGTGTAACTCAGGCCTATCCTCACCGCCCTCACCTGCACACCGAACCATGAGAGGACATAACTCACATGAAACTGTGGTCAGGGAACAGACTTTTGAGCCAGATACACGTGAGCGTGAAACGTAGTTCAACCAATTATATGCTGCGTAGTTTTTGTTAAGTCACATGAATCCTTTCCAGGTTGGTTTCATGAAAGGAAAAGTGACAATAATAATGGCAAATGAGGGAATTCCCTGGCGGTCCAGTGGTTAGGACTCTGCACTCTCACTGCCAAGGGTCCAAGTTCGGTCCCTGGTCGGGGAACTGAGATCCCACAAGCCGCACGTGCTGTGGCCAGAAGAAAAGAAAAAATAATAATAATAATGGCAAATGAATAAATGGCAAGATTATAAGAATACTCCTGTTACCTAATATGTGATCAATATTGATGACATGTTTGGGTAGAGGGCTTCTTAGATCTTCCATAAGAGTTATCCATAGACTTTGTTGTCTGTGCTTTCTGCTCAGTTTGCTTGGAACCTAAAACAACTCTAAAAAAATAAAGCATTTTTAGAAAAAGAATGAAAGGATATCTCTGTTTTCCTTAATTCCATATATGTGATTTACCTAATTAGTGAGAAAATATTTGATTAAAAAAGGCATGCCTTGGGCTTCCCTGGTGGCGCAGTGGTTGAGAGTCCGCCTGCCGATGCAGGGGACACGGGTTCGTGCCCCGGTCCGGGAAGATCCCACGTGCCGTGGAGCGGCTGGGCCCGTAAGCCATGGCCGCTGAGCCTGCGCGTCCGGAGCCTGTGCTCCGCAACGGGAGAGGCCAGAGCGGTGAGGGGCCCGCTCGCAAAAAAAAAAAAAAAAAAAAAAGATATGCCTTGATTAGATCTACATTGACTTGGCATGCAAATTAATCAGGGTGTGTCTTTCGATTTACATGATTGATGAGATTATCAGCTGCTTACAAAGAGGGCTTGCCATGAAAAGCTGGTTTATCTAGAGAGAGAAAGAAACTCTGAGTTCGTTTGGGTGGTGACTGCATCCTCAATAAAGAGTTGGCTTCTTTGGCTTTTCCATGGGTTTGGGTAAGTAGTAGAGAGAATTTTTGTCAGGAAAGACAACTCCGTTATTTCAGAAGAGTTTATAATCAGGAAATGATGGATCACATGAGTGCAGCCACTTGGGGGCAAGTTTCCTTACTGTGGACATAGAGTTTCTCTGTATTTATAATTCATATGTAATGGTCAGAGGTGAACTTGCCTAATCTTACCATGTATAGGTAGATTTAGACCACTGGGAGGGCAGAGCATATATAAATATCTAATGACTAATTAGGTGAATGGCCTCAAGGAGTGGTAGAGTTCTGTGTAAGTTAGGGCAGAGGGGAAGGGAAAGGTTTAACTTGGTTGGAGTTTAGTGAAAGTCTCCTGCTAGTTGAGATTTAAACTGATGCTGACATAAATTGTGTATGGGTGGGAAGGTTGTGTGTGTGGATTGGGTGGAAATGAAGGTTGATACCAGTCCCCCAGTGTAGAGATAACAGCAGTATGTGTGTGGGCTCAGCCAGGTCATGCACACATCAATGCCAGGATGTCTGGTGGAGCCGTTAACTAAGACTGAAGACTAGAGGAGGAGTGATTTTTGTATTTGGAGGGGCAGAGGTGTTGTCCTGAGAAATATTTCGTTTTAGGTGTATGTAAGTTTGCAAGGAGAGATGATAGCACAGAAATGGAATCCAGACAAGAAGCTGGTCATTTTCAACAGAGATAGCAGTAGAAGAAATGAGAGCAATTGAATAAATGTGTGAGAGGAGAACAGGAGCTCCCATTAAATCTTGAGACACTCCAGTAGGACCGAGGAATTCTTTGCAGAGGACTGATGACAGAGTAGATCGAAGACAGGAGAATGAGGTTTCAGTTTAGGCTAGGAAAAAGTTCCGGAAAGGAGGTCAAGTTTCAACTTTTGTTTTCAAGGAAGACTCTATCTGTGGGGAGATACTTGGTGATATTAACAATATGTATGCGTGAGATAAACATTGAGGGTCTTTGCAAGTCAAGGGAGAGGAGGACATGAGGGGCTGACGGCTGTACTTCCAGCTTGATGGTGAAGGGAGGATAGATGGGCAGGGACTTGAGAAAAAATAGGTTCAGAGGAGATTTTTGCTTCAAGTAAAAAGAGACATAATGAGCTTAACTGATGAGGGGACTGATGGACAGGTGTCCGGTAAAGGAGAACAAGAAAACAGGAGAGAAAGGAGTTCAGCTGGAGACGCTAGGCTAGAGGCAGCATGACCCGTCAATTTGAAGGGAGAAAAGGAGTAACCCAGGGGTAGGAATGTAGGAATATCTGTAGCTATCGTGATGGTGAACCGAGTTACTTTGTCACATCATGTAATCCATCTGTGTTATGAACTGAATTGTGTGCCCCCAAAAGTCAAATATTGAAGCCATCCTCAGACCTCAGAGTGTGATGGTATTTGGAGATTAGGCCTTAAAAGCGGTGCTTAAATTAAAATGAGGTTCTTAGGATGGGCCCTAATCCAATTTGGCTGGTGTCTTTGCAACAGCCATCCGGAAGCTAGGAAGGGCGGCCTCGGAAGAGACCAACCCTGGCTTCACTTTGATTTCGGACTTAGAGCCTCCAGAATTGTGAGAAAATAAATTTGCTTAAGCCACCCAGTCTGTGATACTTTGTTACAGCAGCCTTAGCAAACTAATACACTATGTGTAGCAGGAAATAACCTCATCTTTTGAAATGTGAAGAGTGTAGATTCAAAAGGTATGGTGACAATTTGAAATATTTATGGAGCAAATATTTGAAATATTTCTGTTTTACTTTGCCAGACATAGTAGAGTTGCCAGATATATTTGAAAACAGCTAGGAGTAGGTGATTCTGTGTTTAGACAGGGGTCAACTTAGTAGTAGTGTGTGTCGGATGCAGTCATGGAAAAGGCAGGTACAAGGAGTCACCTGCTATTGGGATTTTGATGGGGAAATCCGGTTAATAGTCCAAGGGACATAGAAAGTGTTCTGGTCTTGGTAAGTGCCTGTTGAAATGAGTAAGTGTGGATTAAACTGAGCAGGAAAAATGTAGAGAGATGTAGCTCGATGTTTGAGAAGTGAAACAAGTACATTGGGGGTCCCCATGTGGCAGAGGACCTGAGTTTGGGGTATCAGAAGGCAGAGGGGTTGTAGTTACAGGTTGGGGCTCCTGATTAATGTCAGAGGAAGTATTCCAGGTAAAACCTGGATATGATGTGTGTTGCATAAGGAATATGAGCATAGGAGACAGGCAGAACAAAATTTAAATTATAGACGCGTCATTTCTAGCTGTGACTTTGTTATACGATTAACTTTTTGGACCTCTTCTGTGTATGTCATTTGTTATATTGGTAAACAAACTAAAATCGCCAGGTTTATTTTAAGGCCTAAATGAGTGAATATACGTAAATATCCAAGCACTAAGTCATGTTTGATACAAACTTTTTTTTTTTCTTTTTCTGGACCTCAGGTACAAATGGGTGAGTTAATCCTGCTTTTGTTTATGATGCATTATCATCATTTTCCCATGAAATATATTTAGTTATTGGTATTTCAGGGGAGAATTTACACTTTATAAATGCTTTCTCTGTGTGTCTTTTGCACACATTTGTGTGCACATATATATATATATATATGCATGTACACATACGTGTGTTTGTGTATAATGAAATGCAGGGATATTGCAGCTAATGAAGATTAATGCAGAACATGATTTCAAGGATTTCAGCTACCCCTTTACTAAGATGATCAGCTGGAGTTAGCCCAGCCATCCTTGACACAGAGGGCTCAAGACAGTCCATGACTGGAACACTATGGCTCGTGTACCCCTGCTTCTTTCTGGAGCAGCGGATGTTAAGGACGAGACCGGAAGGGTGGGTGCCACGGTTCCTCCAAGTGGAATAAGTCCTTAAGTTAACTCCCTCATAAAACAGACTTTTAGTTGATTGACTTCCAGGTCGAGTTAAGGGAGCACTGCCATGAATGCTGGGGAACCCCTGCCAGTGTGTAAGTCAGAATAATGAAATCTGAGAATTCCCAGTGTTTACCTGCAGGTGGGAATCAAAATCTACCTGCAGCGTGGGTCAGGGGTCACTGGTTTGGAGTCAGGGAGAGAACTGAATAACTCTGGGTACCACAGGCTAATTAACATATGAAGCTCAATACTTTCCATGTTCTTGTCTGTAAGTTATTTGTATTTCTACTTTTTAAATCAACAACCACAGTTAAAGTCTTCTTACTTTTGACCCTGGGAGAGGAGTAGAGGCCTCTGTGTGTTTCCAGTAGGGTGTGCACTGCATGTTTGTCGGTTAGACTGGGCGTCACATCCAGGTGAAGGTTTGGGGCTTCATGAAGGTGTGCACAGGACTGGAGTCTCACGGCTTCTTCTCCATCCGCAGCTCTGCCTGCTTAGTGCTTGGACTGTCTGTGAGTGAAAACCCAGAGAAAGACTGCTCGCAGCTGAGTTACTGACAATGCAGCCATTGGTGAGTAAGCAGTGCCTCTTTCTGCTGGAATTGCACACACTGCTGCTGACAGCAGATGGGCAGGTTTCTCTTACTTGCATGGATGTTCTAAGTGCAGTCAAGAAACATTCAGGGATCTGAGCTCCAATGAAATTTCCCCAGGACTCTGGGATGGTTGTCATGGGTCAAGAACTCCTTAATAACTAGTATCCTTCCTAACATCACACTCATTTATTCCAGCCTCTGCTAAGCTTGTGTATTTACAGAAGAGATGAGAGAAGTTTTCTTTCTCTAATCTGTCCATGGTCTCATTGGGGAATAATTCAGTCGTTAATCACGTTAGTGGCTATCGTGGTCTAAGGTTGTGGTGAATAGAGAGGAGGGAGGAGGAGAACATTACAGTCCAATGGGGAGGCCAGGGTCTTATCAGGTGGGTTCAGTCAGTCCTGTCTTCACAGGTCCTGGGTGCGGGCTGTGAGCTGTGAAGGGAGCACGAGAGAAGCTGAGGCCAAAGGAGGCATGAGGGATCATTCATTTATTTTTTTCCAATTTTAAAGTTTTGATAGAATATATTTGCTCTTTTAGGAACTTCTAAAAAAAAATTAACGCTTTTTTCATTTTTGGTAACTGGAATTAATGTATAGAGTATTATTTCCTTAATTGTGGCTCCATATTGAGGAGGAATAGAGTAAAATTTAAGACCCTGTGGAAAGTTTTAAAGAACTAGATAGATCAAAACCAGTCAAGAGGCTTCTGTTATCCTTCAGCAGAGAGACAAGCTAAAGAAAGGCGACAGTAAGGACTGGTGTTTGAGGTCCCAGAAAACATTGAGAGTGGGGTCCTCCCACCAGAGGGACGGGTCAGGCTGGGTCTGTCCTTCAGCACAGCCACCCCAGAGTCCCCCCGGCTTGTGCTGCTGGACCATCTGACCTCATACCTTCTTATGAACGCCCAAGTTCTGTAGAGTTCAATGAGACCACGCCTGTTGATACCAAGTCCTGTATGAAACTTGTTCATTTCTGAATAATGCTGGAGACGGTTTCAAGGTTCTCGGACATTTTAATAAGTAATAGACTAAGGCTTGTATTTAATACATGTTTACTTAGGTAGGGAGAACTTCATTACTTCATTGGATCTTTCAATACTCATAACAGGTTATTAAACCATTTAACAGATGAGTCTGAAGTTCATTTAGGGGAATGATACAACTACAGTTATGGTTTAAAAGTGGCAAATCGGGGCTTCCCTGGTGGCGCAGTTGTTGAGAGTCCGCCTGCCAATGCGGGGGACGCGGGTTTGTGCCCCGGTCCGGGAGGGTCCCACGTGCCGCTGGGCCCATGGGCCATGGCCGCTGGGCCTGCGCATACGGAGCCTGTGCCACAGCAGTGAGAGGCCCGCGTACCGCAAAAAAAAAAAAAAAAAAAAAAAAAGGTGGCAAATCATAGTTATCGTTTGCCTTGGACGTGTCAATAAGTTATTGGAAATCAGGAAGAGTTTTATGAATTTTCAAATGCAGCTTTTAATCACGTCTGAACTCACAATTACCAGTTTTTTGGGCAGATTTCCAGGTTTTTTTTAATTACACCACACTTCGTGTGATATTCCTTTATAATAAAGTTTTATAATTCAGACTGTGCATATCTGTGTGATATATTGAAAAGCAGTTGCCAGCTCAGCACTGAGAAGGAACTGATGGGAACCCCAAGCTCCGTTTGATCTTTCTGTACACCCAGCTTCTCCGCCCCTTTCCTCAGTGCTGCCACATCAACCCTCCTGCTCTGGACATTAGTAGGGGCTGCTTTGTCTGAACCACAATATCCATGTTTAGGAATCAGTGACATTTGAAGATGTAGCAATCAGCTTCACCCAGGAAGAGTGGGCCCTGCTGGACACATCCCAGAGAAAGCTGTTCAGAGATGTGATGCTGGAGAACATCAGTCATCTGGTCTCCGTGGGTGAGTCTGTCAACATTTATGTATGTATGCAGGTAGGTAGGTAAGTAGGTTGGTAGGTAGGTAGGTAGGTATTCATTGATTCAGTCGATAAGTATCTAGAACAGCTTCCGCATACTCACTCCACTCCCTGTCCTGATTCTTTCATAGACCTTATAACTACATGAGAGAAAGTTGTTTAATATATTACTTATATCTAGTTTGTCACCCCACTAAAATGTAGTCTTGACCACAATTTAATGTCTTTCTTGCTACTCAATCTCTAACACTCAGAACAGACCCAGGAACTCAATGAATGTTTTTGAATGCATAAATAAATTGAGTAAATATTTTCTAAATATTCTGCTCTAGTCACTATGCTGAGGCTTGACAGCAGACTAGAGAAAATAGCAAAACCTTGATTATTCTTGTGGGACTTATGTTTACTGGCGTCTGTTTGAAGATAATATTCAACCGACTGTGGAGACATTTAATTTCTCCATTTTTTAAAAGACTGAGGATTCTGTGTTCTGTCTTCAAACTTGGCCATGGACATCAGCATCCAGAGGTCTTCACTATTTTGGTCACATGATCTGTACTTCAGTGTTTCCTCTGCTCATGGTGTTGTTGCCTGGGCTGAACTTCAGTGGTCTCCTTGTTCTTCCTCAGTAGCGTGTCCTGAACTTGATGATAATGCCCTTTTATTAGCACAGAACTCAAAATCCACCTTTTTTCCATGAACAGGGTATCAGCATTGCAAATCAGATGTGATTTTCCAGCTGGACCAAGGTGAAGAGCTGTGGATTGAAGGAAGAGGATTTTTCCAAAGCCACAGTCCAGGTATGCAGCAGCAGCCTGTGCTTCAGTATGAGGAGGTGCCTAGTCAGTGAGTGAGTATG
The DNA here is from genome assembly GCF_011762595.2 of Tursiops truncatus. Classification (NCBI taxonomy): domain Eukaryota; kingdom Metazoa; phylum Chordata; class Mammalia; order Artiodactyla; family Delphinidae; genus Tursiops; species Tursiops truncatus. The sequence goes on from NC_047054.1 coordinate 6,229,694, forward strand.
TACTTAGAAACATCAACTGAAGATTTTGTTAAGTGAGTGAGGTTTTCTAAAACGTAGGTGAACGACATTGGGGCAAAATTCTTTAGATGTTATTATTCCTTACATATTTCAGTCACATTCATGTGTACTCCTGCCATTATCTTTTTTGGGCTTTAGGGAAAGTTAAACTTTCACATAATAACTCTTGTTCTCATCCTCCCCTTTGAAGGTTTTCCCTCTCTCTACCCAACATCTCATCTCCATTTTAATATTTTCATATTTCAGTCCTGAAAATCTTTACTAATTGTCAATGCCCTATAATGTATTTCTGTTTCCTAGAGTATTCCCTATTGAAGTACCAATTGTTGAAACATACTCATAAAAGTCTTGGAGCTTTTCAACATTTTCATTCCCCTAATGGCATTCTAATTTTTTTTTTTCAATTATTTTAGGCAGGGAAAGTGCCCTTAAAGAAATGTTAGCCACACAGCATATCAGCAGGAAAGACACATCTACAACCATCCCACTGGTAAGTTTCCTGAGTGTTAACCCTGGTCATCCAAATTAAAGACCTGGCAATGGAATGTTAGTAATTGAGCACAATAGCCTGATTTACATTAAGTTGGGATTAAGCTATTTCTGAGCAAAAAGTTATGGGTGGTTTGAATTTAGTGCAGAGATTAACCTGAGCTCAAAACCATAACCTCAGATCTTAAAAAAAAGGGGCAACTGTATAAACATTGCTCATATGCCTAGTCTTTGAAACATATTGCAGTCTTCAAAATTAGCCTATAACCTCTGCAGCTGGGAGGCTATACAGAGAAAGCCTTTGTGTATGCAGGGAGTAACACATCAGGCGTATGCAGGTCATATCGGAAGGATTTTAAATGGAGACTCTCACTGAATGCTTTGTTTTAGATTCACGTGTAGAGAAAAGAATGTATGTATGTGGACAAACCGTTAATAGCTTTTTATCTCCTTCCCAAAAGCAAGTATCTCACACTCCAGAGGATCCCTTCGAATGTAATGATTTGGGAGAAGATTTCACTCATAGCTCCACACTGAGTCAACATTTGTTAACTCACACGGAAAAGACACCCTGTATCAACAAACAGTGTAAAAAATCCCTTAGTGACCAATCATACCTTAATCAACATAAGCAGATCCACACTAGAGGTAAATCGTGTGAGTGCCATCTGTGCGGGAAAGCCTTCAGTAATTGCTCTAGCCTTAGAAGACACGAGATGACTCACACTGGAGAGAAACCATATGAATGCCACATCTGTGGGAATGCCTTTATTCAAAGCTCTGACCTTAGAAAACACAATCTAACTCACACCGGAGAGAAACCATATGAATGTCATCTCTGTGGGAAAGCCTTTAGTCAGTCCTCTAACCTCAGACAGCATGAGAGAACACACACTGGAGAGCAGCCGTATGAATGTCAACTCTGTGGGAAAGCGTTCAGTAAATGTTCTGCTCTTAGACGACACGAGAGAACTCACACTGGAGAGAAACCGTATGAGTGTCATCTTTGTGGCAAATCCTTCAGCCAGTGTTCTGCCCTTAGACGACATGAGGGAACCCACAATGGAGAGAAAATTATGAATGCCTTCAGTAAGTATTCTGACCTCAGATGACATGGTATTATAAATGTAACAAACGTGGACAAGACTTCAACCGTAGCTTTAACATTTAAACACACCAGAGGACTCACATCGAAGAAAACGCTGTAATCAATGGGGAAGATCCTTCGGTTATCCTTATTCAACTTGACATATGCAAATTTATATGGAAGAGAGTCCATATGTGTGATATTTATGTGGCAAAACCTTCAGTCAGTGGTCTGACCATAGATGACATGAGAGAACTCATACTGTCAATAATAACAACAGCTCTAAACTTTAAACACACTAGGGGACTTGCATCAGGGAGGATCCAGGTCTGCCATCAATGTGCAAATGCTTTCATTTATAGTTCATGGTTAAACAACATGGGCAAACTCCATTTGGGAGAGCCCCTAGGTCTAATCACTGTGAACAGACATTCAGCCAAGCACGGTCTTGATGTGCACAAGAAAACTCAGTGAAGGAATGAATACCCACTACAACAGGAAGTAAGAGGATGAAGGCTCTTAAGGAATACCAAGTCATTCATCCAGGAGAAGTGATTCAGTGTAAAATCATGAGAAATCCTTTATTCATAGAGCCACACTTGTGGTACCTGTGCGGATTCAGACTGTACAAAACACACTCAGTGTCATGAAATGAGGATGACACTTCAGTGATCTCTCATTTCATAATCAACGTTAAGGTTCTCACACTGAGGAGACAGCAGTCCTAAAATCAGTGTGGCGAAAACTTCATCTAGACTTCACATTCAGAAAAGCTAAGTTGAGCAGGTGAAAAACCCTTTAAAAGAGCCTTTAACATACAATTCAGCAAATAATTCAGAACTTTGAGAGAACTATTTATGGGGAAAAACCTGACATATAAATGCAAACAGTAAGGTGATCTGGGAATACTGAATGCAGAATTTTGTAAGAAATTAAAATTTTTCCAACAGATTATTTGTAAATATTTAAACAATAAAGTTGGTTGCTGAAAAGTCTAGTCTGTTGGCGAAGTTGTAGTTTTCTCCATGCAGCTGCAAGCACACAGATCTGGGTCTGCACTCCATGGCGTGTCGGGGAGACTCGGCCCGATTCTCTGTCTTCCCTTTCCCCACAGCCCCTTCCACACAGCTCACCTCCACTCATTCCAGCTTCCCACCAACATCAGCTGTCTCATCTATGCACCGATGGTGACACAACAGGGGCCTTCACCCCACTGGCTGGTTTCTCGATGTGCCATGACCCTGGCCTACCAGGTGGACAGTATCATGGACGTCTAGTGTAAACCACGGGGTAGTCCCCAGCCTGCCTCTGCCCCTGGGCAGCTCCACGGGGCCAGAGAGACGGGCAGCTCTGCTGTTCCAGGCCAAGAACACTCCTTGGATTTTTCCGTGAAGCCCCTGAGTTGAGCTAGCTGGGGGCAGGAGCTCATCGTATGACGCCATCCCACATCTTATTCAGGTGAGTCCTGAGTTACGCACCTACTTGCTTCCCAAACGGAGCCATTATTGTGCCCTCCCCGCCAACACACACACACAGAGCAGCCCTGAAAAGAAGACCCCAGAAATATAATATCCCCTAACCTATCAGACACCACACAAGCCTGTCTTATTAATGTTCTTTTCCCCAAGCAAAATGAAAGTTCTCTCAAAGCAGGTCTCTCCTGCTTTGCGCCTAGGGCTTGGAAATGTGTTGCCCTTCAACAAACTTCCATACTGAACCTAAACCTCAAGGGAAGTGTTCTCAAGAGATAACTCAGCTGATCTGTGCTCTTCCCAAACTAGCACAATCCCCAAATCACAGCTTGACAGGCTGATTAAATAAGCACATCTCGGGGCGAAACCAATACATCATCATTAAAAAAGAAAAAAGTGATTCTACTGTTCAGCTAGGGTGGAAACAGTCGTGTGCGAGGATGATGACCAACCAAAATTGAACATCTTGGTGCTGTGGCTGGAGGGGTATTGGCTGTGAGCAGGCAGGGACACATGGAAGTGTGAACAAGGGTCAAGTGGAACAAACTAGTCAGAAGTTCAGGTCTGGAAGACAGACCCCCCATGGGTTATTTCCACTGTCACAGCCCATGAGACCTTGTTACTGAACCTTTCTGTGGTTCCGTTTCCTCCATTCTAAGGTAGAAGTAAGCTTCGTGCCTCTCTCTCAGAGTTGTAGTGAGTACTGCTGAGTTGATACTGTATACACCAAGTTGTTACTGCAGGTAGTAGGCACTTTGTGTTTGCAAATAGAGAATATTTTTTATAAATTGAGATCTGGAAACACCACTCTTCCTTACCTCATTTTTATATTGAAATATTTCACATCACTTAAAAATATAATAGATTTGTATTACTATTACATTTAATCTGCTTAGGACATACCTAATTTACCCTAAAGCTATAGTTGACTTTAGCTGTGATCCTGGGCCACAGCTGAATTTGAGACTTATCTGGTGGCTTAGTCAGAAATCACCTCCCCTGCCTGTGTCTCCAGGAGGGAAGGGCCTGGTGCTGCTGGGGGCAGGGCCTGTGTAGGTGCTGGGACCCCCAGGAATGATGTGCACACTCCCTTCTCAGAGGAGCTCATGTCACACTGGAGTCTACACTGACCTATGCATGTGAGTGTGCTGGGCATTTTCAGTGAGATCAAGGGATTTCAGGACTGATCACATAAAGTCATGACCACAGAGGGGTGGCATCACAAAATGAGATGTATTGGGTGGCACAAAGGTGCACCTTCCCTATCAAGGATAACTCCTTCCAGCGGCTAGAGTGCGGGACCACCACCAGGAAGGGGAAGATAACAAGGGAACACCTGGGGGAGAAGGTGTTTGGAAAGGGGTGGTGGTTTCATTGTCCAGTTGAAGTCTCTCAGCCCAAAGATGGGGAGTCTCTTGGTCAGAGGACTATAAAAGGCCAGCAGCAGCTTAGAGGCTTGTATACCCATGGTTTAGCTTATCTATGGTCAGCTGGTCAAATGTTGGGTGCATTTTCACAGGGTATGCACAGCAGGCAGGCTCTAAATGGTTAAAAATCTCATTTGAGCTATGTTATGTTTAAGACAATTCAGTATATAAAAATTTAAATTTGGCACTGATGGGCTTTTGAGCTAATGGGCCTAGTCTCTTGTGAAGACGTAAACAAGAGGCCCAATATACAAGGACCACCTTTGACTCATTTATAAAACACTACTTGATAATCTCAACGGATTTTTTTTCTTCATATTCACTGGTTATTTATTCTGCCTGCTCAAATCTGATGTTGCAGCCCTCTATTAGTATTTTATATAATATAAAACATAGAGGTTAAAACCCATAGCAATTCTCCACTCCAGAATTCCTAGTTGACTCCATTTTATAATTTCTGTCTCTACCGAAACTCTTGATTCAGTGAAGCGTCATTTGCCTGCTTCCTTTCGTTCTTTGAGCATCATTGAGACAGTTGTGTAAAGCCTTTGTCTCGTCTCTCGTCAAGTCCAATGTCTGTACTCCCTCAGGTACAGTATCTGTTAATTTTTCTTCTCCCTGAGGATGGGTTGTACTTTCTTGTTTCTTTGCATGACAATTTTTGTCGAATACTAGATATTTTGAACATTATAATGTACCTAGAAATCAGATTCTCCTGCCTTCCTGGGATTTGTTGACACTTTATGTGGTCTGGGCTTAGTTGTTTATTTACTGATTTTCTGAACTCTTCCTGTAAAAGGTTTTGTCATGAATGCCACTGAGGTCTCTGTTCTATTAGCTTAATGGTCACCTTGTGATTTGAGAGGTATCTCCTTAAACACTGGAGCCAGAAAAACCAAAACCAAAACGAAACAAATAAAAAGCCCCCACACACGGAATACTCTGCCAGTCTTAGCAAACCTTCTCTGTGTTGGTGCTTTTCTGAAAGCTTCGCAAGGCCCTTTACAGCGGTCTAACCCTTCAGTAAGCTGCTTGCACCACGTACTCTCTTACCATCGTGCACCACTGCCGTATTTGACGCGACTCGTGAGTATTGATACATTATTAACTAAGCTTCTCTCGGCTGTGTAATGTAACAGCTTAAGCTTCATGTAACAGCTTAAGCTTCTCTCGGCTGTGACGTTTGCTCAGACTTTTTTATTTGTAGTGACTTTTGACAGTCTTCAGAAGAACCAGCCAGGCTGATCTGACATGAAAATGTTTGAAACACAGCCCTGCTCGATTTACTGGACTGCACTTTATGCGCTTCACAGATGCTGAGTTTGTCACAAATTGAAGGTTTGTGGCAACGCTGTGCATTGATCAAGTCTATTGGCGCCATTTTTTCAAGCGTCTTCTCACTTAATGTCTCTGGGTCACATTTTGGCAATTCTTGCAATATTTCAAACTTTTTCATTATTATTATATTGGTATGGTGCTCTGTGATCAGTGACCTTGATGTTACTGCAGGACTCACTGAAGTCTCAGATGATGTTTGGCATTCTTTAGCAGTAAAGCATTTTTAACTAAGGTCTGTACACTTTTTAGACAGACATAATGCTATTGCACACTTAAGAGGCTGCAGCATAGTGTAAACGTCACTTTTGTATGCACTGGGAAACCAAAACTTTCATGTGACTTGCTTTATTGCAATGTTCACTTTTTGCTCTTGTCTGGAGCGGATCGCACAGTGTCTCCAAGGCAAGCCTGTATCATCGTCTTAAAACATTTTTGAGAGGCAGTAGTTCATGTAACAGCAGTAAAACAAATGTCTATCACGATGAACTTGTATGCACCTTATTTCTAGGTTTCAGTTCATGTTATTGGGGAGGGCTCTCACTGCTGTTTTCCATACAGGACATGAAAACCACTCTCTCTGTCACCTACCTCTGTGTCCTCAGATGGTGCATGGGAACCAGGTTTTTCTACCCCTGGTGTATTCCATCACCTCACACTACAGTTATACATGGACAATACCTCCCAGATAAGAAAGCAGGTCCTCAAATCCTTTGAGAAGTTCCTCCATAAGACATGCGTTAAGACCTGGAGATTACTAAGTTTAAATATATAAGATATTGAATGACATGCAGAACTATCTCTACAGCTGGTTCTAGTGTTGCCAGCTCATTCGCGTACACTGCTCTGTGACCCTCCTCTCCACAGTGCCCAGAGCCTAGCCACGGTCCTCTGAGTAAATCAGCCGTAACTGCAGCAAGGAGAACAATCAGCTGGTTTCTAGTCTTCTCCATATGGGAAGGCAACCTCTGGGTGATAACTGCGCTGTATTTAGAAGATTAATATCCCCACTACATTTAATATTCAAAGGTATCCCTCACTCAGTTTATTAGTTCCTGAAGACAAACTGTACAGCTGCCCTTTGGGGAAAACTAGCCCCGAGAAAGGTTATCCAAACGGTGATTCACGATCACATGCATGTGGAAGCGTTCTGAAAAGCATCTTTGAATTGAATGAGAAGAGCTATAGCTAAATTCAAGTTCCACTGCATTTAATAAAGAGACTATTCTTAGGGGTTTTCACATTTTAAAAGTTTTAATTAAAATGTTAGAAATCAAATATGACTGAGGTGAAAACAAAGTTACATTTCTTCCTGCAGCGCCCAGGCAGTGAGAGCCCTCAGATTTAGAATAGCAGGATTCTATGATAGGTGGACTGCAGTCATATCTGGAATTCCAAAGAAAAACCAATGAGATTTTGAGTAGAAGGGTGAATTAAAATAATAATCATTGCAGTATTGATGATACAGTAATTAGTGAAAATATTAAGTCATAGCGGAATATTTTAATGGTAAACATATAAATTTCAATTTCATTAACATATAACCTGTGCTTATACCATTAATACTGAATTTGCAGTAATTAAAAGTAATGATAATTTAATATCAAATTATGAATACTGTTAATATATTCTAGTTTACATTACTAATATTATGTTAGAATTTGAAAGATATGTGATGTTAATAAAATTTTTAAAGACAGTTTTTTAGAGGAGTTTTAGGTTTACAACAAAATTGAGAAGGTACAGAGATCTCCCATTTCCCTCTGTCCCCACCCACGCATGGCCTCCTGCATTATCGACACTACCACCAGATGGTACATTTTTCACTAGGGATGAACCTACACTGAGGCATCATAATCACCCACTGTGCATAGTTCACAGTTCACTCTGGGCGTTGTACATTCTGTGGGTTTGGACAATGTATAATGACATTTATCATCATTATAATGTCATACAAAGTATTTTCACTGCCCTAAAAATCCTCTGTGCTGATTAACTTTTTAAAAAGTGTATATTTGCAAAAGAATGGGTTATCTGAAATTATAGTTTAATGTCTTTTAATTTTCCACATAATGAAATTATTATTACCCCCTTATATTTATGAAGGATTCCCAGTATTGGTTAATGTTCTCATCTGAAATGTTAAGTGATTCACACTCTGGCATACTTTAAATATATCATTTCCTGGTAAAGAGCACTTTATTTGAACGTTCACATTACTATTAACTAGACTACCTTAATCTACAATATTTGACATGTGCTATAAAAAATATTTGTTAGTACTATTGATTTTAAATTTCATAACGGTTATATTTCAATGTACATTTTTCATTTTACATAATTTTTTAATTTCAGTTATTTTGGAAGAGCTTCTTCTGTACATCGACAGTGTTGTAGTGTGTGAATGAGCCTAGCATGAAATGTTGCTAGATGACAGACCCTAAGATAGAATGTAAAATAGACATTGTTTTAGTCTTTATATGCCTAGAACATATTATCACATGAATCAGCAATGTACATCATGCAAAACTAAAAAGGCACTTTAATTTTTCCACTCTGCTGATTCTCTAGAAAACAAGCTGTAGTAGATTTCTAAAATCAACTTCTGGGTATTCCCTGGTGGTCCAGTGGCTTTCACTGCCTCGGCCGGGGTTCAATCCCTGGTCGGGGAACTAAGGTCCCGCAAGCCACGCAGCATGGAGAAAATAAATAAATCAATTAACTTTTAATGTATATTCTAAATATGATAATCCAGATTTAATAGTGACAATAATAAAACAGCACCAAATTCCTGTACTATGTTAGAGGGATCATTCAGAAGCACTTAGTAATTACTCGTATGGTTCCTTGTTATTCTTCTCCTTAATCAAATTAAAACGCTAGAGAAGTTTGGGCAATAGAAAGTTCGCCTTCCTGGAGGAGAAAATGACCATTGGTCCCCCAAGAGCAGGAGTAAAAGTAGTTCCTGAGATAAACTGTAAACGCTTGAGGCCATTTTCCTCTAGGAGACTCAGCCCACTGGGCCCAGGTGACAGTGACACAGCGCCCAGAGCGTGTGGCATGAACATGCCCACTGGTGCACTCCTGTTGGATCCAATGTGCAGTGTCATTTCATTGTTACCTCACATACAGTTTACGCATTAATTTTCGGGGTAAAAGCCAAAGGGTTTTTCTGTTTTCTTTTAGTTCAACTAGTTTTTCACTGTCATGAATGCTCCATACGAAATGATTTTTGTGGTAGACATTTCTATCTTGTATCAGTTCACTTACTATTTGGAATGTTCTCAAATGAGGCATAGGGAAGCCACTGTGGCACGTGAATTAGGTCACTGATCAGCCTTTGTACATCTCTCCGCTCTGAGCTGGCATCTGGAGTGAGAGAGGCTCAGCCCCGGATCCTGTGGGGCTGGCATTGAAGCGGCTTCCAGGACTGAGCTGAGTGCAATGGGTATGGGAGTGGGTGGAGCAGAGCTGGGGGCGTGGGTAGGGAGAAAACCGACATCTGTTCCCGATGCAAGGGAAGGCGGGGGACCAACATCCGGAGAGACTGGGGAGGCACCGGCCCTAAGGGGAATGAACCAGGGCTCACTGGCTGCCTGGACCCTGCCTCACCCCTTTGCCGAGGGTCGTTCTCACCACCAGCCCAGTTCCCTTCCTCCTCCAGTCAGGCTCACTGTGGCTCCAATATTTTCCATCAGGTTTTTACTCCACTTCTGTTCTTTCCTGGGCCTAGAGTCCAGAGCAGATGCCCTGAATGCGCCAGCTCCCCTTCTGCCCTCATCTTTGAATTGTATGAGAGGAGAGCAGACCTTGTCAGCCGCAAGCTGGTCTGGTACCCTCAGCTGGGTCACGGTTGTCCGGTGAACATAACAATCCCACAGAACATCAGCATCACTCAAGGCCATTATACGACAATGATGAATCAAGACGAAAACAATTCCACCCTGGACACAGACAAAATATGGACGTCGTCCAAGCCAAAAAACAACCACCATCCCCCTGTCTCAGCATATACAAGTGACTGCTGCTTCTTTACAAATTATAGCTGTGGTGTTGCTTTCTTCAGACCTCCACAAGAGATTTCACAAGACATCAGTTATAGAATTACCCCCATGTGGGTTGTCTTTCAACTTTTATTTTCATTTTGATGAAGTCCAATTTATCAATTTTTCTTTGGTTGCATGTGCTTTTGACGTCATTATCTAAGAAATCATTGCCTAATCCAAGGGCACAAATATTTGCGTCTTTGTTTTCTCCTGAGAGTTTTGTGATATTAGCTCTTACATTTAGGTATTTTATCCATTTTAGGTTTTTAAAAATATGTTAGATATGGGTACAGTTTCTTCCTTTGCATGCAGATGCCCACATAAAAAAGACTCACATCTCGCACTGAATGTTCTTGGTACCCTTGTCAAAAATAAATTGACCATAAGTGTGAGCATTTATTTCTGAACTCTCAATTCTATTCCATCGATCTATAAATCTGTTCTTTTGCCAATATCACAGAGTCTTAATTAATGTACCTCCGTGGTAAGATCTGAAACCGAGAAGTATGAGGACTCAACTTATTTTTCCTTTCAAGGTTGTTTTGTCTATTCTGTGTCCTTGAATTTCCATGTGAATTTTATGGTCAGCTTGCTGATCTCAAAAATGCCAACTGGGGATTTTGATAAAGATTACATTTCATCTGTAGATCAGTTTGGGAGTATTGTCATCTAATATATAGTCACCCAATCCATAATCACTTTCATTTAGGGCATTTAGGTATTTCCTTTTTTCGTATATCTTTAATTCCTTTCAAAACATTCTGTAGTTTTCAGTGTACAAATCTATTATGATAAATATATTCTTAAGTATTTTATTATTTTTGGTGCTAATGTAAATGCTATTTGTTAATTTTCCACTCTCCAGGATCCAGTCCTGGATCACACACTGCTTTCTGCTTCTGCCAGCCCCTAAGTTCACTGAACGCTCCCTTCACTCTATCCCTGCTCCAGTGACACCTTGTGCCTCAGATGCCAGCCGCGCACCTTAGGAACTGCTGCCCCCTCACCCACCTGTGCTTTCTCCTGATCGCTTTTGGTTTTCTCCTACCCCACCTTGGCCCTGGTCTCCCATCCCCTCTCTCTTCTCCTCTGACCTGTTCAAGATAGGAATGATTGTGGCAGGACAGGTAGGAAAATGCAGAAAGGTTTGACATTTCCAAAAGAGAAGTATTACTTTAACATCAAGCTTTAGTCACAAACTATATGTTTATTCTTCCAGGTTTGTATTAACTTTTACCATATACATTTTTAAACAGTGATATGACAGATTACATTATTTTGTATTATATTTTTCAGTTTAGATTATGACTGAACCAAGTCTCTGTAATTATGTTGAAAGCTGCATAAAAATATAAACTGAGCAACATAACAGATTTTTTTTTTTTTTTTTTTTTGCAGTATGCGGGCCTCTCACTGCTGTGGCCCCTCCCGTTGCGGAGCACAGGCTCCGGACGCGCAGGCTCAGCGGCCATGGCTCACGGGCCCAGCCGCTCCGCTGCATGTGGGATCCTCCCGGACCGGGGCACGAACCCATGTCCCCTGCATCCGCAGGCAGACTCTCAACCACTGCGCCACCAGGGAAGCCGCATGACTTCTACTTTGACCATGAGGTGAGTGTCTCCTGCTGAAATCTTCCCCATGTTGTTTACATATGCATTGCGTGTTATCTTCCACAACACAAAGAGATTTCCTGTTTCATAACATTTCAACTGCTGGGCTATCAAACTTGTTAAAGATTTCACTAGTTTCAAAGACTTCAAGTATGAGCCACGTTTAGGCAATTGTTCTTTTATAAGAACTCAGGTTACGGTTTTGAGCACACATTAATTTTTCCCTAAATTGAAACTACCCACAACCTTCTGCTGGGGCAGCATTTACATCCAACTCAAATAACCATCGTGTCCTGCATTCTAAAGCCTTTCAGTTCCCATGTCTTTAATATGGAGGAAAGGGTTTACCCCCTTGAAACTCACCACTGACATACAATTAGATGGGTCCTTTCTGCAGATATCTTGTACAAATATTATTTCTTCTCCCATAAGGCCACTTTTCCTGTCTAAAGTACTGTTAAAAAATGCTAGTGTGGCATTGGAGAAAGAAACCTGCTGAAAGCATGCAAGGCCCGTGTGAGTATGTTTCAAATACTGACCCTGACACAGAGCAGGAATGTGAAAAGGAAGTAAAGTGAGTTGAAACACATTTCAGAAAATTGAAAATTAGGAAGTATCTTCAGGATTGAAATAAGAGAAAAAATAAAATCAAGATTGGTAAAGAGAAGGAAAATTGTCAAAGGGAAGGGAACAGGACAAAGGACACTATGTGAAACTTTAACTCTAAAAGGACATGAACAGTCCCTTTCTGAGGCCAAAAGAAAGTGCAAAAGAGAGTATAGGCCCCAGTGGCCTCTACTGCTTTCCTAAAAACATAACTCACTCAAGAAAATCTGCAGTGAGGACTTCCCTGGTGGTGCAGTGGTTAAGAATCCACCTGCCAATGCAGGAGACATGGGTTCGAGCCCTGGTCTGGGAAGATCCCACATGCCATGGAGCAATGAAGCCCGTGCACCACAACTACTGAGCCTGTGCTCTAGAGCCCGTGAGCCACAACTACTGAGCCCATGTGCCATAACTACTGAAGCCTGTGCGCCTAGAGCCCCGTGCTCCGCAACAAGAGAAGCCACCGCAATGAGAAGCCCGTGCACCGCAACGAAGAGTAGCCCCCGCTCGCCTCAACTAGAGAAAGCCCACGCGCAGCAACGAAGACCCAACGCAGCCAAAAAAATGAATGAATGAATAAATAAATAAATACTAAAAAAAGAAACAAAATCTGCAGCGGCCATTTCCCAGCTTCTGCTCTCCCAATAACAGGATTCCTCGTGCTGAGCACATGTAAGCTTGGAGCTCACCTGGACTCAGGCACTGCTGAACTCCTTTTCCTTCCCTCCGCAGCTCCACTCGCTGCTCCAACTGGGAAGTCACATATGATTTGCGGAGTTGATACCCTGTTTGTGGGGGGGAAAAAAGATACATTGGTTTTGCATTTTCTGCTGAGAACCATGCATGTCCTTTAATCTGAGGGCAGGACACCAAGGAGGGACAAGGTGAACACTGGAGGACAGCCCAGGGAAGAGCACCCCCAACGCTGAAACACTGTCACTGTGACAACACAGGGAGCTCTTCCTGTTGCTGGTGTGCAGGCCCAAGGTCAAAGCCAGAGTGAAGAATCCTCAGCATTTTCAACGGAGAAATTAAATGTTCCCACAGTAGGATGAACTTTACATTTTAAAAAAGAATCCGAAACACAGAAGCTCCACCAGAACAATCTAATTTTCTCTTTGGAAATAGATCACTTGTATCATTTTCAAAAATGAATTTTTAACCATCAGGTGAGTATACAGAGCAGGACAGTTATTTAGTAAATATTTATTACTTTTATTCATTTAAAAATATTCATTGAATTCCTGATTGTTAAAGATAAAGAAGAGAGAAAGGGAAGAGTGGTCAGGAAAACTATATTATTTTGGGCTGACAAAACAGGTGTAAGTAAATAAATAAACAAATGAATTAACTTCAAGTAGTTTTAAGAACCATGAAAGAATGTGAATGAGGGTTGAGAAGGGAGGGGGATACGTGGAAGCTGTTCTGTATACTTGTTAAACATATATCAGTGTTGACAGACTCACCCACAGACACCAGATGAATGATGCTCTCCAGCATCACATCTCTGTACAGCTTTCTCTGGGATGTGTCCAGCAGGGCCCACTCTTCCTGGGTGAAGTCTACAGCTATATCCTTGAAGGTCACTAATTCCTAAAACATCATGGACATTTTGTGAAGCCAGGGCCTTCCCTACAAAGGGCCACGGGAAGATACTGGACACGGCAGTGCTGCGGTTGGGTTGCTGTATAAGAGAAAGCTCAACCCTGTTTGGGGTTCCAGTCAAATGTTTATGGTGACATGTCGTGTGTCTTTCACGCAGACAGAAATATCCACCCACTTTGAAAACATAACATCATTATGAACATGAGTGAGATAACTGTGGTGGAAATAACGTGGGCACAGATGATGGCCAAATTCTGTAGGACTGAACATCCTCCAAGAGAATGTGGGTAATCAGGGGTGGCCTCTCTCATCTCTACACAACTCACATGTTCGCGACAGAGAATAAGTCGTACAGTTCAGAAGCAAACCCCAAGGGGCCTGAGACTGCTGTGCAGAAGGAGTGTCCTGGCCTGACCCTCCTGTGGTGAGGCTCTGCGTTTCCATTTTCTCTGGGACCTTCAAGCATGGGTTATCATTATTCTTCCCGTTATCACAACCCTGTCTATATGCTAACGGGAAATAGAGGCCCCTCAGTTGAACCTGATCTTTCCAGTCCTTCAAAAGTTGCTACAAGAACCTAGGTTTACTCCGTTACAATCCTTTTTCCGCAATGCACAGCCCGAATTAAGAAAACGATTCCAGACATTTCTTTCTTTTTTTTTTTTTTTTTTGCGGTACGCGGGCCTCTCACTGTTGCGGCCTCTCCCGTTGCGGAGCACAGGCTCCGGACGCGCAGGCTCAGCGGCCATGGCTCACGGGCCCAGCCGCTCCGCGGCGTGTGGGATCTTCCCGGACCGGGGCACGAACCCGTGTCCCCTGCATCGGCAGGCGGACTCTCAACCACTGCGCCACCAGGGAAGCCCCAGACATTTCTTTCTGTTTTCAAATTTCAACACAGTTTAATTACAAAGAAGGAAACTGGGGTTTTGGGAGCAAGAGGGGTAAGAAGAATTGTTTTCTTTTTTCAAGTTATTTAAATGTTCAAGTGTGTTCTATAAACACTTGAATAAATTTAAAACTGGGAAAAATAAATGAATTATTCCTCATTGCTCTCCTCCCTGCTACCCCAATCTCAATGCTGCACAGCCCTCCTCTGCAGCATCTGAATCACTGGATGGACTGAACTCACCTGAAGAAACATCTGCCTCCCTGTAGGACTACAAACGTTTGCTCTTACTCATTTCCATCACCTGTGTCCACCACATGCCTAAGCCCAAAGCGGACACTAACATGGGATACATTAGAAGAAACAACTTTTCACCTTTTCTTCAAGGACATGATGAAGGGGGTGGGGAACGGAATAAAGTAGTGTAAATATTGGGTAGGGGATTATTTCTTGATCAATCCCCGACCTGCCATAAGCCTCCCAGAGTCCTGAGGAAATATGACAGGCAGTAATTTAACTTCACGGGGGCACACAGGAGATCCAGGCCAAGACGGGAAACACACTCCTCCCCTGGAAAAACAGGTATCAATTCACGAGGAAGAGCAAGTGCTACTCACCTGGGGTTGCATTGTCTGGAACTCAGTCGCCCTGTCTTCCTGTGTATTCTCACCAAAGGACAGTTCAAAAGCTAAGCAAAGCTGAGGAAAGAGAAAGAAGCCAAGAGACTCCAGTCTTTTCTAACATTCCCAGACATGCCCAGCGTCCTGAATCTGCAAACCTTCACATGGTAGTGACTCCTCAACCCGCACGTGTCTGCAGCGGCGACAAGGACAAATGGGGAGAGGGCTCTCCTCTCCAAGGGTCGACTGTAAGTCTGTGACGCTCATAATGCAGATATTGACATCCTCACTACATAGATAACAAAACACAAGTATGGGGCTTTACAGTTTAATTAGATGCGGCGTTCTGATGTATTATTTAACTCCATCACTGGCACCAAATCCTAAGAGAACCTGACTCCTGCCATATGGAGAGTCTCGTATCCATAACCCAGGACGCCATTCTGGAGTCGCTGATTCTATAAATCTTGGTGAGGTCCCCTAGCATTGTTTTGCAACACCCGTCTCAGCTCAGCAGTGTCCCGTACTCTCGCTCAAGATAACTTGCCTTTAGTCATCTGGCTCCTCCACATGTGGAATTCAGGCAATGTCAGTGTCTCAACCCTAGCTGTATACTTCAGGGCCTTGGATACGTGACCCAGCAACTCTGGAATCTCTTTCATGCTGAGCGGAAACAATTCAGAGACCCATCCCTTGCTCAAGTGCTCAATGAGTCTCATCATGCGAGTCTAGCATATACAACCCCTTGCACAGAACCAAGCAGGAGTACAAGTGTCATAATGCTACAGTTATGCTGCACAATCCCCATAAGGCAGACAGGCTCATAAAATATAGTGAAGGGCTTTCATTCTGGAGGAAATTTATTGACTGGGATATCTCAGTGAAATGGTGCCTGGAATTCTAGTTATTTTTATGAACAAGATTATCCCTTCATTTTATAATTTAAGGATATGAAAGAATCTGTCAACTCTCAAGTACTACCTAAAACAAAGTTTACAATTAAATATATTACATCACCAAATACTGACACTGTGTCAACAGAATATGATTAAAACCCTTTGATGCTGAGGACCTGGAAACAGAAAAAAAAAAATCTGCTAGTGTTAGTGAGACCCTGAGTGGAATTCACATGTATTTGCTTACATACATACGTTGTTGCATTTAATACTCACAACAACCCTGCCTTTATGGATTATCACACATTTTTCTTTTTTTAAATAAATTTATTTATTTATTTTTGTCTGAGTTGGGTCTTTGTTGCTGTGCACGGGCTTTCTCTAGTTGCGGCGAGCAGGGGCTACGCTTCCTTGCTCCGCGGCATGTGGGATCTTCCCAGACCAGGGCTCGAACCCGTGTCCCCGGTGTTGGCAGGCGGATTCTTAACCACTGCGCCACCAGGGAAGCCCTAGTCACACATTTAACAACTGATGTGCGCTAGGTTCAGGAAGCTTTATTTATATGACAAAATTGTGCGGCTAGAAATCGACAGAATAAGAATTTAAAATGAGCTCTGCCCATCTCTGAATATCAAATAACTAAATATTCTAATCTTGTGGGTAGACACCAAGACCAGGTTTTACCTGTATATGTCACCAGTCAGATCCATGACCAGAGACCTCTCCCTCACAAACCTCCTCCTTTCAGCCTGTCCCTACAAATACTGCCCATGCCCTTCTCCTACTACATGGGAACCTCCAGTTCACTGACCTCAATTTCCAAAATCAGCCCTCACCTCTCCTCATTTTTACAGGTCAGTGTAACACACAATTACTCATTTCAGCATATACACACCAAGACCAACAATTCTAATGCCCCTTAGTCCTTCCCCATATCCACTGAGACGCCAGTCCCAGATGACCCCAAATATCTCCTCTTCCCATGGCTGCATCTGTCACAGTTCAGGTTTAGGTATTGATCTGGTCTAATTACAGTGTCATATATCTCCCAAAGGCTTTGTCTGAATATCTGGCATCTTACTATGGCTTACTAATCACTCTGCCATGCTTCATTAATATGTCAATATTCTCTGTACCTTTCAAATCTCACAAATTCTCTTTCAAAAATGGCTTCACTTCCTACTGCAGAGATGAATTAGATAATGTGAAGAAACAGTTCTGCTCACTGGCGTGAAATCTGTACTTATTCCTGGACTCCAACTCATCAGTGTGTCTTCTCATGTAAAAACTGAAAAGTCATCTCTGTTCCTAACTAAATCCAACTTCTCCAGTTGTACCCCTTTTTCACCTACTCCCTCAAATATTTCATATTATAGATTAGAAACTGAATTTATTGTACCAGCAACCTCTTCATCACTTCCCCATCCATCTCCTTAAACTCATTTAGTCTCTACACTCTTGAAATAAAAACCAGCTCTAAGCCAGTTTACATCTCATCCCTGCCACGTGACCTTTCCCCTTCAAAATAAAACTGAAAAACACTACATACTTGGTCACAGTATGGTGACAGTACATACTTGGTCACACTCCCTCACTTGTAAAAATCACTAATGATCTCGTTAATAAATTTTGATAAGATCACAGTTATTCCCCCATAATTAAATGCAATGAGTGTATCTCAACCTTTTACTTGGAACCAAAGCATGATCTCCTTTTGGGAACTTTCTCTCTCCTAGGATTATCTGACAGCTCAAATTTCTGTCTTTAAAATATTCTAGGGCTTCCCTGGTAGCGCAGGGGTTAAGAACCCACCTGCCAATGCAGGGGACACGGGTTCGAGCCCTGATCCGGGAAGATCCCACATGCCACAGAGCAACGAAGCCTGTGCACCATAACTACTGAGCCTGAGCTCTAGAGCCCGTGAGCCACAACTACTGAAGCCCGTGGGCCTAGAGCGCATGCTCCACAACAAGAGAAGCCAGCGCGATGAGAAGACCGTGCACAGTAATGAAGAGTAGCCCCCGCTCGCCACAACTAGAGAAAAGCCTGCGCGCAGCAACGAAGACCCAATGTAGGCAGAGACAATAAATAAGTAAAATAAAATTTATAAATAAATAAAACTTAGAATTGAGATGTCTCAGACTACTGGTGCAAGAAAGAATACAAGATTCTGAAAAACCGTTTAAAAACAATCTACTGTCATTTTGAATATAAGCTTTTGTTTCAAAATCAATATTTTCCCTCCATGTCTTTTTATGACAATTTTATAAATTTGGGAGTGTCCTCGGTTTATTTCAACAATTCCTGTCACACTGAGGTCCTGCAGAAGACCTGTCATAAGATGAAATTCAAAAGTATCTAGGGCTGTCATTGGGTCACACAAAAAAAGTTAATCATGGTAATAATTCAACTTGAAAACGAGATACACTGAGAAGCATTATTTTAAATATATGAGAGAGAAGGCAACTTCCTTTAAAGCCTGCAAAGTGAAATCATAATAAATTCTGATTTGGATGTGAATAAAATATCAACATTTAAACATGGTTGGGAGTTTTAATACACCTACTCTTCTATTTTTCAATGTTTTTTCAACTACTTTCACTTTATAGAAAAACTACCCTCTAGAAAGTAATAAACACGTGTAGCGCTGCAAACACTACTTCCCTTTCACCTGGGAACCGGGTGCCTGTTGACCAGGCCCTTCCCGTGTCCCCAAGTCACTCGACCAAACACCCCGGCTCGTCGTGGTGCTTCCACCAGCGTCCACACGGGTCCCTTCCTCCGAATCTGTAGTGGGATTTCCCCTCAGAAATTATCTTGAACCCGTAAAAAATACGACAGCCTCCTGTGATTTTCACCCCAAACCCCTCACCGAACGCATACTTCTGTAAAAGAAGTCTTGCTAAATCAGTGCACGAGAAAGTGAAGAATAAAACACTTGGAAAAGTCCACAAAACGGAAAGCACTTTACCGCTCTTTGAGAAAAATACGTACCTTCAGGTCGGGTCTGTCCTGAGGAAACAAACCGCTTGCTCTCGGGGGCAGGCGGCGTCCTCGAGGTCCGCGGGCAGAAAGCGCATGCGCCCTATGTGCGTCACGCCACGTGGCGCTTCTGCTCCCCCTGCCGGCGGCCGGACGCGGTACAGGATGCTGAGAGCTCGCTGTTCGCTGGGGAAGTGAGCCCTTCACAGGCTCTTGCGCAGTTAGCCTGGGGGTAACAGACACGTGAGGGGAGACGGCTATAACAGCCCATGTGCTAATGGATGACGGAGCTTAACGTATTAAGCTATGTTGATAGCTTAATATTATAAATATTTATATTACTATGTTAATATAAACGATTATTCCTTATAGACATGCATCTATGTCTATATGTATATATGGATCAATGGATCGGTAGATGCAACTTAGGTGGACATACATAGGTCAGAACATACAAAAACTTCCTCACACTGTCAGCTGAGAAGCCAAGAAACAAGCACTCCCCTGTAGCAATGGACGCATTCAGATCTACGTTGTTGTTGTTGTTTTTGAACATATTTGCCAATGAAAAGAAACCATGTTCCTGGAGAAATAGGTCATTCTAGGTCTGGAGCAGGAAATGTACAAGATGAACCTGGAGACTCTTGTAGTTCCAGACAGTGAGGAAGTGTTAATTCAACAAAACAATAAACGCACACATACACACACAGGCACAGATGGGATTATGTCAAAGGAAAACAGAAATCAACTAAAAGAATTCCCAAGGGCCAAAACTGGAAGATTCTGAGCAACAAAATAATTAAGTAGTATTCACTATAACCCAGGGTACAAAGTAAATATCCAAGAGTTCATACTGATTTAAATAAAAGACTAACTATATAAATAAATTGGGGGAGGGTACAAATCTCCCATGGAGAGGAATTCCTGATAATTCAGGTGGATATCAGCAATCCAGGAGGTAGAGTAGAACTCTCCACTCCTTAAGGGCCGCACATAGTGAAATCCTTCCAAAACAATGCACTTTTTGACATGACGAGAGCATAACTTTACACTGGAGAAACCTGGTAAATAGCTGGACAGACAACATTAACATCCTAGTGATAAATCATTTCATACCTGTAGCCTTGAAATGAAATGATGAGAATGGTAGTTTACCTCTGTCATCCTTCTCAAAAAACAAATGAACAAAATAAAAATTCAACAAATAAAGAAACACATAAGCCAAACTAATTATAAGAAAAATCATCAGCTATATCCCAATTGGAGTAAATTCCATAAAATTCCAAGGTTCCCCGGAGTACTTAGAAAGTTCCGTGGTTGCTTGAGTGAGCCGGTCACTTCCTCTACGGCTTCCGGGTCAGTATCAACATTTCCTGGCCACCAGAGGCGACCCGGAAAGTTTTCATCAGCTCAAGGGGACCAAGGTAGCTGACTGAGCAGCCATTTTGACCTATGGTGGTCTCCTGGCTTTCGAGCTTAAGTAAGTTTCTGAAGAGGGAGAAGTGTTCTCCCTGCAGCCTTTCCGGACTGGTTCTTGTGTCCTTGGGGGCATCTGAGAGAAATAGCAGGAGTCTCATGCCCACCGTTCACTCGCTGGCCTTCTGTGTCATTAAGAGCTGTTTCTGGGTCCCTGAGTTGAAGGAGAAAATTCAGTGGTTTCTCAATATGTCCAAAGATGTCCTCGGATGGTGATTCCAGCGGGCTACAAACAATTGCTGGGCTTTGCAGGGACTTGTGACTTTTTGCAGAGTCTCAGGAGGGCCCAGTACATCATCCTTGGTTCTCACATTCCAGCCTGGGAGAGCCCCTGCCTCAGAAGGGGAACGAGGAGTATCTCAGGAGCATCTTCAAGCCGAAGGTTCAGTCGGGAATATCACGAGCTGGGAGCTGCAGTATATGAGTATTTGTGTTGGGGACCCCTCACAGGCATCTTCAGAAAATCAGACACCCTTGGTGAGTAGAGAGACTCTATTCATTGTTGTATAAATACAACCAAAACACAATACATAAGGGCAACAGATATATGAATAAAAATAATCATGAATGTCACCAGTAACAAAGATCATTATCATCCTAGTGATACTAACAATTATAAAACTGAAAATAGTACTCAACCTACAAAGAGGGTAGATAAGAGTACAGATTCCCTCAAGGGAACGACAGATACAGATCCTGGACTTCGCAGAGGCAGTCTGAGTCAGAGTGCTGGTTACACAATGAAAAAGTGTTCCCTGGAAGCAAGGCCTAGCAGCAGGAGGGATCAGAAACACAAGGCCAAGGGGCTTCCCTGGTGGCGCAGTGGTTGGGAGTCCGCCTGTCGGTGCAGGGGATGCGGGTTCGTGCCCCGGTCTGGGAGGATCCCACGTGCCGCGGAGCGGCTGGGCCCGTGAGCCATGGCCGCTGAGCCTGCGCGTCCGGAGCCTGTGCTCCGCAACGGGAGAGGCCACCGCGGTGAGAGGCCCGCGTACCGCAAAAAAAAAAAAAAAAAAAAAGGATAACATAAAATTCATGATGTGGCAGGAGATAATAGGAACTGAATACAAATGTAGAAATAAATTACCAAGTTGAGATTAAAGGCAATTCCTTTCCTGTTATGAGGGAGATGGCATAAATAATGAATGACAGTACAGGAATACTCTAAATCTAGTGGTAGAATGTATATACATCCAAAATTATCTATTTCTCTAGACTAAAATGTTAACAGTTATCATTGCTGGGTAGTAGGATTATGGGTGATTTTTAAATATAAAATTTCATTCTTTATAGGTTTCTACAGATTTCTACTATGAATAAATTACTTTTATATAGAGAAAATAATACAAAAATATCTATTTCCTTTGTGAAAGAGTTTGTATACAACCTGATAAATGTGGGGAAAAAATGCGAGTCCATGGAGAATGAATAGCAATGGGGAAGGTTTGAAATACTCTTTAATGTGAATGGGAGACAGAATTGACAAGCAATTCAATCATAGGATTGCCAGGCATTTTTCTGAGACATCACTGCAATGTCCTCAGATACAATGAAATACTTATTGTGCCCCCAGTTCAATTATTTCCTCTTGGGAACCAGGAATTTTAAGCTTAAGGAGCCATCTGGACAACCATAAGGTTTCCACTCAGATAGTTACCGAGTCCAAGCTCGCTCTGCTTGCCGCATGACAGGCCAATAAATCGGAGACGAGGTGCTGAGGCAAAGAATAGCAACTTTATCAGGAAAGCCAGGCATCTGGGAAGATGGCGGACTAGTGTCCTAGAGTACCATCTTATCGGGGTCTGGAAGGGGAGGAGGTGAGGAAGTAAAGTAAGAAAAGGCCATAAGTCTTGCAAAACATCTGGTTTGGCCAGCCTCCGGGAGGGGGTGTGTTAATTTCCTTTCTTGCAGCCGTTCACAGGTGGGCAGGGTCAGAATGTGTGAGTTGAACAAAGGCAGTTTGTTTAATATTCAGGCAGAGGGGCAGGTTTCCCCGGTGCAGGTCAATATGTATGCTTATAGCTATAGAAAGATGTAGATTGACCCACCCTTCTCCAGCTGTAAGGAAATCGCCATCCCAAGTTAAGGAATTTAGGGCTTTTCTATATATGGGAAGATGCAAGAGTCTGGGCTCGCTGAAATCATTCCTTTGATATGCACCTCAGCTATCTGGGGCCAGTATTCTATGTTTTCACATCCTGAGTTTCCTCAAGGCTCACCATAGGGCAGTGGCTGCTGTCTGATGGTGGCCAGATGGCAGGTATTCTGTTTCCTTCCGGAGTTCCCTCGGGGCTCAGCAGCTCAGGTTGGAGGGCTGCAGTTGCTGCTTGTGACATCCTTTCTTCACTGATACGGCAGGAAATATTCCATTTCTCAGATCCTCCCCTTGGTCCAGAATTAGACCAATATTTGGGAGACATTTCATGACCAGATATTGTCCCACAGAGCTGGGAGGCTCATCCCAGATCAGGCGAAAATTCTTGTTGATATGCCACTCCAGGTGCTAATTTCCCGATTAGGCCCTGTTGATAATTGAAGATTTTCTGGATTCTCTGTCTCACTAGCCTGTTATGAACCAGGAAGTGTTTTCCCTATTGCTTCTTCCCATACCTAGAATCACACTATTACAATTATTCTATGAGAGTCATAAATGTGATCTATTTCCTCAAGATGTTCAGCCATCATCAATTTTGTTGGAGGCCTGGTTACACACTGGGTACTGTAAGAGACAATTTTATAAAAATAGACAGGATAGGGCTTCCCTGGTGGCGCAGTGGTTGAGAGTCCGCCTGCCGATGCAGGGGACACGGGTTCGTGCCCCGGTCCGGGAAGATCCCACATGCCGCGGAGCGACTGGGCCCGTGAGCCATGGCCACTGAGCCTGCGCGTCCGGAGCCTGTGCTCCGCAAAGGGAGAGGCCACAGCAGTGATAGGCCCGCGTACCGCAAAAAAAAAAAAAAAAGTGGGTGGTGGCCCAATTCCTGGGAATCCCCGCCCCTCCCCCAAAATAGTTGGAATAATCCTCCCGCTCATTAGCCTATGAAATGACCAGCCCATTAAAACTAACCGCACGATGTTTCGAAATCTCTTGCCTTCCGAGATGGCCTACAATCTGTCTGGATGTGGAATGTGTTTCTCTCTAAATAAATCTGATTCTTACCTATCATTTCGTCTCCGAATTCTTCCGCGGCGAAGAGAGAACCTTAACTTCACCTTGAGCTATCGGCGAAGCCAGTCAGACGAATACGATGAGCCTCGGCCTCTCGCCGCTCT
Source organism: Tursiops truncatus (assembly GCF_011762595.2). NCBI lineage: Eukaryota > Metazoa > Chordata > Mammalia > Artiodactyla > Delphinidae > Tursiops > Tursiops truncatus. Next base: position 6,253,519 of record NC_047054.1, read on the forward strand.
TGCGCTTGAGAGGCGCTACTCACCATTACTCTCCCACTCTCTCTCTTTTGCTTTCTTACTCTCTGTTGCCTTTTTGGACGTAGCCTCTGGCCTCTCTTGGGCCTGAGAAGCGCGGCCTTACTTGCGGCCATCTCCCTCTCTCCCTCCCTCTCTTTCTTACAGTCTGTCTCATTTGCAGAGCTATTGCCGCAGAAAGGTGGGCTCAGTACAAGCGTAACATCGCCGCCTCCCCGAGGCTACCCTCATAGGCTTATTGGTCCACCTATGCCTAACTATCCTTGTCTCAACTCTGCATCCCTACCTCGCTCTTACTTGCCACTCTTATCTCGTAGCTTTGCCGGAAACGGGGGGAAAAATCTGCCAGGCATTGTCCAACCTTGCCGCTGTTACATGTGCGCAGGGCATGCCGGGGAAGGCTTCCAGCTATCCTCGCAGACAGCTAAGGACCCTAACCATAGGATCTTTGCCCTCTGGGTTGGCCTTATGCACCATTTAATTCACTAGTAACAGGTCCAGTTGTGCAAAAAGATGGACTACAGCCTTACTTAGAGTTCGTGCCCCTGGTTACTGCAGATGCGATCCCTTTGGGGTGCTCCCTCCACGGTGGGCGGTTCCCGGGGTTTCAGGAGGGGGAGGGTCCCTCGCCGCCTTGTTGGGATTTTAGGGCAGTGGGTCCGTCCCTTCTCCGCCAGCCTCCTGGTGTTTGGCCCGCCCCCTCCAGGGTCCACCCTGACGGCACCCCGCCCTGTTAGGGCGGGGCAGGCGGCTCAAGCTGGGTGGGCCTTGCACCCGGCCCCGCCCCGGGGATACGTGCCCGGGCCCTGACCCGCCTTTACCGTGCTTGCCTCCCCGGGTCGAGTGATTGGGAGTGTCCTTTCAGGGTCGCGGGGCCTCCGTCCCCCCAACGACAGCCACGAGGCCTCCGCCTCAGCTGCAGATCCGCCCCTGCGCCCAGCCCCACTGCCCGCTGGCCAGAGCACGTGTGCGAAGGCGGGGGAAGCGTGGCACCGAGGCCCCAGGGGTGCCGACCACGAAAGGGAAGGGAAAAGACAGGGCTTTTTCCTTTTTCAGAAACCATCCCCCTTACTGGCCAGTGCCTGCTCTCTGAAACTTACCACCTTTTTAGAGAAAAAGCCTGGGTCTTGATTAAATAGGTCTTAGAACCACGAGGATGTCCGGGGGAACATATACCAGAACACAGGGATTAATCTATAGAATCTATAGAGAAACCTCGGGAAGGGCACTCATCCTGGGTACTGCGGATGCCAGGATAGGACACGGGCCCCAGGACGCTGCGGCCAACAGGACTGCCACTTGCGGGAGTAGCTGGCCCCCACTGTGGATAAAGTCATTAGGACTAGAGAGCCCCCATGGGACCTCCTAGCGCTAGCGCTCCTCTCTGGTACAGGAGCATTCTCTCCCCGAGGGAACGACGGGGAACACCTCCACCATCCCCGAGGACTCACCCCTCGGGTGCAGTTGGAGTCACTGGGACAAGTTTTCTCTAGATTCTCTAAAATGAAAAAGCTCGGGCTTCCCTGGTGGCGCAGTGGTTGAGAATCTGCCTGCCGATGCAGGGGACACGGGTTCGAGTCCGGGTCTGGGAAGTTCCCACATGCCGCGGAGCAACTAGCCCCGTGAGCCACAATTACTGAGCCTGCGCGTCTGGAGCGTGCGCTCCGCAACAAGAGAGGCCACGATAGTGAGAGGCCCGTGCACTGCGATGAAGAGTGGCCCCCGCTTGCCACAACTAGAGAAAGCCCTCGCACAGAAACGAGGAGCCAACACGGCCATAAATAAACAAATAAATAAATAAAATTTGAAAAGAAAAAAGAAAAAAAGCAAAATTCCTTAAAAAAAAAAAAAAGCTCATTTTCTTTGGTAATGTATAAACTTAAGGACGATGAGGCCTGGCCAGAAAACGGAAGCCTCAACTATAATGCCATCCTACAGTTAGACGTCTTTTGCAAAAGACAGGGGAAATGGACAGAATTCCTTATGTACAGGCTTTTATGGCCCTAAGAGAAAACCCAGAGCTATGCAAGTCCTAGGTTAGGGAACCTTGCCAGTTGGGACCCATTCGAGCTACACAAAAGCCCTCTCTAGTGGCACCCCTGGAAGAAAAGGAGCCCCAGACAGAAGATCCAAATACTTTCGAGGGACACATTGTATGTGCAACCCACTTCATCAGCCAATCAGCCCCCGACATCCGTCGGAATCTTCTGAAGCTTACCATGGACCCCCAAACCCCTCTTAACCTTATTGACAAGCTTTCAGTGTCTTTAACAACAGAGACCAGGCTGAGGTGGGAAAGAAGGAACAGTGTGACTTAAGGAAGGAACGACGGCAAGCCAGGCTTTGGGCAGCTGTGTTGACAAGACCTAACCCACCTCCTGGTCACCCCAAAAGTACTCCCAGAAGACCTCCGCCAGGGAAGGGAGCCTGTTCAGCTGTGGGAGTCCCAAACACCGGAACAAGGAATGCCCGGGAAACAGGCCCCAGCCTAAACCCCCAATGCCATGCCCACTCTGCAAGAAGATGGGCCACTGGAAGAGGGACTGCCCCCAGCTCCGAAGGGAGTAAGGAAATTCCTCCATGTCAGTCACGGCAGTGGCTGACTGACAGGACCTGGGACCCCCCCCAAGGCCCCCGAGAACACAGTCATTGTAAGGTCGGATCTCAACAAACGGCACCGCGAGAAACAAAGGAAAGCTTCAAGTGAGCTTTATTAGGGAGCTGCTCCCGGGCGCGGTCCGAGAGAAAGGGGCCAGAGAAGTCGCACCCGGGCGAGGGTTGGGCAAGATTTTATAGGGGAAGACGGGAAAGGGGTGTGGTGAATCTGGGAGGGCGCGGGGTATTCCTTATTTGGTGGTCTCTTCGGGTATCCTGGCAATATCCGGTGACGGTTGCATCAGTCTTGGGACCGTTAGTCCCGCCCCTCGAAAGGCGGGCAGGCTGGGCCGGGTGGAAAGTCCCCAGGTCAGTTCCTGGAACTGGGTGGTCCGGAAAGTTTCGGTCTGATTGTGTTCCCCTGCCTCGGGCCAGTTGGCCTTACCGTCGTCATCACACGGGAGGAAACGCGGGTGACCGTTGACATGGCAGGTAAGCTTGTCCAATTTCTAGTGGACACGGGAGCTACTTACTCTGTCCTGACTTCTCACGCTGGGTCCCTTGCCCCTGTAATCTGCTCTATTGTTGGGGTCGAAGGAAAGCCAAAACTAAAACCCCTCTAACTTGCACCTGGGGAAAAATTCTTGTAACTCCCAAGTTACTTGTCATGCCTGAATGCCCCAGCTCATTATTGGGAAGGGATTTTCTGTCAGCCTGTGGTCAACACTTAGTCTCTGAAAACCAAAGCCAAGGAATGTTTTTGGCTGGACTACGTATTACAGAAGACATGGACAGCCCAACCCCAAATATTCCCCCCCAAATTAAAAAACGTATAGCTCCGCAGGTCTGGGATCAGGGAATCCCAGAGAAGGCAAAGTTTGTCACTCCTATAAAAATCACCTTAAAGGAAACTAGTAACTTCCCTTCCAGGTGCCAGTACCCTATAAAACCAGAGGCTCAACAAGGCCTCCAACCCCTAATCTCAAAATTCATTAAATACAGGCTTTTGGTACCATGCCAATCTCCCTTTAATACTCCAGCCCTACCTGGTCTTCTCCAGGAACCCTTATCTCCATCATCCTTTTAAAATGCAGTTTCAGACTTTCCTGGTAGCACAGTGGTTAAGAATCTGCCTGCCAATGCAGGGGACACGGGTTCGATCCCTGTTCCGGGAAGATCCCACATGCCGCGGAGCCACTAAGCCCATGCACCACAACTACTGAGACTGCAACTACTGAAGCCCACGTGCCTAGAGCCCGTGCTCCGCAACAAGAGAAGCCACCGCAATGAGAAGCTCACGCACCGCAACGAAGAGTAGCCCCCGCTCACCGTAACTAGAGAAAGCCCTCGAACAGCAACAAAGACCCAACGCAGACAAAAAATTTTTTTAAATAAAATAAAATAAAATGCAAATTTCAAAGAGAGTAAAGCAATTTAGAACTTGACTTGTGAAGGATAAAGGACACTTAGAAATCCTAAGTGTCTTCTGTAAACATTAGTAAGAAGGGTTTAGCCATCTAGACAGGTGACGTTGATTTGTTCCATCTGCCAGAAGTCCAGTTTGAATCCAACCCCTTGTCACTGATGGGTTTTACGTTGTACCTGACAGAGCTGAAATTTTGAAATGGGACCTATGAAGTCTCTGTCTGTGTGTTCGTATGCATCTATGTGTGTTGTAGGTGCATGGTACTGCCAAAATTAATTCATAAAAGAGCTCTATTTAATTGGCTTAAAGGAAATTAAGTGCTTATAGCTTATATAAATACTCAGAAATATGATCTGGCCAGAATGAATTTCAGGTTTATGTCATCTGGAAAATATTCAATACTAAATTAATATCTGGCATTGAAGTTGGCGTAAGCTTGTTGGTGTAATTAATATAGACATGTCTTTCGAGTCATCAATGTTAAGTATAATATTTCTGTTGTACCTAGGTTTACTAGAGGTGAAATAAGACCTCATTCTATCTGTTAAAATTTGTCAACGAGGAAAGTAACTCGATGTGAAAAAAAACTTTTAAGGAAAGTAAGGTGTGTGTTTTTAGTAAAGAAGGTATGAGGAATGGAATTGCATTTTATGAAGGGAAAAGAAAGTAAGTCTGGATGGTTTTGGAAGGAAAAAATAAAGGGGTGGATACAGAAAGTGATGGAAGTTTTGTGGAAAGTGAACCCTGAGAAAAGAGTTTTGTGCATGGTCAGGATTGACTAGGTTTAGAATAAATTTAATTGAGTAAATGAATTTTAAATGTAAGCTGGTGCAAAACCTGAATTTGGCCTTTCTTTCTGTTAAAAGGACAAGTTTTCTTAAAATGTTAAACTGCCTTTGGTAACAGGTTTTAAGTTCCTTACCTTTTAAGTGATCTGTTATGTATTTGCCTTTAAAATCTTTTATTGTGGGGCTTCTCTGGTGGTGCTGTGGTTAAGAATCCGCCTGCCATTGCAGGGAACATGGGTTCTAGCCCTGGTCCGGGAGAATCCCAATGCAGCCAAAAATAAAATAAGCAAAACAAAACAAAACAAAAAAAATCCCAACAACAAAAGAACTAACCATGCCCTATTTCGAAGTCTCTTGCCTCCGGTGGCCCACACTCTGTGGAGCGTGTTTCTCTCTAAATAAATCTGATTCTTACCTATCACTTCATCTCCAAATTCTTTCATGACAAAGAAAGAACCTGAAATTCACCAGGAACACTAGGTGCAGTGAAAGTATTATACTCAATAATGATGACTCTAAAGACAGGTCTATATTGATTAGATCAACAAGCTTAAGCCACCTTCAATACCAGATATCAGTTTGATGCTGAATATTTTCTAGGTTACATGAGCCCAAAATTCATCCTGGCCAGTTTTGTATTCCTGAGTATATAAGTACTTAGTTTTGTTTTTCTTTTTTAGTCAATTAAGTAGAGTTCTTCTACGAATTAATTTTGGTGATACCATACATCTACAACACACATAGACACATACAAACACACAAACAGACCTCATAGCTCTCATTTCAAAATTTCAGCCCTGAGTCAGGTACAGCAACGTAAAACCCATCTGTTTACAAAAGAGATTGGATTAAAATTGGGTTTCTGGCAGATGGAACAAATCAAGCTCGCTTGTCTAGACGGCTAAATCTTTTTACTAATGTTTACAGAAAAGACACTTAGGATTTCTATTTACGCCTTGCCCTCTTTTAAAAGGATGGCAGAGATAAGGGTTCCTGACAAGACCAGATAGGACATTTGCATCTCAAAGATACAGGCAAGTTTCTCCTGGGATGACTTTCTAAGATAAGTAAGGAAGGTTTGGGGAGTGGCGAAAGGATTGGTGGGTTTTGGATTATTTCTGGAGCCGCACCTCTGGTCCTGTAAAGACTAGATGTGTAAAACAAGGACAATTTTTTTTCTTTTTTTCAAAGAATTGGGTGGCTACCTCAACGATATGGAAGGGCTGACGTACCCATTTACCTATGTTGGAATGTTTTACTTTTAGCTGCTGTGATTCTTCCGCAATAAGAATGCAGAAAAAGGCATCTCTTAAGTCTGGGACTGAGAACCAGCCGTATTCTCCCGGAATAGTTGTGAGCAGAGTGTATGGACTAGGTACCACAGGGTGTGTCTTGGACTATTTCATTAATAGCCCTCAAATCTTGGACAAAGCAATACTCTGCTGAGTTTGGCCTTTTTTTTTTTTTTTTTTTTTTTGCGGTACGCGGGCCTCTCGCTGTTGTGGCCTCTCCCGTTGTGGAGCACAGACTCCGGACGTGCAACAGGCTCCGGACGTGCAGGCTCAGCGACCATGGCTCACGGGCCCAGCCACTCCGCGGCATGTGGGATCCTCCCGGACCGGGGCACGAACCCGTGTCCCCTGCATCGGCAGGCGGACTCTCAACCACTGCGCCACCAGGGAAGCCCAAGTTTGGCCTTTTGACTGGGAGGATAGGGATGTTATATGGGGACCTGCCAGGTTTAATCAGTCCTGCTTTCAAAAACTTTTTCAGAATTGGCTAAATTCCCTTTGGGGCTTCTTGTCTCAGTATATTATTTTAGATTAGGTGTCCCAGCATCCACTTTGCAAAGGAGATCTCATCCCCAAAGGGGGATTGGCCACTCTGGCATATATAAGAAGCTATGTTTCAATGTGAGTTCCCCTAGTTGGCATTCCAGAGGTTGTAAGAACAAACAACTCCCATGACCGCCATAGACTGAGATGTTTTCTGTGCAACCTTAGTATTTACCACAGAGCATGTGGCACCCGTATCTACTAGAAAGTCAATCAACTTGTTCCCCACCTGTCAAAGTTACCCGGGCCTCCAGTGGGGAAATTAGAATCGGATGCCTCAAGTCCAAGGGAGTCCCCCGGCCTCTTCATTCATTATCAGAGTGTTCCTCTCTTTCCACCATATGAGAGGCTCCTGTCTCCTTTTTATTATTCTTCTTATTCTTTAGTCTCGGGCAATCTTTTTTCCAATGCCCTTCCTCCTTGAAGTAAGCACATTTTTCCTTCCCCAATGGTTGCTTACCATCCTTTAGGTTACTCGCCTTCCAGGAATTCAATGCTGCTGCCAGAAAAGCTGCCTTTCAGTTTGCATCTTCTTGCTTCTGTCCTCATTCCCTGTTGTTGAATACTTTAAAAGCAACATCTACTCATTGAGAAGGGTTCATTCCACATACACCATCTAACTTCTGTAATTTTCTTATATATGGGGCGCTTTGTCCAATGAAGGCCCCTTACGTCCTCAGGGTCTGTATCTGTGTAGTGCCTATAACCTTGATAAATCTTTTCTAGAAACTCCGATGGATCCTCATTTGGTTTTTGCTTTATCTCCTGAATTTTGTTAAAGCTCTTTTGTCTAGGTCTGCCCTTGGGTTTCCTTCCGACCGCTGCACTATAAGGGTGCAACCCTCTGACTCCTTTCCTCCTGATGCAATAGCATAAATGCTTCTGCATATGGAATCTCGTCTCTTTCCCCGGTCTTTTGCAAAACACTTCTAATTGCGAGATCGTACAGTAATTGAGTGGGCCATTCAGGAGCCATCGCTCCTCTGAGCCTAGCATATATTGGGTCCACACCCCATTACAATAGTATATCACCTCTTTCTTAGTCATAGGCTCATGGCTATGTTTTGCCCATTTATCTAATATACGCCCCAAAGGGCTCTCCTTTGGGATACATGGAATATTTCCCATTTTTTTATAAGTTTGATAACACCAAAACACACAAGACGCAAACAAATTCCAACATCGATGCAGGCAAATGAACAGGTTCCCAAATCAGGTAGAGTCCAAGAACAATTCCACTCTCCAACAGGGCAGCCCAACCAAATGCAAAACAAATTGAGGGGGGAATTTGTTCACAGTAGTACCAGAGCTACATACCCTGCAAAGAGCGAGTCTCGCAGAAGTTTGTTGATTCCTTGCTCCAACTGCCAAGTGCTGGGGTGGCCGGTGCCACTTCAGGGAATTTTGAAGGGAAGATCCTCAGGAGAAATAGCCCCAGAAGCTGCTGGGGCCTTGTCTCAAAATTGCTGACCGGGGCCGGCTAGCCATGATCAGCAAGGCTCTTGGCTGGCTGAGCCAAATTTGTTACTGAGTCCAAGCTCACTCTGCTCGCCACGTGACAGGCCAATAAATTGGAGATGAGGTGTTGAGGAAAGGAATAGCGACTTTAGCCGGCATCCAAGAAGATAGCAGACCAGGGTCCTAGAGTACCATCTTATCAGGGTCTGGATGCTAGTTTCTTTTATAGAACACAGAGGGGGAGAAGGTGAGGAAGTAAAGTAAGAAAGGCCATAAGTCTTGCAAAACATCTGGTTTGGCCAGCTTGGGGAGGGGGTGTGTTAATTTCTTCTTTTCTTGCAGCCATTCACAGGTGGACAGGGTCAGAATTTCTCCCTGTGAGCTGAACAAAGGCACTTTAGTTTATCATTCAGGCAGAGGGACGGGGTTCCCAGAGGCAGGCTATTATGTATGCTTGTAGCTACAGACAGATAGTAACAAAAGCAATAGAGAGCAAAGGTTAAAGTGAAAGAAACAGATCCAACATGGAGTCAGAGTTTGTTCTTCCCTGTTACAAAATGTATAAATCAACTGTGAATGGCCTGGAAGTAAAATTATTTACTATATTTTACTATGTAGGGACATTTTTTATTGATTTCTCCATTAACCAAGAAATAAAGTATAAAATTATCTTCCCATTTTCTTTGGACAATTAATAAATTATTAACATGTTCTTGAAAGTTCTACGTAGCCAGTGCTTTAAGAGTCAAGTTCTCCATCCCACTAATATAACTTATATTGTCACCTCATTATCTACATTTCAGCTTTTCATATTTTCTCATCTTTCATTTTATTTGTAAGTACATGTTTCCTCCAGGGAACTCCAGCTTCATGTACATAGAATTCCGTTATGTCTGATGTCCTGCTTTACTTCCAAGACACAGAATGTTTCCCCATACATAGAATGCACTCAAAAGTATTTATGGATGAAAAAGGATAAATGGATTTTCCTAATATCCTTTTACAATGTCCTTTCATCTTTGCTCTGCAACTGTGTGTGAGGGTTATAATTTTATATCAGTCTGGAAAATCCAATCCAATTGAACAGGGTGTGTGGCTCACAGACTGAAGCCCTAGTAGAGTCTAGTTAGGGTGTGTCCCTGGAATGTAGCCAGATTAGGATTCCGGTAAAAGGAAAGTCAAACAGAGGAGACATTTGTCCCCAGAAAAAGAAACAGAACAGGAGCAGTTTGGGATGGTGGAGGAAGAAGAATTGGCTGCTTGCAGCAGAACTTGCCTCTGAATCTATTTTAGCTTCACTAGCTCCTCTGATTTTGGGTTCTGGTAAATTCTCCAAACAGTGAGTTGTGAGGTGGCTTCATTCCCTTAAAATTGTCTAAGTCGTATCTGTCTTTAGACTTTTGTCCTATCAAAGCAGCTTCTTATGGTCTTTAAATTTTATTGTGCCAAGATTTATTTTATCACTCTCATAATTCTAGATTTGACTATTTGTGTCTTTTTTTTGATGTTTTTTGGTCCCAACAATACAGTCATTACCAGCCACATGTGGCTATAAAATTTAAATTAATAAAATTAAATAGCTGTATTTCACTACTTCTGTAGTGTTACGTAAATTTCAAGTATTCCATAACCACACGTGTGTGGCAGTGACTGTATTGTACAATGCAGACACAGAGCACTTCCTTCACCTTGCAAAGTTCTATTGGCACGTTGATCTGTATCTTGTGTGTTATTTTTTGTTGTTGTAAACACTTCATTTCCTGCCTTTCTGGATTAATTTCCTTTCATGGGTTTCGTCAAGCGATTTTCTTCATTTATTTATTACATGTCTTGAAATAGATATTTTAAAATAAGTATCTCAAGATAAAATAAATCTCTTGAGGTATTTATTGTAATTATTAAAAAAATTCATAAATATTAACCTTTGATTCTTATTACTTGAGAGCTGGAGTTGCACAGGGATTTCCTAGGTATATTGGTTCTGCTTAGAGGGATGCCCTGTTGCACATGCCTGGGGATTTCTTGCATAACAGATAGGGACTTACATATTCCTATCTATCTGTAGAGTAAATAACCTGAGAGTAAAAAATAACAGTCCATTTCACTCTGAATTTGCCTTGATGTCAAAACCAAACATAATCCACGGCCAAGTCTGAATTAGTTTTCCTAGATCTTCCTTCCCTCCTTGAACACTCCCATGTTCTCTGGCTAATCCAAATCCTACACAGTATTTCCTGGGGGTCCCTAAGGCCTAGTGAATTGTCCTGGGTAAATGAGTTACTTGGTCATAATATGTAGTTTATCTGTGGGTGCATGAGGCAAGAGAATGATCTGAGGAGTTGCAGAGTGTTTCCCTACAGGAGGAAACCACAGTCTACATGTGGCATGAGTCACGATTCCCGAGAGTTTAAATTAAGGAGGACATTGAATCATTCTGGTTGCCCTAGGCTGCTGAACACACAAAACTCAAGGCTTATCATAGCTTCTTTGTAAGAGGTCTGTAGTTTGACCTTCTTTATTAGCATCCACGTCTGTAGCCTTCTACCATGTTACCCTGCATCGAAGATTCTTAGAGTGCATCAATTATTTTGGTTTGAGGGGCTGGGGGTCATGCCCAGGTGACAGTTTGGGGCTCCATTTCAGGTGGGTCTGGAAGTTGTGCGCAGGACGAGTCTCATGGCTTCTTCTCCATCCTCAGATTTGCATGCTCAGTGCTTGGATTGGCTGTGAGTGAAATCCCAAGACTCCTGGCGACTGAGTTGTTGACAATGGAGCCTCTGGTGAGTAGCGACGCCTCCTTCTCCTGAAGCTACACCCCGAGTGCCATTAGATGGATGAGTTTTTCAAACTGGCTTGTATGTTCTAAGTGTAGTCAGGCAGTGTTCAGTCATCTGAGCTCAAATTACTTTGCTCTAGGTGTCTGGGATAGTTATCATGGGTCAGGACTAATCAGAAACTAATCTCGTTCTTTAATTAAACTTATGAGAGCCGGCATGAATCATATGTATTTACAGAAGAGATAAGAAAACTTCTTTTAACTTGTTCAACCCTTGTCCTGATTGGCAAACAAAGATTAACTTGTTGACCGTTTTTGGATGTGCTAGGCTTAGGAGTTGGTGACGGCAGGTAGCAGAGCTGAGGAAGGAGCAGACCTTCCAGTCCCTGGAGAGTCAGAGGTTACAGCCTGTGATGTAACGAATCCAGTGTTACACCACGTGGTGTGAGGCTGTTCAGTGTTGACAAGAGCAGAGCACAGGTTTAGAACTAAAGGGGAATCATTTTACTTTTTCTCCATTTGAAACCTTTCACAATTATTCAGTATATATGCACTACTGAAGATTTCTGAAAAAGTCACCAAACTGTCATTAGCATTCTTCCCCCAAATCACACATTTTATATACGTGTTAGTAAGTAACCGTTTATTCATATTTGGTAACTGGAAGGAATATGTAGGGAGGAGTATTTTCTTAATTGTTCTAAAAAGAAAGGAGAAAGACTAGAGTAGGTAGAATAAAATTAGGTTCTTTTATAGATTTTTTTAAAAACTGGAGAAAACAAAACCAATAACTAGGCTTCTTTCATCCTTCAGCATGGAGACAAGATTAGATTACAAGAGAAACCGTAATAACTAAGGTCTAAGTCCCTGAGAATGTAGAGAGTGGGAGTCCTCCCGTCACAGCGATGGTCAGGCTAGGTCTGTCCTTCACTCCAGCTACCTGAGTCCCCGGCTTATGCTTCTGAACCATCTGACCTCAGAGTTTGTTATGAACACCTGTGTCCTGTAGCGTTAAGAGGAAACACCTCCTCGTACCTAGTTCTGTATGAATCTTGTTCACTTCTGAGGAATGCTAGGCATTCCTTCGTAGGTAGGTCTTGATTGATAGAATAATGTATTTCTTGTAGGTTTGCTAGACAGGAACCACTTAATAGAAAAATACTTTGGATGTTTTAAAGCTCATAACAAGTTATCAAAGCAGTTCATATTTGGGGAATGAAAGGTTCCCCTAGGGAAATAACTTAAGACAAAAGTCATGTTTTCAAAGTAGCCCATCATGGTTATTGTTTGTCTTGTCATGAGTCTGTAGAGTTCCTTGAAATTATTAGGGAACAGAAATTGAGTTATGAATTTGCAAGTGAATATTTTATAATCACCTATCTGAAAGTCCTAATTCCCAGGTTATTAAAAAAATGTCTATGTCTTATTATAACACACTTCAAGTGATATTTCTGTGAAATAAAGCTTCATGATGTCAGAGTGTGTAGGTTTCTGTGAATGTACCTGAAAGGCAGACACCAGCTCAGCGCTGGCAGAGAACCGAGGGGAACCCCACACAGAGCGTGATCCTTTATCCACCCAGATCCCATCACCTCCTCATCTCAACCCTCCCATCCTGGACAGTGGTAGGGACCGCTCTGTCTAAACCAGAACATCCCTGATGTTTTAGGAATCAGTGACGTTTGAAGATGTAGCGATCAACTTCACCCAGGAAGAGTGGGCCCTGCTGGACACATCCCAGAAAACCCTGTTCAGAAACGTGATGCTGGAAAATATCACCCACCTGGTCTCCGTAGGTGAGTCTGTCAACACGGATGTACGTGCATGTGTGTTCACTGCATTCATTCACTCACCGAACAGGCATTTAGATCAGCTTCCCCGTGTCCCACTCCCAAGTCCTTCCTGCTTCTTTGATAGTCCTCATAACTACTTAAAACGAAGACGTTTCTTTTCATGGCACTTTTCATTACTACACTGGAAAGTAATCTTGGCCACATTTCATATCTCTGTGGCTACTCAGTGTTTACACTCAGAATGGAACTGGGGATTCAATGGATATTTTAATGCATAAGTAAATGGATCAAATATTTTAAAATGATTCTTCTGTTCTAGTCACTCCATGAAGGCTTGAGACCAGAGTCGTGTATATGACATAATTTTGATGATTCCTGTAAGGCGTATCCTTACTGGCTCCTGTTTGAAAGTAATATTCAGCCCACTGTAGAGTCTTTTAATCTTTCCCATTTGGAAAACACTGAGGATTCTGTAATCTCTCTTTGAACTTGTGCACAGGCATCAGCCGCCAGAGGGCCTCACTGTGTTTGCTGCTGCTCTGGATTTCCTCCTGGTCTGCTGAAGGACCTTCACTGTTCTGTCTGTTGAAGATGTTGTTGCCTGCACTGACCTTCAATTATCTCTTTATTTTCCTCGTTCCCTTACCCTGGACTTGAGCACAGCAAAGGGTAATTAGCCCAGACTCAAAATCCAACACTTTTTTTTCTTTTTCAAATCAAACAGGGTATCAGATCAGCAAATCAGATGTGATTTCCCAGCTCGAACAAGGAAAAGAGCTGTGGAGTGAAGCAACAGGATGCCTCCAAGGCCAGAGTCCAGGTAAGAATCAGGGGCCTGTGCTTCACTGAAAAAGAGTTTCAGTCAGTGTGTTAAGTCCTTGGAAACACCAAATGAAAGTTTTATGAAGTGAGCGATATGTTCTAAACTGGAAGTGAGGACATTGGGCTGAAATTCTTCATGTTGTTATCACTCTTTGCATCTAGCAATGAAAATTCATATTACTTCCTGCCATTTTCTATTCTTTAGGGAAAAGGGTGCTTGTGGACTCACTGCAGTTAAACTTTCACATAGTGATTCTTGTCCTGATCACCCCATTTAATGTGTTTTCCATCATTTGCTGACCCAATGTCTCTCCACCACATTACATTTTTATATTTTAATCCTGTTTTTCTCTAATAGACAATGACTTTTAAAGTATTTCTACTACCTTGAGTATTTCTTTATTATACATTGTTTCTCCAACTAAGTGCCAACTTTTGAAAGATACTCACATGGACGTTGGTGTTTGTTTACATTTCTGTTTCCCTAATGCCATTCTAAAATCTATATTTTTTCCATTTCTTTAGATGGTGAAAGTCCGCTTAGACGAGAAATGATATTCACGCAAAGTGTCTACAGGAAGCACATATTTGCCACCATGCCAATGGTAAGTTTCATGGGTAGAACAACAGTCATCTAAATGAAGGACCTGGCAGTGAGATAAGTTGGCAATTGAGCACAATTGCTGATATGTAATTAAGTGGAGATTGAGCTCTTTCTGGGAATAGTTTTGGATAGGCTGAAATCAGTTAAGAAATTAATATGAGCTCAAAACGACAACATGAGACCTAAGAAAAAAAGGCAGTTGCACAAACGTTGCTCATCTCATAGTCTTTACAACAGACTGAAGTCTTCAAAATTAATCTGATATCTGGGTTGGGAAACTATAAAAGAGAACGTTTGTGCCTGCAAGGGAGTAACACAACATGTGTATGCAACTGACACTGGAAACATTTTAACAGGAGACTACAACTGACTGATGCTATAGGGTGTAAATGTAGAGGAATGAGTGTCTGCATAGATGTGGGCAAACCAGTAACAGCCTCATATCTCTTTCCCAAAGCAGGTTTCTCACACACAAGGGGATCCTGTTGGATGGACTGATTTGAGTGATGAATTTACTCCTAGATCTTCACCTCAACATTCACCAATTCCCTTAAGAAGGAAAAGTAATGTCAGCAAACAGCATGGAAAATCACTTAGTCAAGGGTCATTCCTTGATGGACAGGATCACATTCACACTAGAGCTAAATCGTTTGAATGTCCTCTATGTGGGAAAGCCTTTAGTACTGGCTTTAGGCTCAGGCAACACAAGATGATTCACACTGAAGAGAAACAATATAAATGTCATGTGTGTGGGAAAGTCTTCAATCAAAGTTCCCTCGTGAAACGACATGAGAAAACTCACACAGGAGAGAAGCCATATGAATGCTGTCTATGTAAGAAAACTTTCAGTCAAATCTCTTACCTTAGAAAACATGAGAAAATCCATCCCAGAGAGAAGCCCTATGAATGTCATCTGTGTGGGAAAACCTTTAATCAACGTTCTGGACTTCGCACACACAACAAAATCCACACTGGAGAGAAACCACATGTATGTCTTCTGTGTGGGAAGGCCTTCACTCAAACTTCTGAACTGACTCGGCACATAAGGACCCACACAGGAGAGAAACCCTATGAATGTCAGCGGTGTGGGAATGCCTTCAGTCAGCATGCAAACCTGAGAAGACATGAGAGAACCCACACTGGAGAGAGGCCCTATGAATGTCAGTGGTGTGGGAAATGCTTCAGTCGTGGCTCTTCCCTGAGACGACATGAGGGAACCCAGCACTGGAGAGAAAGTCAGGAGGGCCCTCAGTAGACGTCCTGACCTGAGACGACATGGCATCATACATGTGAGGAATGTGGATGGAACACCAGCATAGCTTTAGCATTTAACCATACCAAGGTTCACACCCAGTAAAGAAACTCTGTCTGTAATCAATATGGACACTCGTTCAGGCACCACACTCCTTAGTCCAGACAGGCATCACCTGTGGATGTGAATCCATACGTGCGTGCCCTCTCTCTGTGGCAAAGCCTTTAGTCATTGGCCTAATTTTAGGTAACTTAGTAGAACTCACTCTATAAATACAATATAGGTGTTTTTAGCAACAGCTCCCCACTCTAAAGACCCTAGAGCAGTGGTCCCCAATATTTTTGGCACCAGGGACTGGTTTTGTAGAAGACAATTTTTCCACGGGCCGGGGGTGTGTGGGGTGGCATGGGGAATGGTCCAGGCGGTAATGCAAGTGATGTGGAGCAGCAGATGAAGCTTGGCTCTCTCTCGTGCTACCTCCTGCTGTGCGGCCGCGTACCTGACAGGCTGTGGACCAGGTGTTGGGGACCCCTGCCCTAGAGACTTGAGCAGAGGATAACCAACCCCTAGTTCTTTTTTGGTGATTATTCTTCAACACGAGCCAACTCCAGGTGGAGAACCACTAAGACTGTAATGACTGTTAACAAACATTCAGCTGATCACCAGGCTTGATGTGCACAAGAAACTCCTCCAAGAAATAAACACTAAAACAAGAACGAAGATGTAAACTCTTGAGAAATACCCAAGTATGTTGAGCAACACCAAAGCATACTTATAAATAATTCATCCTGAAGAAGTGAATCAATGTAAAGTCATGAGAAATTCTTCATAGAACAACCTCTCTGGAACATGTGTGCTCAGACTGTACAACACATCCTCAGTGTCGTTAAGGAAGGGAAGTCTTCAGTGATCACTTAATTCTTAGTCAACATTAAATTCTCACACTGAGGATGTAGCAATCCTAAAACTCAAAGTGGAACTACAGCTAGATCTTGTATCAGAAAAAACTGACCCTCTGAGTGGGAGGGGAGCCTCTTAAAGAATCCTTTAACACACATTCAGGCAAATTGTGATTTGTGGAAATACCTCTTCATGAAAATGTAGCATAAAATGGAGAGTGAAGTGATCTAGCAATATAGAATGTAGAGTTTGGAAGAAATTAAAATTTGTGTATAGAATAATAGTTGCAAATATTCAAACAATAAAGTCTGTGGCTAAAGGAGCCAAGTGTTGGTGTCTGGTTTTCTTTGTGCCCCTGTAAACAGAGATTCAGATCTGCACTCCTGGATAGTGGGCGGAGACTCAGCCCCACTCTCTGAGTGTCCCCTTTCTCCACAGCTCTTTCCACACAACTCAGCTCCACTCATTTCAACATCCCTCAACCCCATCTACCCTTTCAGGCCCTGGTAGTGACACAGCTCTGATCTTCAGCTCCACTGGCCAGGTTTCCCAGAATGTCATCAACCAGGTCAGGCAAGGTCATGAGGAAGTCTCAAAGACATCTATCTAGTCCTACACTTTTTGAGGCCCCTCAACATATTTCTGCAGATGGAAAACCACCGGGGGCTAAAGAGACAGGCATCTCTGCCCTCCCAGACCTCAGAAATCTCTTTTGTTATTTTCTCCCAAAACCTCTGAGTTGAGCTAAGTGGATGAAGAGTTCCTTCCAGGATCGTACTCTCTATCTTATTGAGCTGATTCCTGAATTATGCACCCAGCAGTCTCACTAAAGAGGAACCCAGCCTCGTTACCCACACATAAGCTCATGGAATAAGCCTCGAGGAATATAAAATGCCTAAAACTATCAGCCATCATGTAAGCCAGTTTTTAAAATAATTAGTGCAATGTACTTTTCCCCAAGAAAAAAATGAATGTTCTCACAAAGCAGATCTCCCCACTTTGTCTGCAGGACTTGGAATTTATCCTTCAACACAAACCAATATTGAACATAAATCTCGAGGGAAATTCTTCCAGGATATCCAATGGGATGACTTGTGTTCTTGTAGCATAAAGTAGCACAATTCCCAAACCACAGGCCCGAGTCCCTTTACAGGAACACATACAAGGATGATACTGACCCATCATTACTTTTCAAATCTCCACAAGGGATTCTGAGGAACAGTCAGGGTGAAAAACAGTCTTGTGTGAGGAGGATGAGCAACCAATTCTATTGTCTATCAATTGTGACAGATTTCCTTCCCTGGGTATGAAAGGCTTCACAAGGTCCTGTGAGCTTGGAGCAGCATAAAAGTCAGCTCAGAAAGAAAACTTGCCCCATGGACCCTTCCTCAGCCACCTTGGAAACTGCATCTCGACCAGTGGGGTTTGTCCAGCACCCACTTTTCTGAGATTCTACTGACAGATAGGAGGAGCACGGCTGGATTTCAGGTTGGTTTGAAGTAAATTTGGTGTTCAGTTAATCGCCCAGAGAAATAGGACAGTGGTCAACATATGTAGTGATATGGCTTTAGGCAATGGGGTAAAGATTCTTTAATTTTTTAAAATTTACATTTCTATTGTTTTTTTTTTTTACTGAGGTATCACTCAGTTATAATATTAGATAAGTTTTATGTTTACAACAATATATTTCAACTCCTGTATACCATGCACCTGCTCAGGACAAAAAACTTAGTTTCTGTCTTTTACCATCTTGTGGCATTTTACAAATTGGGCCTTCCACCTGCCACTTCCCTTCTGGTTTCCAGTATTCTGTCTTGTGCATCTATGTGTTTGTTTTGGTGCCCTTTGGTTTCATCATTAATTTTTTCTTGTAATTTTTTTATATTCCACGTATGGGTAAAGTCATAAGGTGTTTGTTTTTTCTGCCTGTCTTATGTTGTTAGCATGATATCCTCCAGGTCCCACCATGTTGTGGAAAATGGCAAATGTCAAGTGTTTTATGACTGAATAGTGTTCCATTAAATACCTACTACCTCCTCTTTATCTGTTTTTCCATTGATGACCACCTATCTCAAGGAGTGTACTGTCGCTGTTTTCTTCTAGCATTTTTACAGTTTCAGGTCTTATATGCAAGTATTTCATGTGTTTTGAGTTCAGGTTTGTGTATGGTGTGAGTTCGTGACCTTGGTTCTTTATTTTTAAGGGTAATTCTGAAAACAGAAACTGATACAATACATCGCTCTTCACACTATTTATTACAAGAAGATGAAAATTCAGAGGGCATGTAAATCAGCATTCTGGTTTATGTGGGGAACTGAAACAGCAGTTATCAAAACAAGGTGGGATTTTCTATAGGCATTGAAAGCCTAAATAATGGATTTGTTCATTCTTAGCTGAAACCTCTTTGTCTTCCATTAACAGAAACTAGATAAAAAAGAAACACTGAGGGCTTCCCTGGTGGTGCAGTGGTTGAGAGTCCGCCTGCCGATGCTGGGGACACGGGTTCATGCCCTGGTCCGGGAAGATCCCACATGCCGCGGAGCAGCTGGGCCCGTGAGCCATGGCCACTGAGCCTGCGCATCCGGAGCCTGTGCCCCACAATGGGGGAGGCCACAACAGTGAGAGGCCCGCGTACCGCAAAAAAAAAAAAAAAAAAAAAGAAAGAAACACTGAAGAGAAAAGATTTAAAGCTCAGCTGTGAAGCTTCTAGTTTAATAGAGGAGGAAATGTTTTTCCTGAGTGAATTTGTACTTGATAATGGCCTGCTCTGATGTCCGATGGGAAAGTCGAATTTTCAAGAAGTAAGCATCGTTTCCTTTGATTTTCAGTTGCATGTACCACAATATTAAATGCAGCTTTCTCATCGCATGATTATTTGTTCCATGGGGGGAAATGCTGTCTTTCTTTTTCCGTCTATTTTTTATCAGGACATGGATGGTGCTGGTGGCTGCAAGATAACATGAGTGCACTTGATGCCGTAGGACTTGACACCTCACTGTGATTAAACAGTAAATTTTATGCCATGCGTGTTTTACCACAGTAAAAATTGTGATTCTCAGAAAAAATAAGCATATGCAAAAATGTTTAATTTTCTTTCAGATCATGATTATTCTTAAAAGTGTGTACAGGCGTCCCTCTAGTTTTAAAATGCATGATAACAAAAAATCACAATGTATAAACCTTCCTTAGAGACAAGGTAAGAAAAAAAGGGATAGATATCTTTCCTTGGCTACAAATGTCTTAACAGGGTCACGTGACCTGGAGTAGTATAACAGCAAGCAAGAAAAGGACCCTTCTCCCATGGACCCTTCCTCAGGCACCTTGGAACCCACACTGTGTCCGGGGGGGTTTGTCCAGCACACATATTTCTGATGATCTACCAACAGGAAGTACCCAGCTGGATTTCAGGTTGATTTGCTGTATATTTGGTGTTCATCTTGTTCCTCAGGTAACAGGGCAGTGGTAAAAATAATGATGTGGCTATGGGCAAAGGATACGGATTCTTTAATTTCTTTTCAATTTATTGCACAGTAGACTTTTTTAATGAGGTATTTTTTGGTTATAATATTAGATAAGTTTTTTGTGTATGAAAATATATTTCAACTCCTGTACCAGCTGGATTTCATGTTGTTTGATTTTATTTGGTGTTCAGTGTATCCCCTAGAGAAACAGGACTGTAGACAAAATATGTATAGATGTGGCTTTATGCAATGAGTCATGGATAATTTAATTTTTAATGTAATTATTTATTTTTATACGGTATCATTGGGTTATGATATTACATGTTTTATATGTATAAAAATATATTTCAACTCCAGTATGCCATAAAACTGATCAGCACCAAAAACTTAGTTTTTTTCTTTTGCCTGTAGACCCATCTTACTCATTGGCCATCCCCCTGCTGCTACCCTCTGATATCCTCTACTCTGTTGTATGAATATATGTGTTTATTTTTGTGTCATTTGCTTTCTTCTTTAAATTTTTTTACTTATTTGCTTTTTCTTTGTATACAGTGTTCCACATATGAGTGAAGTCGTAAGGTATTTGTCTTTTCTAAATGTGTCTTCAAGACATTATTAGAGTGAAGGTGATACGTAACCTTGATTGGTTAAGAAAAACCTCATCAAGGTCATGTGACCTGGGAGCAGAATCAAAGGCATTGTGAAAGTGAAATTCCCCCACTGACCTGTCCTCAGCCCCCTTCAAAGGTGCACAGAGTATCCAGCACCCACCATTCTGAGCATCTACTGACAGGTAAGAGGTACACAGCTAAGATTCAGGTTGTTTGATTTAAATGTGGCGCTCAGCTTCTCTGTCAGAGAAATCCGACAGCAGACAAAATATGTACTGATGTGGGCAACGGGGCGCAGACGCTTTAATCTTTTAATTTAATTATTTTTGTAGGGTATCATTCGGTCAAAATGTTAGATAAGTTTTATGTGCACAGAAATATATTTCAACCCCAGTATACCATTAAATTGCTTAGCACCAAAAACTTGAGTTTTTTTGTTGCCATCCTGTGGACCCATGTTACTCATTGGCCACCCCCCGATCCTACCCTCTGATAGCCACTGCTCTGTTCTGTGAATATATGTGTTTGTTTTTGTGTCATTTGTTTTCCTCTTTAATCTTTTTTACTTATTTGCTTTTTGTATTTGTGTTTAGTGTTCCACATATAAGTGAATTCATAAGATATTTCTCTTTTCTAAATGTGTCTTCAAGACACTGATAAATACAAGGTGACATATAATGTTGATTGGTTAAAAATAAGCCTCATCAAGGTCTTGTGACCTTAGAGTAGTATAAAGTCAGCATGAAAGGGAAATTCCTTCCTCAGCCACCCACGAAGCTGCATCTCCTCAGGTGGAGAGTGTCCAGCACCCACCATTCTGAGCATCTACTGAGAGAAGAGGTATCCAGCTGAGGTTCATGTTGTGTGATTTAAATTTGGTGTTCAGCTAGTCCCTCAAGGAAACAGGACAAGAATAAAATTACGTAGTGATGTGGCTTTAGGCAGTTGAGTATCGATTCTTTAATTTCTTTTTAATTTAATTAAAAATTTTTTTTAACTTAGGTATCATTCCATTACAATTTTAGTGAGTTTTATGTACACCGCAATACATTTCAGTTTCTGTGTACCATACACCTTCTCAGCACCAAAAATGCAGTTTTCCTCTGTCACCATCTAGCTGCCCCATTTTGTCCTTTTTGCCTCTGCCCGTGGCTTCTCCTCTGATTTCCACTACTCGGGTCTGTGTATCTTTGTATTTGTTATCGTGTCAAGTTTTTTCTTCCTTAAAGTTGTTTTTACTTATTTTCTTTGTGTTTGTTAGTGTTTTGTGTTCCACACATGAGTGAAATCACGAATTATTTCTTTCTCTTAACATGTCTTCACACGTGGTCAGACCAAAGGTGACCGACGATGTTGATTGGTTAAGCAACCCTTAACAAGGTCATGCGACCTTGGAGCAGTATCAGGTCAGCTAGGAGAGGAAATTCCCCCTTGACGGTCCTCAGCCCACTTCAAAGCTGCATTCCTCCACCCACCTCCCTGATACTCTCCTGACAGAGAGGAGGAGCACAGCTGGACCTTAGGATAGTTTGCTTTAAATTTGTGTTCGGCATATCCCTCAGAACAAGAAGTCCATAGTGAAGATATGTAGTGATTTGGCCTGGCAATAGGGTAAGGTGTCTTTTTTTTGTTTGTTTAATTTATTTATTTACTTTTGGCTGTGTTGGATCTTCGTTGCTGCACGCGGGCTTTTCTCTAGCTGCGGCGAGCGGGGGCTACTCTTCATTGAGGTGCGAGGGCTTCTCATTGCGGTGGCTTCTCTTGTTGCGGAACACCGGCTCTAGGCATGCAGGTTTCAGTAGTTGTGGCACATGGGCTTCAGTAGTTGTGGCTCGTGGGCTCTAGAGCGCAGGCTCAGTAGTTGTGGCTCACAGGCTTACTTGCTCTGCAGCATGTGGGATCTTCCCAGGCCAGGGCTCAAACCCATGTCCCCTGCACTGGTAGGTGGATTCTTAACCACTGCGCAACCAGGGAAGTCCCAAAGTGTCTTTATTTTTATAATTTTATTTTTTAAATTGCATTAACAGTGGGTGTCAATATTAGATGTTTCATTTGTACAGCATTACATTTCAAATTTTGTAAACCTTAACACAGGCTCACCACCAAAATTTTCCTCTCCCACTGTCACTACACGTTTGACCACCTTTACCATTGTGCCTTGGCCCTGACATTTCCTCCCTGCTATCCACTGCTCTGTTCTGTGAATCTATATGTTTGTTTTTGTCATTTGGCTTGTTCACCAATTTGTTGGTTTATTTCCTTTTTGTTTGTTCTTACTATCCTACGCATGAGTGAAGTCCTTTGGTATTCACCTTCAGCCTCTGACTTTCTTCTTTAGCATCATAACAATAAGTTCTATCCATGTTCTGGAAAATAACAAGATTTCAACATTTTTTATGGCTGAATAGATTTCCACAGAATATACATACTATTGTATCCTTATCCCTTTTTCCATTGATTGGGAACTATGTCAAGGAGCATATATCTTTTGTGTTCTTCTAGGAGTTTTACAATTTCAGGTCTTATCTTCAAATCTTTCATCGATTTTGAGTTGAGTTTTAAGTATGGTGTCACATAATGATCTAGATCATTTAACATCAGTAGCAGTTTTGAGAACAGAGGCTGAAAAAATATATCCTTCTGAATGCTCTTATTACGTGAAGATTCCAATTCTAAGGAATTTAGCATCCTAGCATTCTGATTGATGTGGGGCACTGGATGAGCAGTTATGAAAACTTGGTGGGATTGTCTGTAGGCATTGAGCCTAAAAAGTTATTCATTCATCCTCAGTTGAAACATGTATTTCACATTTTATTAACTAGGTAAAAGTGAGACACTGAGGGTGAGGGATTCAGAAAACAGTTCAGACCCTGCGTTGTGCCCCGTCTAAGCTAGCAGAGAAAATAATTGTGTTACGTGAGTTTGTATTTGAGAACTGCCTTCTCTGATGTCAGATGGGAGAACCCAATTCTCAAGGAGTTATCAAACTTATGTTTGGTTTTCAAATGCCTGGGCGTCAATATTAAATGTGGCCTTTCCATAGCATAAGTATTTCTGTACGTGTGGGGAAATCTTTTCTCACTCTTATTTATTAGACTGTGATACATGTAACCAAAGTCTCTAACTTTAGTCTTTCAAGGATGCAAATCCAAATTCACAGTTCTGCCTAAAACTTCTAACAAGTCAGGGTCCTCATCTGTGGGTAGGTATCTGGAGAGAATGGAGAAATGTCTGGGCAGGGAAGTCAAAGTATCAGGAACCTGGATTTCCTTAGTGGTCGTGAGCTTTCATGACCCCATTTGTGTGGAGGGGGCAGGGATGACTTCTATGAAATGACAGTTTTCTCTTTCTTTATACAGAGGAAATCCAGAAAGTAAGATTGGCGAGAAGCCCCAAGGAGCGGGGAACATGGCCGGTCGCTGCAGACAGCTGGGTCCCTGCAAACTCTCTGAAGCCCAGCAAGTGAGGAAGCAAAACCTGGGTGCAGGGAGGCAGGTGGCTCCCCCGCCAAGGGACGAAGACCCCAGGGTAAGTGGAGGCATGGACTCCGGAAACAGGGTTTGGGCCTGGAATACCTGGGTCCATAACTCCCTTGCCCAGCCCCAACCGAAGACAGCTGCCTTGGGACCTCATCCCCAGGGAGACCGGGCCGTTCAGAGACGGGGGCCACCTGACCCCTCCTTAGTGTGATGTCTGGCCTGCTTTTATCCAAGTCCTTCGATCGGGGTCTTGCTGTGCACACTCAGAGCACCAGCCCTTCCTCCTCTGATGCTCCCTGGCGAAGGCTTCGGGAAGCAGCACAGTATCATAAATACCCTGGCAGCTAAGGGGCCGCGTGCTTCTGTCCTTTCTCCAGAACCAGTGCTCATCCCTCTCCATCTGTCCTTGTGTTCGCTTTGCACATGCACCTGTGGGTTCCGCTGACTCACTGACCTTGTTCCCCTCCACCCACAGGTGAAGTGTAGGGACTGCGGAGCCTTTGGGCACAAAGCGAGGAGCCTCAGGTGCCCCATGAAGCGCTGGCATGGGGCCCTGGCCCCCCAGCCCTTGGGCTCCAAACTTGGCAAGGAGAACCTGGAACCACAGAAGCTGCAGGACCTGCAGACCCCTGGGACCCCTAACATGGCCGAGAGAGAGAAGGGTGAAAGGCAAAGGTGAGCAGTGGGGTGGGTGGTACCCGAGTTTCGGGCTGAAATCGCTGGAGACGGTTCGTCTCCTTCTCTACCCTGGGTGCCGAGCCATCTCTAGAAATGACAGGGAAAATGTGGGGACAGGAGCCATGTCCCGAGGGGGCCACACTCAGGAGCTCAGAATATGCCTTGCAGTCACTGAGGGGTGCGGAGAACACAGGCAGTTTTGCACCTGACAGGCCCCAAGGCCATAGAGACAAATAGACAGGACTTCCTGGGAAACCCAGGAGGGAACCCTGGAGTCGGGGGAAGGATATGAGCGGGGGAGGAGTCTTCACAGAGCACAGGGATTCAGGTCCGGTGTCACCCCCAGACTTGGAAAGGGGCTGGGCCACAGCACCGTTGGTCCTAATTGTGACAAGGAAATTGGGTTTCTGCCCCTTAACGTGGTTTGTTTTGCAGGAAAGAAGAGCAGCAGAGGAAGCTACTCCAGAGATTTCCCAGGAAACCCCAAGGGTGGCGACAGCAGTACTGGAAGGAGGGGACAGAATCCTGCCACTACCTGAGGGTCAGTCTCCTGGTTCACGCTCTTTCTTCTTCTGGGGTAACACAATTGGCCTCAATCCCCTTCTGTGGGAGGGAGCGGGTCCCATTCTTTTCCAACCAATGTGATCACTTAGAGTACTTTTCAGATGCCATTTTCCTCGGTTTCTTTGATTTTGCATCCTTACTTGCATGGCTGGCAAGAATATGCTGTTTGGTAAATGGAAGTGATTTTATCAGCAGCATTCTGTAAGCAGAATCCTTTAAGTTAGAACACGAATCTGTAAATTGTGATTCATCCTCCCAAACTGGCCATCAACACTTATTTTGCCATCAAAGTGTCTGCAAAACACCAAGCTGTGCGCAGCCCTCGGAAGGGGGTACACAAAAAGCTTGTTCCCACTTACTTAACAAGAGACATTGTTAAACTCTTTCTATTTGCCTATCTGATGTATAAATGTCTCAAGGTGATATTGTAACTTTCTTTTTCATGAGCACCACTGAGGTTGAGTATCTCATCACATACAATTAATTCCTATGAGATGGTTTTTGGTTAATTTTCATTTTTCCTGGATGGAGAGAAGATGCTCATGTCTGGCCTTTCTGTTTGGTCTACTCCTACAGCATCCAAACATGCCCACGCTCACCCAGGCATCCAAGAGGAAACCCCTCCGGGACCCAGATCTCCCCAGTAGGTCCCCTGTCAGGAGAGATGACAGGAAATGCACCCACCCTGCAGTGTCTCTCATCAGCAGAAGTTTGGTCCAGGACTCCAAAAGCAGCACCAAGGCCCCAGGCAAGAGGTCTGTCCAGATCCCCATCCAGACATGTCTGAACCCCCCAAAGAAACCTAGACTCAGCCCCATCCAGCCTCCCCAGAAGAGCACTCTGACAGCAGACCTGGGGGCTTCCCAGAATCTCCCTCCTCCACCCAGTACAACCGGACCCACAGGGACCCCCCAAGTCAGCAGGAAGACACCTGCCCAGGGGCAAAGCCTTGCCCTCAAACCTCCACTGGACAGATCTCGCCCCAATAGTGTCCAAGCCTGCACCAGACACCATCCTCCACCCATCAGCCATGTTCCAGGCCAGCCTCTCAGGATGCTCTTCGTGAGAGTAGACGAAGGCCGGTGGAGCTGCAGGTACGTGACGCCTCCCCCCTTGCCTCGTCCTGAGCAGTCAGCCCCTCCTCCCGCTGGCAGGAAGCCTGAGCGACACTGGGCCCCTGGCCCCCGGAGTGTCCTCTACGATGACCTTCAGGTGTCTTCTTCCTCTGAAGACAGCGACTGGGAGGGACACGCCAATGGCAGCTAAGGCTTGTCCTCCAGCCCCAGGTGCCCTGGAGGTGACTGTGCACCTGACGAGGGGGAGTCACGAAGAGCAGCTGCTCCTGGAGAAGCAGCGATTCCGCACCCCTGCTGGGCGAACGGTGCTGGAAACCCAGACAAGCCCCAGCGACACACACGTGCACGCACTGCACCTTCTCCTGATGGAACTAGAGCTGTCTGTCAAATGGTGCTTATCACGCTGGAATGGCAAGTTGTTTGTCAGTCTGAGTCTATTTTAAGTACCTGAGGCAAATTCCAGGAGTAACTTTTAACTATTGTGTAAATAGGAAGCTGTGGTAGTAATCTGCATTTGGTGCAAATGTCTGAACTTTTGGAACCTGGCTAAAGGGCCCAACGCTGTGCTTTGCAGAAGGTCAGCAGTGCCCTGTCCTGAGATGAGACTCGTGGACTCTGTGGAGTCGTTCACTGTAAATCACGGTGGGGACAGTCCCCCGGCTCTGCTTCTTATGTTTCATTAAATGTTACTATAAAGCTTTGTTTTCAAATTTTCTTTCAATTTTAATAAAGTTCTACCGTATAAGACATGCTGTACGTGGTTTTTATCTCTAAGCCTTGAAGATCATCTTAACGTCTATTTTTACTCAAGATAGATTTTGTGGAGACTTCCCTGGTAAGCCAGTGGTTAAGACTCCCTGCTTCCAATGCACGGGGCGCGGGTTCGAGCCCTGGTCAGGGAAGTAAGATCCCACATGCCATGCGGCCAAAAAACAACAACAGAAAAGAAAAAGTAAGATGGATTTTGTAACTGAGGAAAAAGGGAGCTTGGGAGGACCTAAGGCTTAAAAATACAGGATCTCCGGCCCTCCCAGATCCACGGGTCTACATATGCACATTAACAATGCACCGTGTCAGTCCCCTGCGTGGACGATGTGATAACGTGTAGGCTGCCTTATTCTCACACTGGGCCACACTGGACTCAGTTGGTGAATCTTAATAGGTGCATAAGCCTGAATCCTACTTCAAAAGGTACGAGTTCATGTTGTCTGTTTTGAGGCCCGGGCATTGGGATTACAGCTGCTCTGGAGGCCCGGGCATTGGGATTACAGCTGCTCTGTTCTCTAACAGGAAGACACCTGAGCAGGTCCAAGAAAATTCACCGAGCTGTGTAGAGAGGGCTTCCCAGGAAGAGCAAACCATGTTCCACACAGAACAACTGTTTGGGGAGAGCATCTTCACTCCATAGAAGCCTGTACGTCAAGGGCAGCTGCTGGTTGAAGGCACAAGGTTGTTAAAATATCGGGAAAGCAGAGCCGGCACACTCGGGGCCGTGCCCACACCTACGGGAACTTCTGGAATGACCTTTCTCTTTGTGACCCGGGTCTGACCTTATTCCTTATATTCCCTTATCTCATGACCTCATCCTGTCCCAGCACTTCCTTACAGATTCTCACAAAACAAAACACCACTGATCCTTACTTCTGGCATTTCAAAGCGTCTGAATAGGCCCTGACACATGTTCTATTTTATGGAATCCTCTGAACATCACAGGATTAAAGAAGAGGAGTCTGTCATCGTAGCCATCTGGGATTGGAATTGTTAGGGATGGGCTCGATTTTCTTGGACCTGCAAATACAGGGGACAGGGCTTCAGGACACAGGATGGGTTTAGTGAGACAGCATTGATCTGGGGCTCAATAGAAACACGTGCTGTCACTTTTGAGGTGGTGGCGTACCTTCCATCTACCCAGGTGATGCCACACAGCTCATTAACCGTACTCGACCCCAAATATTCCGACAGAGTAAGCAAAAAGAGGTTCAACAGTCTCCTACTTTCAAAATAAAAATAGTCTTTCAAATAGTCCAGGGAAGAAAGATAATGAAAAATGTGAAATGACAATATATTTAGAAAAAGTGAAAAAGTATGAGTTACATCCAGATTTTTAAAAAGGTATTTGAATTTATAACTTATCTCAAGATCTGTGAAATAGAACACGTGACAAATAAAGAATGATAAAGAATGTATACAGGTGATATTGTATAGATATTAGATATGCACAGTAGCACGTGTTCTTTTCAAGGAATTCCTAAGCCCTCCAGTCTCACTGACCATGTCCTGGCCCCGTGAGGTCCCCGGAGCTGAGCCCTGTGTGGAGTCTCTGCCTCCTGAGGGAATGGACAAAAGACATGGAAAATACGTTCTGAAGTCTTTAGTGTGAAACAGTGCATTCCTTCCAGGCCGAGAAGGAGTTTCCCATTAGCTTCCATCTAAACAAAGGCCTCTAATTGCTGGAAGCAGCACAGTCCTGGAGCCAGAATTTCCCAGATCCAAGTATAGATGGGTTTGTTTCTCCCCAAGGCCTCCGTCCATGTCGAGCCGAGGGGAGCTGACTTGCTGTCCTCACATGGCCTTTCCTCTTGCTCAGACCCCTGGTCTCTTCTCCTATTTCTAAGAAGTCCACGCACTGCAACGAAGAGTAGCCCCCGCTCACCAGAACTAGAGGAAGCCCGCACACAGCAACAAAGACCAAATGCAGCCAAAAATAAATAAATTTAAAAGAAAAGAGGTATTGATACAAACTGCCATGTATAAAATAAGTAAGTAAGCTACAAGGATATATGGTACAACACAGGGAATCCAAATTATATTTTATAATAACTTTAAGTGGAGTATAATCTATAAAAAATACTGTATCACTATGTTGTATATCTGAAACGAATATAATATTGTACATTAACTATACTTTAAAAGTTAAATGAAAATAAAATAAAGTGTATTTGATTTAAATTATAACATACATTCTGACGTGGCAGGAAAGAATAGGAAAGAGCACAAATCTAGAAATAAATTCCTGAGCTGAGAGGAAAGGCAATTCCTTTCCTTTTTTTTTTTTTTAATGTATTTACTATTATTTTATTTTATTTTTTTAACATCTTTATTTCTTTCCTTTTATACAGGAGATGGCATGAGTAATGAATGACAGTAGAGAGTTCTTTAAATCTTATGGTGGAAAGTACCTACATCCAAAAATATCTATTTCATTTAGGAAATAGGTTATATATAATCTGAGGGATGTAGGAGAAAAGGATGAGTGCTTGGAGATTGAGGGGTAATGGAGAAGGTTTGAAATACCCTTTTTTTTTTTTTGCGGTACGCGGGCCTCTCACTGTTGCGGCCTCTCCCATTGCGGAGCACAGGCTCCGGACGCTCAGGCTCAGTGGCCATGGCTCATGGGCCCAGCCGCTCCGCGGCATGGGGGATCCCCCCGGACCGGGGCACGAACCCGTGTCCCGTGCATCGGCAGGCGGACTCTCAACCACCGCACCACCAGGGAAGCCCTGAAATACTCTTTAAAAAAAAAAAAATTGAAGTATAGTTGATTTACCTTAATATACTAGCTTCAGGTGAAATATTCTTTAATGTGTACGGGAGACGGAATTGAAATGCACGAGATAATAGGATTGCCAGGCATTGTATGAGATACAAGCAAAATGTCCTCAGATACAATGAAATACTCACCACATCCCCTGGTTTAATTTTTTCCATTTGGGAACCAGGAATTTTAAACTTAAACAGCCATCTCCACACCCGTAAGATTGCCACTCAAATGTATAAATCAATTGTGAATGACATGGAAGAAAAATTATCTACAATAGTTTACTATGTAGGAACTTTTGTATGGATTTCCCCACTAACCAAGAACTAAAGTATAAGATTGTCTTCCCATTTTCTTTGCATAGTTAATAGATTCTTAACATGTTCTTGAAAATACTACGTGGCCAGTGCTTTAAGAGTCATGTTCTGCATCCCAGCAATGTATCTTCTTTTGTCACCTCATTATTTATATTTCACGTTTTCACAGTTCCTCATCTTGCATTTCACTTTTAATTCCAGATTTCTCCCAGGGAATCCCAGCTTCATTTCCACAGAATCCCCATGTGTCTGATATCCTGTTATTCTGAAGATACATAATGGTTCCCAGTATAGAGAATGCACTCAACAGTGTTTACGGTTGAAGAAGGGAATGAATGGATCTTCTCACTATCCCTGGACATGACCTTACATCTTTGCTCTCCAACACTGTGTGAGGATTACAATTTCCGATTAGTCTGGAAAATCCAATCAAATTGAACAGGGTGTGGCTCACAGACTGAAACCTATTAGGGTCGGTAACCTTCTGAGAGGGTGGATCCTGGAATGTAGCCCAGATTGGGTTATAAACTGTTATCCAGGTTTAAAGGAAAGTCAGACAGGCAAAGGGATGCATTTTTCCAGAGAAGAAAAAGCTGGACAGTTTGGGGCTTTGGAGGAAGAGAAATTGGCTGCTTGCTCTGGTACTTGCCTCAGAACCCATTTGGCTTCACCAGCTCCTCCAGTTTGGGGTTTTGGTGAGTCCTCCAGACCGTGAGATGTGCCTTGGCTTCATTCCATGAAAATGTTGTAAGTCCTATCTGTCTTTACACTTTTGCCCTATCAAAGCAGCCTCTTATGGTCTCTGAATCGTATTGTGTCAACATGTATTTTGCCACCATCATTTCCTACTCTTGACTGTACATGTCCCTTTTTTCAACTCTAACACTGTTGTCTTGAATCTATTTAGTTATTTTATCTGCCTAACCTAAGATTGTAGCCTTGTGCTCTCCCAATACAGTGACGACCAGCTGCATGTGGCTAGAACATTCAAATTAATGAAATTAAATAGCTAAACTTCACATCCTTGGTAACGCCAGTCAGATTTCAAGTGTTCTGTTACCACGTGTGTGTGGTAGTTTCTGTATCATACATTGCATATGTAGAGCATGTTCTTCGTCTTGGAAAGTTCTATTGACTGTTGATCTACACTTTTTTTTTTTTTTTTTTGCGGCACGCGGGCCTCTCACTGTTGTGGCCTCTCCCGTTGCAGAACACAGGCTCCGGACGCACAGGCTCAGCGGCCATGCCTCACGGGCCCAGCCGCTCCGCGGCATGTGGGATCTTCCCGGACCGGGGCACGAACCCGTATCCCCTGCATCGGCAGGCGACTCTCAACCACTGCGCCACCAGGGAAGCCCCACATCTGCTGTTTCTATTAATTTGTTTCTAAATACCTCATTTTCTGCCTCTGTGAATTATTTTTCTTTTATGGGTTTCATCAAGTGATTTTCTTCATTTCTTACGTGTCTTGTGATAGATTTTTATGTTGAAATAATTATCTCAAGGTAAAATAAATCTCTTGAGATATTTATTTTAATTCTTCCCCCAAATTAATACATATTAACCCACTTTGATTCCTCTGACTTGTAATCTGGACGTAGCCAGGGTTGCCTAGGTTCCGTCTTCTTTCTACTTGTAAGGCGGCTCTCTTGCATATGCCTGGGGTTTCCCTGGATATAGGGATTTACATATTCCTATTATCAAGAGAAGAAAAATTCTAACTGTAAAAAAAGACATTTCGTTTCACCTTCAAATTTGCCTTGAAGGCAGAACCAAAGGTAATCCGTGGCCAACTCTTGATTGGTTTTCCTAGGAAGCCCCTCCCACCTTGGATTTCCCAGGTGCTCTGGAAAATCCAAACACTAAACTTTTTCTTGAGTGTGTTTTGGGCATTGAGAATTGTCCTGGACACTTGATTCCAATCCACAATAAACAGATGCCGGCATTAACCCAAGGCTTCTCTTTATTTCTGATAGAAAATGATCACTGCGCTTTCACTTTGATTGTGGCGGGAGTTCAGGAGAGAAGGAACTTGAGAGCAAATACCTTTAGAAGATACTTCTGTTTCAAGATAGACAGGATGTAATGAGGGGATTGATTGTGCATCATACAGGGAGGTTTCCCCCAAAACTGGGCGATAAAAATGAAGACATAAATAACAGGGAGCTTCTTCTGATGGTTAATGTTAGCGGTCATATTACAGGTAAAACCTAGGTGATCTTTGTTACCCTAAAGGAATTTGAACACAGGACACAGACTGAACAAAATTAAATGACAGCTGATCCTTCTAGATGTGTAACTCTGTCATATATTAAAGTTTTTGGAACCTCTGCATGTCATTGGTAAATAAACCAATTTTCTGCTAAACCTTAGCCATTCCATATTTCTGAGCATCCTTGACACAGAGGGTTGAGAGAGTCCACGACAGGAACACTGACTCGTGTACACCTGCTTCCTTCTGGAGCAGCGGATGTTAAGGACGAGACCGGAAGCGTGGGTGCCACGGTCCCTCCAAGTGGAATAAGCCCTTGGTTTAACTGCATCCTGAAATAAGTCCTCAGCTGATTAATATCCACGTAGATGGGGGACAGAACTAAAAGTCAGGGTTGAGGGAGAGCTGGAAGGCAGTGAGGTTCCAGCGGGCTGCCAGGGGTGTTGGAGGACCACTGTGGGTGCATAAGGGAAAAGAATGATCTGGGGATTTCCAGTGTTTCCTACAGGAGGAAACCAAACTGTACTCCGGCATGAGTCAGGGTTCCCGAGGGTTTGAATCAAGGAGGACACTGAATGCTTCTGGATGCCCTAGGCTGCTGAACACACAAAGTCAATGCTTAGCACATTCTTATTTGCAAGCTCTCTGAACTTTGACTTTCTGTCTTAGCAACCACAGCTCTAGCTTCTTACATGGGATCTGGGAGAGAAGAGACTGCACCATATTCTTAGGATGCACCACTGGTTTCTGTTTGCTGGGCTGGGGTCACAGCCAGGTGGAGGTGGGGGGCTCCATTTCAGGTGGGTTTGGAAGTTGTGCACAGGACTGGAGTCTCATGGCTTCTTCTCCATCCTCAGATTTGCGTGTTCAGTGCTTGGATTGGCTGTGAGTGAAATCCTGAGAAAGACTCCTGGCGACTGAGTTGTTGACAATGGAGCCTCTGGTGAGTAGCGACGCCTTCTCTTGAAGCTACACCCCAAGTGCCATTAGCAATCGTTCCCTCATTCACACCTTCCACCTCTTAGTAATTCAACTTTTATTCATATCCGATAACTGGGAGGAATGCGTAGGGAGGAGTATTTTCTTAACTGTGCTGCACAGAAAGGAGAAACAGTACAGTAGGTAGAATAAAATTAGGTTGTCTCATAGATTTTTGAAAAATTGGAGAAAACAAAACCAATCACTAGGCTTCTTTCATCCCTCAGCATGGAGATGAGATTAGATTACAAGAGAAACAGTGATAACTAAGGTCAAGGTCCCTGAAAATCTTGAGTGGGAGTCCTCATGCCACAGCGATGGTCAGGCTAGGTCTGTCCTTCACTCCAGCCACCCGAGTCCCCGGCTTATTCTGCTGAACCATCCGACCTCAAAGTTTGTTATGAACACCTGCGTCCTGTAGTGTTAAGAGAGAGAACACCTCCTGGTACCAAGTTCTGTATGAACCTTGCTCAGTTCTGAGGAATGTTAGGCATTTCTTCATGATCCTCTGACAATTGCATGATTAGTAGAATAGTGTTTTGTGTTTAGCATAGGTTTGCTAGAATGGAAACACTTCATACAATTATATATTTGATGATTTCAACACTCATAACAAGTAATGAAAGAATCAAAGATTCCTCTAGAGACATAATTTAAACCAATAGTCATGTTTTCAAAGTAGCCCATCATGGTTATTGTTTGTCTTGTCATGAATCTGTAGAATTCCTTGAAATTAATAAGGAAGAGAGATTGAGTTATGAATATGCAAGTGAATATTTTATTATCAACTGTCTGGAAGTCCTAATTTCCAGGTTATTGAAAAACTTCTACAATGTATTATAACACACTTCAAGTGATATTTCTGTGAAATAAAGCTTCATGATGTCACAGTGTTTAGGTGTCCGTGAATGTACCTGAAAGGCAGACACCAGCTCAGCGCTGGCAGAGAACCGAGGGGAACCCCACACAGAGCGTGATCCTTTATCCACCCAGATCCCATCACCTCCTCATCTCAACCCTCCCACCCTGGACAGTGGTAGGGACCGCTCTGTCTAAACCAGAACATCCCCGATGTTATAGGAATCAGTGACGTTTGAAGATGTAGCGATCAACTTCACCCAGGAAGAGTGGGCCCTGCTGGACACATCCCAGAAAACCCTGTTCAGAAACGTGATGCTGGAAAATATCACCCACCTGGTCTCCGTAGGTGAGTCTGTCAACACGGATGTACGTGCACGTGTGTTCACTGCATTCATTCACTCACCGAACAAGCATTTAGATCAGCTTCCCCGTGTCCCACTCCAAGTCCTTCTTGCTTCTTTGATAGTCCTCATAACTACTTAAAACGAAGACGTTTCTTTTCACGGCACTTTTCATTACTACACTGGAAAGTAATCTTGGCCACATTTCATATCTCTGTGGCTACTCAGTGTTTACACTCAGAACAGAACTGGGGATTCAATGGATATTTTAATGCATAAGTAAATGGATCAAATATTTTAAAAATGATTCTTCTGTTCTAGTCATTCCATGAAAGCTTGAGACCAGAGTCGTGTATATGACATAATTTTGATGATTCCTGTAAGGCGTATCCTTACTGGCTCCTGTTTGAAAGTAATATTCAGCCCACTGTAGAGTCTTTTAATCTTTCCCATTTGGAAAACACTGAGGATTCTGTAATCTCTCTTTGAACTTGTGCACAGGCATCAGCCGCTAGAGGGCCTCACTGTGTTTGCTGCTGCTCTGGATTTCCTCCTGGTCTGCTGAAGGACCTTCACTGTTCTGTCTGTTGAAGATGTTGTTGCCTGCACTGACCTTCAATTATCTCTTTATTTTCCTCTTTCCCTTACCCTGGACTTGAGCACAGCAAAGGGTAATTAGCCCAGACTCAAAATCCAACGCTTTTTTTTCTTTTTCAAATCAAACAGGGTATCAGATCAGCAAATCAGATGTGATTTCCCAGCTCGAACAAGGAAAAGAGCTGTGGAGTGAAGCAACAGGATGCCTCCAAGGCCAGAGTCCAGGTAAGAATCAGGGGCCTGTGCTTCACTGAAAAAGAGTTTCAGTCAGTTTGTTAAGTCCTTGGAAACACCAAATGAAAGTTTTATGATGTGAGCGATACATTCTAAACTGGAAATGAGGACACTGGGCTGAAATTCTTCATGTTGTTATCACTCTTTGCATCTAGCAATGAAAATTCACATTACTTCCTGCCATTTCTATTCTTTAAGGGAAAGGGTGCTTGTGGACTCACTGCAGTTAAACTTTCACATAGTGATTCTTGTCCTGATCGCCCCATTTAATGTGTTTTCCATCATTTGCTGACCCAATGTCTCTCCACAACATTACATTTTTATATTTTAATCCTGTTTTTCTCTAATAGACAATGACTTTTAAAGTATTTCTACTACCTTGAGTATTTCTTTATTATACATTGTTTCTCCAACTAAGTGCCAACTTTTGAAAGATACTCACATGGACCTTGGTGTTTGTTTACATTTTTATTTCCCTAATTGCATTTTAAAATTTATATTTTTTCCATTTCTTTAGGCAGTGAAAGTCCGCTTATACAACAAGAAATTATATTCATGCAACAAGTGTACAGGAAGCACATCTCTCACACCATGTCAGTGGTAAGTTTCATGGGTGGAACACCAGTCATCCAAATGAAGGACCTGGCAGTGAGATAAGTTGGCAATTGAGCAAAATTGCCTGTATGTAATTAAGTGGAGATTGAGCTCTTTCTGGGAATATTTTTGGATAGGCTGAAGTCAGTTGAAAAATTAATATGAGCACAAAACCACACATGAGACCTAAGAAAAAGTCAGTTGCACAAATATTGCTCATCTCCTAGTCTTTAGAACAAACTGAAGTCTTCAAAATTAATCTGATATCTGGGTTGGGAAACTGTAAAAGAGAATGTTTGTGCCTGAAGAGGAGTAACACAACATGTGTATGCAACTGACACAGGAAACATTTTAACAAGAGACTATAACTGACTGATCCTATAGGGTGTAAATGTAGAAGAATGAGTGTCTGCGTAGACGTGGGCAACCAGAAACAGCCTCCTATCTTTTTCCCAAAGCAGGTTTCTCACACACAAGGGGATCCTGTTGGATGGACTGATTTGAGTGATGAATTTACTCCTAGATCTTCACCTCAACTTTCACCAATTCCCTTAAGAAGGAAAAGTAATGTCAGCAAACAGCATGGAAAATCACTTAGTCAAGGGTCATTCCTTGACAAACAGGATCACATTCACACTAGAGCTAAATCGTATGAATGTCCTCTATGTGGGAAAGTCTTTAGTAGATGCTCTACACTCATAAGACACAAGATGATTCACACTGGAGAGAAACCATTCAAATGCAATCTGTGTGGGAAAGTCTTCAATCAAAGTTCCTCCTTGAAACAACATGAGAAAACTCATACAGGAGAGAAGTGCTATGAATGTCATCAGTGTGGTAAAGCCTTTCTTCAAAGCTCTGGCCTTAGTTCGCACAAGAAAATCCACACTGGAGAGAAACCACACGTATGTCTTGAGTGTGGGAAGGCCTTCAGTCACAGTTCAGGGCTTAGTTCGCACAAGAGAATCCACACTGGAGAGAAACCACATGTATGCCTTCTGTGTGGGAAGGCCTTCAGTGAACATGCTAAACTGAGAGAACATGAGAGAACCCACACTGGAGAGAGGCCCTATGAATGTCAGTGGTGTGGGAAATGCTTCAGTCGAGGCTCTTCCCTGAGACGACATGAGGGAACTCAGCACTGGAGAGAAAGTCAGGAGGGCCCTCAGTAGACGTCCTGACCTGAGACGACATGGCGTCATACATGTGAGGAATGTGGATGGAACACCAGCATAGTTTTAGCATTTAACCACACCAAAGTTCACACCCAGTAAAGACACTCTGTCTGTAATCAATATGGACACTCGTTCAGGCACCACACTCCTTAGTCCAGACAGGCATCACCTGTGGACGTGGATCCATATGTGCCCTGTCTCTGTGGCAAAGCCTTTAGTCATTGGCCTGACCTCAGGTAACTTAGCAGAACTCACTCTGTAAATACAATATGGGTATTTTTAGCAACAGCTCCCAACTCTAAAGACCCTAGAGGACTTGAGCAGGGGATAACCAACCCCTAGTTCTTTTTTGGTAATTATTCTTCAACACGAGCCAACTCCAGGTGGAGAACCACTAAGACTGTAATGACTGTTAATAAACATTCAGCTGATCACCAGGCTTGATGTGCACGAGAAACTCAGTGAAAAAAATAAACACTAAAACAAGAACAAAGATGTGAACTCTTGAGAAATACCCAATTATGTTGAGCAACACCAAAGCATACTTATAAATAATTCATCCTGGAGAAGTGAATCAATGTAAAGTCATGAGAAATTCTTCATAGAGCAACCTCTCTGGACCACGTGTGCTCAGACTGTACAACACACCCTCAGTGTCGTGAAGGAAGGGAAGTCTTCAGTGATCACTTATTTCTTAGTCAACATTAAATTCTCACACTGAGGATGTAGCAATCCTAAAAATCAAAGTGGAGCTACAGCTAGATTTCGTATCAGAAAAAACTGACTCTCTGAGTGGGAGGGGGAGCCTCTAACAGAATCCTTTAACACACATTCAGGCAAATTGTGATTTGCGGAAATACCTCTTCATGAAAATGTGGCATAAAATGGAGAGTGAAGTGATCTAGCAATATAGAATGTAGAGTTTGGAAGAAATTAAAATTTGTGTATAGAATAATAGTTGCAAATATTCAAACAATGAAGTCTGTGGCTAAAGGAGCTAAGTGTTGGTGTCTGGTTTTCTATATGCCCCTGTAAACACAGGGATTCAGGTCTGCACCCTCGGAAAGTGGGCGGAGACTAAGCCCCACTCTCTGAGTGTCCCCTTTCTCCATAGCTCTTTCCACACAACTCAGCTCCACTCATTCCAGCATCCTCCTAACCCCATCTACCCTTTCAGGCCCTGGTGGTGACACAGCTCTGATCATCAGCTCCACTGGTCATGTTTCCCAGAATGTCACGACCCTGGTCAGGCAAGGTTATGGGAGAGTCTCAAAGACACCTAGTCCTACACTTTTTGAGTTCCCTCAACATATTTCTGCAGATGGAAACCACCGGGGGCTAAAGAGACAGGCAACTCTGCCCTCCCAGACCTTAAAAATCTCTTGTTATTTT
Source organism: Tursiops truncatus (assembly GCF_011762595.2). Taxonomy (NCBI): domain Eukaryota; kingdom Metazoa; phylum Chordata; class Mammalia; order Artiodactyla; family Delphinidae; genus Tursiops; species Tursiops truncatus. The sequence continues at coordinate 6,291,891 of NC_047054.1, forward strand.
GTCCCAAAACCTCTGAATTGAGCTAAGTGGCTGAAGAGTTCCTTCCATAATCATACTATCTTTTTCAGCTGATTCCTGAATTACGCACCCAGCAGTCTCACTAAAGAGGAACACATACCCCTGCATAAGCTCATGGAATAAATCTCCAGGAATGAAACTATCAGCGACAACACATTCCAGTTTTTAAAATAATTAGTGCAATATACTTTTCGCTAAGAAAAAATGAATGTTCTCACAAAGCGGATCTCCCTACTTTGTCTGCAGGACTTGGAGTGTTATCCTTTGACACACATCAATATCGAACCTAAATCTCGAGGGAAATTCTTCCAGGATATCCACTGGGATGACTGTGTTCTCGTAGCACAAAGTAGCACAATTCCCAAACCACAGGCCTGAGGGTGAGGATGTTAAGGGGTGAGGCCTGTGCAGGTGCTGGGACCCCCAGGAGTGATGATGTGCACACTCCCTTCCCAGAGGAGTGCACGTCCCACTGGGATTTAGCTACGCTGACCTATACCTGTGCCTGTGCTCGGCATTCCTAGCTAGACAAGGGATTTCAGAGCTGTTCCCCTACAATGGTGACCACAGGGGGGCAGCATCTCACAAGGAGGTGTGTTTGGGGGCACCTTGGCAGCTTGTCTGAGTGGCAGAGGGGCATGGAGTCGGGAAGAAACCTCTCTGAAGCTTAGTCACTGGGGGGAACTCAGGGCTCTCTTGGTCGGGCTGACCCAGGCTTCTTCACAGGCTCGGGTGCTGAGAGTGACAGGCCCACGGAGACAAAGTGAGAGGCAGAGGCAGAGAAACTCCTGCAACTGCAGGGCCACTGGGCTCGGCTTAGAACTCTTACCACATAAGTTCTCCCACATTCTGTTGCTCAGAGCAAATGGCAGGCTGGCCACATTCTGGGGGTGAAGAGAAAGGTCCAGCCCTTAATGAGAGAAGTGGCAAAGTCACACGGCAGAGCCGTGGGCCCGAGAAGGTGGAAGGAATCTGTGGGGATTTGTTTCAATTGAGCTCAGAAGGCTTAGCTATGGGGTCAGGTATTTACACTTTAGTGATACATGATTCTCTAGTTTCCAAGATTTCTGCAGATTCCTCCCCCTCACACCACATCAGGATCTCTTTCATCCCATGGCTCTGATGCAGAGTGGGAACCACTATTTTCTGAGCTGAGGCTATTCTCCTGGGACAGTATAAACCCCTTTCTCCATGAAGTTTTCTATTTTCTACCTTTCCTTCCAAAAACCCTCCCATAGGTTCGAGGCAGAAGACATCGACTGTAGCTCCTATTCAAACTGCTGCTGTCCCAGGAGAAAGACCCTCCTCCTAAACTTTAAATCACTGGGTTCTTTTTTAACATATGAAAATGGGATACATGTTTATTCTTCAAAGATACCTAGGGGGCTTCCCTGGTGGCACAGTGGTTGAGAGTCCACCTGCCGATCCAGGGGACATGGGTTCGTGCCCCGGTCCGGGAAGATCCCACATGCCGCGGAGCGGCTAGGCCCGTGAGCCATGGCCGCTGAGCCTGCGCGTCCGGAGCCTGTGCTCCGCAACGAGAGAGGCCACAACAGTGAGAGGCCTGCGTACCAAAAAAAAAAAAAAAAAACCCCAAAACCTAAGAATTCAGGAAACATTTTTTTCTAAAACTTGAAACTTTGAGCAAAGTATGGAATACCACAACGATTCCCCCTTTACTCTCAATCGCAATTTCTGTACGTGACTTCAATTTTCTATTCCTTTACTAGTGGAGGAGGGTCCTTCTCCCAGTGGGTCCACATTATGACGTACTCCCTTTGCAGGACAACCAGGAGAAGAGGGTCTGGGGACTGGAAGTCAGTAAAAATGGAGGCTGTAGTACACCCGAGGGAGTGGGCCTCTTAACAATGAGGTATGAACCTGAAGGTATGGAAACCCAGAACTTAAACCTGCTCCATTGTATTGATGTAGAGGGAAGAGACTCAAAAGGTTTACAGGGGGTTTGATCATCTGTATCACAGAACTGAGACTCTGAAATGGGGAGAGACATAGAAGATCAGAATTCAAAGTTCTGACCAGAAAACCAGAAATGCGTTGAAAAGTGAGTGGAAAATTGGTCGTGGGGAGGGAGGGAAGGAAGCCTCTTAGGATAAATCAACATTACCTTCAATGAAATAAAGCATTTTGTAAGAATCACATCGAAAATGCAGGGAAGAGCCAAAGATGTCTGACTTTGAGGTTTTACTTTGGTAAATGGAAAATAATCATGAGTTTTGTAGCTTCACTTGATTTATAGGGTCACCCAACTCTATATATTTTCCTTCAAGATGTAAGTTCTTCAACTGTGGCTCTTTCTCCTGCAGGGCTTTTGTAGGGAAGGAGGGGGTACTCCATCTCATTAAACTAGTGGGATCAGCGCAGCAAGATGGTTTGGACGTGGCAAATCCTTGATGGAGGTGGAAAACTCCCCCCAAATCAAAAGGAGGAATAGTTTGGATAACTGTCTGCTTTAAAAGTTAAAGATCCCAACTTCATCTCAGCATCACCATGACTAAATACCACTTCTCCTTTACACCACAGTTAGATAGATGGATGGATGGATGGATAGATAGATAGATGTATGTTCTGGAAGAAGGTTTTCCAGTGGGCAGGTTTACTTCTTGTGCATGGGAATCTTGATTAACCCTGAAGCCCAGGTGGAAAAAAAACCTTTTGTGAGGACAGAGATTGGGATGGAGTTGAGAGTGAGATACAGGAGAAGATATCAGTTTACATGCTCTCTAAGATTTTGAAAAGACTAATGAACGGCTCTAACTCAACTCCTTCCATAGACCTACATGTGCTCTCTGCCTAGTGGTTGACCAGACTGCCTTTCAGCGGCTCCGGAGGCGGTGGCCAATTTAACTTCCTGCTGACCACCGACCTGCGGTCCTAAGGTTCACATAGTACTTTTCCAGGGCCCGTTATAAGGTTGGGGGACAGCAGAGGAACTGCTTTTGCGCACATCTAGAGGCCGGGTGTAATCGGTACTTTCCCTGCTTAGGAAGCAGACAACTCTGCCCCCCTCCCTGCCTCCCTCCGACCCGTCTAGCTACTCGGGAAAACCCAGGACGAGACACTCTGCTCCTAAAGGCTCAGCCGAAATGCATCCTGTAGTCGGGTCTCCGGCCGGAACCCTCCCCGATTCGGGGCGGCCGGAGGGGAAGGGGCGGGGGCCCGGGACGCAGGCCAGCGGCGCGGCGGGCGCAGAGGATGCACGCGGGGGTCCTGGGCCTCTCCGCCCTGCTGCTGGCGGCCGAGCAGAGCGCGCGTGAGTGCCGGGCAGGCCACGCTCACCCCTCCGACCCATCCTGACGCCCGGGGACCCACACGCCACCCCGGCCACGGCGGCGGCCTCTCCCCGCCTGCGCCCAGCACTGCGCGCCGGTGCACGCACGGTGGCACCCCACCCGCCCCGTCCCTGGTAGATCCCTGCGAATGCACGACCCTCCCGGGGATGCGTGATTGCCCCCGAGGATGAATGCCGCACCCCCTCCGCCCCCTCCCCCTTGCATGCGTGGTCCCCGTGTATCTGAGGCCCCTCCGCGGCGGGTGCACGATCCTCCCCCCTCCCCCTCCAGCGGGTGCATGATCCTCTGCAGGAGTCGCGGCACACGTGGCCCCCCCTTCCCTCCAGAAAGGCCTCCAGGACTCGGCAAAGTGCCGCAGGTGCCCGAGGCGCTGCACGCGGGCCTGGGGGCGCCCTGCTCTCCCCACTATCCGGCCGGCCTGGGGGTCTGGGCGGCGGGGGAAACCGCTTGGGGCCAGGTTGTGGTGGGACTGGGCTCGGCTTCCGCGGAGCTCTGGAGGGAGGACCGTCTACAGCTGGACCGGAGGCGGCGGGCGCGGGACGCGGTGGTCGCGTCGGGAGCGCGGTCCGCCGGGCGAGGCGGGGCCGGAGGGCGGGGCGGTTCAGCGCCTTTCCAGTTTGAACTTGTAACTCCTTCGGTGCCGGAGCGGAGGCCTCCGCCCGCTGCCGCCCGGCTCCCTGCAGCCGCTTCTTCCTCGCGGGGCCCCCGCAGATGGGGGGAGGGGTGGGGGGAGTGGAATTAACGGCGCTTCAGCATCCAGATCCCCCAGCGTTCCTCGCCACTCCCCAGCTCGCAGGCACTTGGGGACCCCGGCGGGCTCTGGCTCTGCACTTTTTCCTGGGAGGGAGTTGCCCCCGCGCCGCGTCGGCGGGTCCCTTGTTTGAACCGCGGTCCACGAAGGCCCCCGGGGTCGTCCCCGCCATGAGGTTTCAGAGGCGCCCAGAGGAGGTCCCACGTTGAGATCGGCTCCAGAGCTCCGGGTTCCAGCGCCGCCACTGAGCAGGGCTAAGATGAGACAGGACCCCGGGTCTCAGCACCCACCCCAGGTGGCCCCGCGGACGTGGGGTCCTCCTTCCCTCCCAGCTAGGAACGCCTGGGCCTCAGCGTTCCTCAGACTGGGCAGGGCGGTGACTCCCCCAGAGGCTTCTGGCGCCTGGGGCTCCTGGTTTGCCTTGTGTGCCGGGTGGTTAGCGCAAGAGACAGAGCCTGGGCACCAAGGAATGGCTTCTCGGGGAACCTGCAGGGTTCCCGTCTGTACCTGGGCAGCGCTCTCTTACCGCTGCAGTTCACAGCTTTACGTGCCCATAAATCCATGTTAAACTCTAACACTGGGGAACCCAAGCAATAGTCCTGTGAAACAATAACTGTGAGTCCCGAGCGCCTGCTAGTACGGGACAGAGGTAAGCACCCGCGTCTATTGTCATTCGTCAGGGAGGGCGGATCCTAACCTAGATTTATCAAGCTCTTTCCATTCCCTGACCCTATCCTACAACCCTCGAAACTAAAATAAATGAAGCCGCCCCCAGAAAGGACGTTTTACATTTTTGAGCCCTTACTAAGTACCAGGTGTTTGTGGGGTTTTTTGCACGCTGTCCTATGCGATCCAACAGTTCCTTTGTACAGCTATGGTGTCTGGCCTTTGGGATCCTCTGGGAAGCTCTGGCGCTTTCATTCGACCTCATTCCGGTCTAGACTGCCCGCGGGCTCTGCCCACTCCAGGCTAGGTGTAGCAGGCAGCACTGCTGGCTGTAGGGACACAGCGTTTGCTGGTCCCTCCCTCCTGCCTTCCACTAACCCTCTGGTCCTTCCTCTGGTCCCCAGGCCTCTGCACCGTGGTTTACTACTTCACCACAGGCCGGCTCCTCTGGGGGTGGCTGGGCCTCTCTGTGCTACTACCTGGCTTCCTGGTCCAGGGCCTGAGCTACCTCTGGTTCCGAGAAGATGGACATCAAAGTCGCTGCTCGTTGGTGGTGCTACACCTCCTCCAGCTTGGCGTGTGGAAGCGGTAAGGCAGCCCCTTTCAACCCTGAAGCGTGATTTCACACGTGCGATAGGAGGGTTCTGCGCGTACGTATTCCATCCTTAGGGTCACAAAAGTGCAGGCTTGGGAGAACGTTGGAAGCCACCTCTTTGAACGTTTGCTCTGATATTGGTCCCCTCACCGAGCCTGAACTTCCTTGAGCATCCTCAAGGGGCTCCTACCAGAAGGAGCCGTGACCCTTCAAAAGCTTTTTCTTGACTTGGGCCAAATCCTATGTGCTCGTGTTTAATTCAGTTGGTCTCGCCTTTAGAGCCATGGAAAGTGACTCAGTTAGGGCCGGTCCATGTAAACACCTACTCCCTCACTCCAGGAGGGTGACACAGATTTAAGCAGACTCTGCAGTGGGGTCGGCCTGGTAACATTTGCATTAAGCTTTTATTGCGAGAAGAAGCCATCTGGGTGCCAGGGCCACATTTTTCCGTAAAAAGGCATCCTGGGCAGGCCTAGCGCTCAGCAGGCTCGGCTGTGGCCCACAAGTGCAGCAGGTAAGGTGTTGTTTTCCCTGGGATACCTGGATTCCTGGAGGGTCAGGGGAGATGCGGCAGTGAGCTTACACTGGGGCAAATTTCAGCTCTCAGCAGCCTCGTAATCCCAGAGTTGCCAGGAATTTTAAAAGGGAGAAAATTGGGAGATCAGATCGGTGACGGCCTCCGGCTCAAGAGCACATGAACTTGTAGACGCTGAGGATAGAAAGGCTATCAGGAGTCACGGCCAAGTCTCAGATCTCGGGCTGCGCTGCTGGCTGTCCTGGGTGGTTTATGCCTTCAAGCCATGCCCAAGGCTTTCTTTGGAGGCGCTGAAGTGAGTTTTCTGATTTCCCAGCTGCGTCTGAGGAGGGAATGAATCTCAGCTTGGAGGCAGAGGGTACTTCTGATAAAGACATCACCCAACCACCCGAATTTCTCTGGGCCCCTCGGAGCTGGAACCCTACATCTCTAAAGGCAGCAGAAGCATTCTCAGCTACAGCAGTTTTGCCTAAAGCTGAGCCTTTGTGTTCAAGCCATGTGGTTCCTCTGAAACGATAGGACTCTGACCAGTGGGAAGAGAGCAGAGCTGGCTTTCCTGTTGGACTCAGGGAGGATCGGAGCCTGTACTGGGCGCTACCCACATGTGCTGACCCTTCTGTCTGCCCAACTTGGTATGAAAACCATTAAGGGCTCCGGTCCTTCCAGGGACCACGTGGTACGTTATAGTCATCAAGTTTGCGACCTCAAGGACAGAGCACCTATTGAAAAAAAATGAATCAACTCTCCCCTAAGCAAACATGTCATAGCTCAAAAGAAGATTGAAGTCAGGGCCAGTCACTTGAGAGAAGCCTCCTGAATAACTGTCAGATAGATCTGTCTTCTGGGGCTCCGGGGGGACCCTTGGTCCCATTTGATCCAGTGCCTTCTTCAGAGATGGGGCAGCGTCAGGCTCACATGTATCCACTTCCATGCTGGTGTCCAATACTGACCCCCGCTCATCTTCCCCAAGTTTCTCAGATGATGCCATGAATACTAAATATATTTTTTTAAAAAACTAAAATGGGTAAATGAAGAGAGACAGGAAAATTAGAAATTAGGAAAAACAACTAGTCATCTATATCTCTTCTTATTTAAAAAAAAGAAGTTAGTGGGACTTCCCTGGCAGTCCAGTGTTTCACACTGCGCTCCCACTGCAGGGGACACAGGTTCGATCCCTGGTCAGGGAACTAAGATTCCGTATGCTGCTCTGTGCGGCCAAAAAAAAAAAAAAAGTTAAGGTGACTAAAAATATATATGTATAATTTAAAAGGACAAAAAAAAGGCATGAAAAAAGAAAAGAAGTGAGAAGAGTCAGGAAACGGAAGGGGATGTTGGAAATGAAGGTAACGCCAGAAAATGCACAATTACCCTTGCTCACGGTGAACCGCAGATTTGTCTCTCAGTTTTGTAACAAGCGCAAGAAGCTACGTGGTTTTGCAATGCTTCTGCGATAGAAAATAAACCAAACAAATGGAAATCTACTTCCTTAGAAGAAAACTTCGAAAGTTAAAGTAGAAGACAAGAAATCTATTCCCTATCCTGCAACCAGCTCATTGGGCTTTCGCAAAGGAGACACTGGGTAATGCAGTGTCTTTCAGCACATCCACACGGAACTTCGCAAGACCGATTCCCAGTCAGGGCCAGCAAAGAAGCCGCTCAGAAAACTGCAGTTCAGCGAAAGCACCTGTAGGAGGAGCCAAAACAGTTCTGTTTGCACAGCCCTATACAAACAGCATTTAGAAAGGGGTCGTAACGCAATGCAGAAGAATCTACTGACAACAAAAAACCAATTAAACGCAAACCTCATGAAGTGGCTTGTAAAAAAGGCAAGGACTTAAAACATAAACGTAGGGCTTCCCGGGTGGCGCAGTGGTTGAGAATCCGCCTGCCAATGCAGGGGACAGGGGTTTGAGCCCTGGTCCGGGAAGATCCCACATGCTGTGGTGCAACTAAGCCCGTGCGCCACAACTACTGAGCCTGCGCTCTCAAGCCCGCGAGCTACAACTACTGAGCCCACATGCCTAGAGCCCGTGCTCCGCAACAAGAGAAGCCACTGCAATGAGAAGCCCGTGCACCGCAAGGAAGAGCAGCCCCCGCTTGCAGCAACTAGAGAAAGCCCCTGGGCAGCAACAAAGACCCAACACAGCCAGAAATAAATAAATTTAAAAACAAAAAAACAAAAAAAACACAGGGCTTCCCTGGTGGCGCAGTGGTTGAGAATCTGCCTGCTAATGCAGGGGACACGGGTTCAAGCCCTGGTCTGGGAGGATCCCACGTGCCGCGGAGCAACTAGGCCCGTGAGCCACAACTGCTGAGCCTGCGCGTCTGGAGCCTGTGCTCCGCAACGGGAGAGGCCGCGATGGTGAGAGGCCCGCGCACCGCGATTAGGAGTGGCCCCCCGCTTGCCACAACTGGAGAAAGACCTCGCGCAGAAACGAAGACCCAACACAGCAAAAATAAATTAATTAATTAAATGGGTACTGGAATGATTGCATAATCTAAGTTCCAGATAACAAAAACAAACAAAAAAAGTTCTATTCAACATCAATCTGTTTAAAAAAAAACCCCAGTAAACAAGTGTTGGCAAGGATGTGGAGAAACTGGAGCTTTTGCACACTGACGGTGGAAATGTAAAATGGTGCAGCCACTGTGGAAAACAGAATGGTAGTTCCTCACAAAATTAAACATAGAAGTACCAGATAATCCTGCGATTCCACTTCTGGGTATATATCCAAACAAGTTGAAAGCAGGGTCTGGAAGAGATCTTTGTACACCCATGTTCCTGGCAGCATTATTCCCAGTAGCCAAAACATGAAACAAACCACATGTCTATTAACAGATGATGGATAAGCAAAATGTGGTCTGTACATACAATGGAAAAAAGGAATGAAATTCTGTAATATGCTACAACGTGGATGACTCTGGAGGACATGATGCAGTAAGCCACGCAAAAGACAAATACATAATTCCACTTACATGCGGCACCTAGAGTAGTCAGGTTCATAGAGACAGAAAGTAGGGTGGGGGTGCCAGGGGCCGGGGGAGGAGGGAACGGGGACTTATTGTTTAATGGGGACAGAGGTTCAGTTTTACAAGATGAAAAGAGTTACAGAGGACGATGGTGGTGACGGTTGCACACCATTATGAATTATTGCAAATTGTCAATAATCTATTCAATTATGAAATTTAAATTATTAACGTCACTGAACTGTACTCATGAAACGGTAAAGATGGTACGTTTTATGTTATGTGCATTTTACCGCAATTTTAAAAAGTTGAAAAAAATGTCCAGTCCTAGCGGAAACCTCCACCGTTCACTGCCTCAGCTTTCACGTCCCCATAAAGTGTTAAGATGGAGAGGAGCATCACTAATTCTTCACCTTGTGGGGCTACGATAGACTATGCCGGGAGAAGCGGATACGTTTGGTTTTTTATTTAAGCTGTTCAGTGGAGCTTGCTGAGAGACATCATTCCAAAGACCAAGTTAGTTTAATTAAACGTGTTAACAAACGTCAATTTTTAGTGCATGTTGTCCTTAGTGCAACGAGAAATCTTAGACCATCATCAACACAGCTCAGTATGCTCGGTATTTATTCGTTCATGTTTACTAACCTTGTGTGACCCAAGGGACTGGACACACGTGATTAAGGCACAGTCTGAGGCCAAATTGTGAACAAAGCTGGAACAGTGAATTAGAAGAAGAGAGAGATGTTCACAGGATGCTGGGAGCCCCACGGTTTGCCACGGTGCATCTCTGGACCAGAGACGTCTTCATCACCCGAAACTCGTTAAAAACGCAAATTCTCGAGCTTCACCGGGACCCACATGGCATCACGGCAAACGCCTCATAATTCTCCAAACGCGTCTGTTTAATCAGAAATTCTAGGCCTGGGGCCGGGCAACCTGTCTTTCAACAGCCCACCTGGTGACTCTGATGGTGCTCACGTCTGGAACCGCTGTCCGGACACAGGAGCCGTTGTGGGAGGGCTGAAGAATGAGGTGGACTTGGAAGCACGTGGGAAGGGGAGGCACTTCGGACCCAGGCAACAGCAAAGCTGCTGCAGAAGGAAGTGCTGGAAGTGGTGGTTTTGGAAAACTAGAAGTCTGTTGTGCTGTGAGTGCGGGGTAAGGATTTTCTGGACGAGAGCAATGTGGACGGAGACAGACTGGGCTGGACCATGAAGGAGCTTGTCCACCAGGTAAGGGGTTTGAGAGCCACTGGAAGGGTTTAAGTAAAGGAGTAACCTGGTCAGATAAGGCCCTTAGAGACTGCACAGGAAAGGAACTGAGAAGGGAGAGTCCAAGGGCCAGGCAGGCAGCCAGAAATCCGGGCAGGAGCTGGTGAGTACCTGGAAGGAGGGCATCCATTCCCACCTCCGCCCTCCTCCTCCCACTCACCGCCCCATACCTCCGCTTTCACCTGGGCCCCCCGAAGCCCCCTAACCAGTGATCTCAGCCTGAGTCCCTCCCCCTGCAGCAGGTTCCAGAAACGCGATTCCGAAAACCAGGTGAATCACATTCCCACCGGTTCTCCATTTCCCACTGGTCCAGGAGGGACACCCAACTCCTCAGCTGGGCCAGAAGAGGTCTCTGCTGCCCCAGGATGGACCGCCGTTTCAGTGGCCCTTCTCCTGCCCCCCCCCCCCCACGGCGCCACCGTGCTCCCTCAGGCTTTGTCCCTGTCCTGAGTATGCCCGTCCCTCCTTTCCCTGAATATGTTTTCCTTTCTCCCCGGGACCCCTTCCGTCCCTCTCGTTTTCACACATCTTTCTTCCTGCTTAAAACTTTTCGCGTGTGTATGGCTTGCTTTCCACAACTGAATCGTGGGCTTCCGGAGAAGGTCTTCAATTTCGTTTGCACCCTCTGCAGTCTCCAGCAGGTGGGAGCAGCCCAATAAGGATGGACATGGAATGAATGGAGGCGGCTGGGAGGGTAGGAAGGGAGATTGGCACGTCCCCAGAATGGAGGATTCAGGACTGAAAGGGAAGCTACCGTATTCAGCTTCATATGCTTTTTTTTTTTTTAAATAAATTTATTTATTTTTGGTTGCGTTGGGTCTTCGTTGGTGCGCGCAGGCTTTCTCTAGTTGCAGCGAGCGGGGGCTGCTCTTCGTTGCGGTGCACGGGCTTCTCACTGCGGCGGCTTCTCTTGTTGCAGAGCACGGGCTCTAGGCGCACGGGCTTCAGTAGTTGTGGCTCGCGGGCTCAGTAGTTGTGGCTTGTGGGATCTAGAGCTCAGGCTCAGTAGTTGTGACACACGGGCTTAGCTGCTCCGCGGCATATGGGATCCTCCAGGACCAGGGCTCGCACCCGTGTCCCCTGCCTTGGCAGGCGGATTCTTGACCACTGCGCCACCAGGGAAGCCCCATATGCTTTTTCTTAACATTATATCTGGGTCAGAGATCACGGCTTCAAAGACTCAGTAAGAAATCAGTTCACTCCAGGATCCAAATCATGAAAGAGGAAAGCTGTCTTTCTTAAGTGTCTTTCCTGGGCCCTGTGTACCCTGAACAAAGCCATTTCAAAGAGGACCCCCTTCTGCTCTGGCCGTAGAAATGTTGGCCGGAGATCAGAGGTGGGGGCGTTCGGGATAACTTGAAAGGCGCACTCAGCTCTCTTTCAGGAGTCGGTAAATTAAAACGATTCCCAGTTTTTCTGAACTTGGACAGGACAGAAGTTCGCAATTGCACGTGGACTTGGCAGGCACGCCAGCCCCTGCTGCAGGCAGGTGTAGGGATCACCGTGTTCCTGCTTCTGGGCGCGTGAGTGGGAAACTGCTGTGAAAACCCGAAGTCCCCAGAGCCCACACGTGCCTGGGGAACGGTGTCGTTTTTATACGTGCGCGACCCTCCTGGGGGCGCGGGACAGCGACCCATGGTACCTCCAGACGGCTTTCGTAAGATGGAAGCATCAGAAAGGTTTCTAGGGTGGGTTTGGGGGAAGTAGAATGAAACAGGCGCACTTCCTCCTTTTTCTTCTCTTGCACTGACTCCCTTTCCTGGACGTGTGTCCCTGCAGCCAGGGCAGCCCGTCCTTGCACACCCCACGATGGTGCCCTGCCCTTCCCGCTGTCCAGCGGAGGTGGATTAATTCCCATCCCGAGAGGCCCTGGGGCCGGGGAGGTAGTTCAGGGTTAGCGCTAAACTTTGCGGGGCTCAGAGAGAGCCCGCAGCAAACCTGTGTGGTCCAGGCTCCCGGCCTAGCACCCCTTCCACGTGTGGCCAGAGTGTGTTCCGCTGGCCGGGCCTTGCTGGGCAAGGTCACCTGCTGCAGCACTTGGGTCAGACGTGCTACCTTCACTCTGGAGTCAGAGCTCAGGGACTTGGGGTGTAGATGTGATCAGTTAACCCCTGGAAAGCTATCGGTCTCTACGCGATAAACCAGAGAAGGGGGTTCCTGTTTAAGCTATCACGGTGTGGTTCTGAGTCCTGGGCTCTCCTCTTCCTCAGGCACTGGGACGCCGTGGCCCCTGTTCTCCGAAACGAAGGGGAGGCCCCCGCCTCGGACCAGCTGCGGATGCAGGAGGCCGACCTGTCGGCCCTGCGCCTCCTGGAAGCCCTGCTGCAGGTCGGGCCCCACCTGCTGCTTCAAACATACGTCTTTCTCGCCTCGGACTTCACTGGTATCGTGCCGGGTGAGTGTCTCCTGCCACTGACCTCAGACTGTCCGACTTCTCAAGGCGGACAGAAGGAAACCCCTTATTTAGCAAAACCTGGCAACCTAAGATCTCCTGTTTGGGAGAATTAGGGCAGCCCAAGGGAATGGTTAATACTGGTTTTTGTTTGGGGCGATGAGTTCCCGGGGGTCAGCTTCCTTCACGGGGCTCAGTCCATGGGACAGAAATAGTCAGATGACCCTGAAAGCACCTTGGGAAGGTGCAGCGTGCTGCCTCTTGTGAAATCAGGGTGTCTGTTTCCCCCGGGACTAACTCTGCAGTCTGAGCCTCACACCTCGAGAGCCATGGAATCAGAGCAACTCGGGCCCCAGCAAACGTGCATCCTCTGCTGGCTCTCACTCCAGGGTGCAGGCTGGAACCATTGGATGTCCTGGTCTCATTTCTCTGATTAAACCTCCTTTATATGGATTGAATGGCAAAGTGCGTTTGGGATGAAATAGCACGTTCAGAGCCGTTAGGATCTGCTTCGTCATAAACCAGAGGTGCTTGAGGAGCAGTGACTGGGATGCTTTTCTTAAAGGGTGAACACGGAGAGCCCAGCCCACCTGAGGGGACAAGCGCCCATGTGTTAAGCAGAGGAAAGCTCTCCCGCACGCCCTCATTTCTTCAGAGAAAGACGTGCGTGTTCGCACGGAGGGGACGATGCCCTCTGAGAAGTCAGATTTTGTTAAGGGTTAACGTCCTGTAAATACTAGGCTGTCCTGTGCGCTTCGCTTCCAGGGATGAGTGCGCTGTGCTCCTGGTCTGTGCTGTCCTGGGCCCTGGTGTGCTATGCTCGTGCCATGGGCGCCATGAAGCCGGGTCACCTCTCCATGCCGTGGACGGCCCTCGGCTGCCAGCTGCTCTGGAGGATGGGCATGGTGGGAGCCCGCGTTCTGAGTCTGGTTCTGTTCTTCCAAGTTTACCGCGTCTGGGTTCTGGTTGTTGCAGGTGAGCTGAGCATACGTTCCGACTATCTATTGGGGCCTGACAAACCACCCCGAACTTAATGCCTTACAAGAACCATTCATGGGGCTTCCCTGGTGGCGCAGTGGTTGGGAGTCCGCCTGCCGATGCAGGGGACGCGGGTTCGTGCCCCGGTCCGGGAAGATCCCGCATGCCGCGGAGCGGCTGGGCCCGTGAGCTGTGGCCGCTGAGCCTGCGCGTCCGGAGCCTGTGCTCAGCAATGGGAGAGGCCACAACAGTGAGAGGCCCGCGTACCGCAAAAAAAAAAAAAAAAAAAAAAAAAAATATATATATATATAACCATCACGTTTGTTTTAGAAATTGTTGTGCATTTTTTGTTACCAGTCTAAAGATGGGTTTTCTAACATAAGAATGTGATAGTTCCTTGTATTTATTGAGCACTTATATTGAGCACAATATAACTCATTTATTATAATTATTAAATGTTTTTAAATTATAAAATATTTGCTAAAATTACAGATGATAATGTAGCAGACCACCATGTAGTTTTCACCTAAAACCAAAGTAGACTTGACTTTCTTATTCAACCTTTTACTTAATCGTACTTTGCACGTGTCTATAAAAACAAATCAATAGGGCTTCCCTGGTGGCGCAGTGGTTGAGAGTCCACCTGCCGATGCAGGGGACACGGGTTCGTGCCCCGGTCCGGGAAGATCCCGCATGCCGCGGAGCGGCTGGGCCCGTGAGCCATGGCCGCTGAGCCTGCGTGTCCGGAGCCTGTGCTCCGCAATGGAAGAGGCCACAACAGTGAGAGGCCCGCGTACCACAAAAAAAAAAAGAACCATTCATGATCAACAGCCCCGGTTCTGAGGGCTGACTGGGCTCCGCCGGGGGTTCTTGCCCGGGGCCACTGGGCTGGCTGTACAGACGTCTGGCATCCAGGGCTCCTCCACCCTTTCTCTTCGGCAAAGTCATCTGGATTCGGACATGTCAGCTGAGCATTCCAAGAGAAAGGGGGTGGAATGGCCCAGAACTGGATCAGCATGGCTTCTGCTGTATTCTGCCTGGCAAAGCGGTCTCGGCCAGCCCAAGTTCAAGAATGTGGAGGAATAGATTCAGCCCACGAGTGTCCAGGGAGAGGAGGAATGCATGCAGGGTCTCTTTGGAGAAACGCGCCCGCAGCTCAGAGAGCCCAGCGCTCACAGGACCAGCCAGCCCCAGAGCGCAGCTCTAGCTGCTGTGAGGGCTCCACATTCTGTATCATGGGCTGAAAATCCTCAGTAAAACTGACACTTAAACAGGAGGGAGGCACAGGGTCCCACGTGCCCTGACGCAATACAGAAACGTGCAGTACATACTGTGCTGTTACTCATAGCCTCCCAAAGCCCTCCATGTTATTCAAATGCTGAGTTTTAGCCGTCTTCTCTGTTTCAAACAGGACATCTCCACTGAATTCAAAGCCCCCCTCAGCCCTCAGTCTAGCCGCACCTGGTTTGACCAGTGATGACAGGGAGTCTGCCTGATGATGCAGGATGCCTGCAGGGGGCCTGTGTGTCCCTGCCCAGAGAGGAATCTCTTCCGGTCATCAGGGAACACCCTCTACAAGAAGGAACAAGAAGCACTGAGAGATATTTAGACTTGAGCCTAGAACAAGCACGGATACATTTATTGGCAGAAAGCAGAAATCTATGAAAGAAATTGTGTTCCTAAAGAGACATTAGCTTTTTTTTTTTTTTTTTTGCATTACGCGGGCCTCTCACTCTTGCAGCCTCTCCCGTTGTGGAGCACAGGCTCCGGACGCGCAGGCTCAGCGGCCATGGCTCACGGGCCCAGCCGCTCCACGGCATGTGGGATCTTCCCGGAGCGGGGCACAAACCCATGTCCCCTGCATCAGCAGGCGGACTCTCAACCACTGCGCCACCAGGGAAGCCCGACATTAGCTTTTTTTAATTCGTTTTTTAAAAAATGTTCAGTTCAAACTCCAGTATGACATTATTCCTCCTAAACTATAGGAACAAAAAGCACGGCTGGACCGCATAGAGATCTTTCCTTTGGATGTGGAGGGTTTTAGCCCTTCGAGCAGGGATTAAAAAACAGTGAGCAATCAGTTTTGTCACTGGCTCTTTAAACACTTTCTGGAACTAAAAAGGCCTAAGTACGCAATATTTAGTGAGTGTTACCGAAGCTAGTTTTTGTTTGCTCATCCCCAAATTAGGTCAGCTACCCCTTATGAGGATCAAAATAAAAAGTGTGGGTTTTCTGTGGCCCTTGAATCTCTTCTGGGTTTTCATTTGTTTTCTTGGGTGCCGAGTCAGATGCAGTCAGAACAGAGAGGAGGGCTACAGGCCCTGGTTTCCGAGTTCCTGCCCTACCCCCGCCCCGTCTCCTCCCTCAGCCCCACCCCCACCCCCAGGACCCTGACTTCCGAGGCCGCTCTCTGCAGGTGCCCACTGGCTGGTGATGACGTTCTGGCTCGTGGCTCAGCAGAGTGACATCGTGGACAGCACCTGCCGCTGGAGGCTGTTCAACCTGCTCACGGGTGCCGTGTACATCCTCTGCTACCTCAACTTCTGGGACAGCCCTTCCCGAAGCCGGATGGCCACGTTCTACACGGCAAGTGGTGATGACGATTTTGTTTAATCCCAGCGTTTACTGTATACGCAGAACGTGTGCGTGCATGCGTGTGTGTGTGTGCGCTTGAGCACACGTATCTATTAAGAAGGCATAGCTTAATTTTAGGAAAAAATCTAAAGGGCATTATAGTCTTGAACAGAGATGATGGGCTCTGAAAATAGCAACCTGACGTCCAGTCGTTTCCACGTAGTTACCGCGGCAAGGATTGTGGCGCCTTTGGCGATGTTTTTCAGCCGCTCTCTACGTCAGCCCATCTGATAAATACAATCACAGTTCTATTCTGTGTCATATACGCGATGCCCTTGTTAATCAGCTCAATCACTGAGTTACAGCTGTGGTCCTAGATAGTGTGAAAAGCACAAAGATGACGTAATGCCTGTCTGCAGGCCGCTTCTGGTCCCATGGAGGAGATAAGCTTCTACCCAAACAAGTTTTAAAAAGAGGCAGAATGTGGACAAATGCTGGCAGAGAAAGCAGCGTCTGAATCTCACAGGAGTGTCACTTCCCACTGGGATGACCGGGGACACTTTTGATGAGAAGGGGGAAGTTGAACTGCATTGCAAATGGCAAAGGAGAGAGGACCAGCCAGGGCTTCGGAGCACAGGCTCTGGAATCAGACGGGCTTACGTGGGACCCTGGCTGTACCATTAATTGTCACCAAATGACATGGCCAAGAATTTAAACTCTCTGGACCTATTTTTTCATCAGCACATCAGGACATAGCCACCCACCTCTCGGTGTCCCTGTGACAGTGATGTAAGACCTACCTGCTTTTCAGGGTCCCTGGGAAGATTAAATAATAAACAACTTGGGCTGAAATAACCAGCAAATAGTGGCTGTTACTAATACAAAAAGTTGAAGAGACTTTCAGGGGTGCAGGCGCTCCAGGATGGAGGGGGGAACAAAGAGAAGAGCCTGGAGGCGCAGCTCCTGTCTAGCAGCAGGTGGGCGGCGTTGGTCACCTCCTGGTTTTAGGAGAGCGCCGTAGAGCTTGGTGACCCCATAGACCACGGGGCCCACAGACCAAAGGGGACCTGTGATGTTGAACGAGTCACAGAGCCCCACCAAGCCTCAGTTTCCACATCTGGAAACCGGGAGTAACAAGGCCCATCTCACTGCGGGGGGTGAGGGCTGAGTGTGTGGCAGGGCCCCGCCCCCATGCACCGTGAATAAACCTGAGGGTCACTTTTCCATCGTCCGTTCACCGGAGTAGCGTGTTCACGTGCCGATGCCCATGGGCGCCCTGAGAAGCAGTACTACGTAAGGAGACGTTTCACAGTTGCTGCTTTTCTTTCTTTGTTTTTGTCACGTTCACACCCTTGTGCCAGGAGTTCTGGGGGCTGTTACATAAGGAAGGGAAACAAATGCTTAATTCTTTGCAGCTGTCCTAGTCACCGGACCACTGAGTTCAGAGTGATTGAATAGGAAAAGACAGAACTTAGACGCTACAGAAGTTTCAAGTGTGGAGTGGCAAAGACGCAGAAGCAAAATGAAGGCCACGGGGTGCGGGGAGGCCATAGGAAAGCCAGTGTGGACGGTACCGAGTTAAACACACCCGGACGCCAGTTGACGGCGATGAAAACAGATTCTATTAAGTCAGTCGCAACAAGGAAAGGGGTCCAGCGTGGACTGACGCTGACCTCAATTTGTGCAGAGGTGACTGCATATTTTAAAGGGAGAATGGCGTGGGACAGCGTGGGCTCCAGCAGAGTCGGGGAGTGAAGGGGTGTGGTCAGTGCGACCTCACCATCTGGGGTGTTAGTTGGCACTTTCGGGATGAGAAACACACTTCCCGTCTCTGTCGTGAAGAGTGTTCACACACCTTAGAGCAGGGAGCTCACAGGCTGGGAGAGTCGTCTCCTGGGATGTGTGGGTTTCAGAGAGATGGTCCTCAGGTCCTGGAGAAGACAGCTCTGGGTGGTAAAAGACGTACATTTCAAAGGGACAGAGAAAGGATTTATAATCGCAGACTTTCTGAGGTAACGCCCCCTAAGAGGAGGTTCAGGGCCCATCTGCCTGTGACCAGATGTTGGCTGGAATGAACGGTAAGTTCTCCTGGCAGCCCTGAGCTTTCTTAAGCAGGGACTTAACTGCAGCTGGGGTCATCATGCTAGGGGGGCAGCCTTGAGCTGTTAGAAACTATGGTAGTGTTGCTTCGGGTCTCTTAATGTGCAGAGGTGGGCAAAATCCTTTCCGCTACGAGTCTGCAATTTTTATAGGCCAAGGCTGAGGCCTCGTCCAGAAGAGGGCTTAGCGGAGCCTGTCTGAGTCGTTTGGTCAAGAAGAGGGTCTTTGTCAGTGGAAAGTCATTGCATTTGTCAGCGTCCTCCAGACAAACAGGACCAATGGGATGTGTATGGATGGGTAAGAGCAGATTTGTCATAGGAATTCGCTCATGCAGTTATGGAAGCTGAGAAGTCCCACGGTCTGCCATCCACAAGCTGGAGAACCAGGGAAGCCCGTGGTAATTTAGTCCAAGTCCAGAAGACCAAGAACCAGGAGGTCGGTGTCCAAGGACAGGAGAAGATGGATGTCTCAGCTCAAGAAGAGAAGGAGAATTCCCTCTTCCTCTCTTTTGTTCTATTCGGACCCTCAACAGATTGGACGGAGCCCACCTGCATGGGTGAAGGTGATGTTTACTCAGACTACTGATTCAAATGCTAATCTTTTCCCATCCTCACGGACACACCCAGAAGTAATGTGTTACCAGCATCTGAGCATCCCTTGACCCCGTCAAGTAGACACATAACATCAACAGTCACAGTCCTTTAGGGGCAGCCTGTAGGGAGGTGACCCCGGACCGGAGAGTCAGGACACACTGTCAAGAGGACGGCTGCGTCGTCAAGGAGTGGACACTCGACGCTGGTGGAGGTGGGGCTGTTTCCAGGTGTGTTAGGGAGGATGACAAGGCCTGATGTGCAGGTGAAACGGGTCACCCCGACAATGGTGGGGAAGAGAGACTGCAGTAGAACCCTGACAGGAAGTAGCAAGTTAAGAACTGTGAAATGGCAGTAAGGACGGGAAAAAGGAGATGGATTTTTTTTTCCACAGTCTGCACTACCAGTTTTTTTGTTTTGTTTTGTTTTGACATATACAAACTTAAGAGGGCCAGACAGCTGATGAGATGTGGTTGATTTGAGGAGAGAGAGTACCTCCAAGTTCTGCAGGCTGGGCTGCTGGGCAGTGCCGTTTAGAACCGAAATAACACCTGCTGGACCCTTGAAACACAGCTGCCCAGAGCCTAAGGCACGGGGAGGTGGGTATTCTTAGGATTTTTAAGCAGCCCCTAATATCATTTTTTATTCTCTCCTTATCTGACCTTTCTAGAGTTAAAATGATGCCAGTGAATGGCTATGCCGAACCTTGGAAGACTTTTAGCATAATAGTATGACAATTCAGGGTTTTAAAAAAATGTCTCCTACACAGTGTTTAAATACATCATCTTTGAATTACATCCCGTTTATTTACTTATTTTAAGAACTATACTTTGTATTATATTGATATATTTTATATTAAAATATTTTTATATTAATTTATATTTAAAATCATTAGCTTTGGAAACCTTAGCTAATAAGCCCGCCTGGACGGGAGGTACGGAGAGCCTTCTGTAAGAGCTGCCCTTATTTCAGTTCCAGGAGGAAGGTTCCCTGTTCAGCCAGCAAGAGTACCTCCCCTGCTGCCACCTGGTGGCCAGGGGCCAGATTTACCTTTAAAGAGGTAAATATTCGAAAAAAAAATTCTGAAGTTGTTACGAAAGTGTGTTGAGTATGGCTTACTGGAATTCAGTGTCACTGTGAGCTCTGCAGATACTTTTAATTATTGCATGGTAAAGCCAACAGGTGCATACAGTTAATTTAACATGAGAATGTGGAGCATATAACGTAGGAAATAAAAGTCGCTCTCAGCCCCACCTGACCCACCGGAGGGACTCCCCCGAGCCTCGTGAGCTGTGCCCTTACATTTCCTGTGCGTTTATGATTCTGCAGACATTTTAATGAGCTGCACTGAGAACAGGGAGAACACCCCGTTGCTAGAGAGGCTCACTCGACCCTGACCCTGCTTCCAGGAGGGCCCCGTGGGCACGAGGACAGAGCCCCCAACCCTGAAGGGAGCTGCGGCGGATCGCAGGACGGGAGCGTCCCGAGGCCGCCTGCACCGACCAAGCGTGCTGACTCCCCTTCTGGTGCCCTAGGTCATGCTGCTTGAGAACACCATCCTCGTGCTGCTGGCCACGGATTTTCTCCAGGGAGCGTCGCGGACCAGCCTGTGGACGGTAGCCGGAGTCTTGTCTGGATTTCTGATCGGTAAGACCCCACGTCTCCTTCCTAGCCCCTCCCTCCCTACCCCAACTTGCTTCTTTACAATAAGCTCCCTCCAAGGGTAGGAAACGGTGCTCAGAAGCAGCTGGATGGAGACCAGGGAAGCTCCCTGCCCTGCGGGCGGCAAGGCCGCTCCCATAGGAGCACGAGAAAGAGGATCGGCCTCCGTCTGCCTTGCTTGGCTGTGCTCAGAGGAACTGCTGGTGAGGCAGGGGCTGCCTCGGGGGTGGGACCCTCTCTGGCGCGCTGGCAGGGGTCAAGGACGTAAGCTCCCGCTCTTTTCCCAGCATCGAGGCACTGGGTGCGCAGGGGGCAGAGCAGGGGCCTTCCTGGCTCCACACACATGCGGTGTCTCGACGAGAACCCTAGGAGAGGGGCTGAGCTCCCCCCAGCCTGGGGTGAGGCAAAGGCGAGGTTAAGCGATGCCGCGAGGTCAGGCGGTCTGGGAGTGGCAGAGCCACAGGGCCTGGCGGTTTAAGGTGATCGGCTACGTCTCGTGATGAGGGAACGGCTCCAAGGTCCACGCTGTGCCCACCACGCTAACCCGGCTTAGCAGATCGGGTGTGAGCTCCTCTCCTGCACTTGGAAAATAACAGAAGACGCACCCCTGCTGTCGGCCTCCTCCCCGCACTCCTGCCCCAGCACGCGCTGGCCCGGCGATGGCGGCGCCCTCATTCTGCAGCCTTTGCCAGAGCTTCCAGGACAACACCCGAATGTCCCACGCGGGTCCTTGCGCGTCTGAAACACGGTCCAGGGCAGAGGCTTCTCCTGCTGTTCGCAACAACTCGGGGCCTGAGCTCCCGCGCACCCCATGGCCTTGCCTCTGGCCACCCACGTCCCGGGGGGAGCGCGTGGGAGTCGGGGCACCGCCGGGCAGCCCTGACCTCTGACGCAGGAGGATGGGTGGCGGGGAGTAGGGTCCTTTTACCTGGCCAGCAGCCGGGGCTTGGACTGGCCCGTCGGGGTAGCACTGACCAGGGAGAGGAAACGCCCCGGAGCTTCCAGCGTTTGGAGACATGAAGATGACTCTTCCAGGGACGGAGCAGATTCATAAACGTGGCCATAAAACAGGTATTCGAGGGCCACGAACCAGCGGTGGCCTTTAAGCTCGACCCCCTCCGTTGTCAGGAACCAAGGCTCGTTAGAGATGCCGGTGGCCAAGTCAGCCCTTCTTTTTCAAATTAAACTTTTACCTTTGAGATGATTGAAGTTTTCAGAAATAATACAGAGATCTCCACATCAATAAATGTTTTTTAAAAAACATTTTAAAGAGTGTAAAGTGAGAAATGACGCAAGGACGGCTAATGTGGCTGGAGATGCATGAAAGTAATTCACCGAGAAGATAACTTGAGAGTCGGATCTAGGAGGATGGATGGAAGGTATTATGGTAAGGAACAGGGAAAATTTTCAAAATTGTGCATGAAAGAGAGAGTTTGAAAGAGAGAGTAAAGAATAGAAGGAAGGAAGGAAAGAAGGAAAAAGGAAGGGTAGCAGGGAGGGAGGGAGGGAGGGGAAAGAGAACGCAGAGAGATCCCTGCATCCCTCCCCCGTACCCCAGTGGTGGCTTCCCGCAAAACTACAGCAGAACATCAGAACCAGGATGTTGACGTGACACATTCAAGATGCAGAGAGAACTCTTCTGTGGCCATAAGGACCCTTCTGTTACTCTTTTAAAACCATATCCACTTCCTCTTATCTCCACCTCCTCTGTAACCCCCGGCGACCGCTAACTTATCCTCCATTTCTATGATTTGGTCACTGCAACGATGTTATGCAGCTGGAATTGTACAATGTGTGGCTTTGGGCATTGGTTTGGTTCACGGAGCGCCATTCCCCGGCAGTTCTTCTGAGCCCTCGTGTGTATCAATATCCCTTCCTTTGTTGCTGAGGACTGGTCCGTGGTTTGGATGAAGCTCAGTGTGCCAACCACCTGCCTATCGTAGGACAGCTGGTTGGTCCTTTTTAAAATAATAATATCTATGCCAGGCGCCAGGGTGCAGGGAAGTGCCCGGGGTGCCCAGGCATGAAGCGGCCGGGCTCTCTCACACGGCAGCTCCCAGCACTGCTCGAGCCATCCTTCCTGGGGGCGTGGGCACCGTGACACTTGGGATGAAGGGACGGTGAAGCTGGGCAACCCAACCACTCATTCGGATTTTCCAGTTCTCACTGAGTCCTGTGAGCACAGCGGGGGCGGACGTAAAAAGGTCCCCCCCGCCCGCCCAATCTGCTTCACGCTCCAGTTGGAAAAGAGATGTCAGACACCATTCCTAAAATGTGTGGGGCTCCTGGGGCAGCCTGAACTGACTCCCCTGTGGTGCTGGAGGGAGTCCTTAGTGGGAACATGGGGCATGAATTATAGTCAGCGGAGCACAGGCTATAAAGAAGCAACTCTGGCTGCCATCTTGAGCTCCCTTGATAAGCATTTATTGAGTACCTACTGCATGCCAGCCTGGGGCTGCAACCAGGAACCCGGTGAAACACGCTGCCTCAGGGAGAGTCTACCTTCGCTGAACACATGTACCTGGGACTTGCAGGATGGGGGGGAAGGGGGTCAGCTCCCATTTCTTGGCCTCGGGTGGCTCACTGTAGAAGGAGAGTGACAATACCTCCCTCACGCTGGCTGTGAGAACTTGGAACAACGTATAGAAACGGCCGGAGCCGTGCCCCCTGCAGAAACAACACTCGGTCACATCCCATAGGAATTCTGTCTCCATTCCCCCAAAGGTACCCTGAGAGGATGCAAGGGGGCGTCTCTTAGGCTCCTTCTAGCTCCATCCTTGCTGCGATTTCCTGGCCCCTCCGATGCTCTCCCCCCTCCTTCCCCGCCTATGTCAGGTTTCACGCTGTTTATACCGAGCGCCCTGAAACCAGGCGCCTGGTCCAGTACAACAGGAAGCTGGAAATAACGTGGGAGGATTACTGGAAAGCTCTGTTAAATGAATTATTGCCGTAGCCAACACTTCTGATCAAAATAAATGAACCTGACAACAATGTGATTAAGATGTTTATGCACAAAGGAAGTATTGTTGCTGTTCATGGAAATTCCTTGATACGAGGTTTTTGATGCGTATGTTTAACCTCTGCTTGGGTCTTGTTTTTGACATGATTCCTTACCTCCCCCTCCCCTCGCTTTGGAATCCATCAACCGGTGAGTAGGTGGTTGAATTCTGAGTATCTGACCCAGTTTTCTGAGAGTAAAATGATCATTTCTACCAAACCTCTCTCTGTCTCTCTCTCTCACACACACGTCTAGAGGACTCGGTTGGAGTATCCCTCAAGGACGAAGCCATAGAATCCACAGGACGTAGACTTTGTTCTTAGATTTTCAGGTGTAGACACAGTTGCAGCTTATGGGAGCTGGAGAAGACTTAAATTCCCCCCAAATATCCAGTTCTGGTGCTCCAACGAGTCCTGTTTTGGATCCCAAGTTGTATGACTCCACTCAAAATTGCAGAACCTGGAATTCTACAAACCACAGCGAGGACGCAGGACTTCAAAGAAGATAACCTTGTGCTCTTTTTCTTCTTTTTCAGGCAGCGTCTCGCTGGTCATTTATTACAGCCTGCTCCATCCTAAATCCACAGACATCTGGCAGGGCTTTGTAAGGAAGTCCTGTGGCGTTGCAGGGGGTGATAAAGCAGAGGGAAACTCTCCTCCCCGGGCCTCGGGGCCAGCTGGGGAGGGGCCGGAGAGCCTGGGGACCTGCCAAGAGGAAAGTGATGTGCTAACAAGCCTGGGGAAGCCCCCCAGCCCACAGTGGGGTCCCCCACAGGCTGGGATGGAAAGCCAGATGGCTGGGGAGGCCTCTTTCCTCAGCCATCACCACTGGCTATTGGTGAAACTTGCCCTGAAAACGGGAAATGTGTCAAAGATCAACGCACTCTTTGGAGAAGACAATCCTGGCTTCTTTTGTTCCCCTCCATGGGGGTTGAGCCAACACTGCAACCAGGAGAGGAAGCCCCCATCCTCCCAGCAAGAGCCCCCATTGTCACCCCACAAACCCCTAACCTCAGAGGAAGGCTCTGAGCTTCGAGTTGTCCTCAGAGCAGAGGCTGACGAAACTTCAAATTACGTCTCTTTTGCCAGCGATGATCGTGACAAAACTCCTGCCCAGAAGCCGTCAGCTGTGCAGCAGGAGGGCAGCCCGAAGGAGGGAGACGGGGCTGCTTCTGGGGTGCAGGGGAGGGGTGCAGGGGGGTGGCTGGGTGGAGGGGAAGGACAGGAGAGCTCCACACTCTACTTCAGTGCCACCACTGAAGGGGCCATGTCCTCACACCAAGACGGTGGGAGGGCAACTCTGACGATGTCCGTCTCTGGGAGGAGATTGGGGGAGGGCAGCCCTGCCCGGCCTGCCTCACCTCTGCCGGCCACCAAGCCCTTTCCCGCCACCATGGCCAACATCAGCCCGATCTTAGGCACCGGCCCAGGTAGAAGCTTCCATCCTAGTGGCAGAGCCCTGGGTGGCTCAGGGCACGGGGGTCAGCAGGAATCCACGAGGGACCAGAACCATCCTGCCACTGCTGGCACACAGATGCCATGGCCGAAGGTGAGCCCGAGGCCCGCTGTGGAGCCCTGCCTCACGTCCACCCCCAAGTCTGAGTCCACCCACAGGGACAGCCCCTGGAGGGAAAGGCTGAAGACTGAGACAAGTTTCTTCATCTGACAACAGTCACCGTGAGATAAAGCAACAGACCAGCTAATCAAGCTGGTCATTGGCGTCGGGATAGGTGGAATCCCACTTCTGACACCTACACCCTTGCGTACATCACATCCCCTCTGGACTTCTGTCCACACAGCTAGAGAATGAGAGAACCAGATTAGATTAGATAAGATCCCCTGCAAACACCACATGCCACACATATACACAGGAGTCATTCTCTAACACAGTGTAGAAGGTGGTAGAGATAAAGCTTCCAATCAAAATTGACTGCTGGGCTTCCCTGGTGGCGCAGTGGTTGAGAGTCCGCCTGCTGATGCAGGGGATACGGGTTCGTGCCCCGGTCTGGGAAGATCCCACATGCCGTGGAGCGGCTGGGTCTGTGAGCCATGGCCGCTGGGCCTGCGCATCTGGAGCCTGTTGCTCCACAGCGGGAGAGGCCACAGCAGTGAGAGGCCCGCGTACCGCAAAAAAAAAAAAACGGGAAAAAAAAATTTTGACTGCTTCCATTTACAAACTCTATGGTCCTTTTGTGTCTCCCACTGTGGTTCCTAGGAAACTCAAAGGTAAAACCCAGAGTCCTATTTTGTTCTGGGTTTTCATGATACACCAAGCTCCTGACACTGGTTATTAATCCAGTTTTTTAAAATGTATTTTAACTGCATTATTTTATGAAATTCCTTGGTAAACTTCAGGACATCTCAGGCCTCTGCCCAGTGGAAGGAGAGCCAGAGAAAAACCAGAGCTGGACAGAGTTAGAGTGGTGAAAACAGATTTTCTTCAGGAGCTACTGCAATAGAGAAAGAGACCTCAGTATAAAACCGGCACAACTCTGAACTCATCGTGGACAAGTGGGGGTTTATAGCCAAGGAGCAGGTGGAGCTCAGTGGATGGAAATTACTAAGAAGAAGCATCGGGGTAAAGGGGGAGTCTGGCTAAACTGACCTAACAGATTCTCTCTGAAGGCAGGCCAGGGAGGTCAGACATCACCTGCGGGCTGGAAAGGGGTGAGGAACCTAATCAGATAGGGAAGGTAATCAGATGTGGAGGGTGAGGGTTTCTGGTTAAAACTGACTTAACAGGATTCCTGCTAAAGTTGGACAATGCAGGGAAGAACGTGGAAGTAGACTTGGTTGAAAAGTTCAAAGGAGCCTGAGCAGGGTTTGGTCAAGGAGAGACTCTGTCAGGAGGAATGGAGAACGGCATCGGTGGCTCTGACCAGGGCAGGAGAAGAGCCTTGTCTGACCAGGACGTCTGGCCTTTCCCCTCCACGCCAAAGGCTCACCAGGAACTGCATGCTCACTGCAACCTTGAGAAAATGCTTATGGGATGAAGCATGTACATTACTCCTTGTCTGAATCTCCATGGCCGGGACCCTCGGAGCACAAGGGTGACATTTGGAGATGACAGTGCCAGTGACCACTGGGAACCCACTGAACTTGAACCAGTTGGGTTTATGACATCACAGCGAGGGAGAATGCACCCACGGGGCATCTCAGGACGAGGCTGTGAGGAAGGACCGAGGACGGGGACAGTGGGGGGTGAAGTTGGAGAGGACCTCGGGCAGCCGGGGCTCGCTGTGGATTGGGTGCAATTCTGTGCTGAGCCTCACAATCGTTCTCACCTGCAGAGAGGGCGGCCCAGAGCGAGAAGGAAGCCCTATTTGCTAACAGCAGCCATTGCCCCTTTGGGTAAAGCGGGTGTGGGATGCGAGGTGACCTTGCTTTTGTCTCTATCACCATCTCCATGTGGCCTCTTCTGAGGATATTCTGCGAGAGCCTCTGTGTCCAACAGAACACACGGCCTGGCTGGGAGCATCGGATGAGTTCCCAGATGTCAGGGGCTGCTCTCTTCTCCCTCAATATTAGTAGTAGCTGAATAGCTGTCTGTTAGGCTAAGTGTCATTATGTCAGATCCATCCTATTGATGTTACTGCTTCAGTAAGTGGCCTTCACCCAGAACTTCAAAAGTGTCTGCTACCCCCATGGTACTTACTCTAAGGGCGTTTATCTTATATTTGCTGTCACACCTGCTTTTCTTAATTTTTTTTTACGGCTACCTCACTCCCTTCTTCTCCCATGAAGCTACATAGGAGGCAACGAAAGGACTCTAGTATCCTTCAGTGCTACAGACTGTCTGCACGTCACCTGCAGGCCATTGACACAAAAGAGGGAAAGCCGGCTGGCCAGCACGTGCAGGACATTAGGGTCGGTTTCCATGAACGTTTCTATCATGATTTTTCGCCCCTTGCGGCAGCCCATTTTCTTCAGCCGTTTGCCTGGCGAGGCCCGGCTGACGGACAGCTCACAGCAAACTCTCAGTGAAGACGCGTAAGTGGAATTGCAATTCTAGATGTTTCTGAATGACTAGGGGTTTTACCCCTCATAAGCAGAGCATCTTAATAACCGTTTGGGGAGTGGGTCTTTGTGAGACAATTGCACGTGCCTCCCTTTTTAGCAGAGGTCTCTGAGATCTCAGCACCTGCGCGCCTCTGTGTCCCGCTCACAGGGTGATTGACAGTGACAAGGAGACTGTTGGCAGCATCGTGGGTGGAGTTCCAGGAACCAAGGAGGGGTTGCAGGGCACCTCAGCTTGCTGTCGCTGCCCCTCAGGGCAAGAGAGGGGGGCTGCCACCAGATCCAGGGGGGACCTGTAGCCGCAGTGGGGTCCTGGGTCTGCTGTGCTGTGGGTGAGGACCGACGCCAACCCGCAGTGACCGGGCAGGAGGAGGCCCAAGGGACGAAGGCCCCGTCCCCACTCTCCACTGGCACTGCCAGAGCCGGCCCCACCGGGCAGGCAGCGGACTCGGACTCTCCGTGTAGTCTCTAAAAGTGGGCGCCCCTAGCCCGGCGGCGAGGGAGGCCAGCCTTGGGGGGGACCGACCATAACCGCCCGGTTGTCCACAGCAATGCCCTCGGCTTCTTTCACCAGCTGTAGAGCACCTGCCTTTAAACCCAGCACCCCCGAGCTGTGACGTGGCCATTTTAAATGTGCGTCTGCTTTTCGCCGTTTTCCTCACTCCTCATGCAAAAGAAAATAAAACAATTTATTTTTCTATGTCTAGTTTACTTAGACTCTGGATCGCTGGTTCATATCTTTCTGTGGCCTTTGCAGGCACAGTGACAAAGTTCATTGCAAGTTCTTCTGTTAATAAGTAGGGAAAGCAAGAGAAAAATGTGGAACTGTGTGTGGTGACGGGGGGTATGACTGTGGTGGCCAGCTGGCACTATGTACAAATAGCGAATCGTGATGTTGTGCACCTGAAGCGAATATAACGTTATAGGTCAGTTATACCTCAATAAAAAAAACAGAAGCAGGTAAATAAGAATGGAAGCTTTACATCTCCTGCCACCTCTGACATTAGAAGAGACCCTAGAGTGAAGACAGCTTTGAAGACCTGACACACACGGGCTGGTCCGAGGGGAAGAGAATCAGATGTGATGTAATGAGGCAACACCTTCTTTAAAAGCAGGTGTATTCGTCAGCTTCGGATGCAAAGCAAACAGCATAACATCTCAGTGGCATAAAACAACAAGCACTTATCTGTCACTGAGGTCTGTGGGTCATCTATGGGTCCCCCCTTCAGGCTGCAGGTCAAGGTCACGTGTGCTCCACATCCTGGGGTTGAGGGGCAGTGGGCACTCCAGCCAGGAACTCCCAGAGGGGCAGGGCCTCCACAGGCCACACGGCCAAACCCAAGTTCTGTGGGGCGAGGGTTGAGTAGCCATCTCCCCAGTAGGTCAAAATCCTCCCTACACTCCTGTCCCGTTTCTCCATCTCACGGTCCTGGACCTCATAGCTACAGAATCTGTAACAGCAGAAAGAGTTAACACACACCTACCAAAGGCTCTGAAATGATAAATCCAGAAACAGCTTCTATTCATAGAAGTCTTGGCACTTATAACTCCAAAGATGGATTTAATATTCGTGCCCTGAGACATCTGTTTTTACAAGTCCAAAAAGAGCTTTGACGCACACTTCCCCTCACCCCTGTGCAGAAGTGTCTAAAGTTTGGGGGTTTTGTGTTGGCCATTTTTGCCTTAGTTTTGATTCCATACTCATTCCTTTCTTCCTACCGCAGTCAGCCTACCAGTTCCTGAAAGTCGGAGGTTTCCACTCTGATGGCCATCAGAGTGACCAAAGAGAAGATCTTGAAAGCCACCCTCTGGGGCAGGGCACTGTCACCCCAGCTCACATCTTGGCCCCTGCGCTCCTCTCTTGCATCCTTTTTGTCTTCCGGCAGAGAGAAGGGTGTTTGCCAAGCAGTTGAGGGCCTGCAGTCGAGGGCCACCAAGAACTGCCTTGTTCTGTTCACGCCTCAAGAGACCTGAGGATAGACTAGTGTAAGAAATTGCTAGACAGAGCAGCAGTGTCTTTGGTTTTTCATATTATATTCTGCTACGCCAAGCGTGAGATTTCTACATTCCTTCTGAGACTGCCCTGAATCAGTTCTCAAGCTAAAGGCTGATGACACTGAAGTTTTTTCTTTTTTTTATGGTTTATACTTTTGTTTTTTAAAACATCTTTATTGGAGTCTAATTGCTTTGCAAGGGTGTGTTAGTTTCTGCTGTATAACAAAGTGAATCAGCTATACGTATACATATATCCCCATATCCCCTCCCTCTTGCATCTCCCTCCCACCCTCCCAATCCCACCCCTCTAGGTGGTTAAGTTCTTTTAAGCACCAAGAAAGGACTTTACTTTAAAACTCAGTCTGGTTGTTCTCTTTAAAATAGACTATAGGGACTTCCCTGGTTGTCCAGTAGTTAAAACTCCACCCTTCTGCTGCAGGGGGTGCGGGCTCGTTCCTTGGTTGGAGGACGAAGGTCCCACATGCTGCGCGGCGCGGCTAAAGAATAAAAAAGTTAAAAAATAAAATAGGCTGTTAACTTTTCTGTCCTCCAGAGTTTGATTCAATTTTCCATACTTTTTAAGATGACCAACCATCCTTGTTTCCCTAAGACAGGGAGTTTCCTGGGATATGAGATTTTAGGGCTAAAACCCGATAGTCCCAGGCTGATCAGGATGTCTGGTCACCCTGATACCTGTTCACCCTAGTCACTTTTTCTATTTTATGTAGCCACTCAGAGAGCAGAGAAAACATTCCCTGGTTAAAAATCTGGGCAACAATGCAAGTTTGCCGAAATAAGGTCCTCCAGCACTAAACCCCTAACCCACACCCCCATCAATCTTGCAAAAATCAATTTGACTACTGTCCCCCTTGCTCATCATGACTACCAAAGCCAACATAATGGTCAACTTTAATCTCTACCAATGCCAGGAGACGTCCTGCTCTGAGGTCAAAGCTCTAATCCAGATTTTAATTTAACATCTCTCAAGAAGGAAATCTCCAGTGGAAAAATACTATGGAAAAATCCATTGACTTTGACCACTTCATTATGGCAAGACTATACTTACAACACTGCCCATCGGGGTTTCCATCATAAATGGGGTCTAAATCTTGGTGGAACGCAAAGCATTCTAGCTGGAGCAAACCGTGGACAGGTTTCCAGCCCATTGGGGATTTTTCTGATTTGTTTACAAATTGGCTGGGGATGGGGGAAGGGAGAGAGAGGAAGAGAATAAGCAACATGGATTTGTGTTTTTAGTGTGTCCTTTCAGCTGAAACTAGGCGAACAGAGACCAACAAGGAAATAACCACCCAGTGTCAACTGAGGAGGTCATCCAGATCTGAAAATTCTGGATTTCAAGGTGACATTTTGTCTTTAGTTCACCTTAAAAGATGGAGCATTCAATAAGAGAATAGAGATTTGCTTTTTTTTTTTCTTATACCTGAAGTTTGGTCAGTCACTGAAGAGACGGGCTTTGGCTGACTGTGCCTTTGAGGGAAGCATTGAGCTGGGGAGATGGCGGTGGGGGCATGAGACCTGGCTCTCTTTCCAGCTAACTCTCTGACTGTACGGAAATCAATTCATCATTCTGAGGCTTAGGTTCCTCTTCTGTAAATCGGGGATACTGTCTGTTGGTCTGGCTAACTTACAGAGTTCTTGTGTATGGCCTCAAAGCCAATGGGAGATGAACTCTCTTACCCAAGGGACAGGGTCCTTCTGTTTGCTTGTCCCATTTCCCAAGCCGAGTGTCCCAGCCACCCTCCAGAGAGAGTGGAGCCTGAGTCACCCTGTGAGGGTGGAGGTCCTCTGTCCCTCAGACCGTGGAAGAAGGGAGACACCATCACCCCTGGGATACTGTGTTACCCCAGAGCCAATGCATCCCGGATCCTGATGGAGGCTTAAACTTGTTTTTACTAAAAAGTTTTGCAGTACTTGCTCCAAAGCCATAAACTCATCTCGGGGCATCTTGCCACGGTTTTGTGACCTTGCAAGGCACAAGGGGCAAAACTTTCCTCCACAGAGTCCTGCTGGTTGGGGGCCGAGACCCTTCTCAGGCCTTGTAGGCTCATAGGGTTATCGTCAGGACCAATGATAAAATGGCCCTTAGGAAACGACTAACAAACAAAACAGGAATTCCCAAAATGTTAGGTCCCAGCCTTCCCCTCTTATAACCCCAGAACTTCTAGGAATACTGGAGGGAAAGAGATTGATTCTGGCTTCCAATCCTCTGTTTGCTTTAAATCACAGCCATGGCAAAGTGAATGATAAAGTTTTCCTTAGATATTCAGACCCTACCTTCCTTTCTCAAACGTCTGAAGAATTTGGAGGTCAATATTTTTTTTCCCAGCAGTCAGGAAGCAATGTGATTAATCTGAGTAACGGAGTGAGGTGGACAGAGGTCCAAGTTGCATTTTGTAAGGTTATAAAAACTTTCAGGATTTGGGTCATTTATTTTACATAACTATCAGCTAAAAGGCTTAATTTGGCTTAGTTTTGACTTGGGTTTGAAATAAATGGCCAACTGCCTTCTTCTCTCACTTAATTCATGACAAGGCTTAGCCATAATTCTAAGTTGCAAGCAGCCCGTTCTATGCAGAGATCAACATCCCATGACATGTTAATGCATTAAGCGGCCATAGATCTTACTGACTTTTGCAACGAACGCGTGCTGTGCCGGGCTGTTTCAATAGGTGTATGTTATGAATTTAAGCATACTGTACCTCCATGTTCTGTTTTAAGAGTGAACGCTCTTGTAATCTCACATGATCCTCAACGCTGGGTAGAAGGGGCAGCGGACAGAGGACATGTTAACTGCAGCTGCAGGCTGGCTCCCCGCACCTGCAGGGCAGCGTGGGCTCAGTAGGTGGCGCCCTTGCCCCTCCATCAGCCCGCATCCTGGCCTGGAGACCCTGTTCTGTTTAATGCTCCATCTTTCATCCCTTAAGGATAAGTTTAGTTGGTTGATTTTATAATCCATTGCTTTCAGTCAGGCACACAAACGCCCCGCCTGGATGGTACCAGCAGCTCTGAAAGGCTATGCGGGACCTTTGCATTTCCCAGCCGGCTGAGGCCCTGCCCTTGTAAGTTGTAGGCCTGAGGGTTTATTGAGATAATTGAGTGTTAAGGGCAGAGCCATTCCCCATAGAAGGAGTACAATAAATGTGCATTGTCAATAGCAAGTGGTCTTAACTTAGAAGTCAGCACTTACGAAATGACTTATTCACGGAGTTCATTCATGGGACAGACGTACACAATTCCCCACCCGCATTTCATATAACAGGGCCAAAGGGGTGGTTTTTTTATCATGGGGACCCATGAGTCAGGCTCCCATTGCTACGGTCATTAAGGAAAAAGAAGTCATTTCTGTGTCTCTTCAGGGACAGTGAGTTCTGTGGCGTGCCATCGGTTCTGTGGTGTCCCCAGCTCCCAGGTTCAGGCTGAATCCCATGGACCTAGAAAGGACCTTTCATTTCTATGCAGTGAAAAGTATGCTTTTCTCAGGCAATGGAATACTGTTCAGCACTAAAAAGAAATGAGCTATCAAGTCATGAAAAGACACGGAGGAACCTTAAATGCGGATGACTAAGTGAGAGAAGCCAGCCTGAAAAGGGTACCTACTGTGTGATTCCAGCTACGTGACATTCTCGAAAAGGCAAAACTACGGAGACAGTAAAACCATGGAGATCAGTGGTTGCCAAGGGAGGGGGGCAGAGGGAGGGGTGGATAGGTGGAGCGCAGAGGATTTTTAGGGCAATGAAACTATTCTGCGTGATATCATGATGTTGGATACACGTCACTATACATTTGTCCAAACCCATAGAATGTACGAGACCAAGAGTGAACCTAATGGAAACTATAGACTTTGACTGATTATAATGTGCCCGCGTAGTTGTAACAAACGTATCATCTGGTGGGGATGTTGATAACACAGGGGGCTGTACATGGGTGGGGGCCGGAGTTAAATAGAAACTCTCTATACCTTCTTCTCAGTTTTGTTGTGAATCTAAAACTGCTCTTTAAAAGAAGTCTATCTTTTTCAGTTTTAATACTTTTTATCTACAAAAGTTGATTTACAATGTTGCAGTAATTTATACTGCACAGCAAAGTGATTCAGTTATACGTACATAGACATTCTTTCTTTACATTCTTTTCCATGATGGTTCATCACAGGATATTGAATATAGTGCCCTGTGCTCTACAGTAGGACCTTGTCGTTTATCCATTCCGTATATAAAAGCTCACATCTGCTGACCCCAAACTCCCAGTCCATCTCTCCAAGTCTATATTTTAAAAATTCTTAATTATTCTCTCTTCTCAGCCATGAAGCAGAACCTATTTTTATCTCTCCAAACGTTTCCTCAAGTACCTGTATGTGCCAGGCCCTCCACCAAGTGCTCGAGTACTGGAGTCGGGCGAAGAGGGTCACCAAAAAGGCAGAGGGCTTGTCTCCTTTGCAGGCTGTGAGCATCACACGCAGCCCACCCGTGGATAGGTCAGCAACATTTTTAACCGATTACAGATGCTTTGCAACTGTTAGATCTGAAAACCTGCCAGTTCGTTTAAAGAGGACCTTGGGGCAAGTAGGATAAAACCTGGAAAGTGTCCCAGGAGTCATGCCATCTCCTTGGTGGGCATCCCCCCCAAGTCCAGTCTGGTGGTTAGCGGTCAGCGTTGCAGTCAGCCTAGCTGGGTTCTAGTCTCTGCTCCATCCCAGAGAGCGTGTGATCCCTGCAACGTAACCTTTCTGTGTGACATTCCCTTGCTCTGAAACAAGGGTGATAGTAACAGCCCGTGTTAAAGGATCGTGTGTAGAATCGGGTGGGGTAAGACCCGTCAAGCTTCTGGCCAAGTATTTGGCACAGATGAAAAACACAAGGTTATTAAAGATTACTTTCCCAGGTGGTAGGCATCTGGGGAGAGCTGAGTAAGCTACGAACTCATTATTTTCTTGCCTACGTTTAAAACTACATCTTTTCTCTGAGACGTTTGAAATCCCTAGAAATGTGCTATATCCACTTGGCAGACTTTGTCTGCCGTGTGCTCCCAGGAGGGGTGCCCTGGAGGGATGCCCCAGGAAGGAAGCCCCAGGAGAGGTGACCCAGGAGGGAGGCCCCAGGATGGGTGGCCCACGAGGGATGCCCCATGGTAGGGAAAGGACACCAAGACTCCACCCTGTGCCTTGCGGGCTCCCTGTCAACCATTCAGACTCCCATAAGGCCAAGGTGAAACTCCTACAAGGTCTCTTGGGCCAAAGATAAAGGCCAGGAGTAGCTCACATAGAACTTTCTTTAGGGGGAAAAGAAAGATTACAATTTTTTCATGGTTCAGAGTTTTTGACGTGCTTCTTCTTGTTTTTCTTCATACTTGGGGACAGCAGAAATGACACACGGCCACCCCATAACCGTGGTGTGCTCTCCAGTGGACCATGATATATTTACTGAGAAATTTTTAATAAATAAACCACAGGCTTGAACCCATGTGCCCTTATAAACCAGTCGGTTCTCATGGGGAGAGTTCAGGAGTTTTTATGGAGCGATACTATGTTCTCATGAGAATTTTATTAGAAATCAGAGACTTGAAATGCATCAGGCAGGGAATTTATGAGGTTACATGGGAACCATCCCTTCATTTTGTCATTCTGGGTTAATTTACTTCTTTGCAGTGTGTTGATTTACTTTGTAAATTTCAGTCATGAATTCTGAACTTTTCAGCAACTTTAAGCCAGCTCGTTGATTTCTTGAACTTTTCAATTCCCATTTTTATCCTTAAAATAAGATAGGTAATTATTGATAGCCTATATAAGAAAGTCCCAGCATCTATGGGAAACACATATTCCTGGTCAGAAGTATGTCCAAGCAGGTCTTTCCAGATGCCAAGAAATAAACAGAGCTTAGAGAAAAACATTTTTATAACTGCATGCAATTCTTTACGTCTCGAACTTTTCCACTTCATAGTTTCTCCAAATAATTTTTTAAATTGTGTTTTGCAAAGTACCCAGTTAAAGTTTCACTCACCAAAAAAAAAAAAAAAAACTTGTTTATTATCATGTAACCTAACTTGGAAAATAGCCCATACCCAGAATAGATGTTTGTACTGGTGAAGTGGGGAGGAAGTGTTCTAAACAAGTTTTTGTCTGGGC
Source organism: Tursiops truncatus (assembly GCF_011762595.2). Lineage (NCBI taxonomy): Eukaryota > Metazoa > Chordata > Mammalia > Artiodactyla > Delphinidae > Tursiops > Tursiops truncatus. The sequence continues at coordinate 6,327,449 of NC_047054.1, forward strand.
CTGTTCCAGCATTTCATTAATTGTGTGTTGATGGTGTGAGGAAAGACGCCAGGCCAGGACTGGCCTTGGCTGGAGTCGAGAAAGTGAGCGAGGGATGCGGGAACTAGTCTTCTATTAACCAGCTATTAACCCCTTCTATTAGCCCCTTTACTGATATCTGAGCTTGACTCCTGGGTGAAGTCCCCAATAGGTATTTTCTCTTAATCTCTAGCTTTCATTCTCAAGTCATAACTGTGTTTTTCCATCCAAATATGTGCTTCAGGAGTTGGAGTTTACTGAGCTGTGGCCACGGCATAACTATGCTTTGTCTTAACCTTTTCTATCTACTCATCACCCCCAAACTCCTAGGCACCCATTTTAGAACAAAATATTCATAATGAAACAACACAAGAAGACACCCTGGTTTCTGGCTTCAGATTTCCTGGAAAACGATTTCAGCTCCCTTATCGCAGCTCAGCTATTATTTGGACTAATGGAATCCGGTCATTCCTCCAAAATGCAAACTGAGCAATCCTCATCACCGTCCACTGATCTTTTCTAGGGTCGCCCATGTGCCAGGCTCCGAGCTACGCTATATACATCAGCAGGTTTACCACTGGAAACAACCCTCTAAAGAAGGTCCTAGAGGTTTCCCTGGTGGCGCAGTGGTTAAGAATCCACCTGCCAGTGCAGGGGACACAGGTTCGAGCCCTGGTCTGCGAATATCCCACATGCCGTGGAGCAACTAAGCCCGTGCGCCACAACTACTGAGCTTGCGCTCTAGAGCGCGCGAGCCACAACTACTGAAGCCCGTGTGCCACAACTACTGAAGCCCGTGTGCCTAGAGCCCATGCTCTGCAACAAGAGAAGCCTCTGCAATGAGAAGCCCGCGCACCGCAACTAGAGAAAGCCCACGCGCAGCAAAAAGAAAGGAAAAAAAAGAAGGTCCTAGGCTTCTCCCAGGCTCAGGTGGGTGAAGTGGCTTCTCCGTGATCACACAAACAGACATGCTCTTACTTGCCCTGAGGTGCCCAGACTCTTAGGGAATAAGCTCCGACCTAGGAGACGTAGACTCTGCCCTCGGTAAGCTCTCTTCCTAATTTCAGGAATAAGGAACGTGAGACCAAGGCCAGTGCTCAGATCCCAGTGACTGCCCAGTACGATGCTGTCATTGTGTGGGAGAAACGAAGCTCTGATGGCAAACAAGCACATGAAAGAAGATGCTCTGCACATCATATGGGAAGTGCAAGTTAAAACAGCAGTGAGAGACCCCACACACCTATGAAAATGGCCGGATCCAGACACTGACATCAGTGTCTGATGGGCATGCGAAGCGGCAGGAACTCTCATTCATTGCCGGTGGGAATGCAACATTTCTTTCTTACAAATTAAACACACTCTTACCTTGTGATCCAGCAATCACACTCCTTGGTATCTACCCAAAGGAGTTGAAAACTTACATCCACCCAAAAATCTGCACGTAGATGTTTATATCAGCTTGTTCATAGTTGTCCAAACTTGGAAGCAACCGAGACGTCTCTCAGTATGTGAATGGATACATAAACCGTGGTCCATCCAGACAACGGGATACTATTTAGTGATAAAAAGAAATGAGCCGTCAAGCCATGAAAAGGCATGGGGAACCTTAAATGCATAGGACAGAGTGAAAGAAGCCAATCTGAAAAGGGTTCATACTGTCTGGTTCCACCCCTATGACATTCTGGAAAAGGCCAAACTATAGAGATGGTAAAGATCCTCACAGGTTGGGGGTTGGAAAGGATGAAGGGGTGAAACATAGAGGGTTTTTAGGGTGATGAAAATACTCCGTAGGATGCTATAGTGGTGGAAACGCAGCATTATATCTATTTGTCCGAACCTATAGGATGTACAACCCCAGGAGCGAAGCCTAATGTAAACTACGGACTCTGGGTCATGGTGATCTATCTGTCGGTGGAGGCTCATTGATTGAAACAAGGGTAGCACGTGGCTCAGGGTGCAGCTGGTGAGAAAGGCTGTGTGTGGATGGGGCAGGGGATCTGGGGGGAATCTCTGCACCTTCCACTCAATTTTGCTGAGAACTTAAAACTGCTCTCAAAAAATAAAGACTATGAAGAAAAAGGAAACAAATGATCAAAGGTGCCCTGGACTCAGGGAACGGTGACCCCAGTGGCCTGAGAGCAGGCACCCTGAAGCAGGGTTTCACCATCTTAACAAGCATCAAAGTACATCAAAATGAGTAATCCGGCTCATTGCTGTGGAGGACGCGTCCTGCAGGGCAAGGAGTGTTGGTCACAAGATGCAGACAGGCAGGAAGCCTTCCTGGTGGAGGAGGCCTTGCAGGGCGTGAGGGCCCATGGCTGGATAGGAGGCAAAAGCCGGGCCTGGACCAGGGCCTCTCACTCATCTGGCTGTGGTCTTGCCCTGGGATTTTGCCTCGAGATTCCTCTGCTATCTGCCCCGGCCTCTTTTTTTCTGAGAATTGTTAACAAATTGGTTTCTTCCACCTCCAGGCAAGCTGTGTTTTGGAGACGAGCCAAGGAAAATACCCACTGAATACAAACCAGTCTCACAGAACATGCCCAGCAAAGTGCACAGGAAACGCTTTGTTCTCAGCCAGCACTGCAGATGGTCTCTCCTCCCTCCTTCCTCAGAGGCCTGAGGGCCTGGGTGGCAGGTATCGAGGGACCACACTCTCCACGGGTCTGCAAGGAAGGACAAACGGGCTCTGGGGCGGGGGACTCCTCCCGCCTCAGTTGGGATGTTTCCAGCATCACACACAGAGGAAAGTCTTCCAGCCCTGGGAGAAAGCTCGGTCTCCTGGGAGCTGCTCCAGAGAGCACAGCCTCCAGATTAGAGGCTTCCGGGGGTGGGGACCACAGCGGGGTTAGAGGAAAACATGATAAGTCCAAGTGGCCCCGGCTGGGGCTGCAGCCTAACCCGTGTCCCCGCCCCCAGCTTGGCTGGCACTGCTGCTGCCCAGACAAAGGGGTCTCGGGCATCACAGTTGAGATTCCAAACCGCTTCCACCGGGGCTCTCTCTGCGCCCGTCCCCAAGGCCCTGCTCCAGTCTGGGCGGGAAGGTGACCCCCTGTCCACTGTCTCCTGCTTTTAACCAATTGCCCTGTCAGGGGTTATGGTGATGAGGGTGCCTGGTGTCTTCCTTTCTTTCCTCCTCCAGAGAGTTCCCCAACGTTTGGAGAGGCTCTGCGCCCGAAGCAAAGGCACTGAGGCTGGGCAATGGTCCCCTTTCTTCAAGGGAAGGCGTGGACACCCTCGGTGGCGTGTCTGTGCCAACAGCTGCGACCCACCACCTGCCTGTCGTGCTCACCTACAAGGCTGAGCTGAAAGCAGGACGCAGGGCAAAGCCGCTGCACCTGCACGTTCGGGAGCCCCACCCGCAGGAAAACAGCTTCGCCTGGGGTGAGAGCAGAGCCTGGCCAGAGCCCAGCTGCTGAGCGAGGGACCTGCTGGCCTCCTGGAATGTTCCTCCTGCACACGGGACGGTAACCAGCTCTCAGTGCAGGGCCGGGGGGCGCGGCGGGTGAAGCAGATCCGCTGGAGGTTCTCCTTCCTGTGAGCTGTTTCCCTGCACAGGTGGTGACCGTGGCCTCTGATCGCTCCCATCAGACGTGGGCCCGGGGTGGCTTTGCCCCGCACTGCATCCCGGGGCTTAGGACCCTGCCTGGTTCTAATACCTTAAGTACTCAATATGCATTTATTGAATAAATGACTTTTCGATGTCTTTGTCTGTGCAGTGAAATAGCAAGGAGACCCTAGCTGGTCCTCTTTGGCGTGGTGAGTCTGGAGTGAGGGGCATCTCCAGAGCCTGAGGAGACAAGGCCCTCATCAGCAGCTGTTGAGGGGCCCCTGTGCTCCCCTCTCCAGAGGATGCGTGTGCAGCTGCTGAGGGCCCCGAGCCCCTCCCCACCTCCCCTTGGTCCCCACAGGCCAGATCGTCGCCCAGAAGTTCGAGAGGTTTGATGGCAACTTTAACTCACCCTCCAACACTGATAGCCGTTACCCAGGCTCTGGGAGGACACCCGCAAAGCAGGAAACCAGCTTCACTGTAAATCCCCCCTCTTCATTCTGAGGGGGGCTCTTTGTGCTTCTTCTTCGGAAATGCGTGACCCCCCTCCCCTTCTCCCCTGCAATGTCACCCACGGCACTGACACTGACACCCTCCCCTGTGCCTCAATCTAACCGAGCTGGGAAGATGGACCCCATCAGGGGGGCCTCTTAACTTCCCATATTTTCCACTGGAAAGCGGTTGGGAGTTTCACGCACCCTCTCTTCTATCTCCTGTCCTCTACCTTATAGGATCCCGTCTCCCACCCTGCCACCTCCATCCCTTCCTGCTTCCCCCGCCCTCCCTCCATGAGTTATCCTCACCACCTCTCTCTCTAGATGCTTCTGCTAAGACTCAAAACACACCTGAGTGTCCACACAAAGAAATACTGCTTCTAACCCTTCCCGGCCCTGCCGCCTCCTCAGGCCACCTTCTCTCCCTTCCCTGCTGCGTCTCCAAGTCCAGCTCAGCCCCTGAGGCTGCCCCATCCTCAGGCTCTCCCTGAGGCTAACCCTAACCCTAACCCTAACCCTAACCCTAACCCTAACTCTAAACCTAACCCAAACCCTAACCCTAACCCTAACCCTAACCCTTACCCTAACTCTAACCCTAACCCTACCCCTACCCCTACCCCTAACCCTAGCCCCCATCCTCGGGATCTCCCTGAGGCTAACTCTAACCCTAACCCTAACCCTAACCCTAACCCTAACTCTAACCCTAACCCTAACCCTAACCCGAACCCGATGCATGGCCTCCAGCTGACACAGAGAATGTATTTGGTCTCGAAGAAGCCTCAGGGGCCATCGAACCTGACCCTCTCCTTTCAAGGCTGAAAGACAACAGAGGTGACGTTACTGGCCCAGAGTCGCAGGAGTTAAGGAGGACTCAGGATCTGGACCCTGACCTCCCCTTTTCCGTTCGGAGCGCTCTCCACTCTCACTCAGCTCCGCATCCCGGGACCGCGCACATTTCAGCACAGCAGACTTCCCACTCCACAGCTCACCGGCTTCTCTTCCTGCCTCTCCGAAGGCTCCTGCTTGGGCTGGTTCCCTCCCCCGCCCGCCCCTTCCCCACTGGCCCACAGATGCTGCCATCTGGACACTAACTCTTCCCTAACCCCCTAGCTCCCCCTTAGCCAGCCCTTCCAACCCTACACTTCATCCTGTTGCCAGCACTCCTCTCCTCCTGTGATTTAACACAGGGAACCAATTCTCTGCATTTACTTCTCCAGGCTCTGCTCTTGAGGTGGGGTGTCTCTCCCATCTCATTGCGTTTCTGCAATAATGATGAAGACAGTGTACACAGACAGAGCCCGTGTTCCTTGAACAGTGGGGAAAAGGGTTGAGGCAAAAGACATTTTAAAATAATTTACTATCCAATGATCAGTTTGTTAAGTGTGAATATTTTCATAATTTCCTTTAAACAGAACATAGTTCCCTTTCCAGAGGGCAGATTTACGTCCTCAACAAATTCTTTTCGCATCTGTCTCAAGTCCTGAGTTAAAGCACCACCGTACGTTTGTCCGGTAGAAGATATGCTGGATGCAGTACCACTGTACCTGCTGCATGAGACTTAGACATCCTCTGTTTAGAGAGCTAATCAGGGAAATGTTTGTTTTATTTTTTTCTTTCCCTCCCCACATATCCCCAAGACAGTCCTGCTGAAAAAAAAAAAGAAAGAAGAATTCTAGAACTTGTCCACTGCACCCTAATAATAGAAACAATAACACTTTGTGCAGAAATGTATAATGAGGTTGTTTAAAATACCTTCTTTGTAACACTTGGCAATTTTCAAGATACTTTCTCATCATGCTTTGGCCATCTCCCAGAAAGATTCTATTTTTATCTGAAAATGTACACAACATCTATAAACTCCGGGTGGAAAATAAACGCATCATTGAGCAGCAAGACCTGGACCTCCAGGAGGGGCAGGCAAATGCAGAGGGCAGTGCTCGGCTCTGTGTCAAGCGGGCCTGCCGTGACCTTAGCCGGGGTCCCTGCCTCCTGCCTCAGTCTGCTCCTCCAGGAAGTGGGCTGAACGCTAGTGCCTGTTTTGCAGGGAGGTTGTAAGCCGTCTTGAGGTCACACACAAGGAACGGGCCTACCGTGGTGTTTGGCATGTGAGGCTCGCAATACTTACTAATTACCAAAAAAAGGAAGCAAGAGAGAACCTAAATTGAAACACGGTAGCGTAAACCTCCGCGATGTTAGTTTCTTCCTCTCTCTGGATGGTCAGCCCTTAACTTGGTTCCATGTCCCCCGCCCTCACCGCCACCAGCTCCCGTCGCCCCGTCCTACACGGCAGGAAAGTCTGCCCTGTCTGGTTGGGTTTTAGCTTGTCCTTCATCCCAGCCAGACGCTTGCTGCAAAACACAGCTTTCACAGTGATGCCCGCCCCAGCGGCCCTGACTGCTGCAGCCCCACCTGGTCAGCATCAAGACCAGGTGTAAATGGATTTGTATGTTCGGTTCTCTAATCAACGGGTCTCACTCTCTGCCAGTAGGTAATTGCTTTCAGTGCTTCATTTCCCGCCAGGTTCCCAGTTTAAAAGGCCTCCCTGGGGCCTGGGATCTTTGCCAGAGAACCACACAGACAGGCCTTTGAATTCCCCTCACAAAACCTAACCAAAAATTCCTGCTGGTGGGGGTCTGGGTGTCTGCTGGAGCACAGCCCTGCATGAGCTGGGAACATGGCAGCTTCTAGAAAGAATGGCATCAGCTGGAGGGGCCGTCGCATTGCCTGCATTAAAACCTTACAGCAGTTTTTATCATAAATGGGTGTTGAATTTTGTCAAAAGCTTTTTCTGCATCTACTGAGATTATCATATGGTTTTTTATCCTTCAATTTGTTAATATGGTGTATCACACTGATTGATCCAGATATACTGCAGAATCCTAAAGTAGGCATAGAGGGAAACTACCTCAACATAATAAAGTCCATATATAACAAACCCACAGCCAACATCGTCTTCAATGGTGAAAACCCGAAACCATTTCCTCTAAGATCAGGAAAAAGACAAGGTTGCTCACTCTCACCACTATTATTTAACATAGTTTTGGAAGTTTTTGCTATGGCAATCATAGAAGAAAAAGAAATAAAAGGAATCCAAATCTGAAAAGAAGTAAAACGGTCACTGTTTGCAGATGACATGATACTATACATAGAGAATCCTAAAGATGCTATCAGAAAACTACTAGAGCTAATCAGTGAATTTGGTAGAGTAGCAGGATACAAAATTAATGCACAGAAATCTCTTGCATTCCTATACACTTATGATAAAAAAATCTGAAAGGCAAATTAAGGAAACACTCCCATTTACCATTGCAACAAAAAGAATACAATACCTAGGAATAAACCTACCTAAGGAGGCAAAAGACCTGTATGCAGAAAACTATAAGACACTGATGAAAGAAATGAAAGATGATACAGAGAGATATACCATGTTCTTGGATTGGAAGAATCAATATTGTGAAAATGACTATACTACCCAAAGCAATCTACAGATTCAATGCAATCCCTATGAAATTACCAATGGCATTTTTCACAGAACTAGGACAAAAAATTTCACAATTTGTATGGAAACACAAAAGACCCCAAATAGCCAAAGCAGTCTTGAGAAAGAAAAACAGAGCTGGAGGAATCAGGCTCCCTGACTTCAGACTATACTACAAAGCTACAGTAATCAAGACAGTATGGTACTGGCACAAAAACAGAAATATAGATCAATGGAACAGGATAAAAATCCCAGAGATAAACCCATGCACATATGGTCACCCTATCTTTGATAAAGGAGGTAAGAGTATACAATGGTGAAAAGACAGCCTCTTCAATAAGTGGTGCTGGGAAAACTGGACCACTATATGTAAAAGAATGAAATTAGAACATTTCCTAACACTATACACAAAATAAACTCAAAATGGATTAAAGACCTAAATGTAAGGCTAGACACTATAAAACTCTTAGAGGAAAACATAGGCAGATCACTCCATGACATAAATCACAGCAAGATCTTTTTTGACCCACCTCCTAGAGAAATGGAAATAAAAACAAAAATAAACAAATGGGACCTAATGAAACTTAAAAGCTTTTGCATAGCAAAGGAAACCATAAACAAAATGAAAAACCACCCTCAGAATGGGAGAAAATATTTGCAAATGAAGGAACTGACAAAGGATTAATCTCCAAAATATATAAGCAGCTCATGCAGCTCAATATCAAAAAAAAAAACAAAAAACAACCCAATCCAAAGACGGGCAGAAGACCTAAATAGACATTTCTCCAAAGATATACAGATTGCCAACAAACACATGAAAGGATGCTCAACATCACTAATCATTAGAGAAATGCAAATCAAAACTACAATGAGGTATCACCTCACACCAGTCAGAATGGCCATCACCAAAAAATCTACAAACAAGAAATACTGGAGAGGGTGTGGAGAAAAGGGAACCCTCTTGCACTGCTGGTGGGAATGTAAATTGATACAGCCACTATGGAGAAGTGTATAGAGGTCCCTTAAAAAACTAAAAATAGAACTACCACATGACCCAGCAATCCCACTACTGGGCATATACGCTGAGAAAACCATAATTCAAAAAGAGTCATGTACCACAATGTTCATTGCAGCTCTATTTACAATAGCCAGGACATGGAAGCAACCAAAGTGTCCATCAACAGATGAATGGATAAAGAAGATGTGGCACATATATACAATGGAATATTACTCAGCCATAAAAAGGAATGAAATTGAGTTATTTGTAGTGAGGTGGATGGACCTAGAGTCTGTCATACAGAGTGAAGTAAATTAGAAAGAGAAAAACAAATACCGTATGCTAACACATATATATGGAATCTAAAAAAAAAATGGCTCTGATGAACCCAGGGGCAGGACAGGAATAAAGACACAGACGTAGAGAATGGACTTGAGGACACGGGGTGGGGGAAGGGTAAGCTGGGACAAAGTGAGAGAGTGGCATGGACATATATACACTACCAAATGTAAAATAGCTAGCTAGTGGGAAGCAGCCGCATAGCACAGGGAGATCGGCTCCGTGCTTTGTGTCCACCTAGAGGGGTGGGATAGGGAGGGTGGGAGGGAGACGCAAGAAGGAGGGGATATAAGGATATATGTATACGTATAGCTGATTCACTTTGTTATATAGCAGAAACTAACACAACGTTGTAAAGCAATTATACTCCAATAAAGATGTTTAAAAAAAAAAAACAAACCTTACGGCAGGAGAAGTGAGGAAGCAGCCGCTCGGAACTCGCTGAGTCCAGGGGCAGGGGGTGTCTGGAAACCCTCTGCACCTTCCCCTCAATTTCGCTGTGAATCTAAAGCTGCTCTAAAATATAAAGTCTATTTAAAAGGGGAAGAAAGGCTGGAGATGGATGGTGATAATTGGAGTAGAACAACGTGAATGTATTTCATGCCACTGAACTGTACCCTTAAAATGTTTGAGAGGGAACTCATGCAACTCAGTAGCAAAAAAACAGACAATCTGATTCTTGAAATGGGCAGAGGACCTGAATAGACATTTTTCCAATGAAGACATACAGATATCCAACAGGTGTAAAAAAAGTGCTCAATATCACTAATCATCAGGGAAATGCAAATCAAATTCACAATGATATCACCTCACACCTGTCAGAATGGGGATCATCAAAGAGACAAGGGAGAACAAGCATTGGTGAGGATGTGTAGAAAAGCGAACCTTGTACGCTGTTGCTGGGAATGTAAATTGGTTCATCCACTATGGAGAACGGTATGGAGTTCCCTCAAAAAACTAAATACAGCACCATACGTACCAGCAATCCCACTTCTGGGTATTTCTCCCAAGGAAAGGAAAACACGACCTTGAAAAGATACATGCACCCCCATGTTCATTGCAACATTCAAGACGTGGAAACAACCTAAGGGTCCGTCAGTGGATGAATGGAGGAAGAAACGTATCTATCCTTCTATCTATAGATATGTACAGAGATGGTACCCAACTCTACTAAAAGGTTTTGACTTTACGATGATGCAATAGCCATAGGTATTGAGCACAAACCGTACCTCGTATTTTGAACTGTAGTTTTTTCCCAGGTGAATGATAAGCTGTCCGATAACCTCTTATGACCCCCGGCATCACCAATTAGTCACTAAGAATAACTATTTCGTCCTAATGATGACAGCATCTGTGAGAATAAAGGAGTTAAGGCATCAGACTGAATTGTGGTTTTAAAAATCTGTTTGACGAGAAGAATTCTAGCGGGATTGGCAAATCACAGTTTTCCCGGCAGGTGAGGGACATGTGTTGACTCTGAAACAGGGAGAGAAGAGTGTGTGAAGAAGTGAGGTAATGGATAGTGCGTGTGAGAGTGACTGGGAGTGTGTCTGTGTGTGTACATGTTAGTGTGTGCGTGTGTGTGTGTGTGTGTGTGTATGTGTGTGTGTGAGTGTGCGTGGCGGAGATAGTCCAAAGCACAGCCCAATGATGAGTGAACAGGAGGGAATGAGTTTTTTTTTTAACTTTTATTTTATATTGGGATAGAGGTGATTAACAATGTTGTTAGTTTCAGGTGTATAGCAAAGTGACTCAGTTATACATATACATGTATCTATTCTTTTTCAGATTCGTTTGCCATTTAGGTTATTACAGAATATTGAGCAGAGTCCCCTGTGTTACATAACCAACAAGGAGGGACTGATTTTTTTTTAATTTTTATTTTTTAAAATGTATTGGAATAGAGTTGATTTACAATGTTGTGTTAGTTTCAGGTATACGGCAAAATGAATCAGTTATACATAAACATATATCTGCTCTTTTTTAGATTCTTTTCCCATATAGGTCATTACAGAGTATTGAGTAGAGTTCCCTGTGCTATGCAGCAGGTCCTTATTAGTTATCTATTTTGTATATAGTAGTGTGTATGTGTCAATCCCAATCTAAGGAGGGACTGGTTTTTGAGGGAAGACGGAGTGACTAGATCTGCAGAATTTCACTACACTGGGACTGAGGGGGCAGGGCATGTGCTAACAGCCCTCAGATATGGGAAAGGTGTAGCAAGCGGGAGGCATCGCTGTACAAGGAGCTGGAAGCAGGAGTAAGGGGTGTCCTCAAGGAGAAAACTTCCTGCCAGCATCACACCTGCCCACTGGCCGGCACGTGGGCTGCAGAGGAAGACAGGGCTGGAGACCATGTGCTCATCCCAGCACTACCCAGGGCCGTGGCGGTCCCGCTTCTCTCCTGAGGCCAAGAACACAGGGTGAGAGGGATGGGACTGAGGGATGCCGGGGCCGTGCGGGCGCTCATGAGGTGGGCGCTGGTGACCCCAGAGGCCACCCTCTGGAGCCAACAGAGACTGGAGCTGACCTTCCGGAGGACCCCAGCCTGCGACTGAACCTGAACCTGGCCACACGGGTCCTGGAGGCTCAACGGTTCCCAGAGGAGAGACAGCTGGGAGGGAAGAGACCCCACAGACCTCCCTGCTCCACCCACCTGCCACTGAACTCGGGGTGGTCCCTTCCCGAAGCAAAACTAGGTGAACTTCAGCCAAGTCCGCCAGTCATTTGTACCATTTACATCTCACCTCAGAGCCAATGTGGAAAATTACTAGGCTGGAGAAAAATTTCCTATATTACTGCTTTTGTGTTTGATAGAGAAAACAAGGGTGTGCACATAATAGCGATCGTGGGGAGACCACTGCTTCACCTGAGAAATAGGTCATCATTACCCACTAACACCCATCCCACTGCCCCCCACCCACACAGGACTCCACTCACAAATGCTGGGTTTATCATTCTCTTGCTTTGCATCTGTTTCTAGTTTCACGAGCTAAAGTCATTTCTAAGGAAAAAGCATTGTTTATAAATGGCAAGTTGACTAGTAACTGTACGTGATGATTTGTGAAAAGGATGACATACCCTAGAGCACTTGGTCCTGGGGTAAATGAGGTCTTTAAGGAAGATACACCACAGCCAAGAGGTGGAAACAACTCAAGTGTCCACCAAACGATGGGCAGATGAACGAATATGGTCTATCCACACACTGCAATATTAATGAGGCTTAAAGAGGAAGAAGATTCTCACCCACGCTACAACACGGATGAACCTCGAGGGCATTAAGCTAAATGAAATAAGCCAGACAGAAAAGGACAAATACTGTATGATGCTACTTACGAGACGTCCCGAGAGGAATCAGATGCACAGGGACAGGAAGCAGAGTGGAGGGGGCCAGGGGCTGGGGGCGGGGGAGGGCAGTTCGTGTTTCATGGGGACAGAGATTCTGTTCGGGAAGATGAAAAAGTTCTGGAGAGGGATAGTGGTGGTGATGGTCGCACAACAATGTGAATCTAACTGATGCCACTGAGCTGTACACTTAGAAATGGTTAAAAGAGTGAATCTTATGTTATGTATGTCTTACCATAATTTCTTTCAAGTAAGTAAGGAAAGAAAGGTACATGGTTACTGGTCTTTGGGGAAGGCCTCCTCCCATTCCCAGAGCAGGTACCACAGGCGGAAGGCTGTGCAAAGTTCAAAGTGGTACCAGCCCCAGCTCACCGCACACCACCCTCTACCTGGCTCTGGGTACCACGCCTCCTCCAGGCGGGTGTATGCCCTGTGGTCCCTCCCCTCCCACCCCCCTTCCTCCCTACTGAGCCATTCCTCCCCGCCCGGGGAAACGGAGCAAAGAGGGGGACACTGGAAGCTTTATTCAGGGTATGCACTAGATGCCAGCCGGCTCTGCACACCGCTGCCTGAGGTCTGTGCAGTAGTGGTTTCTGAGTCCTTTCTACCACCCTCTCCGGACAAATGCTTTTAGGTATATGGTTGGATGTGAGTTGGGGTAAAAACTGGGAAATTGTTTCACCTGTTACCCTCCCTTTACACTAAAATGCAAAGGGCTTTGGCAGCTCCAAGAATTGGTAACATTGTGATTCTGTGCAAGGTCTTTAATCTCTCACAGCTTCTCTGATGTCATTTACTTAAAACAATGGGGGGAGGGGGAAATGAGGTGCTGGCCAAGGGGTACAAAGTTTCAGTTATGCAGGGGGAAGGAGTTCTTGAGATCCTCCAGCATGGTGACAACGGTTAGGATGGACCTTACATCATCTCACCTCACGCGCACACACATGGTAACTATGCAGAGGTGATGGATAAATTATTTAGTCAATTTCGAACGTTTTCAAAATTCATACATATGTCAAAACATCAAGTTGTACACCTAAAATATTCACAATTTTTATATGTAAATGACATGTCAATAAAGTTATTTAACAATAAAGTAATAAAATAAAAACGATGGGGGAAAGAGTAGCAAATACTAAGATAATTGAATGAGATAACCTATACCACTTGCGGGGAGCGCTAAAGAAATGAGTTTTTAAAAAAGTTTCTGCTGTTGTGTGAAGTCCAGTCTATCCTCTGTACACTGGCTTATATCATAAGAAAATATGATCTCCTTTGGGTCAAAACAGCAGCATCAAAAGGCACATCAAGATGGTCCTGGAAGCAACATGGCAGGATCTCTATAGCACTCAAGACACCAGGAGACCTGCTTCCAAGAGAGCTGGACCCCAGCCTTGTCTCAGCTTCCATCAGCTTCTCTCTGAGAAAGTTTCCTGCACGGAGCAACATTCCTGTCACCCTCCAGGATGGCACTATCTCTCTGATCTTCCTCTAGACCATCTTTCCATAACAGTTGCATCTCCTCCTGAGCCGCCTCATAAAAAATGTTGTGGCCTTTGGTGCCTTCCTTGGGAGACAAGTAGTCTGGAAGCAGTTTGACAAGCCTCTTCCGACACTTAGAGAACCTTGCCAGACACCTTTGGGGGACCCCGTAAGGGGTTCCATTTTTCTTCATCCAGACAGAATTATTTAAGGTGGTGAGTGGAGAACTTGAGGAAAAAACATCTCTGCTGAAGCTGGCTGGTCCAGAGTGGGCAGGCAACTCAGTGGCCAAAAGACAGTTCACTCTTGTCCACAGGTGCCCAGCAAGGACTTCCTCCGTGCTGACGAAGAGAAAGAGATCATCTGATGGTAAGAAAGTACCAGGCACAATAGAGAAATTGCTTAAGAAATGCCAACTGGATGGATGAATGGATGGATGGATGGATGGATGGATGGGTGGATGGATGGATGGATGGATGGATGGATGGATGGTCAGATGGATGGATGGATGGATGAGTGAATGGATAGATGGATGGATGAATGATTGGATGAGAGGATGAATGTCAGGTGAACATATCAATAGACTCACATCATTAGCAACTTCCCAAAGCAGAGACAGTATGGCTTTCCACCCCAAATCCTCTCCTAGTGTTTGCTCAGTTATCAGCACATGACGCAGGTGGAAAGAGCAGACATCTGGCTTCATAATCTTCTCTTTCAACTTTTCTCTCCACATGGACACAGATAAGAACAGGCAAGGCTGAGTCTCCTCAGTTTGCTTTAGATGACGAAAAAGAAATGGACGCATCGTGATCACTTTTGTCTCCAGGTATGGAACCACTTCACAGCCTGTACAAAGCACGCTTGCGATCTGGGGGCGGGGGCGCTACTTCCAAGGGGTTTCCTGCTACACGTTGGCAAATTCTGGTCTAGCACAAGGATCCTGTGTTCACAGAAAAAGTCATAACTGGGTGATAAAGCGTTCTGTTCTCTGCGATTTATAGGAAAGGATTCAACACGCCAGCTGGAAGTTCAAGCAGTTCTACCGCCTGTCCTAATGTAGTTTCTTCTCAGGCTGTATCAAATGCTTTTAAAAATGAAGTTTTATGATTATTGGTACTCGTAATAACTGGCACAATTACATGTTTCCTGAGATAAACACTTAATAGATACAGAAAAATTTAGAGTTACCAGATTGAGTGAATTCTGCTTTTTTCTCTAGATGAGAGCAGGTGGAAGAGTCCCCAGACACATCTGAGGGCTACAACAGATCCCTGCTGAACTGAATCACTGATATCCAGCACTTAATATACTAGACGTGTACCACAATGTTCACTGCAGCACTACTGACAATAGCCAGGACATGGAAGCAACCTAAGTGTCCATCGACAGCTGAATGGATAAAGAAGGTGTGGCACATATATACAATGGAATATTACTCAGCCATAAAAAGGAACAAAATTGAGTTATTTGTAATGAGGTAGATGGAACTAGAGTCTCATACAGAGTGAGGTTAAGTTAGAAAGAGAAAAACAAATACCGTATGCTAACACATATATATGGAATCTAAAAAACAAACAAAAAAAAACAGGTTCTGCAGAACCTAAGGGCAGGACAGGAATAAAGATGCAGACGTAGAGAATGGACTCGAGGACACTCAAGTGTATGGGGAGGGGAAAGGGTAAGCTGGGACGAAGTGAGAGAGTGGCATGGACATATATACACTACCAAACGTAAAATCAATAGCTAGTGGGAAGCAGCCGCATAGCACAGGGAGATCAGCTCGGTGCTTTGTGACCACCTAGAGGGGTGGGGTAGGGAGGGTGGGAGGGAGACACAAGAGGGAGGGGATATGGAGATATATATATATGTATAGCTGATTCACTTTGTTATACAGCAGAGACTAACACACCACTGTAAAGCAATTATACTCCAATAAAGATGTTAAAAAAATATACTAGACATGCAACCCAAATATTGTATATAGATAAAATACTATTTGTAACAAGGTAATCTTAATTCATTAGCAAACTTATGTTTAAAGGCATCCTTTATATCTTTTAAGTGGGCTGGCTAGTATTTTGAAAGCAAACAATAATTTTCTAATTTATCAGTTTTACTTCATCTAGAAAACTATGTATGTTCGAATCCTGTCCCTTCATAGATATTGGTCTGCCCAGCCAGCTTGCATGTTTATCTGCGTTTGGAAACTTCACCTGCAAGTAGGGTTAACTGCGTTTGGCAGTAGGTTTTTCTTCGGTCCAACAACTTTGCTACGTATAAGAATGGTTGATCAGACCCAAGGGAACCTCAACTTCTCCACCTAATTTTATTCTGAGTTAGAATTCCTCATTAAATCAGTTAAACCTCCCACCCCAAACCTGTACGCATTTCCTAGGGCTCCCATAACCAAGAACCACAGACTGGGGGCTTAAACAGGAGAAATGTAGTGTCTCTCAGCTCTGGAGGCTGGACATCCAAACTCAAGGTGTCAGCAGGGCCACGCCCCCTCTGAAACCCCTCCTGATGGTTTGCTGGTGAGCTCTGGCGTCCCTTGGCTTGTGGACGCCAGTCTCCAACCCTCTGGCTTCACGTGGAGGATCGTGTGTGTCTCCTGTGTGTCCTCACTTCACCCTCCTGCTGCACGTGTGTTTATCATTATGTACGTGAAATACAATTAGGACTTACATATTTTTCATATATAACATGCATCTAATGTTCCAGAGACTTTTCTGGAAGTCTCCAGGAAACAGACTTCCTCCTCCTGGACCCATACGGACCATGTTGCCTGGTGCTGACCTGTCTTACTGGATAAATGACTATACGCCTTTGACCTCTAGTTACGAACGTTCTACAAGCTTTTGCTCTCACGGTTTCCACAACCCTCTTAACCTGAGCCTCACCGACACGTCAACCCTTCCCCTCCCCCATACTCACATTCAACTAATATCTATGCATCGAGCATTGTATAACAAAATGTCACTTCCCTCGGTTTTATTCTGTTAGATGGTTTAATCACCTCCTTTACCGATGAATACACGGGAGCTGAAAAAGAAGAATTTCTCAAGATCATACAGTTTGTAAGTAACCGTTAGGATTTAAGACTGGACTCGCTGGATCCAGCCCTCTTTCAACAAGCGGCCTGTGCGAAGGTCATTCCTGTTCACACCCTGGGCAGCAGCCCCCGTAGGAATAACGTTAAGGGCGCTTCCCAACTTGAGGCGGATGGCTGTGGCTTGGGGAAAGCTCTCGTTACATCAGGTGGACTTTCGTGTCTGCAACGGGCTCAATGCCTTCTGGCGGTCGGACTCCAGGGAAATGAGCTAGGAAATGCTTCTGTCCATTGTGAGCTGCAAAGGATTCCGCGACCGTGATGTGATCTCTCCCATTAAATGCGGTTTTTCCATGCGGAAGGAAAGCCATCACCTAGTCACAGGCCTGGTCAGTGGCCGGTAGGAACTGTCCTCACAGCACTGCAGATGGAAAATTGGCCTGCATCATTTTGTCCAGTCCCGGGAAGGGCATTCTCCAATGACTCCATGAGCTGCAGCAATGGAGCAATGGCTTCTCCCCGGCCCCCAGGGAGGCCTTGAAAGTTAATGGCACATGCAGTTGTAAATTTCCTTCAGTTCATTGGCTCATTTAAGTTCGGGGAGAGCTTTTTTTTTACTTTTTTTTCATGAAAAACCAAACCAAAAAAGAAAAATAACACGGTTGTTTTTTTTAGCCTAAAGATGATAGCTTCCCAGTCACCGCAAAACACACCAGCTTAAAATTTACTTTGATTTCCATGAACTTCTTTTAATGTTATACTGTCTTCAGGTCATAATTGCAAACATTTATCAAGCACTTATATGCCAGCCCTGATGCACCGTTTCATCTGATTCTCCCAACAATCCAACGGGGAAGGAACTGTTACCTTCTGCAGTTGCAAATGAGGAAACCAGGCCTCAGAGAGACTCTTCCCCGAGCCACTCAGTAAGGGCAGGGGGCCCAGGCTTATATGACCACCGGACACTAGACATGGGAGCAAAAGCCCGCACTCCATGACCCTCCTGTCTACGCCAGCTTCATTCAATCTGGAAAGGAACGCATTTCAATAGTAACCCCAAGAATTAGGATCTGTTGCAGATTAGACATGGGGCCCTAAGTATTTTAATAACATTCCACAATGCATTTCTTCCCAAGACCTTCTTCAGACCTTGCCGTGTGCATTTAGGGGCAGGATTTTCCACTAGTCCGTGGAAGGGGAATTACCGAGGGGTGTTTCCTCTGTGTCTCCTGGCCTCTGAAATCCCCGAGCACTGCAGGCCTCTGAGGCCAGGCTCTCTGTGATTCCCCTCTCTGCAGCTCTTGGAAGCTGTCCCCTTGCTCTATGCTTGCAGTGAATATCTTTCCTCTGGTGTCCAAAGAGAAAGCAGATATCTCTACTTACAGGTATTCTGCACAGAGGGAAAACCAGTCTCCCCAGCACGTGTTAGCTGGGCCTCCACCACTTACCAGCAACAGCAGCTCTCCTCCTGGGAGAAGGAAGCCCCCAGCCACCCAAAGGCGGGGTTGTATCCTAACGGAAGTGCGGGGCCCGCGTTACTGGTGTGTGAGACTGTGAAAGTGGGAGGTTCCGGCCCAAGGTATGAGGTCCACAGTACACAGGGGAACTTCTGTCCTCGGCGTTTATCATATGAGCCATTTCCCCTCCTCCACGGGCCGCATTCCTACATCCAAAGGCCACCTGTGTCAGAATCGCCCGACAGGTGGTGATCAGAGTGAATTTCTGGGCTTATCTCAGACCTGCTGACCCCGTCTCTGGAGGATGGGCCTGGGAGCTTAAGGACCAGACCTCCCGGGTCCCACCCCACCTCTCCCCACACTGCGAGGCAGGGGTGACTGCTAAGGGCTGGGGAGCTGTCCTGCCAGAAGGTCAGTTCTGTCCTCCCAGCAACTGGGAGGCAGGAGGGAGACGGCGAAAGGACCAGGTCACCCTTGGGGCAAGCGAGGGCCCAGGAGAGAACCCAAGACCTGGGGCGGCTACAGGGTCGCTCCGTGTTAACAGGATGGCCTCTTGTTGTCACTGCTGTTGTTTTGTCCTCTGCAGCTTCGTATTTACCTAACGACTTGGATTCAGGCAGACCTCCCACCTCGAGGGGCTGAACAGTCGTCTCTCCGCTCGCCACTAGATGGCGCCCCACCCCGGTCTCTGCCCCTCGCCCGCCGGGAGCTGCGGGCCAGCGCCCACCCTGGCTGGGAAGGCAGGTTAGAGGAGAGAAACGGGCAGGGGAGTCAAATCCAGGGGAGAATTTCGAAAGCATCCAGGAAAAAAAGAGACAAAGGCAAATGTGCTGCATCTGGAAGCCCGTCTGGGAAAACGTATGGAGCCAAAATAATTCCTGGGTCACAGAGGCCGGGATGCTCTCCATGGGAAGCATCGTCTCAGGCCCCCAAAGGTGAAAATCTTACATGAAACGGGGGCCCCCCACCGCCAGGAAGCCGCGGGGCCGCCCACGGGCCTCCCTGACTCCCTGTCTCCACCGCAGTTGCGTTCTCCCGGGCTCCGCTCGGAAGCAGGCGGTTGGTTTTGTTTTCCCATCAGCCTGGTCCATCCCCCTCAGGAAACCCGAGCTGTCGGTGCCTCTGCGTCCACAGGACAGGCTCCGGCCTCCAGTGTTCACCAGGCTGGTTGCGAATCCCTTAGCACCTAGGGCAGGCTCATCCCCTGATGAGCAGAAAGCTACCACCTTTGTGGCCCGTCCTGTGGAAACTGCCTTTCCGGGCCATGACTTTTGAGTAGGGCCCTTGGGAGCGGCGGGCGGCAGGGGAACTGGCTCAGGCAGCTGTGACTCCTGCATCCGGTGCCGTCAGCGCCCGCAGGATGCTGCCGTCCCAAGAGAAACAGGAAGGCCTGGGCAGAGGTCTGAAGAAGCAACATTCCCAGCTTCCCTGAACTTCACCTTGATCACCTTTGAGAGTGGTCTTCTTATCACGGAGGGGATAGAGGCTTTTCCTCGCCTCCTAAAACATCACCAGTTTGTTTGCTTCTGCCTCTGAAGTAAAATGAACAGAAACAATGAGGCCCTAAGTTTATATAACATCACCTCCTAAGTTGCTCCAGGCTCGCGAGCGGGATCCCTAGTCCTGGTGACTCATTAATTCACTTCGTGTTAATGGAAATCCTTCCAAGGCCTGTGCCCCATGCAGAGAGGAAAACTGCTTCCCCCCAGGGGTCCCCGTAGACCATCTCAGTCAGCCTGGGCTGCTGTAACAAAATGCAACAACGCATGTTTGTTTCTCTGGGTTCTGGAGGATGGAAGTCTGAGATCAGGTGTCTGGGGAGGCCCTGCTTCCTGGTTCACAGACGGCCGCCTTCTCGCTGTACCCTCACATGGTAGAGAGCGCGCCTGCTCCGGTCTCTTCCTTTAAAGGCACTAATTCCATTTTGAGAGCCCACCCTCTTGACCTCATCTAACCTAATTACCTCCCAAAGGCCCCACCTCCAAATACCATCACATTTCGGGGGGTAGGGGTTTAACATATGAATTTTGGGGGGGACACAAACATTCAGTCCAGAGCAACCCGGACCTGGTTTAACAAGGAGGGATAGTTTTAAGAGGTTTAACAAGGAGGGATAGTTTTAAGAAGGTACTAGTCAACTCAACTTGGGGGAGACAAACCCCTGAGTTGGGTTTTGAGAGACGTGTAGGAGTTTGCCAGGGACATTACAGACCAGGGGACAGGGGATCCCATCCAAGGGTGTAAGTAGTATCAATCTCTCTCAATTGTTCAAAGAGTGAAACAATGAACAAATCCATCCAATAAATCACTCCTCCAAAAAGCATTTGCCTCAGCTCCTATGGGTGTCCCTCAGAGACCAGCACAGAAGTCAGTCCTTGGAGAACCTCCAGACTGACTGTTCCCCTATAATGGACCTTAAGAGATCTCAAGACTGAGAGTTGCTGAGTTGCTTTTAGAATGTCAACAATAAGAAGTTTATAGATCTCAGCAATTTTAGGATGGAAGGGAGACGGAAAAGCCTCAAGGGCATCTCAGTTCACTTCTGTCTAGACAGTTTCTGTGTATTCTTGACCCATCTGAGAGAGTATTCCGGCCCCAGCAGCCGGGTTCGAGCCCTGGTCCAGGAAGATCCCACATGCCGCGGAGCGGCTAAGCCCGTGCGCCACAACTACTAAGCCTGCGCTCTAGAGCCCACGAGCCACAGCTACTGAGCTCGCGAGCCACAACTACTGAAGCCCACGCACCTAGAGCCCGTGCTCCGCAACAAGAGAAGCCAGCGCGATGAGAAGCCCGTGCACGGCAACGAAGAGCAGCCCCGGCTCGCCGTAACTAGAGAAAGCCCGCACGCAGCAACGGAGACCCAACGCAGTGAAAAATAAATAAAAAAACCAAAAAAACAAAACTGCTCCACAGTAGCACGCGGGCTATGACTCAGGTCACCTGCCCAGGCTCGCGCTATGGGCAGAGTGCAGTCCACAGCCAAAGAGCTTCTCAATTAGCCATCGGTTGGGATGACTTTTCTAGAAAACTGACCTTTTCCAGAGTCTAAAGTGAAAGTGACCTTGCGGATGATCTCAAGCCACCAACTTTCCCATGGACGAGGGAAACAGCCCAGAGCCACGGGTGCCGGGCCAAGCAGAGCAAAGGCCAGGGCCACAGCAGAGCTGCTTCTCCTCATTGCCAGCCGGTGATGGTTCTGGAGGCCTCACAACGGAGCTTCATCAGAGGCTTTGGGGGTGGGGGGAAGCCCTGGTGCTGGGGTCAGACACACCGATTTGGACCTGGCTCAGCCCCTGACTCTTTCAGGAACTTTGCATAAGTTACTTAATCTGTGTGAGCTTCACTTGCCTCAGCTGTTAAAACAGGACAAACTTTTGTGTCACTGGGGTTTTGTAAGGAATGAGTGGGACAGTGCACAATTAAGTCCCCAGCGCGGCACCGCTGTGTCCCAGGCGTGAGCCGTACATCCTCTCCGTCCCCGCAGCCCCACGTGGTGTCACCGCTACACATGCTGTCCCCACCGGCAGGCCCGGGCCCGACCTCACGTGCTCTCCTTGCTGGAAACGACCTTCCCTTTCCACCTCTCTGCCTCCTAGGGCTTTTCATCTATGACCAGGTCTACAGCCTCGGGCGTGTCCCTTCCCGGCTCTGAGACTTAGTTTTCTCATCTGTAAAGTGGGAACAGTGATGCCTGCTTTATAAAACGGTGAGGATGAAACATGTCAAACAACAGACGTGCGGCTGGCATTTGAGATACGACAGACGCGAGTCATTTTTGCTGTAATTCCTCAAGTTTAGCTCAAGACCCGGCTGCTCTGCCAGGCCTAAGTGCCCCCTGGAAATGAGAAACACTTGACACCTCACAGGTCTCGGGTCATTTCCAGGGCTGGTCATGTGTCACCCCCGGGCTGTGTGGTGATGGCACCCGTGGGCCAGAGGTGGCCCAGCGGGACCCGGGAGGACCGAGTGTGACCCTCACTGCTGAGCTGTCGCGGCCACCGGCCGCCAGCCCGTTCTCCAGCAGTGTCACCAGAGGCGTCACTGTCCCTTCCAGTGAGATTGAAGTCTCGTGAGGGGCCACCACCCTGTCCCTCCTGTTATTCAGGAACGTGCCTAACACCTGTTCAGCTGCAAACTGGCAGGAGTCTTGCCTGAGGTCCTCCCTCGGGGGGGCGGGGGGACGCGGGCGAGGTCCAGGCTGAGGGCCGCGGAGAATTAGGCAGAACGCACCGTCTCCCCCCTTGCTCTCTCCCCATGGAGACGGAGGCGGGGCCACAGCCTCGGGCCAGGGGCCCGGGGTCCTGCCGCGGAGCGAGGCGCCCCGGGGGGCTCCACGCCTCTGGTCGCTCGGTGCAAAGCGGGGACCGAGGCGCGAGCGCGGGAAGGGCCGGGCTTTGGGCTCAGCGCCCGAACGTTCCCCATCGCTCCTGGGGTGGCCTCGGGCCACACTGCGCCTGGGGGCCGAGCCCTCCCGCCGGGAACACAGGACCTCACCCGCCGCCCGCCCGCCGGGGCCGCCGAGGAGAGCGGGCCGGCCCTGCTGCCACCCTGGCGTCCAGGACCCTCGGGCTGAGCGGCTGCCGGCCAGGGCGGCCCAGGGCCAAGGCGACGGCGGCGCCCCACGCCGAGGGGCCCGGAGCCGGCAGACGGAGCCCGAGGGTGCCCCCGGCCCAGGCCCGAGCAGGGCCACAGGTGGGGGTCGTGCTGGGACGCCCTCGCTGTGCCCCTCACCCTGCCACCTGGGTCCAGGGGCACCACTGCCCCGGGATGGCTGTCCCTCGGCCGCTGCGGCATCTGGGGAGACCTGATCGCGGGCCCCTGCCGGCCAGGCTGAGGCCTCTGTGCCCTCGTCACCGTCCCCGTGGCACACGGGGCGCAGGACAGTCAGGGACGCGGGGTCCAGGGCCCCCGGAGGAGGTGAGCCGGGGAAGGGTCTCACCCACGTGGCCTCCGGCTCTCACCTGAGAGGCACCTCCACTCCGTCTGCCCGGCTCGGAGGCGGCCCCGCGGGGTCCCCGAAGCCTTGGCGGCCGAGTCTATCCACTGGCCGCAGGAGATCACCCCTATCCTAACAGGACCCCAGGTGCTGTCCAAGGCACCCCGACCAAGGCACGGGGCCGCCGCCATTCCTGCCCCGACGTCAGCGTGAATGAGGATGAGGCAAATGCCTCCCCCGAGGCTCCTGCCTGCAAGTGGCCACCAAGGTGGGGGTCGAACAGTCATGGAAAAGGGGCTGGAATACAAAGGCCCGAGGGCGGCGTTCCTGCTCACCCTGTCTACCCTTGATGCCCGCCTCTTACCCCAAAGTCCGTGAACCTAGAGGAACCCACCACTACCCACAGGGTATCTGGAAGTAGGCTTCAAAGTAACTTGTATCGTGAAAATCTAAGCTATTGTGCAATACTGTCTATGAACTAGGCCATTTCTTTTCTTACATGTTCACGGTTCCAAAAGAAATTATTGGTGACTTCTTTTACCCTGTAAACCCCTGCCCTCCCAGAGGCAGGGGAGGTGTTTTTCCAGCTGGCCTTGTCTCTGCAGACCTGTTTCATCCTCTATGGACATAAGAGCAAATGTCAGGCGTCTCTTAGGACCCAGCTCTGCTTTTGGATGAGATTTTTCAAAGGTAATAAATATTCATTCTTATGACTAGGACATTTTAGGGACCCCTATCTACTTCCCAAGGTTACTGTGAGAATTTAAGTAGAATGTATGAAGAGCACTTAGCATGTTGTCTATCAGATAGTAAATAACGGAGCTATTCTAATTATTATGATGGGGCTTTTATTTGAATATGGGTGTGGCTGATAACTTCAGAATTTTGTCAGCTGTGAAACCCTTTATCGATTAAACATTTTTGCCCTAGTTTAGCGAAGACAGATGCACATGGCATGACTATACATATAAATGTAGTATGCTTTAGGAAAGAAAGATTTCTACGAGGTAAGAGAGACAGTAACAGGGCATGGATGGATATCAGAGAACACAAGAAGTCATGTAGCAAAGTCAGCCGTCTCTGGGACGAAGTGAGAGAGTGGCATGGACATATATACACTACCATGTGTAAAATAGCTAGCTAGTGGGAAGCAGCCGCATAGCACAGGGAGATCAGCTCGGTGCTTTGTGACCACCTAGAGGGGTGGGATAGGGAGGGTGGGAGGGAGATGAAAGAGGGAGGAGATATGGAGATATATGTATATGTATAGCTGATTCACTTTGTTATACAGCAGGGACTAACACACCATTGTAAAGCAATTATGCTCCAATAAAGATGTAAAAAAAAAAAAACAAAGTCAGCTGTCTCCAAATTAACTAGGAGGCTTCAGGACAGAGGTTGGTTAAAGAGTTTATTATGCCATTGAATAGAAGGTCACCAGCTCAAAAAGTGTGAAAGGACTCTTCAGAGAAGGTCCCCAAGATTCTGGATTCAACATTAAAGATGTGAAGAGAGGTAATTCAGTATTGCCTGAGAATCCTGGCCACCAATTGTAAATCATATTTTTTATACGTATATACACACATACGTCTCATTAATATGAACTCAGGTTTCTACATCCTATACATTCTTCTGAACATATTATACTAATAAAGTCCCACCAACATTGATGATTACAGTTCAAACTGGCTCTGGTTGGCATCACCACTCGCCCCTCTGCCTGTGAGATCTGAATCCAGTCCCCATGCTTCCTTGGTCGTCACAGTCATTTCTGTAAAGTGAGCCAGAGTGCTTGACTCTCTCTCTCTCCTTGGTTTTTCCAACTCAAGCTTCCCTATTGTATCACTGCCTCGAGCTATTTAGAAACTGATCTGATACTGGAACTATTAGTCTTAACCTACAGTGGAACATTATTCAGGAGATTACAAGATTGTTCTAACAACTCAGGGGGAATCATCTTGTTTCCTATACACTGCTGGAAATTAACTGCAACCTTCTTAAAAAGTCTCATTCTTTTGCTGTCAGCATTTTTAATGTGTCTTCTGAGGCCATTATAAACACACTGCCTTTCAACACAATTTATCCCAAGTAATTCCCTCTGGGAAGAATGAAAGGAGCAGACAGAAGTGACAAGATTTTAGCTCTTCATTAGAAGCCGACGCAACAGCACACACCTATTTCCAATAACTACTTGGAAACACTGTACCACATAACATTAACCGATGACATTCATTTAGATACACCAGATAGAGGATTTTTCAATCCCTGCAGATTTTAAGACTTTACTGATTAGTAATGATAAAAAAGTGTTGACATTTAACTAGTCATCATGATACCATATGGAATCATGTTCAGATAACATTGCTAAACAAAATAACCTATGTGCCTAGTATTGATAAAATTTAACATTTTTTAATTTGGAAAAACTTATAGATTAAAAAAAAAAAATCCCCCTCTCCCTGCACAGAAAATGGTTTGAGGTAGCATCTGCTCTAAGCCCAACCCATAATGAACACATTTCAACATTGTCCTGTTTGCCTCAGATTGTTGTTCCTTGGTTGTGCTTTACTGTCTTGAACATCAATTCCTGGATGGTCCTTCCAAATAGTAACTTCCCTATCACTTTTTTTTTTTTTCTTATTATTTATTTTTTTTTTGGCGGTACGCGGGCCTCTCACTGTTGTGGCCTCTCCCGTTGCGGAGCACAGGCTCCGGACGCGCAGGCGCAGCGGCCATGGCTCACGGGCCCAGCTGCTCCGCGGCATGTGGGATCTTCCCAGACCGGGGCACGAACCCGTGTCCCCTGCATCGGCAGACGGACTCGCAACCACTGCGCCACCAGGGAAGCCCCCTATCACTTATTGAATGTTGGTTATACCATTTACTTTTAAAAAAGAATTTGTTGACTTCAGACTATAAAATTAAGACACAATTGCTTTAAAAAACCTTCAGTTGATATTCAATCTGATGTCACGATGATTAACCGTAAACGGTCGAGCCTCGGATGTGTACCTATTGAGTGAGTTTAGCAAACCTTGCTGGGTACCTAACGTGCTGGGAACTGTGGTGGGGTCTCAGGACCCACAAGCCCCGGCCTCTGTCATCTTGTAGACCAGTCTGTCCAAAAGAAACCAACGCCAGACACATACGCACGTTAGAGTGAGGCCGGCAGTCAGTAATAAAATATATCTGGAAAAAAAGTGCCACAATTGATAAAGTTAGAGGACCAGCAGGTAACCAGAGTGAGCGCAGGAAGAAGAGTGTCAAAGACAACCTCAGAGCCAGGAGGTACCCGAGAAAAGGACACATGGAGGGATGCTCTGCATTGGATTTATTTCTGATCTAAAATCCTTTATTTATCTCAACTTCTAGAAAGAGAATGGGGAAGGAATACAGAGACCAAAAAAAAAAAAAAAAAAAAAAAGAATAAAGACATTAGTGCACAAGAAGAGAGGGATACACTTTTGGGTTGACCTTTTCGATATCCTTTATTTCGTTTCACAATGTGAAGTTTGTGTCTGTCACAGGCCAAATTAGACCAACATACCAAAAACCTGAAACAAGAATGCTATTAGTTCTAGTATAAGGCAGAGCCAGTTATGGACATATATATGGACAAAGAATTCGAGGTAGTTTACAATAAAATACAATAAAAGGCACAGGTACACCAGACTTGTATGTAGTTCAGCTACCAATTTAATACTGGGATTCCTGGGCGGAAGGGTGGCTGCCAACCTCATGGCTCTGAATTTTCAGAACACTAGTAATAACAACAGCTAACATCGAGCGCTTAGAACATGACAGGCGTACTTTATCATCCAGGAACTTCATTAATCATTAATTATTCATTAATCCTCACAACCACTCTATGAGGTAGGGACCATTCTCATCATAGCCATTTTATAAGTGAGGAAACGGGGGCACAGAGACTAGGCAGCGGACCAAGGTCGCCCAGCCGGTGCGGAGCTGGAGGGTTCAAACCCCAGAGGCCTGGCTCCGGAGTCCATGCTCTTACGCCGGCCTCTCCACTCACTCCCCCCCCACCCCCACTCCTCCCCAAATCTCCCCAAACAAAAAGCATTAAAAGACAGAATGGATGATAAAGAGCTACACGAAGCCACTCTCTGAAGAGACACGAAGTGTGTAACTGACAGCGTTGGGTGCTGTGACCCCCCCCGAGGTGCCAGCATCCTCAAGATCCCCGAGGTCAGAGCAGCAACGGAGCACAGGCTCCGGACGCGCAGGCGCAGCGGCCATGGCTCACGGGCCCAGCCGCTCCGCGGCACGTGGGATCTTCCCGGACCGGGGCACGAACCCGCGTCCCCTGCATCGGCAGGCTGACTCTCAACCACTGCGCCACCAGGGAAGCCCGCAGCAACTGCTTTTACTCTTCCTGGTTCCAGGTGAGTTGCCTCTCGGAAGAACGTGCCAGCAATGGATGGCGTCACCAACAGCTGTCATCCGTGTAGGTCCTCGGAGCACCATCGTGCTCTGCGAAAACCTGAACCCGTGTCCAGTAGTATCCCCTACTTCCTAAGATGTCTTTGGCTTTGCCGGATTCTTCACCATCTCTCCTTGCACCCTAAGTAGGCTCCTTTGGAAATAGCTGTGTCAGCTCAGCCCTCGCAGGTGCTCTGTGATATTTTGTGAGGTGAATGTGCAATGCTGGCTGCAGCTGTAGAAAATCTGGGGAACAACAATCACACCCCCGAAATCTTTAAGTGACAGTAACTGTGCTGCTAGCTCTCGAGATCGCCTTTCAGCTACAAGGTCAAACTGTAACCCCCACCACCAAGAATAAAATCAATCAGCCAAAGCACGCACGGGACAAAGCCCCGTAGATATTCTTCAGACACCTTCCAGGGTTCCAGAATGTTCTCCGTCAGCTCCCCACACCCCATACACAGCAGCTCGACAGGGAAATGCTCCTTTACTTCTAGTTCTCTTCAGCGGCTCCTCAATTTGAAACTGCGCTTTCTTCTAAGTTGGGTTCTTTCTTTCTTCATCCTGGTTTCCATTATACACAGCAAGAAATGATCTCCAAATGTGCTTACTGGTATTTCCCATTCTGAGCAGTGATAAGACACTGGGATGGGGTGGGGAGTCGGAAAAACACAACTTTCTCTGGCACCTTCCCCGAAACGAACTTCCAAAGACCTCGTAAAAGATGGAGACAGTCGTGAACAAATGAAAACCGGCTAATTGTCCTGTGATGCAGATGGAAAGTAGCTCCAGGATGCATGGACAGAACACAACATAAACACGATCCTGAATGACTCAAAAATGTTTAATATTCCTATGTGCATCAGAAAATAATTATTTAGTCACACATTATACAGCAAGTAAAGCTGAAGTAATTTAGGAAGAATTGTAATCATCTCACTCATGAACTTTATGTAAGAATGTATTTTTTTTTGGCCGTGCTGTGCAGCAATGCGGGATCTTAGCTCCCTGACCAGGGATTGAACCCGGGCCCCCTGTAGTGGAAGCACAGAGTCTTAACCACTGAACCGCCAGGGAAGTCCCTGTAAGGATGCATTTTTACAACTATTAACCCCTTTGACTCTTACTAAACTCTGTGAGGTAAGTAAGTATTCTCTTCATTTTATAGATAAAGGAGGGCTCGAACAGGGAAGGTAATTTTTCTAACATTATAAACATGTAGTGATAAAGCCCAGATTATTGTACAGTTTGTGATTTCCCTTAGTAAGGGGACTTAGGTGGGATAATTTCAAACATTACGCTCCTCTGTACCACTGTAAGGAAAGCCCTCTGAACCTGCTGTTACACCTCCCCTTTACCAACGTGGGAAGGATGCTGTGCTACCAACCTGAAGGACAGGCACCTCCTTGGCTCTCAGGACCAACGTGGAGTCAGTTTGGAGAGACCATGAGACTTTCCTATGAAAATATGGAGAATCTTTCCTTTTATGATCTCTGGATTATTTGATCTAGATTTAAAACAAAACCTGTTATCTTTAAATAACTATGATTGTAGTTACGATCATCCACCTTTAAAGGCACTTAAGTAGCTTGAAGTACTGTGTTACATCGTCACTAAGCAGAAAAGAATGGGAGCGCTTTTTTCTGCCCGAATTATTAGTTATGTGACTTTGTATTATTTTATTCAAACTCTGAGCTTCAGTTTCCTCATCTGTAAAACCGGAGGCAGGAGGAACCTTCCAAGAACAAGACTTATTTAGCACCGGCTACATTCCATGCACTACATGTCGTGCTTCAGATGCACTGACTTACTGAGTCCTCAGCAACTCTTTGAGGTAAACACGATTAGTATCGCTGTTTTACAGATGAAAAAATCGGGTCACAGAAACTTTAACTTGCCCAAGGTCAGATATCAAGTGGTAAAACCAGGACCCAAAACCTGGCAGTCCGCCTACAGACTTGTTACCCTCAAAGGCCAACAGATCCCCACTGCTCGGGATCTATTATGAGGATTAGAGATCACGCCTGTGGGTAAGCACAGCACCCAACGCACAGTAAGCACTCAACAAGTCTTGGCAAGTATAAAAGCAAAATGAGCTTTTAAAACAACATACAGTATTCTATCGCTACAGGTGTCAATAAAACATACTTACATATCACACATACATGAAGTAACGGTAACCAAATATATCCTTTACCACCCCATGTATCACCAGATAACTTTTGAGATTTATATTTCCCTTTTTGTTGAAATAAGGAAACACCAATAAGCCCAAGAATATAAGTCAGAATTTATTCTGAACATACCGTAAGGAGACAAGGCTGTTAGTAAATATTCTCTCCTGCTGGACACGCGGAGAACATCCACAGCAACTTCTTCCATTTTTTTTTCAGATGTAAAGATTCATAAAACTAAAATTTGAGAACATGTCTCTCTTACATATTCACACATAAGATCATGAATTGTCACTAATTTGGATGAATGACTGACCCGTCTCGTCCCCATCAGTAAACATTTATTGAGAGTTTGCCGCCCACATCAGATTTTCTCCCACACGGTAGAAGGTACTGAGCTTTCTATCTAGAGTGGCCTTCTGAAAGTTTTTTTTTTTTTTTTTTTTTTCTTTCTACTCAGGATAAAAACCAGGAATCTGTCTCTTTGACCTCAGGCATGAATGAGGTCAAAAATGACCCCCCAGTTGGTAGAAGTAATGGATTTACTTTATCATCCACAAATTGGAAAAGGTGTCAATGAAATCTTAGGGATAATGTCAAATCATAACTACTCTAAACTGACATAAATTAGTGACTGCAAACATGGCGCTCCAAAACATCTGAATGAAAAGTTTTAGATTCCGTCAATGCAGATTTTACCTATATAACATCAATTATCTGAGTATTTCCAATTATCAGTTTGGCCAAGTACCAATTTTCAGTCTAATGCTTAGGTGTTAGGTTAAGTTAGTGTGTTTATAACGCCAGTTATACCAAACGGTAACATAATATTCCAAGTTAGCTAATCTTCAATCTAAAAATATGTGTAATTCATAATAAAAACACGTCCCTACCCAAAAAAGAAAACCTACTTATAAGCAAAGATGACATCTGGATAGGGGCCAAGGAAACCTCTTCCCCATCTGACACTTCAAGAACAAATACGATTAAGGTTACAGTTTAATTTTACTTGATGGGCAAATTTTTTATATTATTTCTTTGTTTTAATGGTCAATTTATTCAGATCATTTTATTGACATGGACCTATTCAGTGAACACTAAGTATAAACCACACAATATTACTAAGGAAACGATAAAGTTTACATAATCTGGCTATAAAGGAGAACTGTACCATTCTAAATGAGAAAAAAAATCACACGGAAATGATACATATGAAAGAAATCACTGGTATGTGTGATGTAAGGATTAGTCAGGTTCACACTGGACTCACCAACCTGGCTAATTTTAGGCATCTGACATGTTTCTGTGAGGTATCCTAATTATCACAGAATTGTTAAGTAATTAATATTTGCCATACATCTTATAAAGTATAGGATGAGTTAACCAAATATACTGCTTCACAATTTTGAAGATTTTAATGTATTAAAAAAACACTTGCCCAATACTTAAGAAAAATTATTATAGTTTTATATATTCAGAACACAAGGCCAGCCATGAAGCCTATTTTATGGAATAAGAGACTGTTGGTGAATGTTTCGGTCACAAAATAGCACAGACATTAGAGACGGTGAAAGATTTTATTTTTTCTTTTACTTTCATCCCAACACACCCTTCTGCGAAGAACGTAAAAGCATGCACATCGATCGCATTCTTTTAAAGATAAACCAGGTACCAACTGAGCTGTAAATCAACAGTAGCACAAACAAAAGCTTAAACGATATTATGTGAAAAGATTTACAGGTATACAGGGCTCTTAATTTCATAAAATAATTCAAGTCATATCAATACATGTTAAAAAGAAGCTTCTAATTTTCCAAATATTTTGACACAAAAAAAATTTTAAACAAATATTTTATAGACCTTTTGCGAGAATATAAGGATAGTTACAAGAAACATGCTGTTCAAGTGATCTTATGCAGGTCACCTGGCCTTCTTCAAATCAGTTATAATCAGCATGATTCCAACGGTATTGCTTCTTAAAATTTAAATTGAGAACATATCCATGACATTCAAAGTAAGTTACACAACTTACATTTATTGTGATCTAATTAGAAAAAGTTTCTAAGTTTAGGACTGTTAAAAAGAGTATTTAACGAAGACATGGGGTTGATCTAAATTGCACTTTACAGGGTAAGAGAAAATTGCAGTTTGGCATGAGAACAAGTTTTACCTGCACCCCCATTCATAATGAAGCCAACTGTGTCCTGTGGCAATGTGTGTATCAATACATACACACATACTAACACACACAAACCAATTCACACCACCCAACTCTTCAGAGGGGTTACTTGAAATGGCTTACTCTGGTTCTGGAAAATCAGACCAAATTTCCCTTAATTTGTGTTTCCATTTTGTTTATCATGATTTAAATGGTGATAAAAATCCATTACTCGGAAGCAGAACTGGTATCTTAAATGACCAGCAGGCAATCAAGCTTGAATTGTAACATTAAAAATAGAGCAGATCGCACTTTAAAAATGGTCCTCTTCTAGGGGATTTATCGTTCCATGACTGAAAATTGTGTGATTTGGTTCCTGAAACAAAGCTCTTCTTTTCAGGTGATACAGATGAATTGTGTGGCCCCATTAATACCAATGGGAATGAAACAAATTCACTCCGTCCTGATGGATTAAGCCTGTACTTCACTGGCTTGAGGAAGGTGATTTCTTGACATAAGACGAACGCAAAATGCCTTTGCTGTGGATGGTGGGCTGCTCACGAGAGCTTACAAGGCTCAACTCCGCATCAGGACCAACGCTGGCTGGCGACACAGCGCTTTCCCGTGAGCCCCTGGGCCAGCCCTGAGCAGCACCCCTGCCAGTGATCCAAAGGAAAAGAACACGAATACAGTGGAAACCGACCACGATGACATAAACAAAATGATTTGGGGATTAAACAGTTTGCTAAACCCAAGAGTAACAGGCAAAAGGCACATGCTAATAAACCTAGTCAGGTGTTTGAGAGCTCCCACCATCTCAAATATCTATGGACTCAGGTCCAACAAAGGTTCACACTGATTATTTCGATATAAAAAATAACAGGAAATCTTAAGGTTTTCAAGTACTTATGGCACAAATGTCATGAAGTGCTAGGAGCTTAGCTTAAATCTTCAAAAAGCTGAGCAATTTAAAGTTCTGCTACAATGAATCAGGATCACAATTTTAACTTAAACTTAATTCTCGTATTTTTATACATTATTCTTTTGTATAGAGTACAGGGTGTGCAAATGAAGCTGTTTCAGTAAATACCAGAGATGCTAATCACTTTGCCAACATGAAGTGAACTCGGCTAACAACACAATACAATACAAGTCCTCGCTAACCAGAGCTCCCCTCACCAGCATTCCTCAGCCTCTCCTCGTGTCCTTCTCCATACTTAACTACAATTTCTTTCATCGACTTGGAGAAATTAAACACAAGGCAGAATATTACACAGCTGCAAGACACTAAATATTTCAGTGATAAGAGTTTGGACCAGTCAAGTTGTAAAAAACTGAAGATAACAAATACAGTGACATGTACTGCAAATTAACGTTCATGAATGCAGCTATCGGAATTACAAAACAGTAACAAAATAGATAATCCTAACAGTCTTCTGGAGTTGACATTAGTTCATAGGAAATGCCAACTATAACATAAACTCTGTTTATCTTTTCCCTTTCCAGCAGCTTCTGGACTAAAGTTGTAAAACCATGTATGTTTGCCCAAGACCAACTGCATATCGGCTTTAGTCAGAAATTCTGTTTCATCCAATGTTCAATCAACAAGGCTTTATTTACACTTCTTATTAAATTCAGGAACAATCGGATGTAATGTGCAGCCGCCAGTAATAAACAACGTAGCACATCCCACTGCCTGGAGACAGCTACGCGCTTACGCTTTAATACTAACCCACAAGCAGCCAATTAAGGTTCCATAAACCCACGTTTTTACATATAGTTTCCTTCCAGCCTCGGTCATAAGCATTCCAGCAGTCAAACCACTTAAGATCAAGAATGATGGTAAGGTCTTCTTGAGACTTAGTTTAGAATTAACACTTTCTCCGGGAAATTTGTTTCTTCTTTC
This sequence comes from Tursiops truncatus, assembly GCF_011762595.2. NCBI lineage: Eukaryota > Metazoa > Chordata > Mammalia > Artiodactyla > Delphinidae > Tursiops > Tursiops truncatus. The sequence continues at coordinate 6,361,274 of NC_047054.1, forward strand.
TGGATCCAGTGAATCATAGAATTCTATAAGCAATCTATGGCCAGAATGAAAAAAAAGAAGTGTTAACTTTCAGGTTTAGCCATTTCAATATTGTAATTCAACAAATATTTATTGGCTGCCTATTATATGCTGGAGAAGTTATAGGTCCTTATAGGAAACACCCAGAGAGTTGGTTTAATTGGAGTTTCTAGACACTAAAAATATCTTTAATATGCTCTATGATTAATGTATAGGAATTATATGTAATATGTAAAGACAGATGGTTTCAAGTAACTTTATGGGGATGTTTTTTAAACTTTAGATCTTTAAAACTTCACAGGGACCTGACACGCACACGGGCTTTTTCTCTGCCTCCCCCGTCTTTACCCCTCCAGACACTCCTCAGCGCAGCTCCTATTCTACCACAAGTCAGAGAAAAGACCAGCAGCTCTTATAGATGGAGAGTTACCCCCCAGCGCCCCTATTCGCATGGAATTACAACAGCAGGTAAAAGAAGGAAAAGTAGCATAGCTAATGCAGTTTCCTTATTTTAAAAATGTAAAGTTATAATAGCAGAATACACTCAACATAAAAATCTGAAACACAAAGTACAAAAAGGGAAAGTCTTTCTGTTGCCTTTCAACTCACACTCCCTAGAGAAAATCACTGTTTTAAAACGTCCAGACTCATTCTAAATATACATATAAACACCTATAACACAAAATACATAGGATATTAATCATATTGTTCAGGGTTTTTTTTTCTGATAACAGATTTTCATGTCAAAACACATAAATCGTACTTTTAAAATTTCTTCCATATCCAAAGTGGGTAGCGCTGATTAATTGGTTTAACACATTGTCATGCACAATTGAGAGTCAATGAAATACAGAAATTTGTTTATAAACTTCATATAGTTTCATTTTCAACACAGTACATTTTTAATAGCTTTCACTTGTTAAAGTTAATCTAGGAGGGTTAATTAGGAAATATTTTACTGCCATACACCAAGGAGAGGAGAAACAATGGCAGTTTCCTGAGAAGAAGCATTTTAGGAGACTAAAACACAGGTAAAATTTCTGAACATAAACAGAATTTTGGAAGTATTTTTTTCTTGCGGCTGCATTGGGTCTTTGTAGCTGCACGCGGGCTTTCTCTAGTTGCAGCGAGCGGGGGCTACTCTTTGTTGCGATGCATGGGCTTCTCATTGCGGTGGCTTCTCTTGTTGGGGAGCATGGGCTCTAGGTGCGTGGGCTTCAGTAGCTGTGGCTCGTGGGCTCAGTAGTTGTGGCTTGCAGGATCTAGAGCGCAGGCTCAGTAGTTGTGGCGCACGGGCTTAGTTGCTCCGCGGCATGTGGGATCTTCTCAGAACAGGGCTCAAACCCGAGTCCCCTGCATTAGCAGGCGGATTCTTAACCACTGCGCCACCAGGGAAGCCCTGGAAGTATTTTCTAAAGCCTTTAAAAACCATTCTTTTCAATGTGGTCTTAATAAATTTAAATGGTGCATCCTATAACTCACAGAGCCATTTTTTTCAGAAAGAGGAAAAAAAGTATAGATGTTTAAAACACATCTTTCAAAAAACAAAAAGGATAAAATTTCCACTGAAAACAAAACGAATAGTAAATAAATAATATATGCTGAAATTTTCATCCACGGAAATTCAATTTCTAAGTATTATGTCTAAACCTAAGAACCCAGTTTTTATCTTCCTGAAAAGAGAAGAAAATTCTAAAATTTCTACCTTTAGAAATCTGTGTAAATCACAGGGAGACTAACAGGCGCACCCTCATCTGACCTCGAGCTCCGCCTTTGCCAGAGGCATCCAGAGGCCCCGCCTGGAACTTAACTCACAGCAACTCTCAGCCAGGGGCCAACACTGCACTAGCTCCCAAGTCATGTTATTGGTGGGAGAAACACAAGGCCAACCCCAGGAACGGTTTAGGCCCCAAAATACTAAAAGCAAAAGGACACTTTTTTCGTGAAAATGTCAACCGCCCCTTCTTCTTCCAACAAATACACTGGAGTCAGTTCCACATACACGTGAGACACCATCCTCCACCCCACAGCCCGATTCTCTACACACCGCTGGCCTGCCGGCCTGCCCTCAGCACACACACACTCCCCTGGACCCGGGAGGGCGGGCCTGGGGCAGCTCAACAGTACAAAGCTTTCTGTGTGTCTCTCTCTTCTTTAAAAAATTTTATATCTTTATACACAAATTACTGAAATGCAGTAAATAACAAAGGACAGCCCCCATAACAAGATCTTTCACAGTGACCTGTAACAGTCAAGTTTAAAACATGGACAGAGGAGGCATGGAATGAGATCTGACTTGAGTTCATAAAAGGCTTTTTTAAGATAATAAAACTGTTTACATTCGTCTCACGCTGTTTACTATAGTGACTGTTGAGCCACTGTTTCTGAAGCGCTAGAACTGTCGTTACTCACTTATCTTTTATTTCAAAACGTTCATGAAGCCATCTTTTCATGTATACTTGTTCTTCTGGGACATCTTTTTTGTCTATACGATCGATGTGAATATGAATTTTTGGACATTCTTTGCAGAGAAATTCTAACAAGAAACAAAAATATTTCATTTTTATTATTTTAGAATTCACAGTTACATAAAACGATAAAAATGAGCTTTAAAAAAGTTTAAAAACAATGAAGACCAGATTTTTTCTTTAGCCAAAAAAAAAAAAAAAAGAAGAAGAAAACAAAGATCATAAACTGGTGGTTTTGGGTTTCAAGCTGAAGTAGTAATAACTTCCAAGTCTTCCACAGTTAACTAGGTCACGAGTTAAATCAACCAAATGTGACTTTCCATACAACAACCTTTAGGGTCAGGAGGCTGGCCTCTACTAGAAGCACGGACCCACCCTCCGAAGGGATCCCCAGATGCCAACCACCATCAGACCCACCGATCCCCTTCACGGGGCCACCAGCCTCCGGTCCCAAGCCTAGGGTTTGTCGCGCGTCCCCGCTGCTCCCACTGGGCGGTGAGCCCCACAGGGCAGGGATGGGTGTCGCTGGCAGCACTGGGCGCACAGGGGCGTTTAACCCCTCGGTCCTAGTGCTGGGCCGGCCCGGGCCCTGCCTCCACGGCTCCACAGTCCTCCCCGCTCCTCTGTGACCTGCCAGTGGTTTCTACTCACTGGTACTCCTTGCTTTCCTGATCCTTGCTGTATTTTAACGTATTCTACGTGGTTCGGGAACCAAATTTCTTTCCGTGGAATAGCTATGAGCCCTTCAATAATTACAGCTCCCAAAACATGCTAATTTGAAAAAAGCAGATGGTCCTTTTTGCAGCCCACATGGCACAAGGGATAAGGTCAGGATTTATTCCAAGATAAGACAGAACTTTGAGTCCGGAAATACCCTTTTCTGCAGGTGGCTTTCTGTGGAGACATGAGCATATTAACATACTTAAATTCCTGGAGAACAAGGAAATATTGCTACGAGATTTAAGAGAAGACTATGTTCCCTGGGTGGGTACGCAAGTAGGAGGCCGAGCCCTTTTATCTCAAGCCGATATGCGTCCAAAGACGTGTTCTGAGAAGCGGTGACTAGTGTGCTGCAGAGTTTGCGGAAGACTTTAAGCTAACCCTTAAAGAGGGTTCCGCCTCTGGACCACACACACCTCTTTCTGCTAAGTGCTCGCTACAACTGCTCTGAGTAACATGCTGCACTTAGGTCATCAAAAATTCTCATTTTTTCTACACTTTTAGGAATGAATTGGCTTTGATGATAAATGTGCAAAAACACTGCCACAGGGAAGATTTTACTTTTTCAATATTTTTCTCTTAATTTTCCTCAAGTTCCATTTCCCTTTAAATCAAAGACTGGCTTAAGAAGTGCTTTCAGGAGCTGAACTGGGCATGGGCCAAGAGCACAGCCAGTGGGCCAGTGGCCTGGGTTCTGAGCCCTCACCAGCCCTGCGCATACCTGTCAGCCCTGCGCATACCTGTCAGCCTCTCTGTGCCTGTTTCCACGTCCGTACGAGGGAGGTGACAGCAGCAGCCCCTGCCTGAGAGGTTGTCATGAGCTACGCTATTATGAAGGGAAACAAGACGTAGCCGACCACCGAAAGCCACCTCCTCTGATTCCTCTTTGCAACGTGAGGGTGTTGGGAGCACGTGGGACAGGACCCCACACATGCGTGCGCTGCAGGTGACTGACCAGAATCTGTTGGCTGCACGTGACTTCTCACCTCACCTTCCTATTTCTATTTCTGATACATAAAAACACGGATGCCGACACCAACTTTCCTACCTTCACTTAATTACCTACGCCTGCCCCTCAACACTTCTGTTAATTAAGTGGTCATCCAACTGACACTGCGTTTATCCTTGATATTCCAAGTCCCGTGCACAGACGTACAGAGTCCGCAAGGAAACTAAACCGACTGCACTTCCAGCGTCAGGAACGAATGCTTGTGAACTCAAGTGTTTGGGACGTGTCAGCAAGGCCTCTAGTAAGATGCTGGCGTGAGGAAAGGGCCCTGAAGTTCGCATGGGTGCTTTTAGGTTTTCCCACCTAAAATGTACACGGTACTGTGGTATTTACACCACGCTTTCGTGCACGTCACTTCATTGGACCTTCGTGCACCTCTCTAGGCAAGGACTGCTGTCTCCCCGTGGGGATGAATGAACCAAGGCCCAGTGTCGTCAGCAGTGGAGACAGGCTGGCCCAGTCCCTGTGGTCAGGCGTCCAGATACAGACCATACAAGCACCAGATCAACTCTCAGCGCACCCAGGAGGTTCTCCCACCAAAGGTAAGAAATGAATAACGAATACTTTCCTCGATAGTCAATGAAGCTTTTGTGTCTATATTAGTAAAAACGCTTTTAGTTGGGGCACATTTCATAGGGCATGAGCAACAATTATCCATAATATTTAGGGAAGGTAGAAAAGTACTCAAACTAAGGTGTAATTGTTTTCTAACTACAGCTTTTCCAGCAGGTCCCTAGAGTATATTGATACGCTAGGGCCAAACAGAAAGTCTTCCAAGTATCCACACATGTCACAAGGTCTAGTCTCTCAGAGACCGAGTGCTCTGTGCCTGGGGAACCTAGCGAGAAAGGCAGAGCACAGACAGCGGGGCCCAGGATGTGTGTGGGCTGAGCTGTGCGCCTCTGCACGCCGGGCCCGCAGGTGGTGCCCATACTGCTTACCGTCCGCCTTACAACCTGCCCCCTTCCCTCTGAAAACAAAAACAAAAAACCAATGTGACCTAAATCCAACAAAAACTGGATAGATACATTGTTGTATATTCACACCAATGAACACTACGTAGCCTTATACAAAAATTACATAAGTGTATATACTGACATGTAAAGATGTTCATGACACACTATTAAGGGGGAAAAAAGCAGGATATGAAGATATATATACATATATAAAATCTCATTTAAAAAAATACATAAAGGCACATCACGCCAACATACAGACATTACAGAAAAGAAGACTTTGAGGGAAACATCTGAACTGTTGTCTGGGGCTGCATCTGGACAGGTGAGTTTGTAGAGTTTTTTCCCTTCTTTCCCTCTGAATATGTTTTCTTTTCGTATAAGAAAATATTAAGGCAAAAAAGTTACCTAGAACCATATAAAACGCTTAAACAGAATATCAATTGTTGCCCTTTAGCTCACAATTTCTTCTGGTACACCACCCATTTTAAAAACAGGATTTATAAATCAATTACAATCAAACTGCCCTGTCTCACCTCTGCCCAATGGACGCTGTCCACGAAAGCGTTCAGACTTTGCTGAAAAGACCAGATGAACCACAAGAGGACGCCCAGATGGCTCTGAGCCATACCCACATTCTAATGAAACAGACCACGAAACGGGAAGGACACGGTTCGCTACCTGCCGTCGCCCTCTCTGACACGAGGCCTCATGAGACCCACGCTACCAGACGCTGGCCACCGCAAGGACCCCTGCAGGGCCACCAGCACGCAGCTTCAGCCCCGCTGCAGCGAGCCTGTCAGCAGTCTGCAGTGCAGCTGAGGCCACCCAGGTAACTCTGATGGAACCTCGATCCTCCTACAGGGCTTTGAGAAACACCAGTCTACGGCATATCTATGAACAATCTAGCAACTTTATGGAAAAAAATTTTTAATTGGGCTATCAAATATGAATATTAAATAACAGCCCACTGTGTATGGAGATAACATTTAATACTTATTCAACTCAGCCACAAGGTACCTACAATATTCCAAGTTATGGAATTTTATACTTAACCCTACTTACATCTAAATTTAAAGTGAATCTTAATTTATACTAGACTAAGTAGAGCAGCGTATCAATCAGTTTATGTAATAATGAGAGTTTTTCAAGCTACAGGTCTCAACTCACAATCAAAATCAACACACAACAGATGTCATCTCTTACGTGCACAGGTATATTTGTAGAATAATGTCTCAGCAGTGGGAATGTAAATGCTTTTGTAACTTTGATAGACATTGTCTGGCCAACTTCTACAGAGGTTGTACTGTATTGCACTCCTACCAGCAAAGTATGAAAGTCTCTGACATACTTTAATCTCACCCACAGGGCCTGTTATCTAACCTGTTAATGGGGATTTTTGCCAGTCTGATAGTAAAAAAATGGTATCTCATTATACGTTTTAATTTGAATTTTTCTTATTATGAATGAGGTTGAACAATTTTTTTCTGTGAACTGTCTGTTCTTGCCCTTTACCCATTTTTCTACTGAGTTACTACTGATCATATCAATTTATAGGAACACTTTGTACATTAAGGAAATCAGCCTTTTTCTCTGCAACCCTCCGCTTGTCTTTTGCTTTTACTCTGCTGTAGTCTTCCTTGCGGAAATATTTACTCTTAATTGACGAAATGACACATTTTGTTTTCCACATGGCTTCTGAGTGTGACAGCTAGGAAAGCCAGCCTTTTCAAAAACAGAGACCCTCCGTCATGAATACACAAAGCCCCGTCGGCTACGGGAGCAATGAGATGGGGCGCTGGGTCTGGAGCCCGGGAGACACAGCTGAAAACGGTTTGCCTCCAAAGGCACTTCTGATCTACCTGGGCGGGGGCAGATTAGCCACATGCCAAGTGCTAACCTTACGTGCACTTTGTGCCACGGGAGTGGAGAGCAAGAGGAAGCTTCGTGAGCTAGCAAGCAGAGGAGCGAGGGAAGCCTTCATGGGGACAAGGTTGCAGACTTGGATGAGAGCAACAGAGGGGAAGGTGGCCTGGCCTACACACGGCCCTCGGTCAGAGCCCGCATGGAGGTGCAGGAGGGTTTCAGTGACAGCGAGGAAAGCGGTCCCACCCAGCGAGCAGCACAGAGTAGGAGGAAACGATGTGAAGGAGGGGCTTAGGGACCAGGATGCTGAGTCCCGGGACGCCAGCGCTGATCCCGTGGGCGCGGCCCAGCCCACGAGTTCCTAGGACTGGATGGTGACATGATAAAGCAGCATTTTTAAAAGGTTATTATGGGAATTAGATCTGGTCTTCATAAACAATAAAAATGTGTTTAATCTTACTTTTTGAACAACGTTTGATAAACGGGTGGCAATACTGCTGAATAACTAAATGCACTGTCCTCAAATGGAGAACTGGGTGAATGACTCCTTCCACAGTTAAAAAAGAAAAAAAAGTATTATACGTTGCCTTTTCTGTAAGAGGGATGGACAGTAAATTTGTACACACGATACACAAGAAAGGAAGAAAAGTGGTTACCACTGCGGAGGGGAAGGGGGAGACCAGGTGGATGGGGACAGGGTGGAAACAGGCCGTTTCACTGTACACTTTATATACTTCTGATTTTTAAACTGTATGATGTATAATATATGCCAAAGAATTACACTTAAAATCAAATTTAAAAAGCGTGAGCTTCCGGCTTTCCTCGGAGTTGAAGGCGGTCACGAGAGCGGTCGGTCGGTCTTGCTTTAGGTGCAGCCGCCCCAGGTCTGACCTCCTCCCGCCACCATCAAATTTGCCACCTTTTAGTCCCTTCCTGCCTCAGCCATCTGTCCTCTCTCCCAACGTCCGGGAGCTACCCTCTGTGCCCCTGAACACTTTCTGAACAGCCGCCTTCAAGAGCTGCTACGGAGAGAAGCACCTGACAAGTAAGCTAGTCGCACGGCCGCCAGCTGCCAAGGCGAAGCGTGAGGCCCCAGCCTGACACCCCGAGGAGGGGACGGCGGCTCCACACGCGTCCTGTGCCCACCCCACGTCCCAACGGCGACAGCAATCACGAGTGCCTGTGGGTATGTCTAACTAAAACATTCTGCTTGCTTACAATTCTAGTTTTTTCTGGTTATTCTGACATAAACAGTAGCTCAAAGGTCCCCAATACCTAGCACATGGCTGAAAAAAAGAAAAAGTCACATAACTGTCAGTGACACTAGATGTCACCGATGTTATATGAAAAACACATACAAAGATAGACACTGAGCATCAGTGCACACCTCAGCGCTGCTAGGTTGCACTCTCCTGCCTCACTCCTTCCTTAGATTTATGTAACTTTTCCATTTCTTGGTGTAAAACTTGGAAGGAAAGAGGCTGAGTTAATGATATTGGGCAAGTTCAAGGACTAACAGGACAGCCAAGAAGTACCAAACTTAGCAGGACTAATGAAATTTCAACTGTTACAGATTAATAAAAAATATGTGAGAAATACAAGTATATATACTTGGAAACCATATCAATGTAATGTAGTAGAACACACCTACCTTTTTACAAAATAAACTCTACCTGGGTGAACATACATGACTCACTCGAAACCAACTTACCAGCCATGGACGGCGCTTCTTTCCGCTGCCCTTTATCATCCACAGTCCCCTCAAAAGCCACTGTAACATCATAAATTGCATCTAAGTAATTCTTCATAGAATCAAAAGCAACATGAGTTGCCTTTATTCTTGGTGTCAGCACATGTTTTAATACTGGAAGGCCTAGAAAAGAAGTTGATTCAGTGTGGCCATACATTAGTCACAGAACACCTTGGAAATAGAACATAACATCTACACTGGTTTTAAGTTTCCACGAATAGACCAGTATACACTTTCGGTTAAACCGCATACCTACAGGGCGCTGGAAGTTTAGACAGCACTCCCATGACTTCCTCAATTTAAATCAACAGTCATTTAATACACATTTATTAAATATCTACATGTATAAGACCCGGTGGGAAGCTGTTGGAAACCTGCCCTCAAGAAGCTTATGGCCTCTCAGAAACCCTTTGATTTGGAAAACTCTGACAAGAGTAAACATATGATCCTCATTTCTGGCAACAGAATAAAGGTGGTAGCACCTTGCCCATGGTCACTCAAGACTCAGGAACAATTCCCTAATTTCTGACTCCAAGTCCCTGATTCTTTCAGTTCTATTTCTACTCAAATAGAGATGCGGTGGGAACCGAAATGACCCCCACTGTGTACAATATTTGAACTAAGAGCTGATGTGGTCTATATAACATGAAATACTGGCCTGACTTTTAGGGTAACCAAAGAATCTAATTCCTCGGTAAACTTTTTAAAAAATCTGAACTCTAATTCACATACCATAAAATTCACCATTGTAAAGCATACAATTCAATGGTTTTAGTTTATTCAAAGAGCTATACAACCCCGCTAACAAATCCCAGACCGTTTTCCCCACTCCAAGACACCTTTCAGCCACGGCAGACACCGCACACCATCCTCCCGCACACACCCACCCCACTACCACAAACCTACTCTCAGTCTCTACGGATGTCCCGATTATGAACATTTCACGTAAATGAAATCACAGCATGTGGACGTTTGTGTCCGGCACGTACATCAGCACTTCATTACTTTTTCTGGCTGAATAATGTTCCATCGTATGGATATGCCACATTTTGTAAATCCACTGACTAGCTGACAGACATGTGGGTTGTTTTCACCCTCCGGCTATTGTGAGCAATGCAGCTATGAACATTCATATAAACTGCATATGAATGCTGCACATGGACAAGTCTTGGTACGAACATACGATTTCAGTTCTCTTGAGTATATTATTTATATATATACACACACATATACTTTTATTTTTTAAAATTTTTATTGGACTATAGTTGATTCACAATGTTGTGTTAGTTTCAGGGGTACAGCAAACTGAATCAGTTACATACCACACCTATACTTTCAAAAGCTTCTTTAAGTGAGACAATATTGCAATTTGTATAGAATAATTCATCACACATTCATTAGTGTGCCTGCCAACGCGAAGAATTTGTTCCTTTCCCCTTCCCATTTCCTACTGTCCCCCTTTTCCTGGATTAGAATATTTATTGACAATTTAACAGAAAAGTGTAGCTCTCCGAAGAAGTGACATGAAAATAGACTAGAAAAAAACTTGATTTGGATTTTCTATGGCTTCTCTCCAGGGAAAATTAGCTGCATAAGAAAGAACAGCTATAGTATGTTGGGATCTTCCCGCAGAAGAATTTTTAAAATGCAGAGTGGTGTGGGAAAGACAAAGATTCCCACAACCACATGTCTGACTTGCGTCCCTAGGGCAGAAACAGTTTAATTTATTCACAAACTTATAACAAAAATCTGAATAGTATACCAGGCTGGGAAACATTGGTTTGTCAATTAAATTAGTTAATACTTCCTTCTTTGCTATTGGAACTCACCCAGTTTTATTGCGTCCATAGTTCTACAGAATCACACTGTGGTATTCAGTAAGAACAATTATTAGAATCTAAGTTAAGTCAGTAAGAAGATAAGAAGACAGAAAAGTAATACTTCCCTAAAAATGAGTTATAGTGAAGGTTTGGAAAAATCAACTTTGTGGCAGATGAATAAGAAATACCTATCACTAGTATGTAGACAAAGTGAAGGCAAAGTCTTCTCACTGAGGAATGTACTAGGGGCCGCTCCAAACCTTGGGTCATTATTATAAAACCAATTTCATAGGGACTTCCCTGGTGGCGCAGTGGTTAAGAATCAGCCTGCCAATGCAGGGGACACGGGTTCCAGCCCTGATCTGGGAAGATCCCACATGCCAAGGAGCAACTAAGCCCGTGCGCCACAACTACTGAGCCTGCGCTCTAGAGCATGTGAGCCACAACTACTAAGCCCGCATGCCACAACTACTGAAGCCCACGTGCCTAGAGCCCCGTGCTCTGCAGCAAGAGAAGCCACCGCAGTGAGAAGCCCGCGCACCGCAACAAAGGGTAGCCCCCGCTCGCCACAGCTAGAGAAAATCCGCGCATAGCAATGAAGATCCAACGCGACCAAAAATAAATAAATATGAAATAAAAAATAAAACCAATTTCATAATAACACTATAGAGACCAATTAGAGTTTCAGTACAGAGAGAGCCAGATAACAGGCATTTATAATTAACTGCTTGGGCTCGAGCTCACCATACTGAGGACTGCCTCTGCCTCTACGGAAGAGAAAACCCCTGAGCCCTAAGTAGGAAAATGGTAGCTAATTAAACTGCTTCTGGTCAATATCTAGCCTGTTCTAGTATCTGCTGGCCTTGTTTCCATCTCTAGACCTCCTGAACTTCTAGTTGGTACTAACGATACTCTACCTTGCCTTTTGACCAAGCTTCTCCCCGAGGGCCATTATAGTGATGCTTGGTATAACTGAAATTGTGTTGTTAGTATTATATATTGGAAACATAAATGAATGATACTCATTGGACAGAAAATCTTTATTGATCCATGCAGGGGATTCTACATTTTATATATATATATCTATATATATATAATATATATGCACATGCACACACACATACGTATTATCATCTCACTTTACTCCCACTAATTAAGTAACCAAGGTTCAGAGGGATAAAATCATTTGCTCAAAGTCACACAGCTCACAAGACTTTATAATGTCTTGTTCAGTACTTTCTTATTCAGTAATTATTAACAAGATACTACTCTAAAATTATAAACATGTAGGTTAGAGGTTAATGAGACAATAAAATAAATAGCTATAGTACACGGTAGAATGTCTTAAGAGATTAAAAATATCCTCAGAATATAAAAATATTACTCACACTTAAAGATACTGTCACTCACTCATAACTTACTGGTAAAGGCTTCAGGAAAAACAGCACGTTGGAGCGAGGCCAGGATGGAGGCTAGTAGGGTAGAAAGTGGGGGAAAGCCTAGCGGATGAATGAAGGAAGAGAGGCAGGATGTGGAAGGTCTGTGGAGCACATGTCCAGAGCCAGTAAGGAGTTAAGACTGCTAAGTGCACCGGGCGACACTGCTGAAGGCTTTAGAACGATGGGCGGATGTACTTATGTTGGTCTGTGGGACTCCATGGATTTTAGGCCAAAGGAGAAATAATATCTAGGTGCTAAGAAGCACGGTTTAGGTTTCAGAAATAGTTTAGGACATCAGGTCATAGGCAATGAGGTCCTGAATTAGGACTGAAGTAGTGCAACTGGAAAGAGAAAATGTAGTCAAGTGATGTTCAAAAAACCAAATATACATCGATTCAGCAAAAATTAAATGTGGCAGTTAAAAAAAAAAACGGAGTAAAAAGTAACGAGGCTTCTGCCCTAGCAGACATGGACGAGGCTGGGCCATCAATAGGAAGAGATGGGCATGAGGAAGCGCGGCGGAGGGTGTGTGCGTGTCAGCGTGTGTGCGGATACCCATCGTGCAGAAAGAGCACAAGTGGCAGAGCACGAGGCAGCTAACAAGGAAAAGGTGAGTCCAGTTGGGGCGCTGAAGCTGAAGTTGGAGAGAACCCTCTACAAGTAGTTGAAAATATGGTCTATAAAATGGCAGAAGTAAACATTTGGGAATCATCTGACTAGACATGACAACTGAAGTAACGGCAGCGACTGAGAATACTAAAGGGAGAGATGACAAGGCGAGCATAAGTAATGACTTTGTATGTTACGTGCACATTAACAAATACGACAAGTGACCAAAGTGACGTGACGCTCCGTTGAGTCAGAGCTCACTGGGATTAGCTTCTGGAGGCTGGGTGGAGTAAATGTGAGCATGCACGGGGCCCACACTTCTCTAGCGCCAAAGAAAAGGACAGAGACAACAGCAAAGCCTTAGGTGGGGTATACGTGCACACTCACACACACACACGATCCATCCATGTGAGAAACAGGCTGTGCTTGTGAACCGGGGGAACAGTGTGGAGGTAATGCGAGCAAAAGGCAACTGCTGAAGCAGCCACATTAAGACTTTGAAACAGAGATAAATATGATTGTATGATACAATCTTGTCAGAGTAACATAACTTCTTCAAGGCAGAGAAACCTTGAGATGTGAGGGGGGAAATCTGAAAAACAGAACAGATAGTCAAAAAGAGAAAAATAAAGAATCGCTAAACACAGCGTAATTGGCTCAGCTGAGATTTGATGGTGTGGATTGGTTGCAGATGGCAATCAGCATGGATTTTTATCACGTTCCCAGTTGCTGAGAAGGTAGAAAAAGCCGGGTTACTGACAGCTAAGGACTGTCAAAAGGCCAGGGGACGGGAAGTACAAGGTGGGGGGAGCAGAGTGCAGGGCCAGGAGACACAGGAGAGCTCCCGAAGGCCTTCAGAGTTACAGCAGGGCCAAGGAAAGACAGGTCAGAATTAAGCCAAAAAAGAAAAAGCTTCAGAGGAAGGAACAGCAAGGAAGAGGTAGAGGCAGAACCAGCTACATAATCTGCAGGACCCAGTGCAATTTCAAGACTATAAACGCAGAGCATTAAACCATCACTGGATCCTGTGCAAGAAAACGGACTTTCACTGAGAGCCTACGAACAGAACTAGTTATGCCCACACTGATTTCAGCCCGTGAGACCATTTCACACTCCCGGCTGCCGGCACTGTAAGAGGACACATCTGTGGCAATCTGTCACAGCACCACGGGAAACAAGTATGTCGTCTTAGCGCCCAGCAGAAAGAGAAGTGTGTCTTTTCCACCAAACCTGGGCCAATACTGGGCAGTAACTTTCTTTTTTAATGTTTGCCAGGTTGGCCTTCAAAAGCTGGTCTCACAATGCGCATTTAATTTGTATTACCTTGATTATTAGGGAGGAAGGACATTTGTTCACTGGTGTGGATCATTCATATCTCTTAAATTTCCTATTCATGTCCTTTTCCCCATTATTTCATTTGTCTTTTTCTTACTAATTAGCAAGATCTCTTTCTATACTAAGTTTATTAATATGCCTTATATTACAAATATTAGCTTGCCATTTGCCACTTAAATTTGTTTATATGATGTTCCAGACATACTAATAACTTCTACTGAGTGAAGTCTACCAAAAAAAATCCTTTTGCTTTTATGTTTTGAAAGGACCCTTAAACCTATACAATAGGCAGTGTTATTCAAAGGATGAAAGCTGAATTCCACAAATCCTAAAGAGTTTTAAAACTACAAAGATCTTGATCAATAATATAACTTGCTCAATAACATGAAAATTCTAGGTATCCGTTTTGCCATTATAGGTGTGTCACTAAAATTTCTGTCTTCTACTACTAGAGTTCTAAAAGTTTATGTCTATCATCCTGCTGGCTGCTGTGGTAAAAACCACTTCTGAGCTCACTTTAATAGCTGCAGGGGGAAGATTAAGATACATAAGATGCCAATTTTCCTAGCCAAATATCTAAAACGCTTCTAAGGAAAATGAGTTCAAATGAAACACCTCACATAACTGAGAAAGATTTAAATTAGGAAAGCAGTACCTGAAGTTTACAGGACCCAGATGGAAAGCCCCTTCCCTATTCCCCATGTCTGTTCCCTACAATGGGTAAGTAACTGCTATTATTTTTTTTCTTTTTCTTAATGAAACAAGAATAAAATGAAAGTTTACCAATAAATAATAGATCCACATGTTCTAGTTAAAACACCAGAATCTGACCCAACTAGCCTGTTGAGCACACAACTAATCTCGCTTGGACCAGTGGTTCTAAAACTTTGGGATGCCTCAGGGTCATCTGCAAGGCTGAGCCTCAGCCCCAGAGCTTCTGAGGCAGTGGGTCTGGGGTGGATCCTGAGAATCTGGATTTCATGCCAGTTTCTGGACAATGCTGATGTTGCTGGTTCCGGCACCAATCTGGGAACTGCTGACTGAGAGTTCAGACCGGGCTTGAGTGGATCAAGAATTCGCAAAAGGGCAGCTGAAAGGACTGTGAAAAGGCAGGAGGAGTAAACAGCAGTATTTATTCTGGTAAAATTTTTAAGTAGGGCTTCCCTGGTGGCGCAGTGGTTGAGAGTCCGCCTGCCGATGCAGGGGACACGGGTTCGTGCCCCAGTCCAGGAAGATCCCACGTGCCATGGAGCAGCTGGGCCCATGAGCCATGGCCGCTGAGCCTGCGCGTCCGGAGCCTGTGCTCCGCAATGGGAGAGGCCACAACAGTGAGAGGCCCGCGTACCGCAAAAAAAAAAAAAAAAAAATTTTTTAAGTAAATGGTATGGAAATGACCTCAAAGAGGCAAACCAAAGCTCTCAAAATCCCTGAATGTTTACGATGTCCAAAGCCCCACAGGAATGTTGTGACAGGTGACCTGGTCTCCCCCACCGAGTTCTTCCAGATCTACAAGCACTGCTCCCTGCTGCCGCCGTTCCCCTGAGACTGCGACCTGAGCGGTGCCAGCGGGAGCCACGCTACAGAAAAAGGAAGCAAGAGGCCAGAGGATCGAGAAGTGAAATAACTACGGCTGCGATTTAGACGGTGGAGGAGGATGGTGACTATATCACTACAAATATAATTTGAAAGCCTTCTCAACTCCCTTTGTTCACTCCTGTTCTTTTTCAAAAATGACCAGCATACAAGAACAAAACATTCTAGACTGGGAATATAAGGTTCGAGTGTGGTTTTCCAATATAATTCTTTTCTGTTTGTATATCCCGAACCATCTATGATCTCTGACTCAACAGTAATTGAGATCCATGAGATTTACTTTGTGGCCTTTCTAGGAACAAGAGCATTCTACAAATCGCTGCAAAGATTAACAGACGCGCAACGACACAAAACAGCAATAACGCTCAACAACGGGCCGAAAATGAACTTCCTCGGGACGTCAGAAGAGGAAGAGGTCACTGTGTGATAGGCCGTTGGATTTAAATTAAAATAATCTAATTGGTTACTTAACAAAATAAACAATTTAGAAACACAAAAAGATCATTTTTACCTGCCATATTATTTTCTTTATATTTATTTAATACTATTATACTGTATAGTACTCTTTTATACTATTTTATTTACATTTCTATAATACTGTTATACCATATAATTCTATTATATTTACATATTATGTTGAAGCTTTCCTTACTAAATGTTTTACCATAGTTTTCTGAAATGACAAGTTCTACGTTAGCATTTCTGAAAAAACAACTCTCTTTTCCCTAAATGTAGGGGATTGAGGGATTGCTCAATTCCCAAAATTGAGCAGCCTTCAATATATACCTTGCTTAGTAGTTTCTTGAAGACTCTACCGATATTTCAAACTTCTCAAAATCTTAATGTTTGTCCTGGAGAGGTTGGTTGTAGTTAAACAAAATCTTGACTAATTTATTTGGAAATATGAGTAAGTCTTTTTTAAAGGAATGACTAACATTTAGTTTCAAGTGAGAATGGAATTTAGAGATCATTAATCTGACAACCTTTGAAGTGGACAATATTAAGAATTCATGACGCTCTAACACAGACGTACCTTAAACAACAACTCTAATAATAAATGAACATATTTTGTGGTTAGTATTTTTTTGAAGCAACATATACTTCTAGGAAATAGTGTTATCCAGGGGCTTGAAATATTTAGGGTTTATAAGACAGACAAACAGACACACCCACACCCACCACTCCTCCCTCTTAAACCGGCCATCACCGTCAATGGTATATGGTATAATGACTTAACATGTAAACAAGTATCAAATTTTAAAAATCTAAATTAAAAAGGTTCATTTTGGTTTGTTTTTCTATTTGTTTATCAAGTCAGATTCAAATGAAGGTGTACTTTAGGAGCAAAATTAATAATGTTTTGAAGCAAAACATATCACAGACTAACAAGTCCTACTAAGTTTCAATTTTCCTGAAGAAAAATTAGCTTAGCAGCTGGATAAACAAGTTCATTTGTTTTTATTTTCAAGCAATGTCATTTAGTTGTGACCTAAGAGGAAAGAAAACAGGAAACACTTTTTCTACCTATACTGTTCACAAATCAATTTCCTTTATGTGTGGTGGGAAATAATTACCTTTATAGTTACAAGAAAATATATTTCTAATAGATAGCAAGTTTTCCCAGTTACAGAATTTAAAAACCTACAGTATATATCATTATTATGCTATTTTAAGAATTACTTAAAAGTACTTGTTTTAGGGCTTCCCTGGTGGCACAGCGGTTGAGAGTCCGCCTGCCGATGCAGGGGACACGGGTTTATGCCCTGGTCCGGGAGGATCCCACATGCCGTGGAGCGGCTGGGCCCGTGAGCCATGGCCATGGCCGCTGAGCCTGCGCATCCGGAGCCTGTGCTCCGCAACGGGAGAGGCCACAACAGTGAGAGGCCCGCATACAGCAAAAAAAAAAAAAAAAAAAAGTACTTGTTTTAGCATTACAAAATTAGTGTGCATTTTAAAAAATAAGTAACTTTTAGTAGCTATATATAAGCTATTAAATTTAAAAGGTAATAATATTTATATAATGTATTTATATACATTGTTTTTAAAATGATAAATTAAGAAATATTAGTATTAAATGTAATTACATATAGAAAAATAATTTAAGGCCCTGTTATGGACTGAAGTGTCTGTCCCTGTCCCCACCCCACCCCTGCCCCACTAATTCATTTTGAAGCCCTAACCCCAAAGGGTCTTTAGGGAGGTAATTCAGGTTAAATGAGGTCATAAAGGTGGGGCTCTAGTCCAACAGGACTGATGTCCTTATAAAAAGAGGAAGGGATGCCTGAGACCTCGCTCTGTGAGCGAGCCCACAGAGGAAAGGTCATGTGAGGACACAGCAAGAAGGTGGCTGCCTACAGGCCAGGAAGAGAGGCCTCAAGAGAAACCAACCCTGCTGGTACCTTGGTCTTGGACATCCAGCCTCCAGAACTGGGAGAAAATAAATGCCTGCTGTTTAAGCCACTCAGCCTGTGGTGGCTTGTTACGGCAGCCCGAGGTGACTAACACAGGCCCTAAAACCTGGACTGAAACGACAAATCTGCGTAAACATAACACAGTAAATAAATCTATTTGCAAATAACCATTTGTCTTACCCAACTGAAAAAAGTACACCAATATTTAAATAGTAGGACACACACACACACACACACACACACACACACACACACACACATACATTGTACAAAAGAAATCATTAGTCCTTCAAAGCCAAAACACACAATAATTCTATGTTATTCTCCACACAGACAGTAATCTGGGATTATACTCATTCCATCATGCAAACTTATTATACCTCAACAACAACTAGTGATCTGGCCCGTGACAAGATACAATAAAATGTCCAGGGCTAATTCTGACTTGCTTAATATATTTAATGAATTAGTCCATCACGCATTATAAAAGGGTTGTAAGAGGCGAAGGTGTTGAAAACAGCGTACTAGTTTCTGGACATCTGGTTACTACTGTGAGGACCTCAACTGCCCCTGCGGAGCCCCGCTCAGGCCTTTTTGCCAGTAGCGGGAACCCCCCAGGCTCTCACTCTGCCCTACGCCCCACACACTGACTGTGCTTTGAGACAGCAGAGAGCTCTCAGCGCTCCTGGGCTCGTGCCACCCTTTCCTACTGAAAGGCAGCCTCCCCACGACCAACGCCTCTTCCAGCGAGGCTCTTTACAGCCGCCCAGATGCTTCCTCTCCCAGGAAGCCTCACCGAACCCGCATCTGGAACTGAGTTAACCTCAAGTGCACTCTGCTCATCGGTGTCTCATCACAGTCTAGCGCGATGTCACTATTTACGCAAAACTCCTACTTGAGCACCACTGAGGTCGGCAGCCTCTAGCACGGCCCTCTTTGTAGTCACACCCCTGTGCAGTCTCCCCTGGGGTGTGGGCTGGACCCAGTGAACTGTTTCTAACGAAGAGAATATGGCAAAAGCGACGGGGTGTCACTTCTGAGGTTAGGTTCTGAGAAGACCATGCTTGTCTCGCTCACCCTCCCCTATGCTCCCACTGTCACTACCTCTCCCTCTTCCTGTCCCCGCCCCTCCCTGATCCATCGCTCTAGAGGAGCAAGCTGTCCTGTTGTGAGGAGCTCTGTGAAGAGGCTCAAGTGTCAAGAAACGGACTCTGCAGCCAACAGCCACAGAGGACCCGAGGCCTGTTGACAGCCGTGTGATGAGCGCGGGGGCAGCTCCTCCCCAGGGAAGCCAGGATGTGACCACGGCCCCGGCGGACACCTTGACTGCAGCCTCAGACCGACCCTGAGCGCGAAGCCACCAGCTAAACACATCTGACCCACAGAGACCGTGAGATAATAAATGTTTGTCATTTTAAGCCATTAGGTACGGAATAATATGTTACACCTCAATAGATAACAAATACAATCATGTTTTTCTCTCCTATTAAATTATAAACTCCTAGAAGACATTATGGCTAGTTGTACCACCTTAGCAGAATGTGTTACATGTTAGAAATCAAAAATGAAATCAGCACAGTCTGTGAGGACTTAAAGCACTCTAGGTCAACTTCTCCAGAGTTCAGCTCTCTGTTCAACTCATTGAAAACACGTGTTCCAAGATGTAGTTGATTATTTAATGACAACAAAATGCATCAGATTTTACAAGACACATGAAAAGTAACAGGAAAAAAATCCCCAAATATTAAGTTTATTGTTTCCCTTTCATCTCATCTAACATAAAATTGTAATTCCTAAACAGAATTTAAGTGGATATAAGAGGTGACACACAAGTGTAACTGAAAATTTATATAGTTTATAGCCTTCATAACTCAAGTTTTTATGAAGAGTCTCAAACTAATTCATCTATAAACTATTTTAAGCTTCAAAGAGTAAAATATATATTTTGTTAAAGTCAGGGCTCAGCAACCTAGAATCATTAGAGAAGGAATAATTCAGGAGAGCCGCAATTTTCTGAAACCATAAAAATTTACTTCATGAAAACCCCAAATTTTGTGTAACCATTTTAGATCATTGTTTTCTTATACAAATCTAGAAAACGGTTCCTTAAACAAAATAAGACATTTTCACAACAGTACTTTTCTGAGACTAATACACAAACGTGAACTATAACTCCCTAAGGAAAGGATATAAAATGCAACATTTTCTAAACCCGTTTGGACATGAAACCCTTTTTTTCCCCAAAATATCTTGTGGGCTCAGTTATAGAACATGCTTTTAGAAAAATGGAATTAAGACTGTGATTTCTTAAATAAAACATAATGAACTAATTACAAAGAATACTGTTCAATGACTTCCATTCAACTCTGCAGTGACGTCCAGACCACGAAGCCTAAAATTCGCCGCCTTCCGTGACTGATACTCACGCCAGCCTGATGCACTGAACTCACACAGCTCTCCCTCACTCATCTTTTGCTTGAAGACATCAAACTCTTTGCTCTTAACTCCATGTCTTTGCTATTGTTATTTCTTATATCTAGAATTCCCTCCCTTCCCCATACGTGTCGGCCCTAATTCTACATTTCCGACGTCACCTCCTCTTGGCAGTCGTCCAGACACCCTGTGTGTCACTAGTTCTCTTTTCCTTCAACTCCCACGGAGTGTTATCTGTACTTCTCACATCTCATCTCTTTGTACATCATATACGTGTGTTCTTATCTATCCTCGATTGGATAATGACTCATATCTGCTTTGTAATAAATATTTCTTAAAGGAATGTGGTTACAAGACATAGCCTTGCTTGCCTTTTACATAATAGCTCCAAATGGTAATGACTGGAGTTCTTACATCCAATTTTATTAGCCCTTCTGTTTTATCCCTCAGGATCGGCTATCAATTTTTGCCATTATTAATAGATTTACCTGTGGTGGTACCTCTCCTCCATTTTCTAAGTTAGCAGTAATGACTTAGTAAATATATATTACATACCAGGCTTTCTATAAACATTATGTCACTGAATCTCACAAAAGCCCTATGAAGGAGATATTATGATTCCTGATTTACAAATAAGGAAATAGACCAAAAAAAATAAAGTAACCTGCCTAAGGTTATATGAATTAATATGTGCTTGGGAATGCAGCCCAAAACTAGTGGTAATGTTCATCTAAGACTAAATACTAGTTCAAGAGGGATACGTGTATATTCTGTAAAGAAAAGCGGAAGGAACCTTGAAGAGAGAGGCCCAGCTGACAGAGCGTATGAGTGGAAAGGTAAATACTGTATCTGACACACCAAGTTTGGGACATGCCTTTGAGTCAATCAGGTGAAGCTCTCCGCTGGGCCACTGTGAATACAGGTCTTGAGTCAGGCAGAGAGGTGCGGATGGGAGAGAGCTTTTTGTGAGTCATCTGCAGTGAAATAAATGGTGGCGACAGCTCTGGACTTTAGATGAAGGCCACCATGAAAAACACAGAAAGTGAAATAAATGAAAAAGACCAAAGTCAGACACCAGAAATAACATGAAACAGGAAAGAATGAAGCAGAAGAGGAGGCTAGAAAGGAGACTAAGCGGGAAGCACCAGAGGGTAGGAGGAAAATGGAGACTAGCCAGATGGAAGTCTAGGGGGAGAATTCCGTCTCAGATCATGATGAGTTGACTCAAACCAGCTAGAATTAAACATGCATTTCCTCTGATGCACCAGCCACATTTCGAATGATCACTACCACATGGGTCAGAGCAGACACAGAACAGTACCACCCTTGCAGCAGGCTCTCATAACCTCAGAGGCCCTGGCAGAGCGCTGCAACAGGGCATCTGTTCAGGTAGCGCTGCTGATCAAAGTAGGCAGACCACGTGCTAATCCACGGTCAATCTTTAGAGACACCTTTGAGAACACAGCCAATTTGGTTAAATTGTATAGCTTATTGGTGTATCAGTTATCCAATTTTCTAAAATATGATGTTAAGAACATTCTCATTATTGGGGACATTAATAGCTTTTAAGAACTGTGAACTAACTGTGTGTAATATTCTCCAGTAGGAACTTCACATATCTTCTACTTTAATTCTTACAGACTTAGGCATACCCCTTGGTATCCACAGGGGATTGCTTCTAAGACTAGCCCCAATCCCAACTCCACCCCTTGGACACCAAAATCCACAGATGCTCAAGCCCCTTCTATAAAATGGCCTAGTATTTGCACATATCCTCCTGTATGCTTTAAATCAGCTCTGGATTTCTTCTAATAACCGATACAACACAAATGCTACGTAAATAGTTGTAAGTGCAACGTAAATGCTTTGTAAATAGTTGCCAGCATGGCAATTTCAAGTTTTTCTTTTTGGAACTTCCTGAAAAAAATGTATTTCAGATATTTTCCATCTGTGGTTGATTGAATCCATGGATGCAGAATCCACAGATCTTTTTTAAGAGACGAGCAAACTCATGCTCAGTCACATCAGGCAGCTTGCAGCCA
The DNA here is from genome assembly GCF_011762595.2 of Tursiops truncatus. NCBI lineage: Eukaryota > Metazoa > Chordata > Mammalia > Artiodactyla > Delphinidae > Tursiops > Tursiops truncatus. The sequence goes on from NC_047054.1 coordinate 6,383,743, forward strand.
CACTGCTAATAAATGTCAGAATCTGGATTCCAATCTAGGTCTGTCAACCTACAAAATAGAAACTCTGTCCATCACACAGAACCCAGACTGCAGAAAAAGGTTCCATCTAAATAATCACGTGCCCAGATAGATTTTGCCTAAATCCACGGCACCAAAATACGTACTGTAGGAAGCACTTGAATTTAATCTCTCAGACATATGGAATAACATACATATGAATTAATGAGAAGAAACTTCATTTCCTAAGAAATAATACAGACATTCATTCAAGGAATAAAAACATTCATTCATTTCATCTGTCGTAAAACATAAATATCTTCTCTAGGAACAAAAATTTAAAATGTCATTATCTTTAAAATTTTTATTTTCAAATACAGGTAATGTTTTACTTACCTTCTTGAGCAGCAAACGTCTGACTAGCTGAAATGACCTTTGTTAGTTCTGGATTATACCTTGTTCCCTCTGGAAAAATCACAAGATACATCTGTGAAGCCATAAAGAAAATTTGGTTTGTTTTATGTGAGTGTTTTTATTGTTGCTGTTAACTTATCAATGCTAACCCTATTAATTCTAAGAGTATTTCCCATGGTGGGGAAAAAAAAAGTATATTCAATTACCTATGACCTTCATTTCAAGCAGAACCACCAAAATGCACAAATTCAATTAAGTCTTAATATTAACAGACTATATGTGAAATACAGTCCTACATTCATTTGTAGGTCAGTCATTAAGAATCCAACATTTCTAATTACATGCAGATATTCACTAATTTAAAAACTGGCCATAAATGACTCATACAAAGCCTCAATTCATCAACGAAAGAGGTTTTCTTCCCCCTAAGATTCTGCAAAATGACTTTTGAAAAGGTGTACATTTTAGGGCTTCCCTGGTGGCGCAGTGGTTAAGAATCCGCCTGCCAATGCGTGGGACATGGGTTCAAGCCCTGGTCCAGGAAGATCCCACATACTGCGGAGCAACTAAGCCCGTGCGCCACAACTACTGAGCCTGCGCTCTAGAGCCCACGAGCAACAACTACTGAGCCCATGCGCCACAACTGCTGAAGCCCATGCGCCTAGAGCCCGTGCTCTGCAACAAGAGAAGCCACCGCGATGAGAAGCTTGCACACCGCAACGAAGAGTAGCCCCTGCTCGCCGCAACTAGAGAAAAGCCCACACGTGGCAACGAAGACCCAGAACAGCCAAAATAAATAAATAAAATGAATAAATAAATAAAAAGAAAACGTGTAAATTTTAGACATCAGGGTCCCTAAGTACATCTCATTTGAGGGATGAGATATATAGTTATATACATAACTATATAAATTTCCACAATATAAAAGGTAATAGATGTTCATATTTCAAAAGATTCACACAGTATTCTTATTTTATAAGACTCCCTTAATGCATTTAAATGACTCAATTTACAAGTGGCCTCATAAATTAAAACAATGCAATTATAAATGAGTTATAAATCAAGCTGGATGTTTACTAAGTAATCAATTAGTCTAAACTTAAGGAGCTCATGAGAGAAAAGTATGCTCATTTTATCCATCCTTACCAGATCCCAGGTAAGACCATCTACCTAGATGTCCAGCACAGAAATATTCTTTTATCTGAATGATCTATGATTTTCACATAGATATAAATGAACCTATGTGAAAATCTGAATTTTTTCATTAGATAAACATATGATCATTCTCTTCCAAAGTTTAACCTGAAAAGCTGGTATAATGGTGGCTCTGCAATTTTGTGTTTTCAACTTCCATGCAAATGCAGAAGCTTTTTATCCATCTGCATATATAATTTTTAGAAGCTACTATCTTTGCCTAACTTAGAAATTAATAGGTTGTGTTTGGTTATCTTCTCAGAGTGGTCAAAAAATGTAGAAAACTGGGTAAAAAAATTTTTTTAATTAAGAATTCCTTATGATGTTCCAGGAGCCAGAAGAAAAATACTAAAATTAGTTCCCAAAACCACAAATTCATTCTCATGAGAAAACATTTTAAATTAGTGAAGTTTGTATTCAAAGCCATGAAAGCAATTAGTGAAGGTTATTAGCTTTTCACTCAATCATTGATAAATAAAACAATTCATGATTGGAATGGTTAATAACTCATGTGGTATTATTTTCTGTCTCTCAGATGTTTTACTCAAAAAACACTGACGGGGGCTTCCCTGGTGGCGCAGTGGTTGAGAGTCCGCCTGCTGATGCAGGGGACACGGGTTCGTGCCCCGGTCCGGGAAGATCCCACATGCCGTGGAGCGGCTGGGCCCGTGAGCCATGGCCGCTGAGCCTGCGCGTCCGGAGCCTGTGCTCCGCAGCAGGACAGGCCACAGCAGTGAGAGGCCCGCGTACCGCAAAAAAAAAACACAACAAAACACTGACGGTTAGCAAGAAAGTAAGAAAGAACTATTCATGCAGGGTTCATTCAAGAAATATTTCTTGTACACCTATTATGTGCCAGGTGCTATATACAGAGTAACAAAACAATATGGTCTTTGGAGACAAGTGAGAAAAAAGTACACTAAACAAATACAAATATATAATTACACACTATGTGACTACGAAGAAAAAGAACAAGGTGATATGAAAGAAAATGACACGAGGGAAACTAGAATGGATGATGGGTCTAAGGCCTAAAGAATGATAAAAGAACAGGTGTTTTCCCCAGCAGACAAGGAACAAGGCAAGGACGCCCACCCTCACCAGTTCTATTCAAGGCTGCTCAGCAGCAGTAAAAAGAAACAAGCTATTGATACATACAATGACTGGAGGAATCTCAAAATGATTATGCTAAGTGGAAGAAGCCCAACTCACTCCCAAACAAAGAGTACAAACTGTATGATTCCATTTATATAAAGTTCTGAAAAGTACAAACTAATCCATAGTGACAGAAAGCAGCTCAGCGACTGCCTTGAGACGGAGCAGGCACAGAGGCACAAGGACGCCTTTGGAGCTTGTGGATATGGGCAGTATCTCGCCTGTGGCAACGGTTTGTATACAGACACCAACACTCATCAAATTCTGCACAGTAACCGTCTGCAGCCTACTGCACGTCAATCACACCTCACCAACAGTACTTCAGTAAAAGAGAGCGAGGGAGCCACCGGATGGAAGACGCACTGTGTGCAGACTCTCAGCTGGGGAAGAGCTGGGGCGCTGCAGGACTAAGAAAAAGCCAATGTAACTCAATGTGGAAGTGGAAGAATGGCATGAAGCAAAATTAGACCACACAAGTTGTACAGATTTTCTAGGCGCAGGATGGGAAGAGGAGCAAGCAGGGAGCGACTGCTAAGAGGCACAGGCTCCTTGGGGTGATGAAGATGTTCTGGAATTACATAGTGGTGACGGCTGCACAACTTGGCCAATACGTGGAAAACCACTGAATGACATGCTTTAGGATGGTGAATTTCACAGTATGTGAATTACATCTCAATAAACAAACAGGCCAAAGCCCATTACTATCTTCCACAAGTCAGCGAATGGGTTCCAAACTTTAAAAGAAACTAATCATTACACAGAATAAAAGTTACATTAAAAAAGTAAAATATGACAGTCACACAATGAATTATTATTAAATTATTAAGGTCACTGGCTAAACAATAAATAAAGCTATTTTATGGCCATTACGCCAGAGTAGGTGGTCTTCTATGGGAAATTGTATTTACAAAGACTGTCACTAGAGAAAGCACAGAGCAGTATGAATAACTGACTTCAATCCCGACTCTCCCCTCACAGGCCCTGTGGCCCTGGATGACCTCCTCCTCTCTGCACCTAAGTTTCCTCATCTATAAAATGAAGCAACAGTGGCACCTACGCCTCACTGGGATGTTACAACGACAGAAGGTGGTAAGTCGACGCGCCGCTGGGACCTGCCATGTCCAAGGCCTGGAGCTGCCGTGACCGTGGCGTCAGTCATTACCACTGCGGACACGCCCCATGAGGGCGTGATTTCCGCAGGCTTCCGGAGCAGCCCTCCCTCTGCAGCGAGATGCCCAGGCGGACCACCGCGGCACGCGCCGGGCAACCTGCTCATCTGACGACAGGCCCGTCAAGACCTTCGACGTGCTCAGCGGAGGAAAGATCCTCGTCGCCGACCTCAGGCGTCATGAGGGTCCTGTGTGGCGAGTGGCCTGGGCCCACCCCATGCATGGCAATGTCCTGGCATCCTGCTCCTACGACCGGAAAGAGGAAAATGGCACCTGGGAGAAGACGCATGAGCTCACGGGACACGACTCCTCAGTAAACTCTGTGTGCTGGGCCCCCCATGACTACGGCCCGATCCTAGCCTGTGGGAGCTCGGATGGGGCCATTTCTCTGCTGACTTACACCAGGTTGGGTCGGTGGGAAGTGAAGAAGACCAACAATGCTCACACTATTGGCTGCAATGCCGTCTGCTGGGCCCCTGCTGTCAGACCTGGAAGCCTCACAGACCAGCCATCTGGGCAGAAGCCCAACTACATCAAGAAGTTTGCATTAGCTGGCTGTGACAACCTCATCAAACCGTGGACGGAGGAGGAGGGCGGCAGTGGAAGGAAGGGCAGAAGTTGGAAGCGCACACTGACTGGGTTTGAGATGTGGCCTGGGCCCCCTCCATCGGCCTGCCCACCAGCACCATTGCCAGCTGCTCCCAGGATGGTCCAGTGTTCATCCGGGCCTGTGATGGTGCCTCGGGCAGTGCGTGGTCCCCCAAACTGCTGCACAAGTTCAGTGATGTTGTATGGCACGGGAGCCAGCCCATCACAGCCAACATCCTGGCCGCCTCAAGGGGAGACAAGGCCGCCTCAAGGTGACCCTGTGGAAGGAGTCGGTCGACGGGCAGTGGGTGTGCATCAGTGATGTCAACAAGGGCCAGGGCGCTGTGTCCACTTCAGTCACAGAGGGTCAGCAGGACGAGCAGTGGCCAGACAGGCAGGGCCTGGTCTCCACCTGCTGCCTCCAGGGCTGCCCCGTCCTGGGCCGACTGACCACACAGCTGGGAGGAAGAATGCCCTGCTCCCACAAGGTCACTTGCCCGGGAGTCATAACAAATGCAACCAGATTTATCATCTGCCTTAACATGGTTTGACATGGTTTGTAATTTACTGTCCAGCTGAACACACACTTGCTCTGAGGGAAAAACGACAATTAACCTTCAGCTCTATTATTTTAAGATATTTTTGGTCATTTTTATGTACCTTTCAGGTTCAGGCATCATTTGGGGGGTGACTGTTTCCAGAGTAATTAAACTCATATCGCTTCTTAAGAAAAAAAAAAAAAAGGTGGTAAGTCATATAGTCTACTCAGTATGGTGCCTGGTGCAAAATAACGTTGCCATTTGCTGTTACAGTGAAAACAGATCTGCTTTAGAAATCTGCGATGGTGCATCTGGTGGGAAGAAGAACAACGTGACATGAGTAGCTAATCACCCTGACCGAGGGGACCTGCCTTCCCTGCCACCAGCTTGGTGTGTTGCCTTCTCAATAACTCCCTCCAAAGGCCATGAGACAAAGCAGTTCTGCTTCTCTCAGGAATGAGAGCCCAGGACAACAGAGGTGTTCTCATCTGATAACTTCCTTGCTACGGCTTTCAAATTGCTGACCAAAAGGCTGCTCCCTTCTTTAGTTCCCCTGGAAATAGAGAAGGTGATAGCAGAGGAAGTGGAGGGACTAAAAGTAGCGCACTAGGGCAAGAGAAGAATGGCCACAGGGACTGACATTTCTGGACCTGCTTCTCAATTAAGGAAAATATAAGTGAAATCCCTGCTCAAGGACAGGGAAGCAATGAGGACAGGAAAAAACTGACAAACTGTCACAAACCAATGAAATTATGCAAAAGATTTTTGCTACTGTTCATATAACTCTTTTATTCTGCTAAATTTTCATTTGGAAGGAACCAGAGTCTGTTTTTCTTTAGTGATGACCTTCCACATAAGAAAAATCTATATTCAAGATGTGACATACCACTTTAAACACACGCACTTTGGCCCCTACCGGAAAATTAGCAGGCTATATTTCACATTAACAGTCTACTCGAAAAGAAAAGAGCTATTTAAGAGTTTAAAATATATTCAAATTGTAACCAACTATTGAACTGATGATTTTCTACTAAAAACAGCCTTTTCTCCATGCTTAGGAAAAGTTAATTTACTTTTTAAGTGAACCTCAGTTTCTCACTCCCAAATGAAGACTCAGGGTTGCTGTGAGGATTAAAGGAAATATGTGAGAATATCAAGCCCTGTGTGGCAGCTCTTCAAACATGTTGTTTCCTCTCCCGCTGGTTTTTAAAAATTCTACTAGTTTACTGAAGAGTTCCAAAGCAGGCGCATTTATACAGAAATAATATCTCAGAACGTAATAAGTTTTGATTAGCTAGACATCTTTTAATTACTTGCTTTCTCTTTAAATAAAAAGCTATTTCATACTGAGATGCACAGAATATAAATAAGATGGTTCCTCTCTGCCTTCTGTCTCCCAAATTAAACCAATCTAGCACAGTATAACTTCTTTACAAAGTTTTCTACATTTATAATCAGAAACATTCAACCCATTAAAAATTCCATTGCACATTTACAGAGGAAAGAATACAAAAATGTGGAAGATACAAAGTATCTCTTTCCTCAAAGAGTATATTATTTAATTATGCAAGTGCCCTATGTATGATCAGAAAAGTGATAAAATCACACAGATGCACACGGGCGTGGCAGGCAGAATAACGGCCCCTCCCCCAAACGTCCAGCTCCTAATGCTCGGAACCTGTGAATAGGGCAGGTTACGGCAAAGGGGGATTTAAGACTACCAGCCACTGGACCTCAGGGTAAGGGCTGATCGTAGAACGCCAGGTGGGGGGGTGGGGGCAATGCGATCACGTGATCACAAGGACAGGAAAGAGGGAGGCAGAAGAGTCAGAACCACAGACACGGCCAGCACGAAGGAGACAGACCGGCCACTGCTGGCCTTGCAGACAGAAAGAAGTCGTGAGCTAGGAGGGCAGTAAACCTCCAGAAACTGGAAAAGGCAAGAGAATGGATTCTCCCTCGGAATCTCCCTAAGGACCTCAGTGCACTGCCACCTTGACTTTAGTCCAGTGAGACCCATTTTGAACTGCTGGCCTCCAGAATGATTTAGATAATAAATTAGTATTATTTTGTTTTCTGGCTTTATTGAGGTATGATTGACAAATAAAAACTGTATATATTTAAGGTGTACAATGCGATGCCTTACTATACGTGTACAGCACATAGTTACCGTATTCTTTTTATGGTAGAACACTTAAAATCTACTCTTTCAGCAAATTTCAAGAACGCAATATGTTAGTATTAAGTATAGTCACCATACTGTACACTACATCTCCAGAATTTATTCATCTTGTAACTGAATCTCCCCATTTCCCCCAACTCCCAGCCCTGGGAACTACCACTCTACCCTCTGGTTCTATGAATTCAGCCTTTTTAGATTCCACATATAAGTGAGACCATGCAGTGTTTGTCTTTCTGTGTCAAGCGTATTTCACTTAGCATAATGCCCTTGAGGTTCATCCATGTTGTTGCAAAGAACAGGATTTCCTTCTTTTTTAAGGCTGAAAAAATTCCATTTTGTGTGTGTGTGTGTCTCTGTACACCACATTTTCTTTATCTATTCATCTGTCAACGCACACTTAGGTTGTTTCCGTATCTTGGCTGCTGTGAATGAACATGGGAATGCAGATGTCTCCTCAAGATAGTAATTTTATTTTTTTGGATATATACCCAGGAGTGGGATTGCTCGATCATACGGTAGTTCTTTTTTTAATCTTTTGAGGTACCTCCATTCTGTTTTCCATAATGGCTGTACCACTATGGAATTCTTATATTCCCACCAACATTGGCTAACTTTTCTATATCTTTACAAACACTTCCATCTTCTGACTTTGTGATAACAGCCATCCTAACAGGTGTGAGGTGATAACTCACTGTGGTTGTGACTGGCATTTTCCTGATGATAAGCGATGCTGAGCACCTTTCATGCACCTGTTGGCTATTTGTATGTCTTCTTTGGAGAAATGTCTTTTCAAGTCCCTTGCCCATTTTCAATTGAGTTATTTGTTTTTTTGCTAGTGAGTTGCATGAGTTCCTCAAATATTTTGGAAATTAACACCTTATTGGATAGGATATGTGGTTTGCAGGTATTCTCTCCCATTCTGTAGGCTGCTTTTTCATTTTGTTGATTATTTCCTTTGCTGTGCAGAAACTTTTTAATTTGATGTAGTCCCATTTGTTTATCTTTGTTTTTGTTATCTGTGCTTTTGCTGTTATATCCAATATTTGTGTTATTTTAAGCTGGTAAGTTTGTGGTACTTTGTTACAGCAGCAATAGGAAAATACAATAAGCATAATTTTCAAACATGTTATTTAATCTTATCTACCAAATTAAGTAAATATTAACAAATTTACCATATAAGGAAACTAAAGCTTAGAGAAGTTAAGTGATGTACAAAGTAACAAAGTTTAAATGGCAGATCTGGAATTTAAACTCAAATCTGATATCAAAGCCAATACTCTTATGCACTAGGTTGCCTCACATTTGAAAAGGAACTTGAGTTAAATTTGGGAAGAAACAAAGCACAAGATTCCATATTTGTGCTGTAAACTGCATGGCTCCAATGCTGACTAAGTGACTTCTATAGATGAAGTAGTTATTTTTGTCATAAATGTTTCATTTGCACCCCCAACTGATAAGTACCTTATAAAAATATTGTCTCAGCAATATTTATTGAGAAGATGTATTTCTTAGTAATTGATAATTCAGACATATTTTTGGAAACAAAATTCTGCAGTCTCTCAAATAATACTAGTAGTGAATAATAAGAGCTGATTTAATGATTAACCATAGATTTCTTTGAGGAAAATTAAGCCATATGGAAGTTGACTTGATAAATATATTCCACCCTGTCAATTATGTGATTAACTTTCAGAAACAGAAGAGCATAATGAAGAGTCTGAGATTATGTATGTTTCATAGCCTTTAATATTAAAAAATGAAGGGCTTCCCTGGTGGCGCAGTGGTTGAGAGTCCGCCTGCCGATGCAGGGGACACGGGTTCGTGCCCCGGTCCGGGAAGATCCCACATACCGCGGAGCGGCTGGGCCCGTGAGCCATGGCCTCTGAGCCTGCGCATCCGGAACCTGTGCTCCGCAACAGGAGAGGCCACAACAGTGAGAGGCCCGCGTACCGCAAAAAAAAAAAAAAAAAAAAGACGATTCATCCAGACTCTAAGAAACCGGCCTCAGACCTGTAGTGACCTGAAGTGACAGCAGCTCACAGCACTGCCTCACGAGCCTGCCATTCAGCATCACTGCATGAACATCAAAACACTAGACTCTTGCCCTTGAAAAACAGAAAAGTTCTCCGGTGGCCCAAGATTAGGTTATTTGAACTGACTTTCCTACTGAAAACAACTTAAAAAGCTGGATATAACATCATCTTAAAAGTATCCAAGAGCTGACAAGATGGTAAGACCAAGATTAAAGCAAACACAGTAAGGCAGAAGTAAGCCCAGAAAAGAACTTTCGTTCTAAGAGATTCAAAAGGTGAGGGGAACCGAAATCGAAGGCCACAGACCTCCTGTTGGAAACAGTGAGAGTGAACCAGAAGTGGAGGGAACGCCACGGCCTTCACTCCTGGTGCAAAAGTAAAGCAGGCAATCCAGGCCTCACGTGCACTTGCCACCTTGGTTGCGTCACCTGGGTGGTCCAGTCAGCCTCAAGCTCAGCGTTTGGTCTGGGCGGGCCCGGACGGGAGTCGAGGGGCCCAGCTAAAACAAATGCCACCATTCTCTGGGGGAAGGCAGTTTCATCTTACGCTTGAGCTGATTTCTGCAAATAATTTTCCAGGTACAATCAGGAGCAGACAAAGATCACCAAGCACACAAGGAAAGAAGGCACCATGAGCAAGAAGAGAAGACGCGGAAGGTGGAGAGAGGGGGCAACTGGGCGGGGAGGAGGAGAGCGGGAAGGAAAGAAGAAAGAAGAAAAGAACTGGTAACTGGGAGCTAAGCCCCTGAGCACCAGGACAGAAAAGCATGCCATGCACTGGGGAATAAAGCTCAGGAGGTCACTGCAGTCATGGTGCTCTGTCCTCGGAGAGCGCCGGGGAAAAGCTATAGGGCAGCAATCGGCATTCTTCAAAGAGAATATTGAGATTCCTTCTGGGCGGAGCAAGGTTTTATAAGTAACATTTACACTCAATGGTTCTTCATTTGTAGATGTTCATACTTTTCCTGACTTTTCAAATAACTCAACAGATACAAGAAATCCAAATTTATACCGACAGAAAACAGCTGTTCTAAAACTCCATGTGACTGAAGAAGCGGAGTTGGAGGAGCTCTGAAGTGCCTGAAGCTAAGGTTACAAGCGCAGTTCTGTTTTCTATTTATAGACTGAAGACAGCAAATGTTGTTACTCCTCTTTAAGGTCAATACTGACAACTACCAGCAAAGGATCCAATCGCCTGCCGCAATCTTTCTGGTGGCCAAAAATAACTGCTTACCTATATTTAGAGGGTTTTTGTTGCCTCGAAAACTCTGAATTATTTATTACACACAGGATACTATATTTTCAAAACAATTCTTAAATGCTAATTTAATGTTTAAGTTAAAGAATGAGAGATGATAAGAAAATTAATGAAAATGAGCGTAATCTTACTGGAGCTCCTGCATTGATGTAGCTCTGCAGCTTTTTTCTCATCTCCTTTTCATTGAATTTGGCACTTCTCTTTACATAGATCCCTCCATGCTGCCACATAAAAAAGAAAAAAAGGAAAAAAGAGGGGAAAAACGTATTTACTATTAAAATATCCAACGGCCAGTCATCAAAAGGGTTAACTTTATTCCCAAAGAGTGAAGAATAAAATTACATTTTAGGAATTAAATTATATTCAATACATTCATCTGTTAGCATCTAGAGAACACTAGCTGAAAATTCTCCTACGTTTTTAATACAATTCAAATAAAACTGTGCGCGACATTTTACTGGAAAACACATGAATATTTAGTTCTCTTGGCAGTTAAAAATGCTTTCTTTCTTAAAAATACATTTTTTTAAAATCAAAAATTCAATCAGATGGATCTTAGCTCTCAATTTCTCCAATGACTTATTTTGGAATAACTAAAAATTCTCCTTTCAACAAATACTATCTTCGAAATTTTAGAAACTGACCCTGCTACATATTTATGTCGTACTGTCATTGACCGAATTCTGTTCTCCCCCCCGAGATTCTTATGTTAAAGCCCTAACCCCCAATGTGACTGTATTTGGAGATGGGGCTTTTAGGAAAATAAATGAGGTCATAAGAGTGGGCCCTGATCCAACAGGAATGGAGCCTTATAAGGAGAGATTAGGACACAGACAAGTGCATGCAAAGGAGAGACACAGGGAGAAGGCAGCTGTCTACAAGCCAAAGAAAGAGACCTCAAGAGAAACCAACCCTGCTGACACCAGGACTTGATCTTGGACTTCCAGCCTCCAGAACTGTGAGCAAATAAATTTCTGTTGTTTAAGCCACAAAGTGTGATACTTTATTATGAGAGCCCTAGCAGGCTAATACAGGCACCTTCATAAAAATTAAGGTAACCTTAATTAAACCTCATAAGTGCACTTCATTGAAACTTTGCATCAGGTCAGCTATTTTTTTGTACTCCTTTCTACTAATTTGAACACATCTGTAAAATTAACCGACTGGATGAATTTGATTTTGTCTTAATCAAGAATATGAGTCAAAGGAAATAAAGAGAAGCAAGGAGGGGATAGGATAAAGAGGAGAGGAAGGATGGTCTTAGATTCTGGTCATGGTTCCTTCCACATATGAACTGGCTTGCCTGAGTACGGAGAAGAAACTCAAAATGCTCTACAGAATGTATGTCACTATTTACCCAAACTAAGAGGACTGATGAGAATAAATTCATTCTTCACTAACTCTTTAGAATTAAAGCCAAAGAATGCATACATTGCAGTGTGAAACTTTCCCAAGCTTTCAATGCCATGACGTCTATTCTTCACATACTATTTCTTCCCAGTCATTTAATTTGCTTATTGAAGTTTTTTTTTTTTAGAGAACTAGGAGCATCTTTTGTTCTTTTTTTTAATATATATATTTATTTATTTATTTTTGGCTGTGTTGGGTCTTCATTGCTGCATGCAGGCTTTCTCTAGTTGCGGTGAGCGGGGGCTACTCTTCGCTGTGGTGCGCAGGCTTCTCATTGCAGTGCCTTCTCTTGTTGCGGAGCACAGGCTCTAGGCGCACAGGCTTCAGTAGTTGTGGCTCGTGGGCTCAGTAGTTGTGGCGCACGGGCTTAGTTGCTCCGCGGCATGTGGGATCTTCCCAGACCAGAGATCAAACCCATGTCCCCTGCACTGGCAGGCGGATTCCCAACCACTGCGCCACCAGGGAAGTCCCTTAAAGTCTATTTTAATTAAAAAACATCTGAGTTCTTTCCCAGGTATATGGAAGCCACGGAAGTGAAGACCAGGTATCTTTCCTTAGGAACTCCCTGATTAGTGAGGAAGCAAAATATGTATACGTGTGTGATATAAAGAAAATTGATAAGTGTTATAATAAAGATAGCCAGAAACGAAAGCAGAGTGGAGGAAAGAGAGTGGAGGTCAATCACAGCTGTCATACATATCTCTAGTTATACTCACAGGGCTTAAATGAGCAAAAGCTCGCTATTGCCCTTTTTATTTATTTATTTTTTAATTTAACCCAACAGTAAGGTTCCCAAAACACCTGCTTTTGGTTGGGATGAGGGAGCAAAGAGATCTCTGTTCTGAATGCTACAGTTAATCTGCACCTTATAATGCTCACAAGTTGGCAGTTTGGAAATATTTAGTTTTCTGAATGTCTATATATTAATATGCATTTTTCTACACATATAAAATACTTAATATTTTATAAATACAATAATTATAAGAAATATGAAACTGGAGAGTCTGTTTCCTCGTATCTTGCTTGTAAATAACTATTTTTGAATAGCATTATTTCTGTTTCATACAAACTGTAAAAAAAAAAATCCTTTTAAAAGAAAATTTTACTTCGTGGCATAAATTCCACTACTTATTAATCTATTCCCGTTTATACATGCACCCAGTAGTTTAAAATACTTTTTGTCAAAATATATATGAATTTTATTTCCCTTTAAAAGACTCAGGAAAAGAGGAAAGGAGACGGGCAGTAAGTACACTAACCTCCAACACCACAGGGTCACTGATCATGGGACTTGGGGCAGCACGGCTCGGTGGTACCACTGTCTTGTGTCCAGCGGATGACTTTCAGATTTATATATTTTCAGAGCTCACCATAACTTTAGCTTTTCTTCTTTAATCGATTATTAAAGTCTTATTAACAAGTCTGTCTTCCATACAAATTTCATTCTTAATATTTAGAAAATTACATATCAAATAATATATTCAGAAAAGGCATAGAAAAATGCTAGTAATCCCCTTCTGAATATCAAAGAGCCTGTTATATAGTTCCATGACCTGATGGTTATTATGTAATTTTAAAGGATTTGCATAAAGTAACATATATTGAATATTTATTATGTACTTGACACTCATGCTAGGCACTTTACATATATAGCTCACTGTTTTTTTATATCCTACAGATAATTACTTTTTAGTTTCTTAAGGTAAGTGTCCATCAAGTTCTAGGTCTTTAAATTTTTCTATTTATTTGGTTTTTGTACATTGGCATTTTTTTCTATTTAATTTAACAATCTGGGTAACCATATATATATATATAAACACACATCATTAAAAATGCCAGACAAAATCATGTTAATTTAGAATAAGCTATTAAACCCATAAAAATAAACCAAAAAACCTCATACATTCATATTAAATGTATGTAAAATTTTAAAATCTAAAATTTTCATAAGCTACATATATGTAAAGAAAGAAGCATGGGAAAGTTACCTGAGAAAAATAACACCCATACAATGGAAGCCATTTGAGCCCATCTTTCAGCACATAGCGCACGTGTCCGAGAGCGTTCTGCCTGATGGCCAACATATCAGCAACGATCCAGTCAACTGCAAAGACAGAATCAATTAGTGCATAAGCGGCCCTGGCTGAACGCCAGCATCCCCTCCACAGAAACACAAAATGCCTCTTCACAAGACTGTATGAGGATATGCTTTGAAAAATATTAGGGTTGGAATTGTTAAATTACTTTAAAACAACCTCAGACATTTGCAAAATATAAATTCTGTGGAGTTTTTTAGTTGGTTTTTGTTTTTTTTGTTTTTACGGTTCTTGAAAAGCTTCTCGTCTCAGGGATAAAATGCAAAAGTCACAAACCATCAGAGTAATCCAAAAGCAGCATGAACAAAATAAAATAGGCTTCTCTCATTCTTGACGTCTAGAAAACATGAAATTATAAGCAAAAAAATGGCTAAATGAAGCCGTCATGTGCAAGTAAATATTCTGTATATACCAATATGTTCAACAAGAGGCAAGGACATTTTATCTTTTTATTTTTTATTTTTTTGCGGTACGCGGGCCTCTCACTGCCGTGGTCTCTCCCGTTGCGGAGCACAGGCTCCGGACGCGCAGGCTCAGCGGCCATGGCTCACGGGCCCAGCCGCTCCGCGGCATGTGGGATCTTCCCGGACCGGGGCACGAACCTGTGTCCCCTGCATCAGCAGGCGGACTCCCAACCACTGCGCCACCAGGGAAGCCCGGACATTTTATCTTGACCAATGACTTTCAGGACACAATAATAGGTCATAATGGAATTCAAAACAAAGATCTCTCAAAGCTTACAACTATGTTGGGCACATATGTGTTCTTTACATAATCAAAGGACACGTAGCCAGGCTGCTAATGACTCTAATTCCATAGATATGTTATGACTAAAAGTTCAAAAAAAACAAAAATAAGAAGGCACAAGTGAGGTGCCAACAAAGAACTCAAAAAACCTATAGGAAGAAACAGGTTGTTAACTGATCTTTCAAGCAGAGCAAATTCTGAACAGAAGTAGCCCTTCCTTGGGACTAGCCTTCCTGCCAAAGCAAAGAACCGGAGACCAGCAAACTGTACAGAAGATGGCAAACAGAAGAGATGATTTAAAGAGATCAAGAGGAAATAAAATGAAGTTAAGCCAGCAAATGGTAAAGGGTCTGGAGGACCAGAGAGATCTGGATTTGAAAATAAATGGCTGCCAACTACCCTCTTTCTTCATAAGAATGAAAATGATAAAAATGAAATGTGAGGGCTTCCCTGGTGGCGCAGTGGTTGAGAGTCCGCCTGCCAATGCAGGGGATACGGGTTCGTGCCCCGGTCCGGGAAGATCCCACATGCCGTGGAGCGGCTGGGCCCGTGAGCCATGGCCGCTGGGCCTGCGCGTCCGGCGCCTGTGCTCCGCAACGGGAGGGGCCACAGCAGTGAGAGGCCCGCATACGACAAAAAAAAAAAAAAAAAAAAAAAAAATGAAATGTGAGGGAGACTTTTCTCGTATCTACAGATGAACTGGAAGATGGGATACTTGAAAAAAAATTAATAAGAATCTGTGAAAGGATTCAGTCATCGGATCACAAGTGTATTCAGGGCCAGGGAAATGAAAACAAAAGGAGCAAATTCGAGAGGAAATTTTTTTTTTTTTAATAAAAACCCGGTAGGAAATAAAAACCAAGAAAATAACGGAGTAACAATAAAATTTCAACCAAAAGGGACAGTTTTCCACAGGATTATAGGAAGATTAACTCTTAGCTGTGTGATATTCTTTAGGCAATGCACCATACTGGACAGAATATCCTAAAGAAGTATATTAGCCAAGTTAAACATTAAAAATTATCCTTTTGCAAAAATGTTTTATCAATTATTATAAATCTTTCTTTTTAATCTTTTTTATCATTCATAATTAACTCTTTCTTGATGATTTAAGAGGTACAATGATTACATCTATAATTCCTATTATGGCTCCTTTCAATAGAGTGATGCAAAGATTTTCCCCTGTAGTAAATGATCCCCAGCAGTGGTGTCTACCAGTTGGTGACGCCTACTCTATGGAACTATCAATTATCACTTTTCTCTAAAGTATGTACCTCCCTATTGAAGCCCTCTCCCTATCCCCTTCCCTGTAATTCAGATCAATTAAACAGTCACTGATAAACACATTTCTTTCTAACCATGTCTTGGAAACTAAATAATCAAGCTAATGTTATAACTATACCTAATGTAAAAGTAAACAGACTCAGAATAAATTCAGAGAACTTAGCGTATAGTTTCCAGGCTACAGTATATTCTGGAACATATTTGGGATACAAGGCTAAAAACAAGATTTGGTATCTTTTCCTGAAACAATCATTTTTTAAAATGTGGAAGAATTTGAAAATTCATTTTTATATTAAAACACACATGGTTATATGGTAGGCTAGGATACATCTTCCAATAACTTTTAAGAGAAAGTGTAAAATTTACAAAGTATGTCATGTTGTAACGGACTGTCCTGGCTATACCCTTAGATTTCTGAAATATTTAGTGGAAAAATTTTAAGAACTAATTTAGCAGTCAAGAGACACAAGCTTTGTGCCATCATTTTTTGCTACTCAATTATCTTTTTTACTTTTTTAAATTCTCAACTAGGTTTCAGATAGGAGACACTAGACTACAGCTGAGTTACTGACGGCTGAGATGCTAATGTATTACCTTTATAATAACTATTCACACATTTTGTGTTCTGGCATGAGATCAAGAAATGCAGCTGTGTAAGAATTCTTCTATGGTGATCCGGCCCAAGCCGTTGTTCCCATTAACTGGGAAGAGAGGAGGGGAGGGCAGTGAGGAGAGGCAGCAAGAGAAGATGACAGCTTTTTCATCTGTGTTATCAGGTGACAACAGCTCCCAACTCATAAGGGCACAGCGCGGTCTGAAGGAGATCCTGCATGTGAGCACTCGCCTAACACGGATCCGGCATGCCCTCGGGATTAGCTGTCATCATCATCACCCCTACTGTTCGCTGCCCGTGTGAGCCGGGCTCTCTGTGAGATTACGAGCTAGCCTATGGAAACTGCCTAAAAGCCTTGACCAGCAGACATGACTCACACCTGACCAATAAGGCTCGGAGAGGCTAAGTCATTTGCCCACAGTCACACAGCCTATTGCAGAATAGCTTATGAATTGGGCTCTGACTCCACAGCCCAGGTCTCCCCATACATGTTGTTAGTCAAGACAAATGTCACCTAAACCAAGAAAAGGGAACCTTCGTGAGATTAAAAAGGTACAGAGTGTCCAAAGCAGAGAGCTAAAGAAGGCCGAGAGGAAGGAATAGTGGTCACTGCAGCCTTGCTGACTCTGGAGATAAATAAGTTAACAGAGACTAAGAATGCAGAGACAGCAAGGGTACATCAAGTGAAAACGGGACCAGAGGGGCGAATTCAAATGCCAATTCTTTGGCTGCCCGGCCAGGGAAAGACTCTTGTATTCTGGCAGGCCTCGCAGAGGGAGAGCAAGGAAGCCTAAGCCGAACAGCAGCTTTCTGTTCTTTCTGCTACTGACATTTTCAGATTACTCGGTTGTGGTTTTTCATACCTCAAAAGGGTTTTAAAAGGGGTACCTAGACATAGCAGGCCAACGAGCCATGTCCCTGGATAAGCTTTAGGGACCTCTGGAACCTCAAACTCTAGGCAAAGTTTTATGTGCCCATTTTTCTGGGGAAAGGCTACGTATCTTCTATCATATTCTAACTGAAGCCTATAATTCTAAAGTAATTTAAAGTCACTATCTAGTTATGTTCCTAAATTATGGATTTTTTAAAGCATTCAAAAAGCAACCTTCTTAACCCCGAATGACGGACTGGTATGGGGCCGGTACTAAAAGTCCAGGCACTCAGAGGTCGGGTGAGAGGACGGGAATGCAGACTGGTTCTCTGTGATGAGACACGTAACGTTTTCACGTCAGCCGTGGGCTGCCTAAGGAGCTCACACTTCCCATTTTACCCTTCCAGGTCCAAACACAGAATCGTGAAAACTCTGTGTCCTTCCAAATGTTTTCCCAGAAGTCCTCACTCTGAAGTAATGGATATAAAGGCCAACACATAGTAAGCAGACAAACGACAGCAGTGGCTGTAATTTTTGTATTGTGATTTCTATTGCTACTGCTCCCACCTCCAGGAATGTGCAGGGAGTACTTATCCCACAGGTCTGTGCTGGCACCAAAGCTCTGCTAGCAGAACGCTATTTCCATTGAAGCCTGGAGAAAGGAAAGTTGGCATGGGACCTAACAAGGAATTTTAAGAGAGAACTCTTTAAACAGAAAGAAAACTCTAAATGAAATTAACCAGGGGCGCAACATAAAGGAAATCGGGCTATCATGAGCCACTCCCTGCCCTAGACCCACAAACCCTTTTTATTTGGATATGGGAACCCTGGTAGACATATGCCATCAGCAGCAGAACAGGAGTAGCAAGACTGTGTGAGCAGTAAAAAGCCCGATATGACTGAAGAAACAGTCAAAATAAAGAGGAAGTCAGGCTGCTTTATAGGTCAGAGCTAGAAGTAGACCCTGACCACAGGGCTGGTTGCTTTGCTAAAGTCAAATGTAATTAAATCAAATAGTCTTAGCAGTCATGGTAATAAAGCCAGGGAAATACAGATACATCAAATTCCTATTCACCCTTCAGAGCATCAGCTCTTGACCTAGAAAACTGAGTGTAATCAGTAACAAGATAAGTTGAGAAAGATGCACCTCAACTTCTTTACCTTTCTTTACCTTCCAGAAGGTATCCGTAGTAATAAAAGTAACCGTGAAGAAACACAGCTGACAGGAGGAAGATAAAGGACAGCCACAGGCATTAGTGATTTCTCAATCATGTGTTATCATTCATCAGCTTGTTTTTAGCTTTGAACTTCTGGGTACTACATTTTTTAAAGTAATAAAAATAGAATTTAGGAAGTGTGTATCAAAAGCAGTTACAGCTTTGAAAAAATATGAAGTGGGATGTTTCTTGGACTGAATTATTTGGAGAACTGAAAAGTACCTTAACCACTGTTAATTTCTTAGTTTGGTTACTGTATAAGATGCCGTCATTGGGACAAACTTGGTGGAGTCAATGGACTCTACATAGTATTTTTGTAAATCCTTGTGAATCTACAATTATTTCAATATAAAAAGTGTTTTTTTTAAGTACCTTGAGCTAATTTAACGTATATACTGCGCTACACTGGAGAGCAGTCTTCTGTGATTCCTCTGATAGAAGAGCAAGATATAATTAAACCCAAACATTTAAAGAAGCAAAAGGAACTGCAGACATTAGTAATTAATACTGTGTTTAAGGAAATGAGTACTCACAAATCAGTACAACCTTTCTGCAGCTTAACAATCAAAAATATAAAATGTTTATACAGTATGATCCACAAATTCCACTTCCAAGAACAAAACTTAAAAAGGAAGAATATTCAAAGAAAGAGAAAAAAAGGAAAGAAAATAGCTTATATACACCCAGCAGAGGGAAAAGGAAAATTCATAGCTTTCACATTCCTGATTTTCCAAAAACCTAAAATCACAAAAATACGAGGTCACATATAATATCTGCATTGAAAATTCATGTTTTACCAACAACAACAAATCCATTTAAAAATATCAGAACATTACTTTGAATTACTTTCCTACTGTGCGTAGAGACACCTGTTTCATGCAAATGAAATACAAACCTGTGCTTTGATGATTTGCCAAATATATTATATTTTCTTTGTTTTTGGGCAAATCTCCATACAGCAATATCTAAAAGATAAAATAAAGAGAGACATTACTTTGATATTTTAAAACATGTACTACTGTAACATACAAAATATGACAATGTCAAAAAATTGACAAATACGCGATGTCATGAATAGTCCCACCCATGATTAACAACTATTAGACTTCTCTTAGGAGTCTCAGAGACCATAAACAGCACATGTCCATAAAGCAGTTGAGCGCAGGGCAGGTTAATGGTCATAAAGTAAAGCAATGGTCAGTATCCTCCTGAGTTTTTACTGACTGCTCACAACATCTGAAACACTGTTCATAAGGTACAGCGTCCTTCAAAGAGTCTACAGTGCAGTGGAAGAGACAGGCGTGCATACAATAACTGTGATGAGACATAATGCAGATATTATGAAAATACAGTCTATTTTAAAGAACTGTCAACTGCAGGCAGTAGTAGCATTCATTAGGTGTGGTTTCAGCAGAGAAGGTTCATGAAGAGAGGAACAAAGGAATGGAAGCAGCAGCATCTGAGGCCAGTAAGGGTGCACCTGGCAGGGTGCTGGCACACCCAGGCTGCACCTAGAGATGGTGAGGGGTGCAGGCGGACCGGAGGAGATCTGAACCAGAACATACAGTCTTCTGAATACCAAGCTAAAGATGAAAACTTTATTCTGTAAGTAATGGGGAAACTTGGTCCCACGATTGGGACTCTTTACATCTCTATACAGAGCACAGGGAGTTCAGGATCAGTGGCTTCTAGGAAGGGGAAGCTGCACAACAGGGCGGGGTGTACACAGCAGGCTGCAACTCCAGCTGTCGTGCTTCCTTTCTTTAGCTGGGTGGTGGGTACACAGGTGCTCCTTATGAGTCTTTCTGTAGTTCTCTCTGTCTCAAATATTTCATAATAAATTATTTAAAGAAATTGGAAGTACATTTTTAAAGACTTCAAACGAAATGACTCCTAACAGTGGTATTTTTTTATTCAGGGCGTTTTTGTTTCTGTATCTTGTCATCACAGATTATTCAAGATTATGAATTAGCTACAGATCTATCTTTTTAGATAGCCACAGAGATTATCTTTTGATCACACTACTATTCATTTATATCTTAACAACAGAACAAAGAAAAAGACATTAAGCCAACCTCTCTGTAGATAAACGGAGTTAGATGACAAAGTTCTGGAGACCAGGGACTCAGACTGAGATTTCTTATATCTTCCCCAGAAAACTATACAGTGCGATGCAGGTAATATGAGTTTAGATTTCTCCTCAAGAGTTTTTCATTAAGAAAGCTTATCAGTGCCAAAACAAAAGGACGAAGTCAATCACTTGATCCACGCAGGGTTAAAAGTGGAGTCCTGGTGTGTGAGCAATGCCCCTTCCTACCAACGAGCCAGAATTGCTTTGAGACCATCGGGTGGCACGCACTGGGTTTAAAGTACTGCAGCTACACGACAGAGTATTTCTGGCTTGACTTCCGTGGATGAGACATTCACAATGGAAGGCTGTGGTTTAAAGGATTCAATCTGAATACCACTCTTTGGAGACCTGCCTGCCCCCAGGCTGAAGATAGAACTTGAACCACTAGGAGACTCTCCTTCCCTTTTCTTGCTCTGAGCTTCATTTAGAGACTACAGCCTTTTAAGGTAAATGGCATACAAGCTATTAAAAGGCATTTTTTTTAGTTTCATTGTGGTAATCATTTCATAATGCATATGTATATCAAAACATCACATTGAACACCTTAAATATGTATAATTTTATATTTTTAAAAAATAAACTAAAAATTTAAACAATGGGTGAGCTCCCAGGCCGATCCCCTGCCCTCCAAAGCCCCCTCCGGGCTGCGTGGGTCCTTGGGGGCATAGGATGGAGGCCGGGCAGATCAGGAGAGGCAGGTGGAAGGGGCCCTCCCAGACCGCAGGAGCAGGAGAGGAGAGGAGGGTGTTTGCCCCGCCCACTGGAGCCCAGAAAGCCTGCTGGGCTCCCAGGTGAGGTCCCCTGCCCTCTGAGACCAGGGATGGGGGGCACGCCTGGGCCCCTTTGTTCCTTGAGCTCAAGCCCCACTGCCCACAGCCCCCAGGGCCTTTTCCAGCCCTGTGGGTCCTAAGCATAGGCCCCGCCCACCACCCAAAGCTTGCCCCTGCTTAGGCCCCGCCCTCCACAGCCAAGGCCTCCCCCCACCCCCTTTTTTTCTTTTCCCTCCTCCTCTTTTTTACTATTGTGGTACTAATGTACCTTCCAGTTGTTGATTCAGCTATATTTTTATATTCTTCCTAACATACCTGTTAGTTTCCTAGTCTAATTTTACTTTTTACTTTGTTATTTTTTTATTGTTTTTTTTGTTTTTTGGTTTTTTTTGCTGCCTCAGATGCCTTGCGGGATCTTGGTTCACGAGCCCCTTGTCGGACCAGAGCTCCTGCGGTGGGAGCTCCGGGTCTGAACCACTGGACTAACAGAGAACCTCAGACGCCAGGGAATATTCATCAGAGTGAGGTCTCATGGAGGTCCTCATCTCAGCACCAAGACCCAGCCCTACCCAACAGCCTACAAACCCCAGTGTAGAAAACCTCAGGCCAAACAACCAGTAAGACAGGAACACAGCCCCACTCATTAAAAAAAAAAAAAAGAGAGATGGCAAAAAAAATATGTCACAGATGAAGGAGCAGGGTAAAAACCTACAAGACCAAATAAATGAAGAGGAAATAGGCAATCTACATGAAAAAGAATTCAGAGTAATGATAGTAAAGATGATCCAGAATCTCTGAAACAGAATGGAGGCATGGATTGAGAAAATATAAGAAATGTTTAACAAAGATCTAGAAGAACTAAAGAACAAAAAAACAGATATGAAGAACACAATAACTGAAATGAAAAATACACTAGAAAGAATCAATAATAGAATAACTGAAACAGAAGACAAATAAGCGAGCTGGAAGACAGAATGGTGGAGATAACTGCCGAGGAGCAGAATAAAGAAAAAAGAATGAAAAGAATTGAGGACAGTCTCAGAGACCCATGGGACAACACTAAATGTGCCAACATTCGAATTATAGGGGTCCCAGAAAAAGAAGAGAAAAAGAAAGGATCTGAGAAAATATTTGAAGAGATTATAGTTGAAAACGTCCCTAACGTGGGAAAGGAAATAGTCACCCAAGGCCAGGAAGCACAGAGAGTCCCACACAGGATAAACCCTAGGAAAAACACACCAAGACACATATTAATCAAAATAACAAAAATTAAATTCCAAGAAAAAATATTAAAAGCAGCAAGGGAAAGACAAAAAATACCATACAAAGGAATCCCCATAAGGTTATCAGCTGATTTTTCAGTGGAAACTGCAGGCCAGAAGGGAGTGGCAGGAAACACTTAAGGTGATGAAAGAGAAAAACCTACAACCAAGATTACTCTACCCAGCAAGGATCTCATTCATATTCAATGGAGGAGTCAAAAGCTTTTCAGACAAGCAAAAACTAAGAGAATTCAGCACCACCAAACCAGCTTTACAAGAAATGCTAAAGAAACTTATCTAAGCCAGGAAACACAAGAGAAGAAAAAGACCCACAAAAACAAACCCAAAACAACTAAGAAAATGGTAATAGGAACACACATATCGATAATAACCTTGAATGTAAATGGACTAAATGCCCCAACCAAAAGACACAGACTGGCTGAATGGTTACAAAAACAAGACCCATCTATATGCTGTGTACAAGAGACCCACTTCAGACCTAGGGACACATACAGACTGAAAGTGAGGGGATGGAAAAAGATATTCCATGCAAATGGAAATCAAAAGAAAACTGGAATAGCAATAGTCATATCAGATAAAACAGACTTTAAAATAAAGACTGTTACAAGAGGTAAGGAGGAACACTATATAATGATCAAAGGATCAACCCAAGAAGAAGATATAACAATTATAAATGTTTATGCACCCAACATAGGACCACCTCAATACATAAGGCAAATGCTAACAACCATGAAAGAAGAAATCGACAGTAACACAATAATAGTAGGGGACTTTAACACCCCACTTACACCAACGGACAGATCATCCAAACAGAAAATAAATAAAGAAACACAAGCTTTAAATGACACAATAGACCAGATAGATCTAATTGATATTTATAGAACATTCCACCCAAAAGTGGTAGAATACACTTTCTTCTCAAGTGCACATGGAACATTCTCCAGGATAGATCACATCCTGGGTCATAAATCAAGCCTTAGAAAATTTAAGAAAATTGAAATCATATCAAGCATCTTTTCTGACCACAATGCTATGAGACTGGAAATCAGTTTACAGGAAAAAAAACGTAAAAAACCACAAATACACGGAGGCTAAACAGTGCACTACTAAATAACCAGGAGGTCACTGAAGAAATCAAAGAAGAAATTAAAAAATACATAGAAACAAATGACAACGAAACCACGACAACCCAAAACTGATGGGACACAGCAAAAGCAGTTCTAAGAGGGAAGTTTATAGCAATACAATCTCACCTCAAGAAACAAGAAAAGTCTCAAAGAAACAATCTAACCCTACATTTAAAACAACTAGAAAAAGAACAAAGAAAATCCAAAGTCAATAGAAGGAAAGAAATCATAAAGATCAGAGCAGAAATAAATGAAATAGAAATGAAGAAAACAATAACAAAGATCAATAAAAGCTGGTTATTTGAGAAGATAAAGCCAGACTCATCAAGAAAAAAGGGAGACGATGCAAATCAATCAAATTAGAAATGAAAACGGAGAAATCACACTTGACACTGCAGAAATACAAAGGATTATACGAGACTGTTACAAACAACTATATACCAATAAAATGGACAACCATGAAGAAATGCACAAATTCTTGGAAAGGCACAACTTTCCAAGACTGAACCAGGAAGAATTAGAAAATACAAACAGACCTATCACAAGTAATGAAATTGAAACCGTAATTAAAAATCTTCCAACAAACAGAAGTCCAGGACCAGATGGCTTCACAGGTGAATTCTATCAAACACTTAGAGAAGAGCTAACACCTATCCTTCTCAAACTCTCCCAAAAAATTGCAAAGGGAGAAACACTCCCAAATTCATTCTACGAAGCCACCATCACCCTGCTACCAAAACCAGAAAAAGATATCACAAAAAAAAGAAAATTATAGACCAATATCACTGATGAACATAGATGCAAAAATCCTGAACAAAATACTAGCAAACAGAATCCAACAGCACACTGTAAGGATCATACACCATGATCAAGTGGGATTTATCCCAGGGATGCAAGGATTCTTCAATATATGCAAATCAATCAATGTGATACACCATATTAACAAATCAAGGAATAAAAACCATATGATCATCTCAATAGATGCAGAAAAAACTTCTGACAAAATTCAACACCGATTTATGAAACAAACTCTCCAGAAAATGGGCATAGAGGGAACCTACCTCAACATAATAAAGGCCATATATGACAAACCCACAGGAAACATCATACTCAATGGTGAAAAACTGAAAGCATTTCCACTAAGATCAGGAACAAGACAAGGATGTTCACTCTCACCACTCTTATTCAACATAGTTTTGGAAGTCCTAACCACAGCAATCAGAGAAGAAAAAGAAGTAAAAGGAATACAAATTGTAAAAGAAGAAGTAAAACTGTACTGTTTGCCTATGACATGATACTATACATAGAGAATCCTAAAGATACCACCAGAAAACTACTAGAACTAATCAATGAATTTGGTAAGGCTGCAGGATACAAAATTAATGCACAGAAATCTCTAGCATTCCTATACACCAACAACGAAAAATCAGAAGGAGAAATTAAGGAAACACTCCCATTTACCACTGCAACAAAAAGAATAAAATACCTAGGAATAAACCTGCCTAAGGAGGCGAAAAACTTGTACTCAGAAAACTATAAAACACTGATGAAAGAAATCAAAGATGACATAAACAGATGGAAAAATTTATCATGCTCTTGGATTGGAAGAATCAATATCGTGAAAATGACTATACTAACCAAAGCAATATACAGGTTCAATGCAATCCCCATCAAACTATCAATGGCATTCTTCACAGAATTAGAACAAAAAATTTAACAATTCGTATGGAAACACAAAAGACCCCGAATAGCCAAAGAAATTCTGAGAAAGAAAAAGGGAGCTAGAGGAATCAGGTTCCCCAACTTCAAACTATACCAGAAAGCTACAGCAATCAAGACAGTACAGTACTAGCACAAAAACAGAAATACAGATCAGTGGTACAGGATAGAATGGCCAGAGATAAACCCACGCACATATGGGCACCTAATTTACGACAAAGGAGGCAAGAACATACAGTGGAGAAAAGACAGCCTCTTCAATAAGTGGTGCTGGGAAAACTGGACAGCTACATGTCAAAGAATGAAATTAGAACACTACCTAACACCATACACAAACATAAACTCCAAATGGATTAAAGACTTAAATGTAAGACCAGACACTATAAAACTTTTAGAGGAAAACACTCTGACATAAACCACAGCAAGATCTTCTTTGACCCACCTCCTAGAGTAGGAAATAAAAACAAAAATAAACAAATGGGACTTAATTAAACTTAAAAGCTCTTGTACAGCAAAGGAAACCATAAACAAGACAAAAAGACAACCTTCAGAATGGGAGAAAACATTTGCAAATGAAACAACAAAGGATTAATCTCCAAAATATACAAACAGCTCATGGAGCTCAATATCAAAAAAACAAACAATCCAGTTAAAAAATGGGCGGAAGATCAACATCACTAATTATTAGAGAAATGCAAGTCAAAACTACAATGAGGTATCACCTCACATCAGTCAGAATGGCCACTGTCAAAAAATCTAGAAACAATAAATGACGGAAAGGGTGTGGTGAAAAGGGAACCCTCCTGCACTGTTGGTGGGAATGTAAACTGATACAGCCACTATGGAGAACAGTATGGAGGTTCCTTAAAAAACTAAAAATAGAACTACCATATGACCCAGCAATCCTACTACTGGGCATACACCCTGAGAAAACCGTAATTCAAATAGAGTCATGTACCACAATGTTCACTGCAGCACTATTTACAATAGCCCGGACATGGAACCAACCTAAGTGTCCATCACTTTGATGAATGGATAAAGAAGATGTGGCACATATATACAATGGAATATTACTCAGTCATAAAAAGAAACGAAATTGAGTTATTTGTAGTGAGGTGGATGGACCTAGAGTCTGTCATACAGAGTGAAGTAAGTCAGAAAGAGAAAACAAATACCATATGCTAACACATATATATGGAATCTAAAAAAAGACGGTATTGATGAACCTAGTTGCAGGGCAGGAATAAAGAGGTAGACATAGAGAATGGACTTGAGGACACGGGGAGGGAGGGCGAAGCTGGGGAGAAGCGAGAGTAGCATGGACATATATACACTACCGAATGTAAAATAGTTGGCTGGTGGGAAGCAGCAGCATAGCTCAGGGAGATCAGCTCGGTGCTTTGTGATGACCTACGCGGGTGGGAAACGGAGAATGGGAGGGAGGCTCAAGAGGGAGGGGATATGGGGACATGTGTCTGCATATGGCTGATTCGCTTTGTTGTGCAACAGAAACCAACACAGACTGTGAAGCAATTATACTCCAATAAAGATCTATTTTTAAAAAAATTTAAATAATGGGCATGTCTCACAAGATTTACAATGTCAATCATACAGAAAACAGCACTGCAAACTTTATCTCCTATAAAACCCAATATATCCCACTTTAAAATAAAACAAGCATGTTGAGGGTGAAAAGGAAACCACAAAAATAAGCACAGTCATCTAATGTCATGCCAAACAATCCCCAACAGTGAATATAGTCAGTACATGCATTGCCACCAGAACAACGTCTGGCCGCTATCTGGTCCAGCCTCTGATTTCACGCTTTAGCAGGCTGAGGCACAGAACCCCCAAGTTGCCTTGTTCAGTGACCCATGATCAGTTAATGGGCACCACCAGTTTAAGATGCCACACCTCCACTACTTGGGCTTAGTCCATATACTATATACCAAGCTGGCCTTAAAATGCCACAGTTTTCCACTTTGTTTGCAGACACAAACATGAACTGAAAAGCTTTGCAGGAAAGCCATCTCTGCAATCCCTGTAAAACTCACTAATTTTCCCCATCCCTAAATGGCTTCCAAACAATCGACATTTTCTATATTTAGCTTATCTCAGTAACAAAGTTAAACATGCCCAGTGTTTAAAAATAGATCTTCAGTGGTTATCTAGAGAAAGTAAGATAAGTAATGAATTCTGGTGGGCAAAACAGATGGGCGAAATGTGAAAGGAACAAAATCTTAATTCCTAGCCATTGAAGGGAAAATAATAAATACATAGTTCATAAAGTTTATTTATAAAGTTCATTAAAGTTTATTTTTCAGTATGCATCTCACTGAAATAAAAGCTATTTCCAATTAAGATGCAAAAGAAGATGGTAAGCCTCTGACGTAACATAATTTAGGATCTCAAAGTAGGTATTTGGATTGGTTGCCTCTTAAGTTGTTTCTTTTTTATTTGTCATTATCACTTGTTTGGAATTCAACAGAAATAAAAAGTTACAAAGAATAGCCCTTCGTATTTAAAAATTTACAAGCTCTAAAAGCAAAGTAAATGAAATGATGAACTGCAAATCTTATTGCAATAGACGCAAATTATTAAGTACTTCAAATAAATATTGATTATCCAAAGAAAGGAATGCATGGTTACAATGTTTATGTACCACATATATGCAGTTTTTAAGGCCCTTCACTTAATTTATTTCCGAGGCTTCAATGAAGCATTTCACTCCAACTTAAAATTATCAAACTTCTTCTGTTCATTGAAGTGAAAAGGTTATTTGCTTTTAAATTTACTAACATGGAGGGCAAGTAAAAGTTTTCATTTAAGAGTACAGATTCTCAAAATACTTAATAAGACAGTTACTACTATCCTACTAACAAGTATATAATTAATAAGATAACTGTAGTGTTTTCCGAATTTAAAATTTAATAATAACTTACAAAATGCCCCTACAAATAAATTCTTAAACGACTCTCTGATTACCTGAAAGCCCCCTGCGCTCTCTCATTGTAGTCATCTTAGATCAGCTTTTCCGCTTGTTTACCTCCTCACGAAGCCCCCCTGCCCTCTAACCCAGACCTCAGAATTAATCTCTCCCCCTTTTGCATCACAACGAACCCGGTCACGCTGTGCATCCTTATTTCCAACTCACATCACATCCCCCTCAAGGCCCACAGCCTCCTCAGGGGCAAGGACTGCATCCTTGTTCCACCCAGAGCCCAGCACTCAAATGCTTTTCAACAGATGTTCACTGAATCAAGAAGCTGCACGTTTATTTTTCACAAGTGGATAAGCTAAACCTCATTTTCAACAGTAAAGAGGCGGGGAATAAACAAATACTTTAAATGCACCAGTGACGTTTTAAAGGCACCATTCTGTGAATCTTCTAGTACATGTATTTCAAATTACAATCACTTTCCGGCAGGTAATTTGTTCCTTCGAACAAGCCATATGAAAAACACGGCTTTTTGGTTCTTCCTCATTCTCTAAGTAATTTTAAGTCATAATAATTGTTCAAGTTGGGGGTCCTCCATTTTTAAAACACTCATGTAAAGTCCCTCTAGAGGAAAATAACAATGTTCTCTCTTCATTTTATTAATTCAGTAAAAATGCTCTTTGAATGATTATCTTCATTGCGACTGACACACTAGTTACAATGCTGCTTTAGTCAAACAAGCTTGTTTATCTTGGACAAAGCGCCTTTCAGAAGACTTGGATTTAAATGCAGACACTCTCCTCTCACAGGGCTCGCCTCTTCACCTTGTTTTTAATTTGCTCCCATGATCTGATAAGCTCCCTCTTTTGTATCCTGAAGAGGTGGTAAAATGGACTCTGCAGTAACCACGTGTCTAACGCGGTGGAATATCTAAGCAACACCGCCTTGGGCACATAAGGCACAGGACTCTTCCTCTTCAAAAAGAAAAAAAAATTGAGATATTATTTATCTCAATAATATTCATTTCCTTTCCACATGCACATTGAAATTTTTTTTAAAAAAACTTCTTTCACTGTCCTTAGATACAGATGATGCTGTAGAAGGGGATCAGAACACGCCGCCCCAAAACATGCCACTTTGACATGAGGATTATTTTGAGCTGAGGGCAACTGAGAAGCAGCACACACAGCTCTCTGCCCTCCCCTTTTCCGCCTAAAGGAGGCCTAAACTTCACTTTGTAACAGTGACATCAAAAACACTCGTAAAGCTTTTCCTTTCTAGAGGACCAGGAAGATCAGAGACAGCACGGAGATGAGTCAGCAAGCCTTACTTAACAGTCCTTATCTACCATACATTTCCTAGGGACCTTCCCACAATGTACCAGCCCTAGGAGCCCAAACCCACCTTTCCTGCACCTAGCTGTGCCTCCACAGGTTACTGCCTTGCGCTGACTCTAACCGCCTCTTTTAGT
This sequence comes from Tursiops truncatus, assembly GCF_011762595.2. Taxonomy (NCBI): domain Eukaryota; kingdom Metazoa; phylum Chordata; class Mammalia; order Artiodactyla; family Delphinidae; genus Tursiops; species Tursiops truncatus. The sequence continues at coordinate 6,413,948 of NC_047054.1, forward strand.
TTCCCCTTCTTTTCTGAGAGGGGCCAGTAAAAACCCTAGCGTGTAAAATATTAAACTACACATAAAGGATCAACGCCCGTTAAATCTGTGTGCCTCTTCTCCTGCGGATCTGGCCTTGTCAGTTTGATCTGCGGGCCCAGCTACAGACAGCTCTATCTCCTCTATGCACAGCACACCAGTCACTAAGGGCCCGGGCAGAAACCCTGGGTTTAAACTGAGCCTCGGGCCTGAGCACTAGCCCATCCCCTCACCAACTACGTGAACTGCAGCAGAAGTCCCTAACCTCCCCATGCCTATTTTTCCTTACCTGTAGAGTGAACGTAATAATGGTAACTACTCACCACAGGTGTGGTGAGGTAAACAAGACCATGTAAGCTACCTGCCACAACTCCTGGATCATAGGAACTGTCCCCCAAAATGTTAGCTGTTGCTCTTATTATTATCCAACAAAGTCAGACTGTTTACTCAAAATCGTGTTAAATGATGAATGGATAGGAGAAACATCTATATAATTTCTCTTCCTTAAAAAAAGGTCTCAGATTACATACAAATGCAGCCATAAAGAAATGCAGCATAAATAAGTTTGCAGATATAATTTACACTCTATGACGTTTATAATTATTTGAAATGATTTTTAAATGTATTTCTGTGCCAATGAAATACATCATTTCAAGATCAAGTACAAGACTTCTACCGTAATACACACAAAACTATGGTCTTTTTCTGCCCAATTTGAAACCTTTCCCTGAATAGGAAAAGTATGACGCCCCTCCGAAACAATGTTAAAATATAAACATAGTCATTTGTCTAATAATCAGTACACAAAAATAATTATTATGCAACATTTAAATGGAACCATACAAATCACAAACTTCCTTTTATACATTCGTCATATCTGTCTCTCTGTATTGTCCTCATTTACAGGGCGTGTTTTTCCTGAGCATCTATGATGTCACTGAGCTCAGCAGTTTCACATATTATCTCATTTAGTCTTCACAAAATAACATGACAATAAGTATTCCATTTAAGAATGAGAATGCTGAGTTGAAAAGTTGATTTATTCAAGCTGACAGAGAATAGCAAAGAACTAGGAATTACACCCAGGTTTCTCACCCCAGATCCAAAAATCTTTTGACTACAACAAAATTATTATCTGCAAAAATTCCAAATAAAAAATGTCAAATGAGGCTTCCCATAAATTAGAAGCTTATGCAATTCTTTCACTTTGAACATTAACCACAAGGAGATAAGAAACTCGAGAAAAACTGACATAAAATACTTTCCTACAGAAAAATACAAATTAAGAATGAGAGCAAAGCAACACGTAAGCACACGAAGAGCTGGCATTCAGTGCATCGCATCTAACGTGGAAGAATCATTTCCTTATATTCACACACCTCCCCTCAGTTAAGCAACCACTTGCATTCAGTTGTAGTACTCCTGTATTTCCTCAGCTCTTTGATCATTTTGTCATTTCGTAACATCTCATTATACCTTCAGTTAAAAAAAAAAAAGGGTACTTCCCTGGTGATGCAATGGTTAAGACTCAGCGCTCCCAATGCAGGGGGCCCGGGTTCAATCCCTGGCTAGGGAACTAGATCGCACATGCATGCCGCAACTAAGGAGCCCATGTGCTGCAACTAAGGAGCCCGCGAGCCACAACTAAAGGAGCCCACGAGCCGCAACTAAGACCTCGCACAACCAAATAAATAAATAAATATATATTTTTTAAAAAACTGACCTCTTTCTAACTGCTAAACTGTGCGCTGAGCGTAGAGACTAATTTATCAATGGAAATGCTAGTGCCTCACATGTGGTTAGCACTTAACATAACTCCCCTTTCCAGGTACCACCCGCCTCATTTCTTTCTGCCTCCAACTATCGCTTACACTTACACACACATACAGCCCTCTAAATCCCCATGCAACACTGCTTATTTGGGGTTTTCACTGCTAGACCATGCAAAGAAGCAGAGGAAACAAAGCTTACCTTTAAAACTTGCAAAAAGTACAGGTTTTTACTGACAAGTAAACAAAGCCTTCTCTGCATTGCTAGCTGTTCCAGAATCCCCTCTTTTATAAGGTCTCTGACCTTATTCTCAGTCTTACTTCCGTGGGTAGAGTGCATGTTTTCTCCCCCCATCTATTAAGTAAAGAAAGCAAATTGACTCAGTCTACCTGTTGACCCTGTTAGATCAAAACTTGTCAACTAGAGGGCCATTCAAGAGCCCCCATGCCTTAAAAGTGAGATTCTCATCCACATTTCCACAGAAACACAGACCACTGTTCCCTGCAGAGTGCTCTGCCCTTTTGTTAAAAGGGAACAATCAAGGCAAGTCACTCTCCACTTTATTGCCACCTCCGTGGGGCTACAATCTTGTAAAGGGGATAACATATATATTAAAATAAGCTAATGCTATGTTAATATGACATATAAGTGATCCTGACATGGAGATGGGGTGAGATCATGACAGATGAGGAAAAGCTGCCCGAGTTGGAAGGAAGTGTACAGAGGAGTCCAAAAGCACATTCTTGAGAATGCACTGGTAATTTAGGGGAGGGACTGGTGAGGAAGCAGTAGTTGGGCTACAGTGAAATCAGTGAATGGGAAAGCTGGCCAGGGAAGAATTCAGACAGCCTTGAATGCCATGCTTAGGAGTATTCATCTTCATTCAGTTATCAGTTGAGAATCTCTTTTCCCTTAACACACCATGCTACTCCTGCTTGAAGTAAAAACTCACAGAGGTTCATAACAATTGATATGGCTTCTTGAATAACCCAGCAGAGTCACATTCCCTTTGCAGCACAAAGCTAATAAACACAAAAACTCTACTTTCAGTATTATCCTCTACTGTAACTGTTTGCCAGTTACAGTAGAAGGCACTCCTAGAAGGCACACCTTGGGAGTGGGGCTGTTCTCTCAACAAATATAACCACACCACCTAGCAAAGCATCTTTGGAAAATGGACCCTGAAGCTAGACTGCCTTGGACTAAATCCTGGCTTGACCATTACAAGTGTGAACTCCGGGTGCCTTAGTTGTCTAATCTGTAAAATGGGAAAAACAGCACCTATCTGGTAAGGATGAGATGACTCACATAAGACAACAGTACCTGGCACACAGTCAGCGCTCACTAAATGCTAGGTGTGTTGCTAACACAATCCTCTCCTTTCCACTCCGTATCCAATTACAAAGCCCCATCAGCTACCTTAAAATACTTCTGGGATTTTTTCCATTCTCTCCGTGCCCACTCTTTCCACGACTCTGACCATAATCTCTCACCTAGATTACTACAATACTTCCCAAACTGGCCCTTTTCAGAGCTCAATGCATATGTTACTTGCTCAGGGACATTTCCCCAAACCCCCAACCTCTACCCACTAGGTTAACAAAGTCACAGAATACAGTGCATTTTAACTTTCTTCTTATATTTCGTGTCCCACTAGAATGTGAGTTCCATGAGGGCAGGGACCTTGTCTATGATTTTTCTTCATTCCATCCCATATAGTCCAGCACAGGACCTGGAATTCAGGGCACACTCCAATATCAGATGAATGAATAAAGAGCGGGTTCTGAGACGTTACTACTTAGTTTTGGATCGTCTAACTACTAATATTAACCTCTGTTTAAAAAACCATAATAAAATGAGAAAATATCAAAGGAAAAATTAACTTATAATTCCATTTAAGAAGAGCCCACTCTCAGTGTATTCAGTTCTACAAAATTAGACAAATTTATGAAAGAGGGAAAGTAAATTGTGTATAGAGAGTCATATTTTCTTTTGCTTTCCATAACAATGGCACAGAGGTGTCCCCATAGGTTATGGTATATTTGGTGTTACTATAAAACCCATCCAAGAAGTTAATTTAATGGAGAAGGAGTCTTCCCACAATTCATACATTTATATAAATGCTCTTGGCAGAAATCCAAAGTTACACACCAAACTGTTGCAGGCCTAGGAAAGGTGTGTGTAGGTAAGGGGAACTTCAACTTTCTCAATATATTTTTGCAGTGTTTGAATATTTTATTGTACCTGTGACTCATAACAGAAAAACAAGGTATTTTAAAAAATCTTGCACAAATGCAAACTAAAATAACTGTCTTGCGCAGTCCAGGATTTATGTTTATAGAAAGTATAGAAACAAGGTTCTAATTACATTTCTCTAAGAGTTTCTTATAAGTCTATTCCCTGGCCAGACTTAAATTGTGTTAGACTGGAATCACATTTGATTGAGAAATGTTTAATTTCCTCTTAAAGGTTTGTGTCATTCTACTTAAGCAAACCCAGAAGCACATCCAGATCTCCCTGGCTCTGTTACTCCCAGTTAAACTGTAGGAAGGTCTTTAAAGGTCTTAACATGAATGATAAATAAGCAGAGAAAAAAAAATTAAGGACACAAGCAACAATTTATATTCTATCTAGAACTACTGATATTTGAGAAGAATCTGGGCAACATTTTAGCAGAAATGCAGAAAGAATCCAGACTTGAAAAAAAAAGGTGTTGGACTTGTGAGGTCCCTTCTCTGATTCTAAATAAACATGTTTCATTCAAATACAACAGTTTAGCTGCTTTTTCAACAAGATACAGAATACAAATTTAATTCATTAAGAGTTTAGGACTATTTTTGAGGACACAGTGCTACCAAGAGAAAGAACTAGTTATAAATGGCCTCTAGACATGCAGGCCTTGAGGGTTTCTGAGGAAACTGAAACAATCTTTCAAGTAAATGTATAAATTATTAGAGAAGTTAAGGGTATTCTAACTGAACACATTATATATAAAAAACGTTAAAATCTTAGACTTAAATTCTATGTTTTTCTTCCAGTGTTATTTGAACTAATTTATACTTGAAGCAGGTCAGCTGAAAAACTAAATTTATTTTATATCAAATTTTACTTTTGATTGTTATAATGTATCATGTTAGCATTTGGGGAAGTGGGGATTAGCAGACAGAGCCATTAGTGTAAAATATATTTTAAAGTACTGATTTCAGCAGGAAGAAAATGGTGACTAAAATATTTAGAGGGTGTTAATGACGAGGCATGTTGCATATGCCTAGAAATAAATATCACTAGATATTTTGGCCTGCAAATATCAGTGATCAGTTTTTGGTGTATTCCAGTAGAAGGAGGGGAAAGAGCAACAAAAAAAATTTTTTTAATAAAGAAAAATGAATTGTGACATTTAGAAGATTATAACTGAATACTGGTTCTTCATGTATTTATAAAAGGATGTCTGATGGCCCTCAATTATAATTCAAAATTTTATTTCATGCAGGTTCCTTGGTGAAGTTTGTTAGGAATCCTAGAACTGAGTGTCCGTTGATCATCATCAGATTAAACTTTTTAAAAACCATGTGCTGAGAACTCAAACAATAAATTGGAGGTCTATACGGAACAAATATAAGGTAAGATATACAATTTGAGAAATACTGTGAAATTTTACAGTCATTTTTTTAAAATAAGAAACTCGCTAAACACAAATTACTTCAATGGTACATGTTACATTGCATGGGACATGTTATATGCTTTTAACGAAAATTTTAAAACCCGCCATAGGTAGAATTACTTTTCTAAGAGGTAAATGACTGTCGTATATTCTGATCCTGTATCCTAGCCCAGGCCAGTTGTCATATGATGTGAAATTAAATACTTATCATGACAAAACCATACATTTAGACAAACGTGGTGAGGTAAGAACAGAGTGGGGAAATGACTGGTCTGAACTAGTGAAAATTTTAAATGTGGCCCATTGAAAAAGTCAATTATCAGGAAACCAGTATCTGGAAAAGCGATCTTTCTTTCTTTCCTAGGAAATACTTATAGATACTGATTTAAACACAGTCCCTGGCTTCTAGTTCCCTTCCCCCAAACCTCCAACTGGGGCAAACGCATAGAGTCATCAGGAATCAACAGCAATGCAACTATAAATTCAAAATGGTAGCTGGTGGACAAAAGGGTGAAAGCAGCTGCTCTAGGGGGAAAAAAAAGACAAAAAGACAAAATAATGCCACCCCATTCACTCCAACCCACCCCACCAAGAAAAGAAAAGAAGAGGACTAACAATATAAGGAAAACCAAGAATTAAGCTCTCTTTTTTTTTTTTTCAAATTGGGGAACAGAAGGAAAACACAACTGTTATTCCTGTGTAAGAGACTTCAAATAATTAAATGGAGTTAAAAGGGCCTTCTACTTTTGTTTGTTTTACAAATTTAATCTACAAATCCAATCTCTACAGAGAAAGAAAATAACAGAAAGTAAGCAGACAAAAGATTAGCCACACATGTAAGCCTAGTCAAAGTTGGCAAGAATTTTATCTCCGGTAAGGCTTCTACAGTAACAAATGGATTAATTTCCTTGCCCAGCTTTCACTTGTACTGCGGAAGAATGCAAAACAAAGTTGTACTTCTCGCCCAAACAGTAACACCAATCTGTTTCAAGAAAAGGTGTCCGATTTTTAAAAGCGCACTGTTGAGTTCAACCATTACCATCTTCTTAGACCAAACGCCAGAAGCTGTCAACTGCTTGCCCTATTTAAACGTTCATCTGCACCTACTTCTCCCAGCATCAAGACAGGCAGTTGCAAGAGAGGGGGAGGGCGGGCGGTGGATCCCGCTTGGGGCCGCAGAGCAGCGTTACCGCAGCTACCTAGTAATCCTGGAGTACCCGCAAGGAAGCACCTGGCCAAACCCTAAGCGAGAACGTGAAACTGCCCCCACGGTGGGAGGACGGCGTAATGGCACGTGTTCCCGGGGCCGGATCTGCCCGCCACGGCGGGGCGAGCCTACACTAGCTAGACGGACGCTGGGTGGGTGGCAGCTGCGGGATGCGCCTGCGACCCCCCAGGGCCCCAGACGCAGGGAGGGGCTGCAGGTGCGGCGGGCGGGGCCTCACCTGCACGCCGGTGCAGTTCTCGAAGAAGAAGAGCACCATGCTCTGATAGATGCAGTAGAGCCGGTCGTCCACCGCCTGGTAGAAGCGCGAGGGCAGGAAGGCGGAGAGCAGCCGCCAGGCCCCCCAGGCCAGCACGTAGGTGGGAGCCGTGCCCAGGAGCACGGCGGCCGGCAGCACGCAGCACATCGAGTACATGTGGAGCACCAGGGACAGCAGCATCTTCCCGGCTCCGCACGAGGAAGGCTCCGCCGGCTCTTCCCCGCCCCGCCGCCGCCGGCCGCCCGGCGGCCCTCAGTCGGCGGCCAATCACCGGGCTGGGCCGGGCCCCGCCGCCGCCCCCTCACCTCGCCGGGCCGCCGGCCGCCCCTGAGACGCCCAGCCCGCGCCGGATCCGGCCTCCGCCCCCAGCCGCATGGGCCGCGCCGCCGCTGGACGGTGGGCGGGCTGGCGAATGAGGGGCCCGGCGCGCTGCTCCCGGCCACGGGGCAAGAGGAAGCCGCGGCCCTCGGGGGGTCGAGAGCTCAGGATCACTCACACTCCATGACCCTGGCCCGTCACCCTATGCCCCTATCGGGGGCGGGGCTCCGCGCCAACAACACGACTCCTGATTGGCCGCCCGTTACCATAGTCCCCCTCCGCGGGCGGGGCTCAGCGGCAAGAACTCGTCTCCCGATTGGTCGAGTCGTGCTGACAGTCGACACGCAACTGCCGCCCGGACGCGTGGACTGCTCGCTCTGGCTACTGCGCATGCTCCAAAGCTTGCCCTCCCCCCGCCCCCTCCCCAAAGGGAAGCGGCGACTTCCGGGTGGAGCGGGTTGAAGGTGGGTGTCGGCCGAGGAGGGGCCCGGGTGGCCTTGTGCCCCTTGGTCCGGCTCTGGGCGCAGATTGACTTGAGGGAACGCCCCACCTCCTGCTTGCACACCTGAGGGCCCCTGGACCCCGGGATGGACCCGTAAGCCGAGATGTCCCTTTCCGAGGGGCGCACCGGTGACCAGCGGTACCTCGCAGGTGCTGCAGACCTTGGCTTCGGGCGGCTAAGAGGACTCCTGCTGGCAACGGAGACTGGTCAGGCCTGCTGTGGGAAGGCCCGCAGTGACAGCAGTGCGATAAGCGCTGTCAAGGCGTCAGCCCTGGGTTATCGGGCCAGGCTCACCTTCCTCTCCACGGTGGCTCTCACCCCCTCCGCCTTCCTGGCTTCCTCCTCTTCTCCCAGCTGGGTGCACAGGGTCTCCTCTCCTGCCCTTCACTCGCCCACCTGCATGTTTCTGAGTCAGGCCCCTGCCTTCCCATCGCTACAAGTTTACGCACAGCTGGACAGCCTGTTTACAAGGTTCTTGACACACTGGTTGGTTTTATCAGGCCTTATATCAAATTCACTCTTGCTTCACCTCCCCAGGCCTGGCGCTTTAACTTCTGATAGTTTATGATGAGCCTCAGTTTTTGAGTAGTTCTTGAAGGTACTTGAGTGCACATGTGGGAGAAAGTACTAACTTACTTCTGTGACCTTAACAAAAATCTGGGAAATCAGGGCAGCCGTTTTATTGATGTCAAAACAGACTCTGAGGCCTTCTGAATCCTTCTACTGCCCTTTGGCTACAGTGAGTGTGGTTTACTGTGTAATCCTTTCCAGGGATATTTGCACTTCAGAAGAATGCCGAATGATTTAAGTGGAAAAAAAATTTTTTTTTTTTGCCTGAATGCAAGCCTGTGCGTAGCTTTATGCAGGAAGACATTTTAGCGGAAAATTCTAATCAGGGCCAGGACGGTGGCTGCTTGATTTGACTGTCTCTACATGATTGACATCATGTAACGTGATTGGTAAATGGTGACCTTGAGGGACAAGTCCAGGTGAATAGACATTGCTCAAGGAACAGTTATTTGGACAGGTATATTGCCAACAGGAAGCATTAAACACTCAAAAGATTTTCAACGCGGTTTCCCCTCTTTCTGTGGAAAGTAATGCCCTGTGAGAGCTAGACTCATTCCGGAGGGAAAAAGTCGGGTATGGATACTGTGCACAACCAATGCTAATCACGCTTCCTTTAACTAACTGAGACCAGACATCCCTACAATTAGGAAAATGTGTGAAGAGATAAAGCTGGTTCAGTGTTAATGTTACAATCTGTACACATGCAGTCAGTAAATGTTGTGATATGTAAGTATGTTACTTCCTGTGAATTACCCCCATATTACTGTTAGTCACCTGGTTGTAGAGTTCTGTGCCAGGTTCTGACATGGGGACACTGAGAACGTGAGCCTCTCTCGTCCCCTGTTTATATCCAAACCCAGCCCGACACACTCACTTATCCCCTGTGCTCTTCAGCCTCCTCTCTCCCTGCTGGTCACAGATTTACCCTCCTTTCTGCCTTCCCCTCTCTCAAGCTGTACTCAGCGCGCACCCTCTGCCTCTACTTCCTTACGGTGTACATTTTTTAACCCCTTGCAGTCTGACTTCCTTTTCCACCACTCTACTGAAACGGTTCCTTGTAAAGAGCGCGTCTAACCCAGCCTGTATACAGTGGCTCTGGGATATAACAGTGAAAAGACTGATTGCATTTAGCAGGGACTTAGGTGTGGGGTGACCTTTACGTAAAGGGGGATATTCAGGATACACTGGGGACGTATACCAACGAGATCTCATTTAGTCGGGGCACATAGAAGGCTTCTCAGGTAGAGAGAGATTTGAGATGAAGTTTGAGGGTGGAGTTAGATGAGAGCTAGAGAAGGGAAGGAAGGTGAACGAGCCTTCCAAGTGAGAGCAGCGAGTCTCAAGGACTGAAGCTAAGAGCCCACAGGTTCTCAAGGCTGAAGAGACCTGTGTGCAGCATGGTAATGAGCCGCTCTTCTCTGTTTTTTATTCGGATGCCCCCTAGAAGTGTGCTGTGTATTTCCCTCACACATTTGTAAGTTAATAGCTAAAATTATTTTATCATAAGTTTAATTAGTTACAAAAGAAATAAGTTATGATGAGTTATAAGTGAAATTTTAAAATTAATTACAGAATTAAAAAATAGTTAAAATTACAGAAATCTTTTAAGTGGACCCCATGGGTTATAAATACCATAGTGATTTAATACCAACATTCTCCATGTAAAAAAGATTTTTACCAATTAGAATTTTACATTGATCCTTTGTCTCCTTGAAAACATTTTCATTCCACTTCTGCCACATCATTTTATCTTAATGGAATATATTTTATGCTTCCAAGTCTTTTATTGATCAGACTATGTCATCAGGGTCCTAAGAGTTAAAATTTCTTCTGGATTGAGCTATGACTCTTGTTAGCAATATACAATTTAATCAATGTATATCACAAAATCTGATAATTATTGTAAATAAAGGTAAAGTTTGATTGGAAATGCTTGTCTTAATGGTACCTTAATTAAAAGAAATTGGCGAATTATCCTCTGGTGTCCTAAAGTTATTACACCTTTCCCACCTCACTGCAGAACAGTGTGGTAAGGTTGGGGGCTGGGGAGCAAGTGGGCAGGACGGTTGTGAAATGCAAGGTGGTCTGTACTCCATGAATCTTCTCAGGCATATCAAATGGACAGATACTTTGGAATCAAGAAATCTACTTAAATGAACAGTCAGTAGCAGAGTGGTTACAGGAATACACAAAGATGACACATGAAATGTTATGCAGCAGTTAGAAAAAGACCAAGTAGACCCAAATGTACCTAAATGTACCCAAATGATCTGCGCGTTAGGTGAAAAAAGCAAGTTGCTGGATAATACATGCACTATTACCTCATTTATGTAAAAAATAAAACAATATATTTCTAGATGCAAATGTCTAAAAACTGATGACAGCGGTCTTCTCAGGGGAGGGGAAGTAAGATTAGATGAAGTTCAGCTGGACTTCCTGTATTGTTTCAAGTTTTTACAAAAAAATATTGATTCAACAAATATGTATCCAGTTTTCCATATCCCACTTCATGCTGGGTGTCAGGTAAAGAGAGAGAACAGATAAAGGCCCTGAGGTCATGACCCTTGCGGTCTGGGGTGGGGCAGTGGGATTAATTTATTTCAGAGGCAAATAAAAATAAAGGAGAAAAATAAGAGATGACTTTTGCAGGAGATAACTAGAAGGTGGGATCCACGGGAGTCTTGACCTTGGTGATAAGGAGCGGCAGGGAGGGTGAAGAATGCCTCCCCAGTTGCAGGCTTGAGTAACCGGGTGGCATTTGCTTTCATCTACGAGGAGTGGAAACAGGTTCTGCGGAGCACAGAGCTTCCAATCAGCCTGTGCGGCAGAGAGCACTTCAAGGAAAAGAACACAAGTTTACAAATAAAAAATTGGATTTGAACATGGATATTTATTTAGAATGAGAAAAATAATTTTTAAGTATATAAATTTTTACAAGCTGACATCACAAAAATAAAATATTCAGAAAAATAACTTTTATTATGTAACTATCATAGATCAGTGATAAAGTATACCTTTGTTTTGACTGTGAAAACCATTTTGCATTTCCTCTACAGAAAAGTAATTGCCTTTCTAGCATGATAAATGTAAACTTGGTTTTTATCATTCATTGTCAGGATGCATGATATTCAACCGCACACTATGACTTTAGTACATTTTCAGTAAAACTAGGTTTATTTCGTGAAGAGGGGGAGGTGCGAAGGAGAGGGAACTTGACAAACGCATTGTAAAATTCATGTAGGGAAACAACTCAAAAATTTTTGAAGAGGAGGGCTACCGAGCATGGCAGTCGGAGTGACGGCCATCCGAAGACATCCCTGTCATTTCTGGAACCCATGAATACGTTAATTTGCTTGGCAAAGGAGAATTTAGGGCACAGGTGGATTTAGGATTGCCAATGCATGACCTTACGGAGCGAATGCCCGGTTTTCCAGGTGGGCCCAATGTAGTCACGAGGGGCCTTAAAAGTGGGAGGGGGCAGTTAAGGAGCGGAGAGCGACGTGCTGGGGGCAGGGCTCGCTCGCTCGCCCTCGCTGGCTTCCTAGACGGAGGAAGGGGGCCGGCGAGGGAAGGCAGGCTCCAGAGCCTGGGAGGGACGCGGGCGCGGACTGTCCCCAGGAGCCCCAGGAGGACACAGCCCTGCTCGGTACCTTGCCGACTCCAGTGACACCTGCTTTGAGCTTCTGACCTCAAAACCGTAAGATACGTTGGTTTTATTTAAGTTTCTAAGTAGGTGCTGATTTTTTGATAGCAACAATAGGAAGCGGGTCCATGGAGGGAGGGATTTTTCCGGTAGGTACCGACACATAGTGTAACGCTACAGTAATAGTGTCTTGCTGGTGTGGAAGCGGACGGCTCAGCAGGGCAAAAGGAAGAGTCTAGAGACACAGGTGCTGCTGTGTACGTGTGTTTTGTATTGTGTCTCATGAAAGTGGCGTTTAAAATCTGAGGGAAAAGAATGAATTAGTCAAAAAATGCTACTACCTCTGTACATTTGGGGAAAATGTTATATAAACAAACTCGACAACCTACACCCAAATAAAAGCCAGACGGGAGGATTTAAACATAAAACTTCATCTAAAAAGTTAAAAACAGGCTTCCCTGGTGGTGCAGTAGTTAAGAATCTGCCTGCCAGTGCAGGGGACACGAGTTCGAGCCCTGGTCGGGGAAGATCCCATATGCCGCGGAGCAGCTAAGCCCGTGCGCCACAGCTACTGAGCCTGCGCTCTAGAGCCCACAAGCCACAGCTACTGAAGCCCGCGTGCCTAAAGCCCGTGCTCCGCAACAAGAGAAGCCACCGCAATGAGAAGCCCACGCACCGCAACGAAGAGTAGCCCCCGCTCGCAGCAACTAGAGAAAGCCCTCACGCAGCAACGAAGACCCAACGCAGCCAAAAATAAATAAATTTTAAAAATAAAAAGTAAAATACTAGAAAAGATACAGGGTAATCGTTTTATAAACTTCACGAGGAGGAGATTTTACTTGGCATGATAGTAAGACAAAGTATTGAGTCTCGTGATCTTGGCGTCTCCATGGAGCAATCTGACAGCAGAATTGAATAAACTTGTGTCTCTGAAAAACCACGAACGTTCACCCTGAATGCTGTGAGGTCTTAGTGTGTGTGAGGGCCTTGGAACACCCAAATTGATCCTACCTGAACTCAGGTGTGGAATGTAATTAAAGAAAGCTGTAACACGATCAGCTATACTGTAAACTGACTACCGTTAAGTGGGAACAGAAGGGTGCTATCTGAATGTAGAAGCAAAGGGAAGCTTGTCTCGGTGTGAAGGAAGGGCACAAGAGTACCTTCTCTTCACTAACAACTTAGAATGTAGCCCAGCACTGCCTGTGTTTGTTCAGCCTCCATTCGAGCTTTCATTTACTTTTATCTGTAAAACTAAAATGAAAAGGCATTCTTTTTTTTTTTTTTTTTTGCGGTACGCGGGCCTCTCACTGCTGTGGCCTCTCCCGTTGCGGAGCACAGGCTCCGGACGCGCAGGCTCAGCGGCCATGGCTCACGGGCCCAGCCGCTCCGCGGCATGTGGGATCTTCCCGGACCGGGGCACGAACCCGTGTCCCCTGCATCAGCAGGCGGACTCTCAACCACTGCGCCACCAGGGAAGCCCAAGAGAAGGCATTCTCGTTCTAAAAGATTTAAACACTGTTTTGAATATTGAATGAAGTTCTTGCTGCTGTCTCGAATCCGACTTACTCACCTAGAGGTTATGGTTGTAATGAACACCTAGAGGTTATGGTTGTAATAAACATAACTTTCTAGTTATTTTCTTGTGCTTCCGTCAGTGGCTGTTTGTGCATGCCCTGCCCTGTTCCGCTCTTGAGAGCCCTAAGATTTCCATTTGGATCAGATATCCACCGCTCCCCAACAGAACTCATGTGCTTTGGGGAAAGTTGATTCCATCCACTGTCTCAGGAGAGGCCATGATCCATGTAAGGCAGTGGTTTCTTGTGGGTTTTCTTGTTTTCATTTTAAAGTCTGGACATTGATCCCTTGAAGCTCCTGAAGACCTTTACAGGTGGTCCAAAGTCAAAAGTATATTTACAATGACACTGAAACATTATTTGCATTGAATTTGGAGTAATGTTGGTGGGTAAACCTGCTAGCACCTTGGCATCAAGGCGGTGATAACAAAGTGCATGGTGGCCACGCGTTCATCACCATGGACTCTCGGTGAAAAACCACTCATTTCACTTAAGAATACCCTTGACAAAACAATAAACATGAATTCTATTAAATCCTGACCCTTGAGTACACATCCTTTTAACATGTGTGAGTAAAAGGTAAGTGTGTGTGAAGCATGTTTGCACCCTGATTAATGTACAGTAGTTCTCTAGAGGAAAAACATGGATTTGTGAGCTCAACTAGCTAGTTTTTTCATAGAACATAATTTTACTTGAATAACAGATAAGCTATGGTTATTCTGGTAGATATTTTATCAAAAATGAATAAACCGTCTCTGTCACTTCAAAGAAAAACAACTGATAATATTGCTGATAATAACCTTGAGCTTTTCAATGAACATTAGAATTTTGGAAAACCTAGATTTGCTCTCATGAACTTGACATGTTCTCAGTAGCTGGACTTCTTTAGTTCTGTGGTGATATTACTTATTGTGCTTTCAGTATTGTATGTCAACATTTAGAAGATCTGCATAACTCAGTGAACCAATATTTTATAAATCAGTGCTTGGACTCTAAAAATCACATGTGGGTAAATGGTTATTTCAAAGTGCAAGACAGACCAATGGATTTTAATGTAACAGGGTACAAAAATTGGATATGTCAAATTCCACATCGCTAACAACCTTTAAGAAATGACCAGTTCCTGAGTTTTAGTATAATACGAAATAATATTCACATTATCTGAAGGCTATTGAAACTCTTTCCCTTTTCTAATCACATATCTGATTGAGGCTGGATTTTCTTCAGATGCCTCAACCAAAAAATCATGGCAGCAGATGGAATGCAGAGAATCCAGCTGTATTCAATTAAGCCAGACATTAAAGAGATTTAACAAAAAATGTAAAACAATGCCACTCCTCTAAATTCTTTGTTTTGAATTTTTTCCATAAATATTAACATACAATGGACTTTACTGTTCTCTAAAAGGACTTACTAAATATTTTAAACTTTCTACTTCAATTTCCAGTATAGTAAATAGCAGTTAAGTATAACCTGGGTTTAAAAAAACAAGGTAAAAAACGAGTAATGGGTTCCTGAACCACTCCTCTAGGACAATCAAAGCAGCCCTACTTCTGTTTCCACACAAAAATTGTTTAGGGATGAACTTAACCCCCTTAGGGCTTCTGAGACTCAAGTGGAGGTTATTGTGGGTCCTGGAAATGAAGCTTGTTGATTCTGCCAAAGATGCTACCAGAAATGTTCCTTCCTCTCTTTGGGCTGATGAATTAATATTAGGGTGAAACTTGGCACTCTACAGCCAGGAAGTCGGCTCCAACCTGAAGGCAGAGCTAAGAAATAGGACATGAAGGCTTTGAAATCCTTAGGGTGTGTTTCACAGCTGATCTGATTCAACAGCCCGTCTCTCAGCGTTCTAGTTAACGAACAAAGAAGCCTCTATTAAAGCCAGGTTGAGGTGGGTTTCGTCTCTCATCTACTCAGTCCTCCCTGCTGGAAACCTAGAGGTTATTCTGTTTCCCTGCTCCTCTCCTGCTACACCCATTGGCACTAGGTCATTCATTCATTTGCTCACTCATTCAATCAATTATTGAGTGCTTGTTATGTACCAGGCCCTGGTCTAGGACCTGGTCATATAGGCAGATAAGGTCCCTGTCTCAGTGTCAGCAGTGAGAGATGGATCCAGTTACAAGGGCAAGCAGTGAATTAAAATAGGGAGGTGTGAGAGAGAGTTGTGAAGTAGTTCCTTTAAATCATAAGGTCAGGAAATGCCTCTGTACGGAGGAGACATTTAAGTTAAAACTGGAATGATGAGCAGAAGGAAGATGAGAGCATTTCAGGCTGAGGGAACAAGTGCAAAGGTCCTGAGGCAGGAAGGAAGGAGCTCAGTAAGCAGCAGTTCTAATCTACTGGTGGCTAAAATCCTCAGTCATTATTTTTATTTTTTTTTTTTTGGCTGCGTTGTGTCTTCCTCGCTGTGTGCAGGCTTTCTCTAGCTGCAGCGAGAGGGGCTTCTCATTGCGGTGGCTTCTCTTGTTGCGGAGCATGGGCTCTAGGCATGCGGGCTTCAGTAGTTGTGACTCGCAGGCTCAGTAGTTGTGGCACACAGGCTTAGTTGCTCCGTGACATGTGGGATCTTCCCAGACCAGGGACCGAACCAGTGTCTCCGGCATTGGCAGGCAGATTCTTAACCACCGTGCCACCAGGGAAGTCCCCTTAGTCATTCTTAACTCTGCTCTATCCACCCCACATCCAATCCCTCAGTAAACTATTAGTTTGACCATCACAGTCACCCAGACCCCCCCACCTCATCCAGGTGCTGTTATGTCTCACCTGTACGAATGTAACCTCCCTATTTCCATCCTCGAGCCCCCTCCCCCTTCCCAGTCACTGTATCTTCTGCAAGCAGCTGTTGTGGGTGAACTTTGTCCCCTTGAAAATCCATGTGGCGAAGTCCTAGCCGCCCCCCACCTCGGGATGTGCCTGTATTTGGAGATAAGGTCTTAAAAGTGGCGGGTGGGGTAAGATGAGGTCCTGAGGGTGGGCTTTAATCCAGCATGACTGGCATCCTTGGAAGAAGGGGAAACTGGGACACAGACACACAAAGGGAAGATGATGGGAAGGAACACAGGGAGGAGACGGCCATCTCCAAGCCCAGGAGAGAGGCCTGGGGCAGATCCTTCCTCACAGCTCTCAGGGGGACCCAACCCTGCCAACATCTTGCTTTTGGATTTCTAGCCCCCAGAACTGAGGGACAATTGCTGTTGTTTAAGCCCTCGGTCTGTGGGGCTTTGTTCTGAGCGAACAGAAACGGCAGCCAAGGCCGTCTTTCTGTTAATTCTCTGCTCGAGGTAGTTGACCTTAAACCACTTGGGGCTAGGGGCTCTGGGGCTCCACACCATCAAAAATTTGAGTGTAACGTAAAGGTGGTTCCTCCAGTACTGTAGTGTTTACCATTGAAAAAAGTCCAAGAACAAGTGGACCCTTGCAGTTCAAACCTGTGCTGTTCAAGGGTCAACTGCACTCGCATCTCGGAGTCAAATCCAAATTAAGCCCTGCCTGTGATGCCTCCCCGACTCCAGGCCTTACCGGGAACACCCTCCCCACTGTGTGCACCACAGCCGTGCCTGGGACTCCCAGCTTCAGCTGCGCAGTGGCCGTCAGGACAGAGCCCTCCTCAAACCCAGACCCCCCAAACCCATAAATGCTCTTTCTTCTCCCATCTGGGTGACATTCTTTACTGCAGTAAGGAACTGGTTTCAGTTGATCCGTGAGTTACTCTGGTCATTCTAAAGCGTCAGCCACCCTGACCTCTTGCTGTCTTTCCTGTGTATCAAGCAGGACAGGCCTTCCCAGAACCTGGAATTTTCCTCCCCATGTATGGACATGCTCGTCCTCTCTCTGCCAGTCTCGGTTAAATGTCATCAAAGAAACTGTCTCTTAACCACGTGTGCCCTTTTGTTATTACTTGTTTACCTTGCAACAGACATTGCTAGTTTTTCCCCAATACCCACCTCCCATTTTATAATCATTAGATCCCTAATTTTTACCTAGGTACATGGCTGCCTAAAATAAAGACTGTTTCCCAGCTTTTCTTCCTCCTAGATGGGTTGACTATCCAATGAAAGGTAAAAGGAAGTGGTGTATGTGAGGTATGAGATGCGCTGTGTACTCTTCTTTCTTAGTAAAATCGGATGTAATGGCTGGAGCGTCAGCCACGTTGGCAGGCACACGTGGCAGAACAATCATATGAAAATAGCTGGAGTTCCTGACACTATGGCGCGTCATACCAGCATTGAGTTTATTACCTCCAGACTTCTTGAAAGCAAAAAAACCAAAACTACAAAAACCTTTGAACTTGTTGAAGCTTGTTTTAGGTTTTTGTTATTTGCAGCAAATCTGATCCTAATATACTCCCTCTTACTCCGCTTGATGTTATATTACATTTATTTCTATGTGACACAGTATGCATTACCTGTGTCCCCCTTGCTGTAATAAGGTAGGCTCCTGGAGAGGTAGGACTTTGTGTTTTTACTTTATTCGCTAGGCATGGATCAGGCTATAGAAATAATCAAAAGCTGATGAATTAAACAGGAAATCTGCACTCCAGGAAGACGTGCCGTGTGTTTTCTCTAGGATTTACTGAATACCCCCAGCACACTCCTGCTACGTAGAAACATGGGGGGTGCTTTCCTACTCTATGCCCCCTTCTTTGGCAGTGCTCCCCAGAGGCAAGACTAAGTGAGACAGATCTATAAGATCAGGTTTGTACAAGGGAATCCCTCTCTCCAGCCTCCAGTGTTGGATCCTAGGTAATGAAGTTACAGACCATCAGGTACAGATTATGAGCCAGACAGGACTCAACACTAGAGCATAGGAGTCATGAGGAATTGCAGTCATAATTGGTGCTATGGAAACCCCAAACACACGTGTTGATGCTTTGGGAGAAGAACAAATGAACGTGCAGAGATATGAGTGCAAGTTGCGCGCAGCTCATGTGCCCTGAAAGAAGGGGAGAGAAGGAAGGCAAGCTGCCCACGGACTCTCCCATGATCTCCAGCTGACTTCCAGCACCTGGCTTCATGCAAGTTCCTTGATTCTTCGTGATAAATTCCCTTTTACCTAATCCACTCTGAGTAGGTTTGCGTTCGTTGTTTAGGAACAATCCTGCTAAGACTTCTTACGTCTCTTTGGGGTACGTGCTCTTAAGGACACCTGTAAAGCTCTTCCCAGTCTGGTCCAGACCTGCCTTTCTGCCAATGTTTACCATTGCTTGCCGCCTTCTAAACTAAGCTGCATTCCCACAGACCCCTTTCATGGTTTAAAACAGCCATGCTGTTTGGTATCTTAGCATTTTTGTAAGCACCATTGTTTCTGCTGGAATGTTCTTCCTCTCTAATTTACCCATCCGGACCTAGCTCAAGTTTTCTTTCTGCTGAAAGAGCCCCCAGACCGTAGTAAATGCCCCTTGACCTTCAACACTCCCTTGAAGGTGCCTCTGTTACAGAACTTACCCTAAGTTATTGCCATTTGTCGAAATACCCATTGGTGCTTCTCTTACCCGAGAAGGTGCTTTTGACACCATCTCTTCCTCCTCTTTGTGGCCTCCGCCCAGACCCTTGTCCCCGTGTCAGATGCTCAGTCCTTCACTCAACCTTTTTAAGCCTGTCTGTGATCAGCCTTTGCCTACTGAAAATGCCTCTCCGCACTCAACCACTCTAGTTCCCCAGACGTCCTTGAGTTTCCATCTATGCGTTTGGCTCATCCACTCTTTGCTAATGGCCCCCAAATCCACAGATTACTTCTCCCGAGCTACAATCATTTTTTTAAAAATCTGCTTTCTTGGACTTCCCTGGTAGCCCAGTGGTTAAGAATCCGCCTGCCAATGCAGGAGACACGGGTTCGAGCCCTGGTCCGGGAAGATCCCACATGCCGTGGAGTGACTAAGCCCATGCGCCCCAACTACTGAGCCTGTGCTCTAGAGCCTGCGAGCCACAACTACTGAGCCCATGTGCCACAACTACTGAACCCGCGCACCTAGAACCCGTGCTCTGCAACGAGAGAAGCCACCGCAAGGAGAAGGCCGTGCACCGCAATGAAGAGAAGCCCCCGCTCGCCGCAACTAGAGAAAACCGACACGCAGCAACACAGACCCAACGCAGCCAAAAATAAAATGTTTTAAAAATCTGCTTTCTCGACATCCGAGCCTAAAAATTCTACAAGAATTTTAAATGTTCTTAGCAGAAAGTATCTCCACCACCACCACCCCACTCTTTTCCCTGAATCCTCTCAGTTTGCTGCTAAAAGACTTGACGTCACCCTTCCATCTTCCCTCAGCTTCATCCGTGCACACCCTACCCTATATATTATCCAGCTGGCTGGCGGGCTTCCTTTATCCCAGTTCCTTTTTTAGGAGATGCCTTTTGACTTCTCCTGTCTTCTGGTAGCAGGGACTTTGCTGAGCCCTTGACCTCCTCTCATCTGGACCGCTGTGCTGCCGCCCTACTTCAAATCCTCCCCACGCTGCTGCCAGTGCCACCTCGCTAAAACAGTCTGATCTCACTCTTCCCCCTCTGGAAAGCCTTCAGTGACTCCTCTTTTCTAAGCTTAAAATCACACTCTTCATGGGCTCCTAGGCCTTTCGCAGTCTGGCCCCGCCTGCTCTGCAGCTGTACCGAGCACCATGTAAGTCGCTGGCTCTACACCCAAGCGCTGGCCTGACTTACAGCCACCTTCCAGCTGCCCTGCTAGCAGCAACCCTTCTGCAGACGCTAACGTCCGGCCACCTGTTTCTCCTGGACCCCGTTTCAGATATGACTCATGCTTTTGGCGGGACGCTGCAGTCGTGACTTTTCTAATTTTGTCTGTTAGTGAAATATTTAAACTTGACATATGGTGATAACTTTTCATTAGTTGTGTGTACATTTCAGTCTGTTACAAATAAACTATGCGGCAGCTTACAATGATGTCTGTAGAACAGAACAAGTAATAAAATGAGAACACTGAGGAGAGGTGGGTACCTGATAGCAAGATGAGGTTGGCGCCCTGCAGACCTCTTCGTGATGAGACGACAGCTTTATCCTGAAGTAGGCTCTCAGCTTTTGGAGCCAAGAGTACAGAGAAGTACAAGTCGTTTTTACGTTTAACACTAGAGAATGACAATAATAAATATGTAACAAGTAACACAGCAACAGTTGCCCTTGATATACACAGTTTATGGTCACCAGGCACAGCACAGGGTGGTGACTGAGTAGAAGGCTTTTTAATGGTCTTGCCAAATCCAGGTGTACAGTAAGTCCCCTACAGGCGAACCTTCAAGTTGCAAACTTTCAAAGATGCAAACGTGCATGCTAGTCCCTGTATATCAGCTGTTGTACTGTACTACTGTACTTTTCAAGGTACTGTACTGTTAGATTAAAAGTGTTTTCTTTATTTTTTGTTTGTTTTTTATGTATGTATTTGTGTGAAAAGTATTATAAACCTATCACAGTACCGTATTATATAGCCAATTGTGTTAGTTGGGTACCTAGGTTAACGTTGTGGGACTTATAAACAAATTGGACTTACGAACACCCTCTCAGAACGGAACTCATTTGTATGTAGGGGACTTGTAACTAGGCATCTGAGCCAGCTGAACTGTGATTTACACATCGATAAAGTAGACAACCATTTTTCTTCTCCCACTCCCAGGAAGAGGAAACACACACACACACGCACACACACAAAGCTGCCGTATAACAATTGCTGGCATCTACTGATAGGCTTGGAAACATTATTTTTGGGTTAGAGGTAGTAGCGGAGAGCCCTGATATCAGTTCTCCTTTTCTTTATAGAAAGAATCCAGAGTCAATCTAGGAAGATTGCCATGCAGCTAGATGACTGCCTTTCCTAACTTCCACTTGTAGCCAAGTGTGGCCACGTTGACTACATTTCGGTCAATGAGACGTAAGCATAGTTGTTGTGAGACCACTGGGAAATGGTCTTAGAAAAAAAGGGGTGTTTTCCTTCTCTCCCACTTATCTCTTCTGGGTGGTGGAATGAAAAAGTGATGGCTGGAGCTTGAAGAGCTACTTTGGGCCATGTGGCAGAGGAGTAAGATGGAAAGAGCTGGGATCTTGGAGCTTCTAGGGCCATTGCTGAGTGTGAGTGTGTATGAGAATTATAGCTAAAGCTAATCTTAACTGAGAAAAAGGGGATGTTGTTTGGAAGCTGGAGTCCATGGCCCCCGGTGGGTGACTGTGAAAGATTACGGTCAATGGAGGGGGATGATTTGACATGTTTCCCACCTGGCACCTTGGAGGAAGTTGAGTCCTCAAACTTAGAATTCTCTCAGAAGCTAAAAGAACCTTTTTAGTGAGAGACTTTATAAAAGTTTGGGCTAAATCAGAGGTCTTTTGGTTCCTGAGAGATGGTGTCACACATCTAGGGGAGAACCGCTCTCTGCATCCTCAGAACTATTAGATGGAGAGAGGCCAGAGTAAGTACCCTTCACACAGATGTTGTTGCTCTCCTGGTGGGGACATTCTCATTCTACGGATCAGTACTCCTTTCATTTTAATTGTGGTGTAGTAATTTATTATATGCATAGAGTACAATTTATTTACCTATTGTGTGGATGGGCATTTGTATTGTGTCCAGATCTGAACTGTCATGAATACAGTTGAACAGTCTTATACTTGCCCTCTGGTGGACGTATACAATACCATTTTGTTCACTGTTTTCTGGCTGTTCTATAATTCCTTTGTTCCTTTCTTCTCTTGCTCTCTTTCTTTGTGATGTGATGATTTTCTGTAGTGGTATGCTTAGGTTCCTTTCTGTTCAGCTTTTGTGTATCTATTATGAATTTTTGTTTTGTGGTTACCATGAGGTTTATATAAAATATCGTATATCTATAATCGTTTATTTTCAGCTAACAATCTAAATTTGAACGCATACAAAAGCTCTACATTTTTACTCTAATCCATTTTCTTTTTGATATCCCAATTTACATCTTATTTTATTGTGTGTCCCTTAACAAGTTGTTTATAGTTATTTTTAAGACATTTTTGTCTTTTAACTTTTATTCTCACTTTGCGTAATTTACCCACTACCATTAAAACATTAGAGTATTCTGAATTTAACTATACATTTGCCTTTACCTGTGAGATTTATACTTTCATAGTAATTGGCACCTTTAATTGCAGCTTGAAGAAGTCCATTTACCATTTCTTGTAAGGCAGGTCTAATGGTAATGAACTCCTTCAGCTTTTGCTTTTCTGGAAAACACTTTATCTCTCCATTTCTGAAGGACAGTTTTGCCAGGTTGGAGTATTCTTGATTGGCAATATTTTTCTTTCAGCACTTTACATACATCATGCTACTCACTTCTGGCCTGCAAAGTTTCTCCTGAAAACTCTGCTGATGATCTTACAGAGGTCCCCTTATATGTAACACATTGTTTTCCTGCTTTTAAGATTTCTCTCCTTGTCTTTAACTTTTGACATTTTAATTATAATGTGTCTCAGTATGAGTCTCTTTGGATTCATCTTCTTTGGAACTCTAGAATTCCTGGATGTAGCTGTCTGTTTCTTTTCCCAGTTTAGAGAAGTTTTCAGCCATTATTTCTCTGAATAATCTTTCTATCCCTTTCTCTCTTCGCTTCTGGTATCTCTGCAATGCAAATGTGGGTGCCCTTGGTGAAGTCCTGTAAGACTAACCTGTCTTCATTGTTTTTCTTTTCTTTTTGCTCTTTGGACAAATTCTACTGCCCTTTCTTGGAGTTTGCTGACCGATTCTTCCTTTGCTTCATCTATTCTGCTATTGAACCCCTCTGTGGACTTTTTCAGTTCAGTTATTGAATTCTTCAATTCTGTGATTTCTGTTTGGTACTTTCTTGTATTTTCTATCTCTTTGTTGAAATTCTCACTTTGTTCATGCATTTTTTTCCCTCCTGACCTCGGTGAGGACAATTTTGAACTGTTTACCAGGTAAATGACTTATCTGTTTCATGAAGGTCTGTGCTGGAGTTTTATCTTTTTGTTTGGAACATAGTCCTCTGTTTCTTCATCCTTCTTGACCATCTGTTGTAGTTTCTGTGCGTTAGATAAACAGCCACCTCTCTCAGTCTTGAGGGAGTGGTCTTGTGTAAGAAATGAAACTTATGCTTCCTCCCAACCCCACCTCTTGATTCCTTCATACCTGTGTGAGTGACCAAGCTTTCTTCTTTGTGTTTGGGGGCATGGGGGGAGAAGGTGTTGTTTGTTGTTTCTGGCTCCCAGTAGTTGAGGGTTTTTGAAGAACTGTAAGCGTCCCAAAGGAGAAGCCAGCCCCTCAGGCAGCAGCTTTTAAAGAATGCAGATAGACCTCTTTAAGGGAAAGACCGGGAAGTGGGCCTTTCCGTCTCCTCCCTCTGGACTGAGCCCTGGGGAATACCCGGTTAAGAACTGCTTTGTCGTTTGTTACAGTCCTGTGGGACCGGTGAACGTAAGCTGTCTTGGCCACCACAGCCAGGGGGCGTGACCCCAGGGTGGCAGCTGCAGAAGCCAGCGCATCAGACATGTGCACAAGCTCCTTTCAGGGAGACACTGGTGACCTGGATTCGGGAGAAGGGGAGTGGCAAGATGGTGCCGTCAGCCTTGCTGGTCTGCAGAGAAGGGCCCATTCAGCCCCTACATGTGTGTTAAATAGAAGCCTGACCGTCAGACTGCGGCTTTTAAGATACATAAATAGGCTTAGCTCACGGAAAGACCGCGAGATGGACGTGCCAGTCTGCGGCCTCTGTGCTGACACTTGGGGGGATCACCACTGAGTCCTGCGAGCCCATTGGTTTCCCATACGTTGTGGGTCTCGTGCATGCAAGCCCCGTTGGCCTTCAGAGCTAGGTATTTGGGGGCTTGTCCCTTGGGTGGAAATTTAAAAGCTGGGCTGCGAAATTTTGAGTTCAGACTGAACCCACATTCCTCCTTGGATGGGACTTGAACCCACCATCCCTGACTTAGGAGGGGACTCAAAACCACTGTCTTTTAATTAAAACCATTCACCTGGTCTGAAACTGCAGAACTCAACTCAGGACTTAATGAAGTCCAGGTTCTTCTGTCTCAGTGCAGAAAGAATTCACCAAGAGGCAAATTGACAGGCAACAGAAGTCATTTATTAGTATAGGATGCTTGTGAGAGATACAGGTGGGCAGGCAAGAGGGTACCATCCTGAGAACTTAGTGGGCTACAGTTTTAGAACCGAAGGAAAAGTGGGGAGGGGGAAAAGACCACCTTCTTCCTTGTTCTTTGAGTCTTCCATCATTAACTCCTCCTACACTTTGGGTTGGGGAGTTTTTGACCCTATATGGCCCAACCGGGACAGTCATGGTGCTATGGAAATAAGCAAAAAGGTGGTAACATATACTAAAATATGGTAAATCATCTCAGGTTTCAGTATAATGTCACCTTTCCCCTGTATTTTTATTTTTAGTGTGCATAGAGTGACCTCAACCAGCAGGGTGCAGGTGTCATTGCCTTGATTTACAGTTTTGTTAGTTTTGTTGTTAAGCAAGCCTGCTTTCTTGACTGATCATTAACTTACAGGGGTCTCCCAAAGTTCCCTCTCTACTTATGATCCCCTCATGGGATTAAGTATTTAATCACCTACTTTGTCCCTTTACTCCGTCCCTCTCAGAGCCCTTCACTCTTCAGAAAGGAGCTGGGAGTTGTGAGTTCCTCCTGAATGTATGTCACTATGCGAGGGCATTTCTGGACTTCTTTCAGAGGGAATTCTTTCCATTTGTAGGTAGATTCAGTGTGTTCCCAGGAGAGAGTGAGTTCAGGAGTCTCCTACGTGACCATCTTGAACCAGAATCCACCTACGTTTAATTTTTCAAGGAAACTCCATATTGTCTTTCATAGCAGCTGTACCAATTTACATCCCCCAAAACAGTGCATGAGGGTTCCCTTTTCTCCACATCCTTACTAGCAATTCTTACGTTTTATCTTTTTAAAGATAGTCACTCATGGAAATTCCCTGGCGGTCCAGTGGTTAGCACTCTGCGCTTCCACTGCAGGGGCACAGGTTGGATTCCTGGTTGGGAAACTGAGATCTTGCATGCCGTGTGGTGAAGCCAAAAATGAAAACAAAAAATATAGTCATTCAGCAGGTCGAAGGTGATGTCTCATTCTGGTTTTGATTTGGAGACTTTAGGAATATGAATATATATATGCATATGTATATAAAATTATGTTATCAAATATAGAAAACTTAAATTATTTCTTTCCAATTCTTATGCCTTTCATTATTCTTTTTTTTTTTTTTTGCGGTACGCGGGCCTCTCACTGCTGTGTCCTCTCCCTGCCGTGACCTCTCCCTGCTGTGGCCTCTCCCGTTGCGGAGCACAGGCTCCGGACACGCAGGCTCAGCGGCCATGGCTCACGGGCCCAGCCGCTCCGCGGCATGTGGGATCTTCCCGGGCCGGGGCACGAACCCGTGTCCCCTGCATCGGCAGGCGGACTCTCAACCACTGCGCCACCAGGGAAGCCTTTGAAATAGTATATTGAACCTAATTGAGACTGGGTTTGTACCTTTTTTTTTTTTTTGTGGTACGCGGGCCTCCCACTGTTGTGGCCTCTCCCGTTGCGGAGCACAGGCTCCGGGCGCGCAGGCTCAGCGGCCATGGCTCACGGGCCCAGCTGCTCCGCGGCATGTGGGATCTTCCCGGACCGGGGCATGAACCCGTGTCCCCTGCATCGGCAGGCGGACTCTCAACCACTGCGCCACCAGGGAAACCCTCTTATTCTTTTTTTTTTTTACCTCATTACTCTGCTTAGGACTTTCGGTACTATGGTGAACAGCAGTGGTAGGGGTGAGCATCATTGTCGTGTTCCTGATCTTAGGGGAAAAGCTTTCGGCTTTCCATTGAGTATGGTGTTAGCTATGGGTTGTCATGTATGGTTTTATTATGTCGAGGTACATTCCCTCAATACCCACTTGTTGAGACTTGTTATTATAAACATATGTTGAATTTTGTCAGTTGATTTTCTGCATCTATTAAAATGATCATATGATTTTTTTTCTGGTGCACAACAGTGATTTGGTATCTCTATACATTACAAAATCATCGCCACAATAAATCTAGTTACCGTCTGTCACCACACAGACATATTACATTATCATTGACTGTATCCTACAACTGTACATTACACCCCCATGACTCGTTTATTTTGTATCTCTAATCTCCCTCACTTATTTCATTCATCTCCCCTCTGGCAACCGCCTGTTCTATGTATCTATGAGTCTGTTTCTGTTTTGTTATGTTTGTTTACTTGTGTTTTTAGAGTCCACTTGTAAGTGAAATCATACAGTCTTTCTGTCTCTGACTTATTTCACTTAACATAATACCATCGAGATCCAGTCATGTTGTTGCCAATGGCTTTTTATGGCTGAGTAATATCCCATTGTATATATATAAATATATATATCACATCTTTATCCATTCATCTGCTGATGGACACCAGATTGTTTCCGTATCTGGGCTATCGTAAATAATGCTGCAATGAGCCTAACGGTGCATGTACCTTTTCAAATTAGTGTTTGCGTTTTTTTTTTCAGAAAAATACCCAGAAGTGGAATTGCTGGATCATATGGTAGTTCTATTTTTAATTTTTTAAGGAGCCTCCCTACTGTTTTCCATAGTGACTGCACCAATTTTACATTAATTTTGTAAATCATATTGATCATATAACTTTTATCCTTCATTTTTTTAAATGAAGTTGTATATCACCTTGATTTCACAGATATTGAACCATCATTGTATCCCTTGAGTAAATTATACTGACAATGGTGTATGATCCTTTTAATGTTGAGTTTGGTAATATTTTGTTGAGGATTTTACCAACTATGTTTATCAGGGATATTGACCTGTAATTTGCTAGTGTCATCCTTGTCTGGTTTTGGTATCAGGGTGATGCTGGCCTTGAAGATGAACTTAGAAGTGTTCCCTCCTCTTCCATTTTTTGGATGAGTTTTAGAGGATTGATTGGTATTAATCCTCCTTTTAATGTTTGGTAGAATTCGCCAGTAAAGGCTGAACTTTGTTTGGAGGTTTTGTTACTGATTCAATTCTCCTTACCAGTAATCTTCCTGTTCATACTGTATATTTCTTTCTAATTCAGTCTTCGTAAGTCATATGTTTCTAGGAATTTTCCCATTTCTTCTAAATATCATATTTGTTGGTGTATAACGCTTTTTATAGTAGTCTCTTAATCTTTTGCATTTTAATGTTATCAATAGTAACATCTCCTCTCTCAGGTCTGTTTTTTTTCATTTAAGTCCTATTTTTCTTGGTGAGTCCAGCTACTCATTTGTCAATTTTATCTTTTCAAGGAACCAGTTCTCAGTTTCATTGATCTTTTCTATCGTCTTTTAAAACACTGTTTTATTTATTTCGTCTCTGATCTTTGTTATTTCCTCCCTTATAACTTTGGCCTTTGTTTAATCTTTTTTTTGCCTTGTTCCTGAGGTATAAAGTTAATTTCAAATTGTTTCTTGACGTAGGTATTTTTGCTATGAACTTCCATCTTAGAACTTGTTTTGTTGCATCACAAAAGTTTCGAAATGCTGTATTTCTAATTTCATTTGTCCCAAGGTATTTTTTTATTCTTTTGATTTCTTCTTAGACCCACTGATTTTTCAAGGAGCTTGTTGTATAATCACATATTGTGAATTTTCCTGTTTCTTTCTGTAATTGATTTCTAGTTTTATACCATTGTAGTTAGACAAGATGCTTGATATGACATGTCTTCTTAAATGTATTAAGACTAGCTTGTCTCCAAACATATGATCTATCCTGGAGAATGTTCCATGTACGCTTGAGAAGAATGTGTATGCTGCTTTTGGATGGACTGTTCTGTATCTATGTGTTAAGTCTAGTCTATTGTGTCAGTTAAGGCTAATGTTTACTTATTCTCCACTGATGAAAGTGGGACATTAAACTCACCTACTATTATTGTGTTGCTGTCTGTTTCTCCCTTCTGGTCTGTTAATGTTTGCTTTATATATTTAGATGCTGCTCTGCTGGGTGCCTAAGTATTTACAGTTATATCCTCTTGTTGGATTGACCCTTGTATTATTTTGTAATGCCCTTTTTTGTCTCTTATTACAGTCTTTATCTGAAGGTCTATTTTGTCTGATATAAGTATAGCTACTCCAGCTTTCTTTTGGTTTCCATTTGAATGGAATGTCTTTTTCTGTCCCTTCACTTTCAGTTTGTGTGTGTTCTTACATCTGAAGTGAGTCTCTTGTAGGCAGCATAGAGTCTTGTTTTTAATCATTTAAAAAAAATTTTAATTAAATTTTTAAATTAAATTTTTAATATTTTTTAATCACTTTTTTTCATTCTTCTTTTTGCTGCTCTGAGTTCCACTGCTCTTTGAGTTCACCGATCATTTTTTCTGCCTCATGTAGTTTGCTCTTAAACCCCTCTAGTGTATTTTTCAGGGCAGTCATTGTGTTCTTTAGCTCTTTGACATTTGGTACTTTCTTATATTTTCTCTCTTTGCTGAAGTTCTCATGGTGTTCATCCACTCTTCTCCTGAGTTTGGTGAGCACCTCTGCAACCATTACTTTGAACTCTTTATCAGGTAAATTACTTCTCTCCATTTCATAAAGGTTTTGTTTTTTTTTAGTGAGATTTTATTATGTTCTTTTGCTTGGAACACACCCTGTGTCTCTTCATTTTTTTCTTGACTCTGTTTTGGTTTCTGTACATTAGATAAAACAGCTCCCTTTCCCAGTCTTGCAGGAGTGGCTTCATATAGAGATACACCTTATCGTTCAACACTACCCTCACACTTGGTTGTCTCTCAGACCTTTTGAGTGTCCAACATTCTTTTATTTCTGATGGTTCACTCTGTTTTATTTTCATTTGAGGCTATGCCAAGACCTGTCAGTGTCCCAGGATCTCAGTCAGCACCTAGACTCAGGCTGATTGTAAGCCAGACCCTCTAGCAGCAGTTCTTTAAATATGCAATATATACAGTCCTGTGGGACCACAACTCTGGCCACCAGTGCCAGATGAACTAGAAGTGTCCCCTGGGCAGCAGTCACAAAAGTCAGGGCTCTGGTCTGGGGGTACCAATGAGCTGTAGTGAGAGGGAGGGCACAGATGGCATGCACTGGTCTACATCCCCCGAAAACACATCTGCAGTCCCCTGGATGTGTGCTAAACTGGAAGCCTGCCCTGGATTCAGAAGCTCCAAGATAAGCAAATAGGCCTCTTTTAAAGAGAGACCAAGGATGTGTTTCAGTCTTGTTTTTATACAGCGCCCTGGTGGTGGTAGCATGCCAAGAACTATCTTTCAGGTTGTTACAGTCCCATGGGACCCAGGATCACAAGGTTCCCTGGCCACCAGTGCCAAAAGATGCTGGGGCATCCTCGGGTAGCAGCTGCAAAGACTGAGGCACCAGATGTAAACGCCAGGGCACCATATTAGTGTAAATGCTTCTCTTTAGGAGATATCGGTATTCTGCAGCACAACAGAGAGAGTGTGAAGATAGCACCTGGTCTCTGGGAAGGATTATAGTTAGTTGTGTGTTTAATTAATCTAATTAATGCATCTATGATGATAAGCTAATAATCTTTCACAGAAAGACTGAGCTCCTGGGTCTGTTCACTCCTGCCGTGCCACAGAAGTGGTAGCCTTTAAAGAATCCTTTCTCTGTTGGTTACAGTTCTGTGGGACCCCTGAGTGTAAGCCCCGTTGACAAATCAGAGCCAGGCAAAATAGAGATGTCCCATGGTGGCAGCTGCAAAAACTAGGCACCAGGCATAAAACCAGCCCACCAGATTCACGTAAAAGGTCCCCTCTGGGAGTAACTGGTGCTCTGGAGTGCAAAGATGATACCACTGGGTGGAGCAGAGGGTGAGCAACACGATGGCATCTGCTGGGAAACAGAAATGAAAAAAAGAAAAATGGCCTCCACCAGCCAGTGCACGAGGCAGGGTGATTGTGAAGATGGTGCCCACCGGCTGAAGGAAGTCAAAGATAGAGTATAGAGATGGTGCCCCCAGGAAAGAAAAGCCTAGAGTTAAAAGACAATAGCACCCACAGCTATAGCAGGGCAGAGGGAGAGCCAGAGCCGGCGCCCAAGAGTCCTCTGTCCCCAGGCAGCCCCCAGGTGTACGTCAGATCAGAAGCCGGCCCTGGGCTGATGCTCCCAGACAAGCAGATGGGTCTCCCCAACACAAAGTCTGGGCACCCCTCGATCAGCCACTTCCACGCTGGGCCCTAGGGCACATGAGTCCGGGTGTGTATGCCCTTTCAGAGCTGTTTCTCAGGTTGTCTATAGCCTTGTTGGGGACACAAGCCCCATTGGTTTTGAAAGCTAGATGGTTTGGGGGCTTGCCTCTCGGGGGCAGGTCTTAAAAGTTGGAGTCCTGACGTGGGGTTTAAACCCTTCACTCCTCAGGGGTTGCTGAGTTCCCTCCTGACCGGGGGTTTCGGCTCTGGAGGTAGGGCTTTATGGCGAGATCGTGTCCCAGCCCCTCTCACCTGCTTCAGGGTGGGCTGTCTCATTTGTGCAGTGTGTAGGAGTCACTCAGCCAGGTGTTAGGCTTTTTCAGAGGAAGTTGTTCAATAGGTAGCCATAGATTTTGTGTGTTTGTGAGAGGGGGTGAGTTCAGAATCCTCTTACGTCACCATCTTGAAATGGAACTGTCCAGATGATCTTTTTTACATGGAGATAATAAGATGTTCTACCAGCTTTGTGGATTTGAATGTCCAACTCCTTCCCCAGGTTTGGGAAGTTCTCAGCTATTATTTCTTTAAATAAACTCTCTGCCCTCTTCTCCTTCTGGTACATCAATTATTCTTAGATTTGCTTTTCTGATTGAATCCCGTCACTCTCAAAGGGTTTCTTCACTTAAAAAAAAATCTTAGTTCTCTTTTCTCTTTTAACTGAATCGTTTCTAACTTCACATCCTCTGAGTCTCTCATTCTTTTTTCCATCTGATCTGCACTCTTACCTATGCTGTCTAATGAATTCTTCTTCTCATTCGTTGATTTCTTCGGCTCCAGAATTTGTTGTTTATTTTTATAATTTTAATGTCTTTGGTAAAGAACTCCTTCTGTACATTTATTTTTGAGTTCATTGAATTGCATTTCTGAGTTTCTTGTAGCTTGTTGCATTTCTTTATGATAGCTATTTTGAATATCTGCTAGATCTCAACGTTCTGTGCCTTTGAGTTCAGTTGCTGTAGAATTATTTTTTTATGATGCCGTAATACCATGATGTTTCAAAATGTTTGATGAAATAGTACCTTTGCCTTCACGTTTGATGTAGCAAACACTTTTCTTCATTAAGGAATTATTTGTTTACTTTGGCTTTTTGCAGTTCAGCATGCTGGCGCTATATGTATATAGTGTGTGTGTGGTGTCCAGAAAGTTCCGTAGGCTTTCTTCACTCTTTTTTTCTTTTTGCTCTTCTGACTGAATAATTTTACATGACATATATTCAATATTTGAGTTTGATTCTTTGCGTGGTTGAATCTTCCTTTGAAGCTCTCTATTGAATTCTTCAGTTGAGTCATTGAATTCTTCATCTCTATAATTTCTGATTTTGTTTCTGTTTCATGGTTGAAATTCTCATTTTGTTCATGCATTGTTTAATTTCTTTTATTTGTGTGTCTCTGTGTTCCTGTATTTTACTAAAGTAGGAAGATTATTTTGAGTTCTTAGGCAGTTCATAGATCTCAGTTTCTTCAGGGTCAGTTACGGGCGCTTTGTTAGTTTCATTTGGGGGTGTCATCTTTACCTGATATTGTATGTGTGTGATTCCTGATTCCTTACATTGGTATCTAAGCATCTGAGTAAGCAGTCTCCTCTTCCAGACTTCACAGGTTCACTTGGGCAGAGACAGTTCTTCTCCAGTCCACTCTGCTTGGGTTTTTGAACGGGGCAGCTGGTAGCATCCTCGGGCACATGGCGTTGGCTGTTGGGACCTATTTTTAGGTGAAGCTGCTGCCTGAGCTCTGAGGTCTGGGGGCCGGGGTGGGTGGGGCTGACTGAGCACCGGTAGATAGCACTGCTGGCTTGGTTCCCTGCCCACACACAGGGTGTGGATGGGCCCTGCAGTTGTCTGGATTCTCTGGTCAGGCTTCCTCGTTGGGTGGGTGTGAATTAGCGTCACTGTTTGGGGGAGGGTGGGAGAAAGGGCCCCAAGGCCAGCATGGCTCATTGTCTGGGGACTCAGATCCGGCAGAATGGCACACTGAGCTGCCTGGCCAGATGGGGCTGCCGACTTTGCTCTGCAGACAGACAGAGCTGCTGGCTGGTCTTTGCTCATTTGCCACTTTAAGTGGGGCTGAAGGATGGGCGACTCAGCTTCCTGGGTGCACTGGCTAGGTTTCCTTATCAGGCAGGTCTGGGGACAGCAGCAAGCAATAAGTTGGGCTATGAATGAGTTTTCCTGCCTGGGGCGGGCCAGCAGAACAGGCCCCAAGACGGCAGTGGCAATGGACATGCTCCAGGGCTGGCCATGCTCATCGTTTAAAGTCTCAAATGAGGCAGAACCGTGCGCTGAGTTCCCTTGCCAGCCAGGGCCACCATCTTGGCTTTGCTGCCCTGCAGAGCAGCTGGCCGGGCTCTCAGCTTGAGTGCGCTGGGTTACGTAGCTTCTCAGGTGCTCCACCCAGGCTTCCTGGTCGTGGGGGACAGGGAGTGTATAGTTAGCGGTAGATGGGGCTATGAATTAAGTTTCCCTACCTGGGAAAGTCAGCGGAACAGCCTCCAAGGCTGGCAAGTCTAGCCATTTGGGGTCCTAAACCAGGCAGGACTGAAGTTCCCTGGTCAGACTGAGGCCCTACTTGGGCTTTGTAGATGTGCGGAGCTGCTGGTACACACGACTGCTTGGGCGCAGTGCGTAGGTACCCATTCTGTCAGGATCTGAGAGCCGGTGGCCGTAAAGCCCCATCTCCTTCTGCCACAATCCGATCTGCAGTCACCAGGCCTCACAGGACTCCCCTTGAGAGGTGGGCGTGAACGGGCTTCCTGGGAAGCAACTCACAACACGGGGTGTCCAACTTGGGCTTTCTTTTTCCCACTGGGGAACCTGTAGGCCCAGGGATGCCCTCTCGGGGCAGTGCTGCAACGGCCTGGAGGCGGGGCGTCGTGGTCCGAATGTAGCTGCTCTTCTTACCCTTCTAATATGAGCCTTCTTGGTCTCCAGAATTTGTGTCGTTTTTTTCCCTCTCTGTCAAACTTATTTTGTTCTTGTATTTTTAAAATTTAGACGGTTTATCTGTAGCTGTCTGAGCTTCGTTCGATCAGTTGTTTTGAACTCTTTATCAGGCAACTTGTGCAACTCCATTTTGGGGGGGACGGTCAGTCACTGGTAGTTTATTGTGTTTCTTTGGAGGTGTGTTTCCGCGACTCCTATGAGCCTGTAGCCCTCCATGGGTATCTGCGCATTTGAGGAAGCAGTCACCTCTTCCAGACTTCATGGGCTGAGTTTAGTGAGGAAAGACCTTCTTCTGCGGGTGGGGACGTGCTTTAGCGTACTGTGGCCCTGTGTCGAGCGGTGCAGGGCACCAAGCGTGAGGGCACGCGACAGCGCTGAGTTGGGGGTGGGCGTGGTGTCGCGCTGGCTCAGGCCGTCAGGGTCCATGACTTCAGTTGGGGTTTTCAGTGATGCCTCCGGATCAGAGGTGTGGGATCAGGGCAGGTGACTTGTCATGGCAAGGGCTGCTGGCACACAGGCTGTGGTGAGGGCCAGGTCCGGCGGTGAGGCCTGGGGCCAGCTGGGGACGTGAAAGCAGTTGCAGGGGCCGGGGCTGTGAGTGTGCGCTCACACAGCTGGAGGAGCTCGGTGTAGGAGTGTGCGTGATGGTGAGAAGTGGTGACGGGAATCGGGGCTTGCTGCACGCAGGCACAAAGACGCAAGGCTCAACTGGGCCCACGTGGCAGGGTAGGCCAGTGACAGGATTGCCACTGGGGCTGGATTCAGGTACACAGGCAGCTGCTGGGACGCAGGCTGTGCCAGTGTTCACTTGAGCAGCTGCAGGGCTAGCTGTGGGTATCTGTGCCAGACGCCAGGGCGGCTGCTTACAAACGGGTGACTGCAGGGCTTCGCCCTGTTCACGTGCCAGTGGTGGTGTGGGCGGAGTCTGGGTGCCCTAGCCGCGGTGGGAGCCTGCGCTGTTGGTGTGCGCTCGTGCAGTTACAGTGCGTGCACCGCTGTGAGGCGGCCACAGGGGACTAGACTGCTGTGAAGCATGCACTCCGCCAGAGGCCGGGGCTGCCTGCTGGCTTGGAGCCTCGCACCCAGGGTGCCCCCCGTGGTGCGAGCTGGGTCAGCTCAGGCAGCTGGAGTCTACACATGTGCAGTGCTGTGAGGCCCTCAGAAGCGGACCCTGCAGAGGGTCCACTGCAGTTACGCTGGCCCTTGGTCTGCTCCGCGGTGAAAGCTACTGGGTTTGGTTTTCTGCACAGCACTGCACTGGGGACTCCATCGCTTACACCGCACGGCTGGTAATGGATACCCCTGCCCTTCTTCCCTGTTCCTGGCCATCTCTAGATGTCTCAGCTATGCCAGTCTCTGGGTGGCGACACTGAAGCAGGTCCTTCATGAGGGGCCCTGAAAGGCGGGGAAGCTGGTCCCTGACCCAGCTCTCCCTTTCCCATAGAGGGGAAGTCTTTCCAGCCGGTGAGCTACCTCGTGGCACTGAGCAGTGACAGCCTGAGGGGTGGGATGATGCAGGCTAAAGAAACTGTTCCTCTTACCCTTTTTGTGCCGTTATTCTCAGGGTTTTTGCTCCACTGTATTGGTGAAGCTTCTTAAGTGAATCCCTGAGCTCTCCCCGAGCGATGTTCATTTGTGGAGAGCATCTAATTGTAGTTTGCTGTGGGAGGACAGAGATGGGGGTCTCCTACTCTGCCATCTTAGTGACGTCACTCATCACCAAGGATAATTTAGAATTGCATTACTTAATTTCCATACATTCAGAAAATTTCTAGCTATTTTCTTTTCTTGATTTCAAACTTACTGTCATGTAAATTATTCTGTATGATAGTGATCTTTTGAATTTGTCATGATTTGCTTTGTGGTGCAACACGTAATCTATTTAGATAAATGTTCCAAGTAATGGCAAAAATAACGTGTTTTCTTTGGTTGTTGGGTATCATGTTCTGTATATGTCAATTAGGTTAACTAGGGTGTCGGGTCAAATATTCTATATCCATACTGATTCTTTTGTTTCCTCAAGTCATGATTTACTAAGAGATGTGTCTTAAAATCTCCAATTATTGTTGCTGATGTATCTATTTCTTTTTTTATTCTATTACTTTTTGCTTTATATCTCTTAAAGCTATAGTATTGGTTGCAGTCAAACTGTTTCATCTTCCCATTGAATTTACTCCTCTAATTACTGGGACATCTCTCTATCTCTAGAAATATTGATACTTCACCTGATATTCATGAAGACCCAGCAGTTTTCTTTTGCTTCATGTTTGCTGATTTTCTTACCTTTTCATTTCAATCTGTCCTTATATTTAGAGTATGTATGTCTCTTATAAACAGTACATAGTTGAGTCTTTACAAAAATTCCCTCTGACAATTCCCTTTTAATTGGAATGTTTAGTCTACCACCTTGCTATTTTTTTAGAAGAAAAATTTCCCATTTATTTGGAATCCTTGATTCTAGAAACAAATTGGGCTTTATAGCGTGGATAAAAGGCTCAAGTAATTCCAACAGAAACACACACACACACACACCAAGTAGCTCTAGATCACAGTTAGAAAAATGAGCATCTATAATTTTAACTTTCAATTACCACTTAATACGTAATGGCATTGCTTTCAAATATGCGTGCCTAACAGCCATGGGTTAATGTTATATCAGGACAGTGATAATGAGATTCTCTGATTCCCTGGTCTGTACCTGGGCTTGGGTGACTGTCAGTCTAAGTGACAATGTATCCTGTGACATATACAAATCAGTTATCACTTTCTGGATAGAAGTTGTTTTCTATACTCTGAATTCACTGACAAATTAAAATATTTAATATTAAGTCATGATATATTCTTCTGCAGTGGATGGCTCAGATTACACAGAAAGGTTTTCCTTTCATTCTCCCATTTGTCATTATTTATAGATTATTTACTACCTGGAGAGTCACCTGACATTCCTTTTAAAACCTTTTGCCTTTGGACTTGACTCAAAATAAGGCAGGACTGAAGGATCATTCCTTGTCTCCCTCCCCTCCCCCAATGTAGATAAATACCTTTGCCCCAAAGTACACTGGTGGAAATTGATTTTCTGCCACATACCATAAAACCACCAGAAAAACACAACATAAAGCAAACATTTACCCCCCGCAGGAGAGAATGCAGCTCAGTTATAAGATGGACATCGGCAAAATTCATGGTTTAGATTTCATTATAGGTTAATAAAGTGTTCATTATCGGTTAATAAAGCTCAAAATTAAATCATTCCGCTTAAAATCAATCACAGAGACTTATTCTACTTATTGCTCTGACTTCCTAACAGATGTTTAAAGTAGGACTTTACGTGCCTGTGGAGAATGTCTTCGGACCTGTGTGGGCTGAAGGTGGGAGGATATGCACAAGCTGTAAATGTAATTAGAATGAAGAATGCATTTTTTTCAAGGGAAAAATCTTTAACAACAACAACAAAACATAGTCACCAGTGTACAAACGATTACCTGAAAAAAGAAATAGTAGGGAATAAAAGATGGGATACATATAAAAGGCACTAGATTCATTGGTCCCCGGGTCATCCTGGAGACACACCACAGAGGAAATCTGGAGTCACCCTTTTATTTTTCATTCAGGTGTAATTGTCATAAAACCTTATACTAGTTTCAGGTGTACAATATAATGATTTGATATTTGTATATATTGCAAAATGATCACCATGATAAGTCTAGTTAACACCTGTCACCATACAGTTACAAAATTTTTTTTTTGATGAGAACTTTTTTTTTTTTTGCGTTACGCGGGCCTCTCACTGCCGTGGCCTCTCCCGTTGCGGAGCACAGGCTCCGGACGCGCAGGCTCAGCGGCCATGGCTCACGGGCCCAGCCACTCCGCGGCATGTGGGATCTTCCCGGACCGGGGCACGAACCTGTGTCCCCTGCATCGGCAGGTGGACTCTCAACCACTGCGCCGCCAGGGAAGCCCGATGAGAACTTTTAAGAGCCACTCTCAGCAACTTTCAGATATACATTATTATTAACAATAGTCACCTTGCTGTATATTGCATCCTTATGACTTATTAACTGTAAGCTTGTACCTTTTGACCACCTTCACCCATTTCTCCCAACCCCCAGCCTTACGCCCACCTCTGGCAACCACCAATCTATGTTCTGTCTCTGAGTTCAGTGCTTTTGCCCACAGTCAGTGAGATCATATGGTATTTGCCTGATTTATTTCACTTAGCGCATAATGCCCTCAAAGTCCATCCGTATTGTTGCAAATGGCAAGATTTAATTCTTTTTATGGCTGAATAACACTCCATTTTGTGTGTGTGTGTGTGTATGTATGTATGTATATATATGACATTTTTTTTATTCATTCATCCGTCAGTGGACACTTAGATTGTTTCCATATCTTTGCTGTTATAAATAATGCTACAATGAGTGTCGGGGTGCATATATCTTTTCCAGTTAGTGATGTTTTCTTCCGATAAATACCCAGAGTTGCTGGATCATATGGTAGCTTCAATTTTTAATTTTTTGAGGATCTTTCATGCTGTTCTCCACAGCGGCTGCACCAACTTACCTTCCCACTAAGAGCTCACAAGTGGTCCCCTTTCTCCACTTCCTTGTCGACACTTGTTATCTCCTGTCTCTTGGATGATAGACATTCTAACAGATGTCAGACGATATCTTATGGTGGTTTTGATTTGGATTTCCCTGATGATTATGATGTTTAAGATCTTTTCATTTACGTTTTGGCCATCAGTACATCTATAAGAAAAATGAGGCTCTGCCCATTTTTTAAATATATTAAAAAATAGGGCTTCGCTGGTGGCGCAGTGGTTGAGAGTCTGCCTGCTGCTGCAGGGGACGCGGGTTCGTGCCCCGGTCCGGGAGGATCCCACATGCCGCGGAGCGGCTGGGCCCGTGAGCCATGGCCGCTGAGCCTGCGCGTCCGGAGCCTGTGCTCCACAACGGGAGAGGCCACAACAGCGAGAGGCCCGCGTACCGCAAAAAAAAAAAACAAAACAAAAACACGATAGTAATAGGGTTTTTATTTGCTATTGAGTTGTATGAGTTCTTAATATACCTTAGATATTAACCTTAGATATTAATCTTATTAGCTATATAATTGGAAAATATTTTCTCCCATTCTTTGGACTGCCTATTCTTTTTGTTTATATTTGTTTTCTTTGTCTTCTTTTGCTGTGAAGAAGCTTTTTAGTTTGAGGTGGTCCCTCTTGTTTATTTTTGCTTTTGTTGCCTTTGCTTTAGGTGTCAATTAAAAAAAAATTATTGCAAGACTGACATCAAGAAACTTATCCCTATGTTTTCTTCTACAAGTTTTATGGTTTCAAGTCTTACATTCAAGTCATTAATCCATTTTGAGTTAATCTTCTTTTTTATTATCATTTATTTATTCATTTATTTTTGGCTGCGTTGGATCTTTGCTGCGCGTGGGCTTCTCTAGTTGCAGCGAGCAGGGGCTACCCTTCATTGCGGCGTGCAGGCTTACATTCTGGTGGCTTCTCTTGTTGTGGAGCACGGGCTCTAGGCGCGAGGGCTTCAGTAGTTGTGGCACACGGGCTTCAGTAGTTGTGGCTCACGGGCTCTAGAGCGCAGGCTCAGTAGTTGTGGTGCACGGGCTTAGTTGCTCCGCGGCATTTGGGACCTTCCCGGACCAGGGCTCGAACCCGTGTCCCCTGTGTTGGCAGGAGGATTCTTAACCACTGTGCCACCAGGAAAGTCCTTGAGTTAATTTTTGTGTTTAAAGTTTGTTTAAATTACTATTGAGTTTCATTCTTTTGCATGTGGCTGTCCAGTTTTCCCATTACTGTTATTGAACAGACTGTCCTTTCCCCATTGTATATTCTTGGCTCCTTTGTCTTAAATTAATTGACCACAGATGCATGGGTTTATTTCTGGACTCTGCGTTCTGTTCCATTGATCTATGTGTCTATTTTTATGCCAATACAATGTCCCTAGCTTTGTAATATAGTTTGGAACCAGGAAGTGTGATTCCTTTTTGTTCTCCTTTCTCAAGATTGCTTTGGCTGTTCGGGGTCTTTTGTGGTTCTATACAAATTTTAGAATTGTTTGTTTCATTTCTGTGAAGTGCCTTTGTAATTTTGATAGGGATATAGCATTATATCTGTTTATTGTTTTGAGTAGTATGGATATTCTAACAATATTCTTCCAATCCCTGAGTAAGGAATATCTTTCCATTGATTTGTGTCTTCAGTTTCTTTCATTAATATCTTATTTATCAGTGTACAGGTCTTTCACAGCCTTGGTTAAATTTATTCCTAGGCATTTTATTTGATGCAATTATAAATGGAATTGTTTTCTTCTTTTCTGATAGTTATTTAGTGTATTGAAATGCAACAGATTTGTATATTGATTTTGTATTCTGCAGTTGTACTGAATTTGTTTATTCTAACAGTTATTTGGTAGAGTCTTTAGAGTTTTATATACACAACATCAGGTCACCCACAATTAGTGACAATTTGGCTTCTTTCCAATTTGAATGACTTTATTTCCTTTTCTTACCTATTTTTTCTTGCTAGGACTTCCAACTATGTTGAATAAAAGTGGTAAGGGTGGACATCCCAACTTATTCCTGGTCTTAGAGGGAAAGCTTTCAGCTTTTCGTTGTTCAGTATGATACAGTGGCTTTGTCATACATGGCATCTCATATTGATTGATTTTTGTAGATGTTGAACCATCTTGAATCCCTGGAAGAAATCCCACTTGATCATTGTGTGTGATCCTTTTAATGTTAATTCAGTTTGATAATATTTTGTTGATTTTTGTGTCTATGTTTGTCAGGAATATTGGCCTTAATTTTCTTTCCTAGTGGTGTCTCATCTGGTTTTGGTATCAAGGTAATGCTGGCCTCATAAAATGAGTTTGGAAGCATTCCCTCCTCCTAAATATTTCAGAAGAGACTGAGAAGGATTGGTGTTAATTCCTCTTTAAATGTTAGAATTCACCAGTGAAGCCGTTTGGGCCTTGACTTTTGTTTTGGGGCAGTTTTTTCGTTACTGATTGAATCTCCTAACTTGTAATTTGGTCTGTTCACATTTTCTATTCTTCATAATTCATAATTTTATTTTTTCTCCAAATTCACATAATTTCTTCATGTTTCTAGGAATTTATGCATTTATTCTAGGTAGTCTGGTTTGTTGGCATTTAATGGTTCATAGTAGTCTCTTACAATCCTTTCCA
Source organism: Tursiops truncatus (assembly GCF_011762595.2). Taxonomy (NCBI): domain Eukaryota; kingdom Metazoa; phylum Chordata; class Mammalia; order Artiodactyla; family Delphinidae; genus Tursiops; species Tursiops truncatus. The sequence goes on from NC_047054.1 coordinate 6,454,832, forward strand.
TTTCTTTGGTATTAGTTATAACGTTTCCTCGTTCATGTCTGATTTTGAGTCCCTTCTCTTGGTGAACCTTGCTACAGATTTGTCAATTTTGTTTATCTTTTCAAAGAATAAGTTCTTAGTTTCATTGATCTTTTCTATTGTCTTTTAAAAATTGATTTATGCTCTTTATTTCCTCCCTTCTCCTAATTTTGGGCTTTCTTTGTTATTCTTCTTCTAGATCTTTGAGTTGTAAAGTTAAGTCATTTATTTGAGATTTCCTGTTTTTAGATATAAGCATTTACTGCTATAAACTTCCTCTTAAAACTGGTTCAGCATCATCCCATCAGTTTTAATATGATTTATTTCCGTTTTCATTTGTCTCAAGGTAGGTTTCAACTTCTCCTTTGTTTCTCCATTGACCCATTGGTTGTTTATAAGATATGTAATCTCCACATATTTGTGAATTGTCCAATTTTCTTATTGTAATTTCTAGTTTTATACTGTTGTGGTCAGAAAAATATCTGATATGATTTCAATCTACTTAAATTTGTTAAGACTTGTCTTGTGGCTGAACATGTGATCTATTCTGGGGAATGTTCTATGTGCACTTGAAGAATGTGTATTCTGTTGATTTTGGATGAAATGTTCTGTATATTTTTGTTTAAGTGTCTGGTCTAACATAGCATTTAAGGCCAGTGCTTTCTTATTGATTTTCTCTCTGGAAAAATCTATCCATTAACATTATGTGGAATATTAAAGTTCCTGACTATTATTGTATTGCTATTTCTCTCCCTATTTCTGTTAATATTTGCTTTATATATGTAGGTGCTCCTCTCTTGACTGCCTAAATATTTACAAATGTTATATCCCCTTGTTGGGTTGATCCCTTTATCATTATGCAGTGCTCTTCTGTGTCTCTTATTGTCTGTCTCAGTGTCTGTTTTGTCTGATATATGTAAAGCTACTCAGCTCTCTTTTGGTTTCCCTTTGCATGAAATACCTTTCCCCATCCCTTCTCTCTCTCTCTCTCTCTGTGTACACACTTAAAACTACAGTAAACCTCTTGATGGCAGCATATAGATGGGTCTTGTTTTTTAACCATTTAGCTACTCTTCTAAGAATTTACTCCATTTACATTTAAAGTAATTATTGATAGGTACTTTATCAGCATTTTGATTCTTTCCTGTCTGTTTTGTAATTCCTTGCTTTTGCTCTCGTCCTTTGTGGTTTGATGACCTTCTTTAGTGGTATGCATTGATACTTATTATCTTTTGTGTCTCTACTATAGGTTTTTGCTGTGGTTATAATGAGGCTTACGTGTAACAACTTACATTTTTAAGAGCCTATTTTAAGTTAATAACAACATGCGTTTAAATGTATTCTATACTTCTATATTTATACCCCTCCCATTTTGTTTTTGATGTCACATTTTACGTTTTTATCTTGTGTACCCCATTAACAAATTATTTTTCTGCTTTTGTCTTTTAATCTTTGGACTAACCTTACAAGTGATTAACCCACTACCTCTTTATGTACTTACAATTACCAGTGAGATTTATACATTCATGTGTTTTCTTGTTACTCTTTAATGCCCTTTCTTTTGGTCTTAAAGAAGTCCTTTGACATTTCTTATAAGGCCAATCCAGTGATTTTCAACTCTTAACTTTTGCTTGTGAGGAAAACCCTTTATCTCACCTTCAATTATGTGTGATTCCTTTGCTGGAGAGACTATTCTTGATTGGAAGTTTTTTTCTTTCAGCACTTTGCAGGCCATAAGGGAGTGAATATATTCAAAGTTTCTTTTGAAAAATCAGCTTATAGTCCTATGGGCACTTCCTTGTGCATAACAAGTTTTTCTTCTCTTACTACTTTTAATAATCTCTCTTTGTCTTTAACTTGTGACATTTTAATTACGATGTGTCTTTGTGTGGGTCTCCTCAGGTTCCTCTCAACTGCCACTCTCTAGACTTACTGGTTATGGATGTCTATTCCCTTCCCCAGGTTAGACAAGTTTTCAGCCATTACTTTTTCAAGACAGATTTCTGCCCCTTTTCCTCTCTTCTTCTACTGGGACCCCTGTAATAGGAATGTTATTAAGCTTGATGCTGTGCCGTATCTTCACTCTTTTTCCTTCTTTTTCCTGCTCTGATTGGGTGAGCTCCACTGCCTTGTCCTCAAGTTGACTGATTGTTTTTTCTGCTTCATCTAGTTTGCTGTTAAACCCCTCTAAGGCATTTTTTCAGTTCAGTTATTGTATTTTATTTATTTATTTATTTTTGGCTGTGTTGCGTCTTCATTTCTGTGCGAGGGCTTTCTCTAGTTGTGGCAAGCGGGGGCCACTCTTCATTGCGGTGCGCGGGCCTCTCACTATCGCGGCCTCTCTTGTTGCGGAGCACAGGCTCCAGACGCGCAGGCTCAGTAGTTGTGGCTCACGGGCCTAGTTGCTCCGCGGCATGTGGGATCTTCCCGGACCAGGGCTCGAACCCATGTCCCCTGCATTAGCAGGCAGACTGTCAACCACTGCGCCACCAGGGACGCCCCGTTTATTGTATTTTACATCTCTGTGACGTCTGTTTTGTACATTCTTATATTTTCTCTCTGTCGAAGTTCTCACTCTCTTCATCCAGTCTTCTCCCAAGTTTACTGAGCACCTTTATGACCAGGACATTGAACTCTTTATCAAGGAAATTACTTATCTCCATTTCCTTGAGTGGTTTTTTTTCTTCATGGTTTTATGTTCTTTTGTTTGGAACAAACTCTTCTCTTTCTTCATTTTGCTTGACACTCTGTGCTTGTGTCTATGCATTCGATGAAAGACACCTCTCCCAGTTTTGAAAGAGTGTCCTCACGTAGGAGAGGAACCCTCTTGTTCAACCGTGTTCTACCTCTTGGTTGTCTCTCAGACCTTATTTATTGTTGAAGTGGTCTCTTTTATTTGTAATAGCTCCCACGTGTTGAGGGTGTGCAAAGACCTGTCCATGTCCCAGAGGGGAAGATCGCAGTCAGCACTTAGGTTCAGGCTGATGGGAAGCCAGACCCCCAGGCAGCGGCTTTTCAAGTGGGCAGATATCCACAGTCCTGTGGAGCTGCAAGTGTTTCTGCTGTTGGTCCTCAGACCCAGGTGATCTGGAGGTGTCCCTTGGAGTCGCAAAATCAGGGCTCCAGAGGTGTGCATAAGCTCCATTCTAGGACATAGCGGTGGGCTGCAGCAAAGCAGGGGAGGAGCTCAAAGGTGACGTCCACCAGCCTGTGGTCCCTGAGAGCGCCTCGTAGGGCCCTGCACGTGTGTTAAAGCGAAAGCCTGCCCTTCAGTCCGAAGCTCCAGAATGAGCGAATAAGCCTCTTTCACAGAAAGCTTGGGAGTGTGTTTCAGTCTGCTGCTGTCTGCATTGCCCTCAGGGTGGCCACCAGCCCAGAACTGTCTCTCCAACTGTTACAGTCTCACGGGAGCCGGGAGCAAACCTCCCTGGCCACCAGGACCAGGCGATCGAGGGACATCTCCTAGGGGGCAGCTGCAGAAACTGGGGCATCAGAAACCTGTAGTAGCTCCCCTTTGAGAGATACTGGTGCTCTGAAGCATGGTGGAGAGAGAGTGAGAAGACAGTGCCACCGCCTGAGGTCTCTTGAAAGGGTCACAGTCGGCCTTAGATGTGTGTTTAATTAGAAGCCAGCACCTCAGGCTGCAGCTACGATGGTAAACTACTTGGTCCCTTTCACAGAAAGATTGAACGCCTGGGTCTGTGTCCTCTTGCTGTGCCCTGAGCCTGGTAGCTGTTTAAGAACTCTTTCCCCATCAGTTACGCCCTATGGGACCTGCAGGCACGAGCCCCTTGGCCACAGGGGCCAGGTGATGTCCAGGTGTCCCCTGGTGGTAGCTACAGAAATCGTGCTCCTTTCAGGGAGATGCGGAAAGTTGGAGTGAGGCAGAGGGGAGAGCGTGAAGATTGCATCACTGGCCCCATTTCCCAAGAGCAACTCCACAGGCCCCTAAATGTGTGCCTAACCAGAATCCTGCCCCCAGCCCAAAGCTCCTAGACGAACAAATAGGCCTCTTTCTCAGAAAGACGAGGGGTGCGTTTCAGTCTGCCGCCCGTGCAGCGCCCTTGGGGGCGGTAGTCTGCCAAGAACTGTCTCCCTGACTGTCACAGTCCACTGGGCGCCAGGAACGTGAGGCCCCCTGACCTCCCTAGCCAGGTAGTCGAGGCGCTTCTCCTTAGCGGCAGCCACAGAAGCTGTAGCACCAGACGTGAAAATCAGGGCCACAGATGTGGGTGACAGTCCCTCCCCAACCCCTGGGGACACACCTGTGCTCTGGAGCGCTGCACAGGGAGAAGGGAGCAGGTGGTGCCTGATGCCTCAGGCCAGGTGGAGGGGGTGTTGATGCTTGGTGCCAGTGCGGGGGAAGCAAAAACAAAGGCCTGGAGTTAAAAAAAAAAAAAAAAGGAGCATGCTGGGAGCTTGGCAGAGGGGAACATTAGGTGTGGGGAGAAGGCCTGGGTTTGGGGGGAAAAAACAGATGGCAGGGGTAGGTGGTCCCTAGCAGCCTCTGTCCCCGGTGAGTATCCCTGCAGGCCTCTAGGTATATGTTAAGTTGGAAGCCTGCCACTCAGGCCGGTGCTTTAAGACTAGCCAATGAGGGCTTCCCTGGTGGCGCAGTGGATGAGAGTCCGCCTGCCGATGCAGGGGACACGGGTTCGTGCCCCGGTCCGGGAAGATCCCACGTGCTGCGGAGCGGCTGGGCCCGTGAGCCATGGCCGCCGAGCCTGCGCGTCTGGAGCCTGTGCTCCTCAACGGGAGAGGCCACAACAGGGAGAGGCCCGCGTACCACCAAAAAAAAAAAAAAAAGACTAACCAATGAGCCTCTTTCACGTGAAGTGTGGGTGTGATTAGCTGCTTCTGTGCTGAGCCCTTTGGCAGGTGAGGCGGAGTGGGTGAGGCCGTTTCTCAGACTGCCATAGCCTGTGGGTCTCGGGCACGGGAGCCCCTTTGGTTTTCAAAGCTGCATATTCGGGGGCTTATTTCTCGGGAGCAGGTCTTAAAAGTTGGAACGCTTGATGTGAGGATGAAACCCTCTGTTCCACAAGGAGAAGCTCAGGGTTGTGAGTTCCCTCCCAGTTGGTGGTGGCCTGGCCTGGTGGGTTTGTGGTAACTGTGTCCCTCCTACTAGTTTCATTGTGGTTTTCTTTTCATTTGCTTAATGTGTAGTCATCGCTCAGCTACTTTCTAAGGGTTTTTTTTTTTTAACAGAAAAACTTGTTCCATATGTAGCTGTAGGTTCAGTGTGTTTGTGGGAGGAGTGGGGTTCAGAATCCCCCTACATTGCCATCTTGAACCAAAAATGTTTCCCTGGATACTGGGTGATGCTATTCAGGTCCAAGTTTGTACCTGAAAGTGGTGTCTCACGGCCACCGCCATGAGGCTGCAGATGCAGACAGGTTTGTCTCCCAACTCCACAACCAGTCTTCTTCTTCTTCTTTTTTTTTTTTTTAGTAAACATGTGGATCACCAAACCTCTACTAGGTGATTTTGAAGCTCTTTAACTTCCCTTTGCAGTGGCACCAGAATTGGGGAGAAGATTCTAGGAAGAGTATTGCCTTTGCCAGCAAAGAGCATTTAAACTGTGCTTTTGAGAAAGAGAATTCTTTTTCTTTGTCACCGTGCTTCACGTTGGCTCTGCACCCCCAGCGCTGACGGGGTCCCTCATGGCCCTGTGATTGTATCTGAGCATCTGTGCTGCCCTGGCAGGGGAGGTAGCCTAGACTGCAACGTCTTGAACTTACTGTATCTCTAGCTGGGCTAGAGGATGAGCTTAATGCAAAGGATACAACTCAGGGGCACCCATAAGGAAGCGATGAATGAAACCAGGTATGGGGGAAGGAGTGTGGAGCTTAGCACTTCCTTTCTAGGGGCACCACCCAAAAGACCTTGCTAGTTTTTCAGCATTAAAGTTTTTTTATTGAGTTATAATATGCATACAGAAAAGTACACATATCATAAACATACAGCTGGAAAGTTTTTATAAACTAACCAATTCCATGTAATCAGTACCCAGATAACAAGGTAGAATTAGCAGCACCCAACCCCTCTTATTCACTGCCTCCACCCAATAACCACTATCCTAACTTCTAACATTCTAGATTAGCTTTTTAAAGTTATTTTTTCAACTTATTTAAACTAAAGAAAGAAAACATTTCTGCCATCCCCACCTCTAGCAACTACCAATCTGTTCTCGGTATCCGTGAGCTTTATTTTATTTTATTTTTTACGACTTCACATGTGAGAGAGCTCTTTCTGTATTTGCCTTTCCCTGAGTCTATATCACTTAGCATAATGCCCTCGAGGTCTATCCATATTGTTGCAAATGGCAAGATTTCATTCTTTTTTATGGCTGAACAATATTCCATTGTGTGTATGTATACCACATCTCTTTTATCCATCTATCTGTTGATGGACACTTTGTTTTCATATCTGGCTATTGTAAATAATGCTGCAGTGAACATGGGGGTCCATATATATTTTTGAGTTAGTATTTTCATTTTCTTTGGATAAATATCCAGAAGTAAATGGCTGGATCATACGGTAGTTTTAATTTTAATTTTTTGAGGCCCTTCCATACTGTTTTCCATAGTGGCTGCACCGATATACACGCCCACCAGTAGAGGGCGCAAGGGCTCCCTTTCCTCCACACCCTCACCAACACTTGTTATTTTTGTCTTTTTCATAATGGGCATTCTGATAGGTGTGAGATGATACCTCATTGTGGTTTTAATTTGTATTTCCTTGATAATTAGTGATATTGAGCATCTTTACTTTTTTTTTTTTTTTTGTGGTACGCGTGCCTCTCACTGTTGTGGCCTCTCCCGTTGCAGAGCATAGGCTCTGGACACGCAGGCTCAGCGTCCATGGCTCACGGGCCCAGCCGCTCCGTGGCATGTGGGATCTTCCCAGACCGGGGCACGAACCCACGTCCCCTGCATCGGCAGGCGGACTCTCAACCACTGTGCCGCCAGGGAAGCCCTATTGAGCATCTTTTCATGTACCTGTTGGCCATCTTTATATCTTCTTTGGAAAAATGTCTATTCAGATCCTCTGCTCCTTTTTAAATCATTGTCTGTTTTTTGCTATTAAGTTCTATCAGTTCTTTATATATTTTGTATCTTAGCCCCTAGTCAGATATATGATTTGCAAATATTTTATCCAATTAAGTAGGTTGCCATTTCATTTTGTTAATGGTTTTCATTTCTGTGCAGAAGCTTTTTAAATTGAAAAATGTAGTCTCAGTTGTTTACTTGCTTTTGTTGCCAGATTTGAAAAATCATAACCAAGATCTATGGCAAGGAGCTTATCATCCATGTTTTCTTCTAGGAGTTTTATGGTTTTAGGTCTTACATTCAGTCTTTTATCAATTTTGAGTTCATTTTTGTGTCTAATGTAAGATAGTGGTTAAAGTTCATTCTTTTGCATGTGGCTGACCAGTTTTCTCAACATCATTTACTGAAGAGACTGTTCTTTTCCTGTTGTGTATTCCTGGCTCCTTTGTCATAAATTAATTGACCATATATGTGTGAGTTGATTTCTGGGCTACTCTTTTAACTACTATATAACTACTAATACCTACTACTACTATATATAACTACTATATAACTATATGACTACTAATACCTACTCTTTTAACTACTGTAGCTTTGTAATATAGTTTAGGAGCATGATGGCTCCAGTTTTCTTCTTTCTCAAGATTGCTTGGCTATTCAGGGTCTTTTATGGTTCCATACAAATTTTAGGATTTTTCTATTTCTGCAAAAATACCATTGGAATTTTGATAGGAACTGCATTGAATCTGTAGATTGCTTTGCGGAGTATGGACATTCTAACAATATTGATTCTTCCATTCCATGGACGTGGAAGTGTCCATTTATCTGTGTCATCTTCAATTTATTTAATGTCTTGTTTTCAATATATAGATCATTCACCTCCTTGGTTAAATTTATTTCTAAGTATTTTCTTTTTCTCTTTTTTTTTTTTTTTGCGGTACGTGGGCCTCTCACCGCTGTGGCCTCTCCCGTTGCGGAGCACAGGCTCCAGACGCGCAGGCTCAGCGGCCATGGCTCACGGGCCCAGCCGCTCCGCGGCATGTGGGATCTTCCCGGACCAGGGCACGAACCCGTGTCCCCTGCATCGGCAGGCAGACTGTCAACCACTGCGCCACCAGGGAAGCCCAGTATTTTATTCTTTTGAGGCAACTGTAAATGGGATTTTTTTCTTAATTTCCATTTCTGGTATTATTAGTGTATAGAAAAAACAACAAATTTTTGTGTATTTTGTAACCCACAACTTTACTGAATTTTTTAGTTCTAATAGTTTTTTGATGGAGTCTTTGGATTTTCTATATATAATATGTCATCTGAAAATAATGAAGTTTAGTTTCTCCTTTCCAATTTAGATTTCTTTCACTTTTTCCTTACCTAATTGCTGTTGCTGGGACTTCCAATACAGTGTTGAATAAAAGTGGCAGGAATGGGTATTCTTGTCTTGTTCCTGATCTTACAGGAAAAGCTGTAAAGTGTTTTTGTATTGAGTATGCTATTAGCTCTAAGCTTGTCATACATGGCTTTTGTTATGTTAAGGTATGTTCCCTCTACATTCACTTTGCTGAGGATTTTTATCATGAACTGACTTTGTATTTTTTCAAATGCTTTTTCTGCATCTATTAAGAACATATGTTTTTCTTTTCCCTTCATTTTGTTAATGTGGTGTATCACATTGACTCGGTTGTGGATATTACACCATCCTTAAAACTCTGGAATAAATCTCCCTTGATAATGTGTATGATCTTATTGTATTGTTGAATTCAGTTTGGTAATATTTAGTTCAGGATTTTTACGTCTATGTTCACCAGGGTCATTGGCCTGTAATTTTCTTTTCTTGTGTCGTCCTTGTCTGGTTTTGGTATCAGGGTAATGCTCGCTTTATAAAATGAGCTTGGGAGAGTTCCCTCTTCTTTTTTTTGGGAGAAGTTTGAGGAGGATTGATATTTTTTGAGTATTTGGTAGAATTCACCATTAAAGCCATTTGGTTTTGAACTTTTGACCGTTGGGAAGTTTTTGATTACTGATTCAATCTCCTCATTAGTAATTGGTCTGTTCATATTTTCTATCTCATTTCATGATTTAATCTTTGTAGGTTGTATACCATAGGAATTTATCCATTTATTCTAGGTTGTCTAATTTGTTGGCATATACAGTAGTTGTTCACAGTAATCTCTTATGATCGTCTGTATTTCTGTGTTACTTGTTGTAATTTCTTTTATTTCTGATTTCATTCATTTATGCTCTTTCTTTTTTCTTGATGAGTCTGGCTTAAAGGTTTGTCTATTACCTTTTCAAAGAACCAGCTCTTAGTTTCATCGATCTTTTCTATTGTTTTTTAGTCTCTATTTTTGCTCTGATCTGAAAGTGAGTTTCGTTAGCAGCATACAGATGGGTCTTGTTTTTTTTTATTTGTTTGTTTTGTTTTTTAATCCATTTAGCCACTCTTTTGTGTGTGTGTGTGTGGTATGCGGGCCTCTCACTGCTGTGGCCTCTCCCGTTGCGGAGCACAGGCTCCGGACGCGCAGGCTCAGCGGCCATGGCTCACGGGTCCAGCCACTCCGTGGCATGTGAGATCTTCCTGGACTGGGGCATGAACCCATGTCCCCTGCATCGGCAGGCAGACTCTCAACCACTGCGCCACCAGGGAAGCCCCCACTCTTTCTTTCGACTGGAGCATTTAGTCCATTTACATTTAAAGTAAGTATTGATAGGTATATGCTTATTGCTATTTTATTGTTTTCTGGGTGTTTTTGTAGTTCCTCTCTGTTCCTTCTTTCTTGCTCTATTCTTTTGTGGTTTGAAGACTTTCTTTACTGGTATTCTTATATTCCTCTCCCGTTATCTTTTGTGTATCTACTGTAGGATTTTGCTTTGTGATGACCATCAAGCTTCCATATAATAACCTGTATTTATAAGTCTGTTTTTTAGCCGATAACAAGTTTGAATGTACTCTTAAGTTCTACATTTTTACTCTTCCTCTCCCACGTTTTATGTTTCTGATTCACATTTTACATCTTTTTGTCTTCTGTATTCCTTAACTAATTATTGTAGTTATAGTTATCTTTACAAGTTTTGCCTTTATCTTTATATTAGCTTCACAGGTGATTAATTCACTACATTTACTATATATTTACCTTTACCAGTGAGATTTATACTTTCATATGTTTTCTTGTTACTAATTAGTGCCTTTACTTTTTCCCTTAAAGAATTCCCTTTAACATTTCTTGTAAGGGCAGTTTAGTGGTGATGACTCTTTTAACTTTTGTCAAGAAAACTCTATCTCACCTTTAATTCTAAATGATAACTTTGCTGGATAGAGTATTCTTGGTTTGGGAGTTTTTTTCTTTTCAGCACTTTGAATCTATTGTGCTATTTCTTCCCATTCTGCAGAGTTTCTGCTTAAAAATATGATTATGGGGATTTCTTTGTATATAACAAGTTGTTTTTCTCTTTTTACTTTATTTGAATTTCACCAGTTTTTCCAGTAATGTCCTTTTTCTGTTCCACAATCCAATCCAGAGTACCACATTGCATTTGCCTGCCCTTTTTTTTAATTAACCAAATTTTCCCAGTTTTTCTCTATTAGCTTTTAGTTACATAGTCTCATAATTATTTTTGAATGTTTAGCTTTGAACAGAGTAACTTATACTTTCTGGAATGAGCTAGTTCCTTATCTGTGGATAACAGATTAAGTTGCCTTATTATTTTTACCTAATATAATTTTTTTTACCTAATAATTATTTTTACCTAATAATATTATTATTACCTAAAAACCAGTTACAAGTTGGGAGGTACCCACTGAAAATGACAAGTTTTTTTTAGGATAACTGACCTCTGTCTCTGTTTCTAATGGTAGTTAGGTTGCAGGGCCAGTTATCTATTTGGAGTCTCCTAGTGTGTGATATAAACAACGTCATCTGCATGTCGGGAATACGCATCCTCCTATTTTGTATGTTAGAAGGAGAAACACTAAGCTACACTACATAACCTGGGCTTCCCATTCCTCCCCACTCTTATACTTTATTTGCATTTGGCTTATGTGTTTGTGTACATGCTCAATCAAGAATATTCTTCATGCAGATTAACATTTGGCTTCATATGTTTCTGTTTATCTCAGCAGATAAAATGGACTTTATTCTTCTCTTCTTGAGAGTGACACACCCTATCAGAGCTTTTGTCCTTTTAAAAATTTTATTTATTTATTTATTTAGGCTGCTTTAGGTCTTCATTGCTGCGCACGGGCTTTCTCTAGTTGCGGCGAGCAGGGGCTACTCTTCTTTGAGGCTCACGGGCTTCTGATTGCGGTGGCTTCTCTTGTTGCGGAGCACGGGCTGTAGGCCCGCGGGCTTCAGTAGCTGTGGCTCACGGGCTCTAGAGCGCAGGCTCAGTAGTTGTGCAGGGACTTAGTTGCTCCGAGGCATGTGGGATCTTCTTGGACCATGGATCGAGCCCGTGTCCCCTGCACTGGCAGGTGGATTCTTAACCACTGTGCCACCAGGGAAGTCCCTAAAATGGACTTTAGAGTGAGCACTCTGATTTCTTTCTCTGCAGCTTAACTTCAATTTTATTATAGCTCATCCAGTAGGACAAAAATCACACTTAGACCTGATTACCAGTTATTATTAACTTGCAAACAAAAAAGTATAAATTTAAAGGTCGTTCCATTAGTCAGATCACTAGAGCAGGGAAGGTTTCTCCCCAGCTTTCCTCGTAAGTCACTGGACATCGTTCACAGTTAATCACTGTTGTCGCTAGTGCCATTTCTCCCTCCTCACCTCCCCGACTGATCTCTTTTTCTGTATGTCTGTAATCCAATAATAATGATCACATTGGCTAGAAATGGTCACCATATTGTTACAGTCAGTGTTTAAGGCCTTTCATGTTTTAAAACAAATATTGAAAATCATTTAAATTATTTTTAAAAGTGTTTTCCTATAAATAGCTTCAAAATTTCTGGAAGAGATAAGACTGTTAAGATTCAACCATACCATTTCTTGAATCGGTGCTATTCGAATAATTTACGGGATTTAAACACATTGTTCTTTTTCTGTTGAAAGATATGTATTTTGGAAATGTTCCTTTCCCCCCCTCCCTTTCATTTTGTAACGAAAACACTACCACTGGAGACAGACCATTTGAACGACCTACAGCTATGTGTGGCTGAACATCAGTCACTGTTCTGTTCTACTAAAGAATCCCCGTGATAATTCCCCTTGTCATCTGCCAAGGGATGTCAGCAGCCATCCTGTGTAATTTTACTTCTTCTGTACTGATGACCCTCGATATGGGTCACGTGCCTTGACCTGTGACTATTTTGTTATCCGGCATCTGAGTGTCTTTCTGAAGCTTCATTTGAACAAGCACTGACACCTCATAGAACAGTTAGAAAGGACATCTCCCATTGTCTCTGGCTTTCAAACCTTTCATTAGGCATTGTTCAGAGGGGACAGTAGGCTTCCTCTCTTTCTTTATTTTCTATACCTCACACTATTACTGTTTCTCTTATCAAAACCTAAAGCCCAGATTTTTTAATGATTGTTTTTCTCTTTTTTGGAAATCCATGCCAATTTCTATTGTTTACTGAACAGTGTATTACTTTCAGGTTTGCCTTCTCTGCCAAGAGCTTTGTTTATTATTTAATATTACAACAGCAAAATTCCTCTACTTATATCTTTCAAAACCCTGGTATGTCTACAGAGTTTTTATCATTAATCTCCTGTCTTAAGCAAAAGATCCATCATTCTTCTATCATTCTCTCATATGTAGTCGCCCTATACATGTTCTTGGTTAACTTCTTGTTTCTTAATCATTTCAATATTTTCTTACTCATTCTTCTTTGCCCAATATCATTTAATTCAAAACCTATTTTGATCTCACCGTGTACCACACTGGATCAGGCACATCACATCACATTGGAGAAGAGACACAGTCCATGCCTTCCTGGAGCTGACAGCCCAGTAAGAGAGATAGATGAGACTTACTTTTTTCATTTAACAAACATGTGTTACTCCTTAACTCTCTAGTTGATTGTAGCTAACATCTCTAAAAAGGATACAAGTAGCAACTACCTGAGGACTGAAAAGTAAACAACAGCAGGCACATTGAGGGGGAAATAAGAATTTGAAAAATGACCAGTACCAGTGAGTGTCCAGAAGTGTTTTTCTTTTATCTCCTGACTTTCACCTGAGCGCAGTCCGAGTTGCAGAACTACACAGCAGGTGCAGACAGCAAAACCTCCAAGAGAAACCCTATTTTTCTGGCCAGAGAACTAAGAAAAGGGGACCCTGTGAGCTGAAGTGGGCAGGGGGGATGGGGAAGCTGTTTTCTTTTTCTTTTTTCTTTTGCCTTTTTTCTCTCTCAGCTCAGCCATAAAGCTAACTCATCTTGCAGAGACACCTAAAATCCCAAAGGAAAACTATCTTTATGGTCAGAGGAACTGGGGAAAGAGGCCCTGGAGAGTCAGACTTTGTCAGGGAAATCCCAGAGAGAAGTGAGTTTGAGAAGGTCATCCCCCAAGTCTGTGTAGGAATCTGCAGAAGCCCCATGCTCATCCAGAGCTGTGAATGCACAGAACAGACCCAGTGAAGAATAGAAAGGCTTGGAAAACTGAACCGAGATAGAAAACACTGCCACTGAAGGCAAAAAGGACTTGCAGTCTCAACCTGACCAGGCTGATGGCCCGCTAAAACAGACCACACAAAATGAGCGTTCGCAAAGCACTCAGACAGGACCCAAGTCTCATATCACAAATACTTAATGTCTAAGGTATAAGGCAGAATTACTTAATATAAAAAACTACGGAAAGTATGACCTCCTCAAGGGAAAAGACAATCAAATGCCAACAGTGAGATGACTCAGATGTTGGAATCTGTGGACAATGTCTTTAAGTGGCTAATTATAACCATGCTTGAGATAAACAAAAGGTACAAATAAGTTCTCAACAGAGAGAGAAAATCTATTTTTAAAAAGAACAAGATGAATATTTTAGGACTGAAAAATACAATGTGATACAATTTTTTAAAAAGTTTACTGGATGGGCTCAATAGAATGGACACATCAGAAAGAGACACACTAGAAAATAATTAATTGAAATAATCCAATCTGAAGTACACAGCAAACAAAGATTTAAAACAAAATTAACAGAGCCTCAGGGACCTGTGGGGACAATATCGAAATAATATCTAACATTTATATCATTGGAGTCTCAGAAGGAGAAGAAAAAGATTGGTGCAGAAAAGATATTTAGAAAAAAATTGGCATGCTTAAAACTTACCAAATTTGAGGGAAAACATAAACCTCAGTGAACCTCGATCAGGAAAAACTTGAAGAAAACCATGCCAAGACACATCATAACCAAACTGCAAAAAGAAGGACGGAGTGGAAAGCAGGTAAGGGAGAAGAGGAATGGGAGAAGAAGACTTAAAAGGAGGAGAGACAGACTGAGAGGAGAGACACAGGGAGAGAGAAGAAGAAAAAATGAAAAACTATGAAAGCAGTAGATAGAAACACATTACATATAGATAAAAATTACATATGATGGAATATTTCTCATCTGAAACCATGGTGGCATGAAGACTGTCAAACATCTTTAAAGTGCTGAAAGAAAAAAAAAAAAGCTATCAATCCAGAATTCTATATGTACCAAAAATGTCCTTTGGAAATACAAAATACACTTTCAAATGAAAAAAGCTAGGAGCTATTGGCACCAGCACTTCTGCTCTAAAAGAAATGCTAAAGGAAGTTCTCCTGGCTAAGGGAAACTTGAAACTTAAGGAATGAAGGAATAGCAAGAGAAATTATAAATATCTGGATAAAGTATTTTTTCTTTAAGCTGCTTAAAATGTGTGTGATGGAAAGCAAGCAAACACTAGAACATTGTTTAGTGAGGCTGCCAATGTACATAGTTGTGATACATATGACAGTAATAAAAAAGGGATGAGGCTACAGGGACTGATATGCTTGTAAGGCCTCTATGTCTTGCTTAAAAAGAGAAATTAACTGTAACTGGACTATAAAGTGTGTATGTTGTAATAGAGCTACCAGGAAAAAAATACGCAATAGGAGTTTTTTTTAAAGATAAATTTAAATGGAATAGTAATAAATACATTCAAATAATACATTCAAAAAGTGCAGGAAAGGGGGAGGATAGGAACAACAACTAAAACCAGGACAAACAGAAAACAAAATGATCAGCTTAAATTCAAACACATCCATAACATTAAATGTGACAAGTCTAAATGCACCCAGTAAACGACAGAGGTTTTCATATTAGATAAAAACAAGACTCCATTATTACAAGAAACCCACTTTATATATGGTGATAGCTTAAAAGTAAAACTATGGGAAAAGTAATATCCAAACACTAATCCAAAGAAAGCTGAAGGGGCCAAAACAAAATACGTAATGATAAAGGGGTCAGTTCATTAAGAAGACAAAACAATCTTAAATGCGAATGCCCCTGACTACAGGGTATCAAAAAATATGGAGCAAACTCTGATAGAATTACACTAAAGTTTCGAAAACAACCAAAAAAACCCTGCTAGAGCTAATAAACGAAGTTGCAAGATAAAAAATGAACGCACAAAAATGGGTTTTATTTTAATGCACTAGGCAATCCAAACAGGAAATTAAGAGAAAAAATCATGATAGAATCAGAAAGAGTAAAATATTTAAGGATAAATTTAACCAAGGAGACAAAAGACTTGTACACTGAAAACTACAAAAATTTCTGAAAGAAATTAAAGACGTAAGTAAATGGAGAGAGAATGCACGTTCATAGATTGGAAGATTTAATATTGCTAACATGACAAACTACCCAACATTATCTACAGGTTCAATAAAATCCCTCCCCAAATCTACTGGCAATAGAAAAAAATACATTAATTGGAATTTATCAAAATTGAAAGATTTTATGCATCAAAGGACACTATCAAGAAAGTGAAAAGATAGACATAGAATGGGAGAAAATATTTTCAAATCATATACTTGATAAAAAAATAAGTTAGAATATATAAAGAACCCCTGCAATTCAACAGCAAAAATCAACACAATTCAGAAATGGGCAAAATACTTAAATAGACATTTCTCCAAAGAAAGTATATAAATGGCTAAAAAAGCACACGAAATGGTACTCAACATCCCAAGTCATTAGGAAAGTGCAAATCAGAACCACAGTGAGATACCAGTTCACACACAATGGGATGGCTATTTTTATTTATTTTTTATTTTATTTTTTATTTTATTTTTTTTTGGGATAGCTATTTTTTAAAAAAAAGAAAAAAATGAACCAGTATCTGCCAATAAGAATGTAAAATGTGCAGCCACTGTGGAAAAATGTTTGATTCCTCCAAAAGTTGAGCAGAATTACCATATGATCCAGCAATTCTACTTCCAGGTATATATTCAAAGGAATCGAAAGCAGGGACTCAAATACTTGCACACCAATGTTCACAGCAGCATTATTCACAATAGCCAAAAGGCAACCCAAACATCCATCAACATATGAAGAGATTTTTTTTAATGTAGCATATATACATACTAGAATATTATTCATTCTTAAAAAGGAATGAAATTTTGATATATGCTACAACATAGATAAACCTTGAAAACATTATGTTAAGTGAAATAAGCCAGACACAACATGACAAATATTGTATGATTCCATTAATATGAAGTACCCAGAGTAAGCAGTTTCCTAGAGACAGAAAGGAGAACAGAGGTTACCAGGGTCTATGGGGAGGGGAACCTGCGGAGTTAGTGTTTAGTGGGTAAAGAGTTTGTTTGCCATGATGAAAGTTCTGGAAATGGATGTGGTGATGGCTGGATAACATTGTGAACATATTTAATGCCACTAAGTTGTACACCTATTAGTGGTTAAAATGCTAAACTTTATGCTATGTATTTTTACCACGTTAAGCAATTAAAAATGTTTTTAAATATGAGAGCATTTAAAAGAGATAAGTCTGCAATTATACTTAGAGATCGCAAGACCTTTCTCTTGGTAACTGATAGAACAAATAGACCAAAAATCAGCAAGGATGTAGAAGACCAGAAAAACATTACCAATCAATGTGATAAAATTGATAATTATACTTCACCCAAAACAGTAGAATACATATTCTTTTCAAGTGCATAGGAAATATTTACCAAGATAAACCATATTCTGGACCATAAAACATACCTTAACAAATTTAAAAGCATAAATGGAAATTATTCCAGTTGTTTTCTCTGACCCTAATGGAATTAAATTGGAAATCAATAACTGAAAAATTCCCAAATATTTGTAAATTAAACAGTGTACTTCTAAATAGCTAATGGGGCAAAGAGGAATTTTCTAGGGTAATTATAAGGTTTGAACTGAATAAAAATGAAAATGCAATATGACATATTTGTGGAATATAAAAAACAAAAAAGCAGACTCAAAGCAGGAAGAAATAGTAACAATAAATGAAATTCAAAGCAGACATTAGAGAAATTTGACCCCAAACTAGTTCTTTGAAAAGATCAGTAAAATTAATGAACTACCAACTAGGCTGACCGAGAAAAACATGAGAGAAAACACAGATTACCAATAACAGGAATGAAAGATGGGATCCCAGTACTGATTCCATAAACATTAAAAGAACAAGGGAACACTATGAAGAACTCTAGTCTCATAAATTCAACAATTTAGATTAAACAGACCAATTATTTGAAAGGCACAAGCTACCAAATCTTGTTCTAGAAGAAGTAGAAACTGGATAGTTCTATATTTATTAAACTGGATATATAGCTTTAAAAAAAAATTTTCCCATTTGGAGAACTCCAAGCCTAAATGCCCTGATTTACTGGTGAATTTTATCAATCTCTCCCAGAATACAGAAGAGGAGAGATAACTTCCCAGCATATCTTACAAGGTATTATTCTGATGCAGAAGTCATATAAAGAGGGACTTCCCTGGTGGTTCAGTGGTTAAAACTCCACGCTTCCAATGCAGGGCGTGAGGGTGCGATCCCCGGTCGGGGAACTAGGATCCCACATGCCACGCGTGGTGTGGCCAGAAAAAAAAAAAAAGTCATACAAGGAGAAAACAAGAGAAGAAAACTAGATACCAGTATCCTTCAGGAACAGAGTCATGAAGTTCTCAGCAAAATATTAGCAAATCAAATCTGGCAATATGGCAAAAGGATAATATATCACAACCAAGTGAGGTTCATTCTAGGAACTCAAGACTAGTTCAACATTCAAAAGTCAATATAACTCACCCTACTCATAGAATAAAAAAGAAAACCCAAATGGTAATCTCAATAGATGAAGAAAAGCATTTGGAAAAAAATGAAAAATCAATGTAATTCATC